>NC_142350.1:51646250-52260000 GCF_059441175.1 Urocampus carinirostris
GTTAGTTAGTTAGTTATGGTATCAGGCAGTAGTTGGGCCTCTTGTACAGCTACATAGCCGAGTGAAAGGAAATGTATCAGAACCTTCTTTACAGCATATGGTTCCTTACTTGCATTCATCACCCAATCAGCCTGCAGTATTCATGCAGGACAATGCCATATGTGACACAGCAAAACGGGTAAAGAATTTGCTTAAAGGTGAAAAGATTGAATGAATGACATGGCCTCCCAAGAATCCTGATTCCAACCCAATAGCGAACCTCGGGATAATTTTTAGTGAGAACGTCATGGTAAAGAAACCCACTACAATCACCGAACTGTAGAGAGGGCTGGAAGAAGAATGAACCAAAATCATATCAGGGCAGTGTGAGACTAGTGCTATTCTGTGGGCTGCAGCAGATGCCTGTACACTGGTTACTAATTGCTGACTGTTATAACCTTCAAAAGAAAATTTTCCATGGCAAAGTCATTGTTGTTCTCTAAATTAGATTAGTGTGTTCTCTAATTTTGATCAGTGCTTTTTCGAAAACATATCTATGTTTTAATGAAATGCTTTCAGTCATTTTGTGAAAAAAGGGTTGCAGTACTGACACAATAAAATTGAATTTAACTGTGGAACAGTAAAGATGGTCTTATTTCAAAGTTACTATATGTTTTTTAATAGGTTGTTCACTAATTTTGATCTTTACATATGTGATTGCTTTTTATTGTGTCCTCGATTGCAACATATTTTTATATTTTATAAACACCAGGGCTGCAGAGAAAAAATGTATTTGCATGTTAATGTATAAGACGATGAAGACTATCTTAAATTTTGAATATAAGAACTGCTTGAAGATTTTTTCTGGTACGTTTCCCTCGCAGATCACGTCTCCATCGGCGGTCTCGGGGACAGTTTCTACGAGTACCTCATCAAATCGTACCTGATGTCAGACAAGACGGACGAGGATGCCAAGAACATGTACTACAACGCTCTGGAGGTACAAGCTCCATCTGCTCCAACGCACAGTCTAATTAAAAAAAGACGATCTTTCATGTTGTAATCGGCGGTGTGACCAATATTCATGAATAACATGCAAGCTTGAGCGAGGGTCCGCCTCAGATTTAAGGACTCCCCCATTTCTTCCTTATGCCAGTAGGCTTCATGAAGCATGTTTCAATTAAAAAAAGGGAAAAAAACTCATTAACTTCGCTTGGCTCGTGTTTGCTCTCAGTTATATGCACGTTTCTATTTAATCAGGCATGTCAATTAGTTGAGTTGCACTTGACAGATTTTTTTAGAGGGTGCAATGCATTTGGAGACCCACAAAAAGTCTTGGGAAGCCATTAATGGTATTTTTCTGCAGAGGTCATAGGGACAAACAGTTATTTTTACGTTTGAACCATCAGTCAGTTATTTTTGGGGGCAATTCATTGCCTAATTAAATGTCTTAGGGTAAGGTTTATCCCTAAGGCTAACCTTTCCCCTCAGCAATTGAGAAACGGGGATAATGCATCGCGGCCAAAACCATTTTTTTACATTTTAGGTGGGATAGAATGCCATGCCTCTCAAAAAAGTGCCTTCTGCCGGTCAGCGCTCACAGCAATATATAGTTGTGATTGGGCATATGGTATTGTACGGACGGGTGCAATTTCTTTTTGGCAAAAATTCAGTAATAACAAAATAAAAGAGCTGGCAGGTTCAACAAAAGTTCGCTATGCCAGTCCGTAATCGCAGTAGATCAGCGCGATCAACAATGTGATTCGTGATAATGAATCAAGGCTAAACAATTGCCGTTTTTTTAGTGGACCAAATAGCAAAAAAGAACCATCAGTCCAGACAAAGAAAGTGTACTGCCGGGGGCCTTTTGCAACAATATGCAATGAGGGATAATTGATCAAGGCCACACAAGTGTAGTTTATTGTTAGGTTGACAAAAGGGCAAGAACGAGCTGCCCGGTTCAACAAAAATATGTTAATGCCTGCTCTTACTCGCAGCAATATGAGATCGGGGATAATGAATTGCGGCCCCATGAGCGCAGTTAATTTTAGGTGGGAATACAATAAACACAAAAACCTTTTTGCTAGTCTCGACTAAAGTGGGCTCTGCTAGTCCAAGCTCGTAGCAATATGAACATGGGGATAACGGATTGCCGCTGCATGAGTACAGTTCACTTTTTGTTGGTCAGAATGGCAAAAAAGACCTACCAGGCCCAACAAAAATACACTATGCCAGCCTCTGCTTGTATTAATATGCATTTGAGGATAATGGATCCTGGCCGCACAAGTGCAGTATACTTTTTGATGAACAAAACAGCGAAAAAGAACAGCCAGGCCTGACAAAAATTATCTTCACTCTCCCTGGCAGCAATACCCGTTCGGGGATGATGGATCGTGGAATACTTTTTAACCCACGATGCACCTCTCCAGCAAAGTAGAAAGCACTGAGTAGCAAGGGATTTCACTAGCTGTTAGTTCTGACATTTTTAATTAAGAAAAGAATAGGAACCAAAATAAAACGTTTTATGCCATAATCACATTACCACATAACTTAATTTATACTGTACATTATACACTATGTATTTATTTCTCTGTTTTTAAGGAGCATGTAGCTAAATTGATGGCTGTCGATAAATGAAACGATTGTCAGAAAAACTCTTTGGATTTGTCACTGGGGGACGAAAACGGCAGAAAAACAAAAACTCGTTAACCCATACTCACATTACCATGGAACTTAATCTATACTCCATGCTACGTATTTATTTCTCTGATTTTAACGAGCATGTAGCTGCATCCATCGCGGTCGTTACGATTGCCGGCAAAACTCTCCGGATTGGTCACTAGGGCGAAATAGACCGAAAAACGATTACGTTGAAAATAAAACTTAGAAATTATGCTGCAGATGAGCACGTTCGCTCAGGCTGCAACTATGAGAAAAAACACGACGTAAACAGCCATTGAAAACGAGGGTCAAGCTAAGCTAATTGCAATCGCCCCGCTGTGCGCGATTTATACAGCTCAGGTCGAGTGTGTTTGCTATCAGATCAAGTAAAATAATAAGAAGAAGAATGATAAAATGTGTGTTTTTATGGCAATCTTATCGAGGGTGCACATCGCAGCGCAACTCGTTAGCCGTGACATTTAAATTAAAGTACAGCTCTAATTAAAAGCGCATGCGGAACAAGTTCGCATTTTCCCCCAATTATGCTATTCCCTGATTAGCTTTTAGAATATTATTGAGAATGGGTTGCTGCATATGCTCTTGTTTTCTTGCGGCAGTTGGGATTGTGCTTGTTTTAGAATTGGCAGCCTTTAACTTGTGCTAATATTTAACAAGTCACAATATCTATACACAATATATATAGGCGGAAGTGGCTCAGGAGGTAGAGCGCTCGTCTTGGGATCAAGAGATCGCAGTTCGAATCCCGGCTCCTCTGTGTTACATGTCGAAGTGTCCTTGGGCAAGACACTGAACCCCTAATACCCCCAATAAACAGGTTAGCGCCTTACATGGCTGCACGGCCGCTATTGGGAAATGTGAAGCACACTGTAAAGCGCTTTGGGAAGTCTTGACTTGAAAAGCGCTATATAAACGCAGATCATTTCATTTCATTTCATATATATATATACACACATATGTAATGTGTATGTACAGTGAAGAAAATAAGTATTTGAACACCCTGCTATTTTGCTATTTCTCCCACTTAAAAATCATGGAGGGGTCTGAAATTTTCATCGTAGGTGCATATACGACAACTAAAGCCTTCAATGGCAGCCTAGCTATCATTTATCTTTGATTTTTAAAGCTGTATGTGCCAACTAGAAAAAATATATTTGAGAACTGCTGCTGTATATGGCAGCTTGGCTAAAATTAATCTTTGACATATAAAGCAATCTAAGTCAAGTCAAGTCATTTTTATTTGTATAGCCCTTAATCACAAAGAGTCTCAAAGGGCTTTACAGGTTATTATACAGACTATATTACACAGACTATTTTTCAGACTATTATTACACCATCCCCTGCTCTGGAACCAACATGAGGGCAGGGAAAAACTCAAAAAAACTCAACATGAGGAAAATGAAGAAACGTTGAGAAGGACAGACACGATGCACCTCGCCAGCAAAGTAGAAAGCGCTAAGTAGCAAGGGATTTCACTAGCTGTTCTGACATTTTTAATTAAGAAAAGAATAGGAACCAAAACAAAACATTTCATTCTTTTCTAAGACAGCCTAGTTCAAATGGATCTTTGACGCTTAAAGCCGTCAATAGCCTCCTGTCTTTGACACATGTAACTTTATATGGCAGCCTAGCTAGATTGTATCTTTGACTGCTAAAGCCATCCATGGCGGCGTAGCCAAAATTGGTATTCGAAGTTTAAAGCCGTCGATGGCACCCTGACTAAAGAAGTATCTTTGAGGTGTATTGCTGTATAAGGGGCCGGTCACACAGACATTTGCGGCTGAATCACGGCCAGAAATTTCTGCCTGTGAGGCGGACGCTATTGGACGCTTTGAGATCTCCATACAGACGAGATACAGCGGTATTCGCGCGCGGGTGGCGGCGCGAAATAGTTTTGCGCTGCTCAATTCTTCAGAGCGCGGATACACAGCCTTTCACGAGCGTATCGAGGCTGAACCACGGCCAGACATTTCTGGCCGTGAAGCAGACACTGTTGGGCGCTGTTGGACGTTTAGAGACCGCCATATAGACGAGATACAGCAGTGCTTTACTCGCGGTCGGAAATTCACACGCGGTAGGCCGCGCGAAAAAGTTTTGAGCTGCTCAAAACTTTGAGCACGTGTTAAACCGCGTGCCGCACACGTGGTCAACACGAGGTAATGACGCGGAAATGACGCGGAACGACGTGCTCTGGCCGCGGCCAGGGCGTGGTTACACATGGGTAGGACGGGAAATTTCAGCGGGTAATCGTGGGTGGAGCATGGTAATAGCATGTTCTGCGCCTGTATCGCGGTGTTATTACGTGAAATTAGCGTGTTACGCGTGTGACAGTCAAACGCCTTTCTCCGCGTATATACAGCGCGATTTGCCGAGCACACGTCAGTTGTGCTCGAGACGTCAAGGGGGTGAACATGGATCCCCGTCAGCGTAGTGACCTCGTCTTAATCCATTTTTATTTCTTGACATTTCTTTTCAAGATAATAAAATAAAAATGATGCCATAGCTTGAAATCTTGATCTTCACGGGACTGTGTCTTGAGCGGTTATGATTTCTACAGCCCGGTGTTATCCGAGAAATGCTTCCCTGCCGAGATTTGCATCCCCTCGCTACTACAACCACTTTTACCTCGTTTTATCTCACTTTTAGGGAATGTAATGGCGAACATTTAACCAAAACCACTTCGTCTTGCATTTGCATAGGAGTCGGATTTGGGCACAACACCGGCTCGGGAGCTTTTATACCCGTGGTCCACACGAGAAAATGACGCAGAAATGACGCGATGAGGAAGCGGAACAGTCGCCGGCGTCTGTTTTGCGGGCATACCACCGATGAACAGCGGGTTGGCCAATTTTGCGCATTTTCCATCGCGGGCAACCACGGGCAAAAAAAAAACGCAACATTTTAGCCGTGATTCAGCCGCAAACGGCTGTGTGACCGGCCCCTAAGGCAGCTTAGTTAAAATGCATCTTTGGCGTCTAAAACCATCCACAGCAGCCTAGCTAAAATGGATCTTTTATTTCTAAAGAAATCTATGGCAGTCTAGCTAAAATTGATCTGTGTTGTCCATAACCATCAACAGCAGGCTAGTTAAAATGGATCTTTGTTGTCTAAATCCCTTTATGGCAGCTTACCTAAAATCTATCTTCACATCTAAAGCAGTCTATGGCAACCGATTTTGAAAAGATCTAAAGCCATCGTTCGCAGCCCAGCTAAAATAAATCTTTTATGTCGATAAATGTGTCTGTCTGCCTACCTTAAATTAATATTTGCCATCTAAAGCAGTCTAAAGCAGTTTGGCTAAAATGGATTTTTGAATTCAAAAGCTAGTGAATTGAATGCCAAAATTTGATCATTATCTGCTATTGTTTGAAAAGTCAGCTTTAAGTAGGAGCAAAAATGGTTCGACACTTTTCCGCAATTTAACAATAACAATAATCAATCGAATGCATGAATTCAAGTTATTGCCCAGTCCTGATTTTCTTCTTTTATATAATTTTACAAAGGATATATTTTTTGACCAGTCGCGATGAGCTAATCGAGTGCGCTTTGTCGTCTGGCAGGCCATCGAAAGTAACCTGGTCCAGAAGTCGCCCGGGGGCCTGACCTACATGGCGGAGTGGCGGGGGGGCATCCTGGACCACAAGATGGGCCACCTGGCCTGCTTCTCCGGGGGCATGATCGGCATCGGGGCCGATGACGGGGCCCCTGAAAAACGGCAGCACTACCTGGATTTGGCAGCCGAGATCACGCACACTTGCCACGAGAGCTACGATCGCTCAGGTATGACCAGATCGACGTTGATTCTCAAACTTCTAGTAAAAGTAGCCAATTGGGCTGAGTGCAAAGTGTTACGTTTGGTGTAAGAGTAACAATGCACAAGATTCTGAAAACATGTTCCCCACTGTCAAACATGGCGGCGGCAGCATCATGCTCTGGTGTTTATTTTCTTCATTAGGGACTTGAAAGTTAAGTAGAGTTGATGGGAATACAGATGAAGACAAATAAAGGGCAATTCCGGGGGAAATTTTGTATGAGTCTGCAAGGGACCTGAGAACAGGTCACAGGGTCACCCACCAAAACGATGACTACAAACACAAAGCAAATTTTACAATGGAATTGTTAACCACTAACCACTACATGTTGTAGAATGGACAAGCCAAAGTCCGGATCCCAATGTTGTAGAGCATTTTTGGAAAAATCTGAAAATGCTGTGCACAAATAATCACCATCAAACATTAAAGAACTCGAGCTGTTTTGTAAGGAAGAATGGGCAAATATTTCTGTTTCAAGATGTAAAAAACTTATAATGACCTACACAAAGAAGACGTCTGATTGCAGCAAAAGGAGGTAATACAAACTATTAACTCAAGGGGACAATATTTTTGCAACTTTTCAATGTTTTATTTGTTAGCGAAACATAAGCTGTTGAATAAATTTGATTCATTTTCACGATTGCTTCACACATGTTGTGGATTCTTAGAAAATATTTTGAGGTTTTTTACAAGTTTGATGCCTGAAATGCGTCAAAAATGTCTTGGGGGTGGAAATACTTTTGCAGGGCATTGTAAATTTCTGGTTTACGAAGACAAACACAATCCCGCTTTAAAGCCAACTTAAGTGATCTTCGCTAAGGTGGGCGTCCTTGGCATGTATTGAATAAAGCGGAATAATTCAAGGGCGCTTGAGCGTTGACTGAAAGAAAAAAGCCCGAGATCGCTTTTGAGAGCGAGAAACTCAACGTTGTGAAACGTTTATAGAAGCCGTTTAAAAACCAAACATTGTCTTTATCCTTGCATTTGAGACGGACGTATTAGGATAAATACGAGGTTTGCTTACCTTTCCATCGCCCTTGATTTGCTTACTTTTTTAAATAGTTTTTCAATTTTTATTTTTATTCCATTAGCCCTTGCTTCGGTGATAAAAAACAGACTTTGGTTCAATAGTCTTGTTAGTGTAGTGATTATACCGTGCTTAAAGGCTTCAGAGTAGGGATCTCATACCTTTTTGAAGCTATGAGCTATGTTTTGTTAAGGACTAGCACAAGGGGCTATCAGGTTATCCGGTTATTTTTATGTTGTAACTCTGTTATTACCAGGTTATAACTATTAGAAGTGGGCCTAACAGAGGTCCTAAAATCATGTTTGACATAAAATGTTTTGGTTTTTTTTCATATAAGTATAACTTTAAGTAAAAATGTATAAACATAGGGAGGTCTGAGCCCCGGATAAGCGGAAGATAATGGGTCGATGGATGTATAAAGGGGCAGCACGGTGGCGTATTGGGTAGCGCGTGTGCAGCACAGTTCTGAGGTCATGGGTTCAAATCCAGCTACCGGACTTCCTGTGCGGAGTTTGTATGTTCTCCCCGTGCTTGCATGGGTTTCCTCCGGGTACTCCTGTTTCCTCCCACATTCAGGTGAGTTGGCCGGTCCAAATTGTCCCTAGGTGTGGGTGAGCGAGCGAGTTGTCTGTCCCTGTGTGCCCTGCGATTGGCTGGCAACCAGTTCAGGGTGTCCCCTGCCCACTGCCCGAAGATAGCTGGGATGGGCTCCAGCACCCCCGCGACCCTACTGAGGATAAGCGATGCCGATAATGGATGGATGGATGGATAAAGATCATAATGATATGCTTTTTTTTAATATTGTGATATTTTGTTGACGTTTGCTCATGTTGAATGATTATTACAACAAGGTAATTTATCAAGTGTGAATGAAACGGTAGATTTAAGTAATCAAATGCCAAACTTTTCCTTGCAGCCACCAAACTGGGCCCCGAAGCATTCCGTTTCGACAGCGGGGCCGAAGCCACGGCCACCCGTCTCAACGACCGATACTACATCCTCAGACCCGAAGTCATCGAGAGCTACATGTACATGTGGAGGCTCACTCATGACCCCAAGTACAGGGAGTGGGGATGGGAGGCGGTTGAGGTAAATAACACACAACAAAGAAAAGGAAGTAAATAAAAAACTGTTTTCCTCACCCCCAAAATAACCCTGTGACGAAATTAAGGCTTTTAACTGACGATTACTTTATTCGTCGACTAAGTCACTGACTATTGGAACGATTAGTCATATAATCGAATTATTTTTTGCCCCTCAATGATAATAAACACTGTAAAACTTGTCATGATTACGGATTTGAATCACCTGTGCCCGCTCATTTGGCGCCAACCGCCGCAGGTTCTGATTGGCTCCCTGTCACTATTTGAACCCAGTCCTGTCTGTTCCCTGTTGTCAGTCGGTCTGCGAACCTCAGTGTATACTAGGCAAGCCTTTTTCGACCCTGACTCCCACCTGTCCCGTTTTTGCTCCTGTCCGTCACCTGTTTCGATCCTGACCACGTCTGCTCTCCCGTCCCGGCTTACGACCCTTTTTGTCCCCGACTACATCTACTTTCCTGTTCTGGCCTAGGACTCGTTTCCGACCCCGACCACGCCTTGCCCTCCGAGTCCCGGCTACCGACCAGTTTTTCCGTCCCTGACACCGCCATCGCTCGCTACAGAAGATCCACTTTCGTGTTCGAATCCCAGTCCGAATCCGAAAGCGACTTGCTTCCCGTGTCCAGCGAACACCGGATCATTGTCGCCGCCCTTCTTTCTTTCTTTGAATAAAATTGTAAAACGATGACCCTTTTCTGACTCTCTTCAGAGTCCGATTAAATTGACATTTTTTTTTTAATGTAACGAACCACTACAATACTAGCTGTCGCTGTGCTTCGCAGTTTTTTGGTGGCCGCATTGACTTGTACGCTTTTCAGTCACACCCACCCAACATACACATATACACAGCCCTCCCTAACCTGGCCCTATAATAGCGTTTTCTATCTACTGCAGAACACAATACACGATATGTTGATATCAATGACAGTAAAACATAAACATCGGGGTGTAATTGAAATGTCGTCAGCTAATGTTCTTACGATTAAATGTAAATTTGACGTCGAGTAAATTAGTTAGGTGCATACTACATCTAAAACCAAACATCAAGTCATCAAAGATTACGCCATGACACCAACCTATCCTGAACTACTCACCTTTCTCGTTAAATCCCGTTAGCATCCCTAATTACCCCCTCAAAGAAGCACTCCATGCTATCATGCAGATGAAAGCCCGAGGTGAAACTTGCGCGTGCTACGCTGTTATTAATGTGCGTTAGCTGTCACCCGGAGTGTAAGGTTTGCGTGATGGATTTAGCGTTAATTTAGTCAAAAGCGCCAATCGGGCCTTTAATTAACCGGTACAAAGGTTGAACACGGAGCATTAACACGTCAAGGTCTCGGGTAATTAGCGTGCACGGGGCATCCCTTTGTAGCTAGCGTGCACGCTAATCCACTCGGCTAGCTCGGACACTCCCCATTGGGCCTGGTTTGCGTCACTTGAGACTTCCTTTGTGAGCGCGCTTTAGTTTTTAAGGTATATCGTATGTGTCATTTGAATACGATTACAAGCGAGGCACATGGGGGCGTGGCTTTTTTCTTTAGTTAATTTGACTCGTTTAATGCCAGATGTTTCTCTGGAATGGGAAGACAAATTTTATGCCATTTTGACTCATTTTGAAGGCCTACAGATAATGTAGTTCAGTAGCTAAATTGGCATCGGATATATCATTCTACCATTCATCCATATCATTCTAGCTTCTACCATTGTTTGGTAAACAACAGTTGAACATTGCTAAGTTTCTTATTCATACTCGTTTCCCCAAAAATTAGAAAAAAAAAGAACGAGAAAATCAACTTTTTTTTTTAGGCATTTGATAAACCTTCAATATCTAAACATTGCTTTCCAAAACTCAAAAGCACTTTGCTTGCAAAAAAATGACTGAAAGGACACTGAACTTATGCTTGTATGATGCATTTACCTGGCGAGAACTTCTCAGAGCCAGATGTTTCTGTTTTATGATTTTGGTCACTAGGCCAATGTGTGCATGCGGACGTGCACAAAACAACTTCCCTCTCTGCCCTCTCTGCCCTCTCTGTCATGACTATAACGAAGGAACTTTGAAATATTTTTAGAAAGAAAGGAGCGCCGTCTGTACTTATCCATACATTCGCTTCTTTCACATATTGCTTCACTACCTACTCGCCACATGGATCGTCTTTACACTCTCATTCGCTGGATACAGGAAGCAACTCAAGGAAATGGGGGCTTTTCTCGATAAAAGCCACTTCTGGCATCTAATGGTGCTTTTTCATACTGAAACCATTCTTAGATGAGCTGCGCCAAAGCCTTTATCGTAGTTTTTTTAAAATAAAACAAAAACACAAATATATTTTTATGTTTTGGCACTCAGGGACAATACTTCTGAAAATGTGTTTATAAGTTATGGCACTGAATGAGTTAATTTAATGTTTTTTCATTTATCAGGCGCTGGAGCAACACTGCAGAGTGGAGTCGGGTTTCTCTGGGATTCGTGACGTTTATACATTAACCGACAGTCACGACAACATGCAGCAGAGCTTTTTCCTCTCTGAGACGCTCAAGTAAGTTTACGAATAAATACTTACCATATTTCCACTGCATAAATTATATACATACACATATATTCTCTTGTAAATATTGTTATTGTTTTTTAATGTATTTTAAACTTAATTATCCAGCAAAAATAGAAAAATGAGCTTTTCTCTTTGGGCATATTTCAACCACAATTTCAATTTAATTC
This sequence comes from Urocampus carinirostris, assembly GCF_059441175.1. Taxonomy (NCBI): domain Eukaryota; kingdom Metazoa; phylum Chordata; class Actinopteri; order Syngnathiformes; family Syngnathidae; genus Urocampus; species Urocampus carinirostris. Next base: position 51,657,567 of record NC_142350.1, read on the forward strand.
TCAAGAAAAATACGAATAAAATAAATAGATAAAAAATATAACCCTAGACATTCAAAATAAGGAGAAAAGACATGGATTTTTAACTTGCAAGTGGAACCAGAGAGGACGCAACCATCAGAAGAGAAATTTCAACCTGTTTTAAAAGGTCCTTTCCTGACTCCTTTCTATGCGAAGGTTTTGAGTTTTTCCTTGCCTGTATGTTGGTTTAAGATCAGGCAATCGTGTGATTGTAATCCTGAGCAGTCCTTTGAGACATCTTGTGATTAAGGGATGTACAAATAAAAGTGACTTAACTTGATTAAGCTGCTAGGTTACAAACAATAGAATCCACCCTAAAGGTGTTGGTATCAAAGAAAAGCAACCTGATCAACAGTGAGGTATAATAGTCAAAATAACAGACTGGCACCTTATGCAATCGTAAGTTCAACATTAAAAACAGAATAAGCATATTACGTTGTGAATGTTACTATACTTCTTTTAATATATTTTTAATGTAATTCTCTAGTGTAATTAAATGAAATAAGAAAATTAAGGTCGTTTTAAATGGCTCAACGTTTAGTATATTTTACTATACTTTAAACCTAAACCTAATTCTCTAATTGAATATAAAAATAAATATAAGCTTTCTTGTATGGATGATTTAATAGGAAACATGAATAAATGAATGAACACAATGTTGTTCCCTATTTTGATATATTTTAACATAATTATCTAGTGTAATAACACATTTTAGTTTTCCTGAATGGAGAAAGGTTCAGTATATTGTAAATATGTTATTAACTTATTGTTCCTATAAAATGAGAACAACACATAAAAAAAGACAGATTACCGAAATGGTACCCCATAAATATGATGTGTCTTATTTTCAAATGCATATATTTTTAAACTTAACCATCTAGTAAGATAAGAAAAATGTTTTTTCCAAAATAGATTGAAGTTAAATATATTTATTTCTCAAGTTGAATAAGAAATATAATAACCTGTGTCTTAACTATATTTTAATTTACATTTTAGCAACATGACGAAGGTTTAATTTTTCCCTGAAAAAAATATTGTAATTATTCTTAGTATATTTTTAAAGAAATTTTCTGGGAAAATAAGAAAAAATAATGACCCTAATAAACAATCTATTTTTGACTTAATTATTTAATGAAATTAAGAAAATAGAAAAACAATCCTCAATGAAGTTGAAGTTCAAATCTATATTTTTAACATATTTTTTTCCTTAATAAATAAAGATTGTAATTATTTTTACTATATTTTAAAATACATTTTCTGGGAGAATACGAAAAAAATAATGACACTTTCCTAAATAATCTATTTTTAACTTAGTTATTTAGTAAAATTTAAAAAATACAAAAACAATCCTCAAAGAAAGTCAAATCTATATTTTTACCATGTTTGTTAATTAATAAATAAATATTGTCAATATTTTTACTATATTTTAAAATACATTTTCTGGGAAAATAAGTAATAAAATTGACACTTTCGTAAATAATCTTTTTTTAACTTAATTATTTCGCGAAATTAAGAAAATACAAAAACAATCCTCAATGAAGGTCAAATCTATATTTTTACCATATTTTTTCCCTAATAAATAAATGTTGTAATTATTTTTACTATATTTTAAAATCCATTTTTTGGGAAAATAGGAAAAAATAATGACAGTTTCCTAAATAATCTATTTTTAACTTAATTATTTAATCAAATTAAGAAAATACAAAACAATCCTCAATGAAGGTCAATTCTATATTTTTACCATATTTTTTCCTTAATAAATAAAGGTTGTAATTATTTTTACTTTATTTTAAACATTTTTTTCTGGGAAAATAAGAAAAATGACTCTTTCCTAAATAATCTATTTTTAACTTAATTATTTTTTTAAATTAGGAAAATACAAAAACAATCCTCAATGAAGGTCATATCTATATTATTACCATATTCTTTCCTTAATGTGTAATTGGTGTAATAATAGTCTGAAATAATAGTCTGTGCAATAACCTGTGCAGCCCTTTGAGACTCTTTGCGATTAAAGGCTATACAAATAAAAATGACTTGACTTGACTTAATATTCTAATAAAAAATAAATAAATAAAGCTTTCCTAAGTAAATCACATCTGAGGATATAGTTTTAAATAGGTTTTCAACTTAATTTAGGTAGAGGAAAGAAATTTAAATTTCCAGAATAAACAAACGACTCATATCAAAGTCACGCACCAATCTTCCTCGAGTTGAACCTGAAACCATACAGCCGTTTCGATTATTATTTATTATTATTTATTATTGCACCATCACGACCAGATAATAAGATGATTTCTACGCGCTGCTCTGTAGTCAATGGCATGTCTGATCTGAAATAAAAAAATAAAAAATTATACTAACAAAAAATAAATATTAACATTGGTGCGTGACTTAATATATCCCTATATCGATAACAATGTAGATCAGACAAGGGGCTCCGGAATAAACACATAAACATAATAAACCTACGTGTTCCTAAATGTTTATGTTTATTGTTTCCCCAGGTATCTATATCTGCTTTTCTCAGACGACGATCTTCTCCCCGCGGAGGACTGGGTGTTCAACACGGAAGCCCACCCACTACCAGTGGTCCACAAAAGCTGCCTGCAGGACCCCTCGACCGCCTCGCAGGACCAGACCAAGGCGACCGGGTGATCGCCCGCATTTTTCTGCATCCGTCCGACCACGAAGCTCCGAAGGATGCGTTCAAGTTCCTTTCCAGTAAAGGACGTGGAGGTTTTTTACAGGCTGTGATTGTACCTTTTACTTTTTGGGGGTTTCTTTCCTCGGGCGGACAATCAAACAAAGCTTTCGTGGACACTTTTTCTTTCCTCTGTGAGGAAACCGAGATCTATTCTGTGGGAGAAACCATCTTTGAGTTTTTCAGGCTTTTTTCAGAGGAATGATTTTGCTTCGCTGACCAAAGGATTTTTCTTTTTTCCTCGCCGCATTCCTGCAGTTAAAAGCACTAAATTACTCAGTGCCTAGCAAAAGTATTGCTCCCCTAAGAATTTTTTGTCATATTGCCACATTTCAGGTTTAAACTTAAACCTAAAAACCGTAAAATATTTTATTAGATTAACATGTGAAACACATCGTAAAGTGGAACCAATTTATTAAAAAAATCATATTATATTCGCAATGAAAAAAATGAAAAGTAGGTGTTGCAAAAATATTGGCCCCTTAATGCAGCTTAGGCAACTGACCCCAAGAAATTCCCTGATGACTTCTGAACGATTAAATAAGTCTCAGTTTAAATGCACATACACTGTGATGGATCAAAGGTCTGTGGAAGCAGACACTGAAGATCTGACAGCATTATGAAGACTAAAGAACATACCAAGCAGATATGGTATAAAAGTATACAAATTATCACATTGGATGATCTCAGGCATACACAGCTGAGGCGGGACAATCAGCGCATAAGACAAGTATTAGTTGTACTCTCCATAATTCTTCCCTTTACGGATGAGTGCTTAGAAGTGCTTTCTGAAACAAACAAAACCCCCAAAAAGGCCCGTTTTGTGGTTGCAAGAAGCCACATGGAAACAAAAATTACATGTAGAACAAGGTGCCCTGGTCAAATGAGACCAAAATTGAATTTTATTGTCTGAATGCAAAGGGTTACATTTAAATGTAACACTGCACATCACCCTGAAAACACAATCTCTACTGTCATACATAGGGGTGGCAGCATCATGTTTTGGGGTTGCTTTTCTTCTGCAGGGACTGGGAAGATCATTACAGTTGATAGGAAGATGGATAAAGCCAGATACAGACTGACAGAAAATCTACAATGGAAGGGTTAAAAACTAACAATATAAAGGTGTTAGAATGGCCAAGCCAATGTCCACACCACATCACTATAGAGGATTTGTGGAAATATATTAAAATGCTGTGCACAAACAATCACCATCAAACCTTAAGGAACTTGAGCTGCTTTGTTAGAAAGATAGGGCAAACATTTTGGTTTCAAGATGTGCAAAACATATAGAGACATACCCTAAAAGACTGGCTGTGATCGCAGCAAAAGGAGATTGTACGAAATATTAACTGGAGAGGGTTAACATTTTTTTTATATATATAGCACGATTTAAAATGTTGAATACAATTGGTTTCCTGTCATGACTGTGTCTCACATATTGTTAGTTCTTAGAAAATATTATGGGTTGTTTTATCCTTAAGTTTGAAGCCCGAATTATGGCAATATGTCAAAAAGATCTTGGGAGGCAAAGACTTTCGCTAGACACTGGAAAAGAATAAATAGTGAAAGTTCCAGAATATGATGTTGATGTCATGTTTCTCGCTGAAACCTTTGAACAAAATGTCAGGAAAGTGTCTTATGCATTCTGGGACCATCGTCAAGGGGGATAAAAAGCTCTTATTTTATTGTTTTGCTTTTCAAGGGCAGGTTGTGGCCTTTCTGGTTTTACCATTCCTTTTTTTGATTTTTGTTTTTGTGCAGATTTTCCTACCAACACAGAATTTTGTTGTCTTTATCAGTGCTGTAGATATAAATAATAATAAAACATACTTTTGGGTAATTTGATTTTCAGTGGATTTGCTTCCCTCAGGTGTTTCCGTAAGAAAAAGGAGAAAAACTAACTTTAAAAAAAGACAAGAAAAGTATTATGATTTAAAGTTGACTTTTTGCGGATATTTGAACTATGATGACTTATCAATGTTTGTTTTAACTTTGGTTGTTGAGTATTTTCAAATACTGAATAAAAAAAATAAAGAGCTGTGCAACTTTGTACCTTTAAAAGAAGTAGTTTTGTTTTTGTTTGCCTCCTGTCTTAAATAAATGTGAAGATTTTGCGCGTTTTTAAAAATATTTTTACCAGCATATATATATATATATATATATATATATGTTTGTTTGGACGTGTGGATGTGCCATAGTTGCCATGGCGCCCGATTGGCCCCGCCCGTGTGGCACCAGCTGCGGATCATTGACAGATTGGCTTCCCTTTTATTTAAGCTCAGTGCTCTCACTCACCCTTTGTTAGTCCGTCAATGAACCTCTGCCCCGCAAAGTGTGAGTTTTCACTCTGTCCGGTTTCCTGCCTGTGTTTCCTGTCCGGTTTTGTTCCCATTTATTTTTGTCCTGTTTATTATCGATCTCAGGTTTTGTTCCCATCTAGTTTGTCCTGTTTAATTTCGATATCCAGTTTTGATATCAATCCTGTCCGTCCCGTCCTGTCCGGTATCGACGCCATCCCATATTTGCTTATGCAATTGGTATCGATCTCGTCGCCCTCTGGTTTCCTGTCATTCCATGCTAGACTGCTGCCTTACGTCTACCGCCCAACGATCACCGAATTACTGGCGTTTGGGTAAACCTGCATGACTGCCCCATCTGCCGTAAAATAAAAGCTTGTGTGAGAAATGTCACGCATTTGGGTTTTCCTCCTGTTCCGGCTTTTGAAAGAATGGTAGATTCAGACAATTAATACCTGTCAACTCATACATTTATAAAATAAAGGAATATTTTATACGTTTTTTTTTTTTTGATCGTTTTAAATTATGTATGCCTTATGACAATACTTTTATTGGACTGTTTTTTTTAAATCACAAAAAAAAACGTTTATTTTCTTAGACCGATTCGGTCGTGCTCGTTTCAGCTTAATCTGGATCTTCACTAGTAGCTGATCTGAAATCTGAAATGAAATGATCTGCATTTATATAGCGCTTTTCAAGTCAAGACTTCCCAAAGCGCTTTACAGTGTGCTTCACATTTCCCAATAGCGGCCGTGCAGCCATGTAAGGCGCTAACCTGCTTATTGGGGGGATTAGGGGTTCAGTGTCTCACCCAAGGATACTTTGACATGTAACACGGAGGAGCCGGAATTCGAACTGCGATCTCTTGATCCCAAGACAAGCGCTCTACCTCCTGAGCCACTGCCGCCCTGATGACCATGGCATCATACATTGCTAATGTTTTGAAGTAGTCTAATGAGGATGATTTGCAACAGTAGTAAGGAGGGGTGGGGGCAATTGCAGGAGGTTGGCAGGCATGATATCGAGAGACTGTTGGTAATACGTTGCGCGTACTGTACACTCAAAATTAAAGTTACTGTAACTTTAAATAAACTTACACTCAAGGTTACATCTTAATTTTTATTTTCTTGCCTGTAGTAGTTTGCATGAGCAAACTGGATGAGCAGTTTTTAATGGTAGCCTCTGGTACTGCTCGAGAACTGGATTTTCCTTCGCAAAAGCGAGTTTGCTTTTTGGTTTAGATGTGCTTGTATAAAGGGGTACCACTGTCTAATTAAACATTATATTGGAGGTTGGATTCTGATTCAGTGTATATTTCGAATTAAATTGAATTGTACACATTTATAGTTTTTTTTTTAATATTTTTAGCACATCGGAATTTTAGTTGCAATACGTTGATAACAAGCTGTGCTGTTGAATAACGCGGGGACGTACGACTCGCTTCCCATAAGTCGTTTTTGTGGACATGACAGCTTCTGCGAGAGCAAAAAGTGAAGCATCGACAGCAACGAGCAAAGACAATGAAGCATCGCTTTCGATTTTTTCTGATGCCACGCAGTGCATGCATCTTTACGCCAATCCAAGGAGCTCTTTTCAAAAACCTCTCAGATGTATTCTGGGAAGACGACAATGACAACATGCAAACAAACAGAAAAACGGGAACGTTTTCAAGGCGATCACGATTCATAGAGGCTGACAAGTGACACTTGTAGTGTCGCATATTATATCTCAAGTTTCCTTTACCGCCGTGTTGATTTTTCACAAAGTCTATTTATAAATCATAATTTTGTCACGGTAATGCGGCAAAAAAAACGTATCTCCAATTTGTTTGAGGATGAAAAGCATATTTTTATGAGCAAAATGGCCCGGGTCGAAAAGAAGATTGGATTCAGCTGCTTGGAGTGGTCGGTGATTGGGAACTGCAGTACTCACTTTGGCCACCAGAGGGTGTTAAAGACTCCACAAAAGCAGACCACATGAAAGCAGATGTTTATCGAATTTGTTATTTATTTGGGATGCCTTGACACAAAACCTAGCCAAGACACTTGCAGAGGATATAACTACAACTGTGTACATTTTTACTAAAATTGGTTCAGCTGTCCCGGACCCTATGGGACGCACACACACGCAAACACACACACACACACACACAATTTATGAAGTAGTTTTGATAGAGATAGTTAGATTACATTAGATAGATTAGATAGTTTTACATGAAAGCACCAACACAGTGACTATTTACTGATTCAGAAAATGATATGTATGCCATTGATGGATAGTGTAGATAATGCACAGACAAAAACTAAAATTTCCTTGCAGCAGGGTACAGATTAGCTAATGCCTTCCGATCCAACTGTAAAACATTGAAATAACAAAATAGTATACAGTAAGTACTACAAATGTGTAATATACACATATATGCTCAAAATAACATAATGCATAAACTGAACTTGTAAAGGAAAAATTAAATAGTGTCCAACTAATACCAGATCAACATTTTATTATCAACCAATAGCAGCCAACCATCTTAAAGACCTAACTCGAAAATGTTGCCACACTGTATGCAGGACATCTACTGATATGTTGAAGATATTGCTTTTAGTGATAAATAATTTACTGTGTTTAAAATATATCACATGACTAAAAACGAATCTAAGTTCATTGGAGGTGTTCTACAAAATCTTTAAGTGTAAACATATTGCAAAATAACGCATTGCACATTTTATACGTGTATGTTTCACTGTAAAGTGAGCTTTAGCATGAAAAGAGTTCAGGGTCCTAACAGCCTGATGGATGAAGCTGTCCTTTAGCCTGCTGGTTCTGGCTCCTAAATGCAGCAGATTTAAGAAGCTGCGAGATGGGTGGGTTGGGATGCCTGTAATCCTAGTGGCTTTGTGGGTGAGGCGGGAGTTGTAGATGATCAGCAGTGGCATGAGGAGGACACCAATGACCTTTTCTGCTGTTCTCACAATGCGCTGCAGGGTCTTTCGGCAGGACACGGGGGATGTGTCAGAACACACGGTGATGCAGCTGGTCAGGATTCCTTCAATGGTTCCTCCCTATGATTTGAATAGGATGGGGGTCGGGGCACTTGCTTCCCTGAGTTTGCGTGGAAAACAGAGGCGTCGATGGTCTTGTTTGGCCAGGGATTTTATGTAATGGCTCCGTGACAGGTCCTTGCTGTTATGCACACCCAGGAACTTAGTACTTTTCACCCTCTCCACAGGAACGTGCCTGGCGACAGTAGTCGATAAAGTCGACAATGGAATAATTGTCGACCCTTTCTATTATCGATTTTTGACGAAAACGTCAATTTATGGCAGCAGCCCTCATCACAGCCAGAAAATGTGAGACGCCTCTTGTATAAAACTTGAGTTCTCAGTGGCTCAATTATTGCGTGCCCAATTTTTGAGTGCATGCGTGCGTGGGGAGCGTGGCGTGAAGAGCCAAAGGGTCCGGGGAGGCACTTGTCAGAACACGAAGCGCTGTGGTGGCATGCCAGAGCTGCAAAAGGTGCACCGACTGTGCAAAAGCGTGCCGGGCTATCCGGGCCATTCGGGCATTATGCGGCGACCCGACACCTTGTCAGCAGCGTTCAGAGGAGAGCAAGGGTGCATAATTGCACACTAATGCCACTAAAAATAGAACACACCATGCTAAGCTGTTGTGGGTCTTTAATCTCACAGTTGCAATAGAGAGCTGGGTAGACTATTTCAATTTGTAATCCCATACTTGTTATGTTAACTTTGTAAGCAGCAATAGCAGTACACCAGCAATAGCAGTACACCAATTCCGGATTTGTTGAATTATAAGTCACACTTACAAAAAATTGGCCAGAAATTTAAAAATGTGCCTTATCCCCTGCACCTCTTGACCAGAAATACGAAAAATAACATTGAAAAGGAATAATTACAAGGAAACGCTTCCACATACAGTAAATATTTATATTGGGGGCGGCAGTGGCTCAGGAGGTAGAACGCTCGTCTTGGGATCAAGAGATCGCAGTTCGAATCCCGGCTCGTCCGTGTTACATGTTGAAGTGTCCTTGGGTAAGACACTGAACCCCTAATACCCCCAATAAGCAGGTTAGCGCCTTACATGGCTGCACGGCCGCTATTGGGAAATGTGTAGCACAATGTAAAGTGCTAAATAAATGCAGATCATTTCATTTCATTTCATAAATCATTATTTCTATTCTGTGAAATGAGTATTTCAAACGAGGGCTGCCCTTTGTCACGATTCTGTTCATAACTTTTATGGACAGAATTTCTAGGCGCAGCCTTGGTGGGGATGGAGTCCGATTTGGGGGCCTCCGCATTATGTCACTGCTTTTTACAAATGACGTGGTGCTGTTGATTTCCTCAGGCCGTGATCTTCAGCTCTCACTGGAGCGATTCCCAGCCGAGCGTGAAGCTGCCGGGATGAGGATCAGCAGCTATAAGTCCGAGACCATGGTAATTAGAAAAGGGTGACATGCTCCCTCCGGGTTGGGGATGAGATCTTGCCCCAAGTGCAGGAGTTCAAGTATCTCGGGGTCTTGTTCACGAGTGAGGGTAGGATGGGACAGGAGATCGACGGACAGGTCGTTGCAGCGTCTGCCGTCATTCGGACCTTGTACCGGTCCGTTGTGGTGAAGAGGGAGCTGAGCCGAAAGGCAAAGCTCTCGATCTACTGGTCGATCTACGTTTCTACCCTCACCTATGGTCATGAACTGTGGGTTATGACCGAAAGAACACGATCCCGGATACAAGTGGCCGAAATGAGTTTCCTCCGCAGGGTGTTTGGGTTTTCCTTTAGAGATAAGGTGAGAAGCTCCGGGAGGGACTCTGTGTAGAGCCACTGCTCCTCCGCAGTGAGAGGAGCCAGTTGAGGTGGCTCGGGCATCTGATAAGGATGCCTCCTGGACGCCTCCCTTGGGAGGTGTTCCGGGCTAGTCCCACCGGCAGGAGGTCCCAGGGGCGACCCAGGACACGCTGGAGAGACTATGTCTCTGGGCTGGCTTGGGAACGCCTTGGGATCCTGTCGGATGAGCTGGTGGAGGTGGCTGGGGATAGGGACGTCTAAGCTTCCCTTTTACGTCTGCTGCCCCCGCAACCTGACCCCAGATAAGCGGAAGACAATGGATGGATGGATGGAAATGAGTACTTTTGTTATTTTCTGATCTTTCTTTAATGCAGTGCTTCTCAAGTGTTTACTGTCTCCTCATCCGGGTTGATTATTCTTTCATTGGGTCACTTGAGAGTCTGCTCCACTTCGTACTAAATGCTTATACTCTGTGCTATATGCACGGCGTGGAGGTTAAATGTAAACAAAACACTGTCAATGAGAGTGCCACTGCTCCTTTGTGTAGTATAGGTGCAAATGCTCTTGATTCTTTGGAAAGTTTAAACAAAGAAAATCTCAGAGGTCAAATGCACCCTCGCCCCCCTTGACGGAGCCTTGTGTTCCCCCTGGGGGGCCGCCCCACTATTTGAGAACCACTGCTTTAATGCAACCCTCACTATTAATGTACTACCTTATAGTCAAGACGGTGCACCTTATAATCAGGTGCGCTTCATAAATCAAACAAATAGTTTACAGAGGATTTTTTCGGGTATAATCCATGACAATAAGGAAATAAATCTATTAATTCATTACACTATAAAAGTGTGTTTCTAAGTTTTTTTATACTTCCTATTTTATCACATTTTAATAATTGTTTTTTGTTTGTTTTTATTGCACTATTTTTATCTCGACTTTTCATGTTCATTAGCTTCAATGTTGAACAAAAATATAGTGTAAAAAATACATATCAGAGAAAAGAAATATTGTATTTAAAATAAGTCAAATGATCTACCTAATCTATCTATCTATCTATCTATCTATCTATCTATCTATCTATCTATCTATCTATCTATCTATCTATCTATCTATCTATCTATCTATCTATCTATCTATCTATCTATCTATCTATCTATCTATCTATCTATCTACCCTGGTCTTATCCCTCAAGAGGGGGGGCTGACAGCAAGACAAACTCATACACAAAAACAAAGAAAAGAAAAAAGGAAAGAAAAGAGCAAAAAAACACAAAAAAATTTGGACACTGGCCAACACAAATGCCCAAACGTCCAAACAAGCCACACTCTCATATAGTCCCCTCTTAACATCCATTCTCATACTCTTGCTGTGCATCACTCTCCTCAGAGCACTCAAAACCTTGCTTCCTTGATTCACTCTGTGCAATACCTCACACTCCATTCCACCAACTTCAGCCACATCCCAACCCAAGTACCTAAAGTTTTCAACTTCTTCCAGCACCTGTCCATGCAACCTTATATCTAACGCCATGCCCACTCCATCACGTGAACACTTCATCACCTTACTCTTCCCAACATTCACACGTGGCTTACGCCTATCACACACTCTTCCAAACTTCATGACCAACCTTCTCAATGTTTCTTCAGAATCAGCCACAAGCGCTGAGTCATCTGCAAACAACAACTGACTTACCCGCCACACCTTTCCACTGTCACCCATCATTTCTACACCTCTGCCAAACACTCTGCTGATTATCTCATCTCAGCTGCACCGCCTAGCCTCAGTCGGGTCGCAGGAGTGCTGGAGCCCATCCCAGCAATCATCGGGCAGTGGGCAGGGGACACCCTGAACTGGTTGCCAGCCAATCGCAGGGCACACGGGCACAGACAACTCACTCGCTCAGTCACACCTAGGGACAATTTGGACCGGCCAATCCACCTGAAATGCATGTCTTTGGAATGTGGGAGGAAACCGGAGTGCCCGGAGAAAACCCACGTAAGCACGGGGAGAACATACAAACTCCGCACAGCAAGGCCGGGAGCTGGATTTGAACCCACGCAGGAGGTTCCCACGACCTCAGAACTGTGCCGCACACGCGCTAACCACTGCGCCGCCGTGCTGCCCTCTGCTGATTATAATATATTTAAATAATTACTTTCTTTTAAACTCATTTTACTATATTTCTCACCAGTGTTTTTGCAGTGTGGATTATTTTTATCACGTAAAATATTCACCTTATATTCAAACATGTAAGCTATACGGAGAACAAAAATTTAATTAGCAATATTTAATATCTGTAGTCAAGACATCAATTATTATGAAATTATTAGTCACGCTTTTGTGTCATTGTTGCAGCGTTTGGGTCCGTCGCCATCCTCGGATAATTATACGAGTGGCGCAATTTAATGTGCACTTTCGTGTAATGAACTTCTCTCATTTCAGGCTTTATGTCGTAGGCGTAATCCTTTAATTAAGCGCCTCGTGCTTTTAATTGGTTGTGGTTTTAAAAAGCGTCATCCTTATTTACGCGGCTTTCTTCTGCGTGTGCACTGAAAAGAAAATGTGCATTCTTTTTAATTAGAAATTGTTCTCTTTTTTCCATAAACCCTTATTTTGCACTTTATTTTCACGAAAATCCAGGAGAAGAAATCGACACCTGACTCTAGAACAGTGGTGTCGAACTCATTTGAGCGCGGGGTAGGATAAAAATGGTAGGAAAAAAAATCACGGAGCTGAAGACAGAAAAAGAGAAATGGAGATAGGTGAGGGACGGAGCATACAAAAGAAAGACAGGGGATATAAAAAAAGAGAGAAAAAGAGAAAGAAGGGACCCTATGACCCTAGGCAAGCGAGCTAACCTGCTGCTTAGGGCCCCGCAACCACAAGGGGGCCCCCAAGAGTGGTTAACTTCTGGATGCCAACATTGTCCCGTTTGTCACTTTGTGTGTCCACTCAAAAATACTTCTACAGAAATACAACAAAATACTATACAATAATTAAAAAAAATAATATTGAATGTAGCGCTTAAAAACAGGGACCTCATGCATTATTTGTTTTTCATTCTGAAAATATGAAAGTAATACAAAATTACTACAAAGATACCACTACAGTAATACTATATTGCAAAATATGACTACAGAATTATTTACTCCAAAATATTACAAAAAGATAATTACAGTAATATTACAAAAATACCAAAGAAATATGAAAAAAATACTACTATGGAAATAATACAAAAATTCTAGAAAATACTACTTGTATTTTAGTAGTATTTTCTTTAAAAATAAAGCAATTATACTTCTATTGAAATACTAAAAAAATACTTAATACGTTAATTAAAAAAACTACTTAAGAATTACTACTACAAAAATACTACTACGAGAGGTTTACATCAGTAAAACGAAAAATAAAACTTATGGCGATACTACAAAAACTCTCCTATGGAAATATTACAAAAATACTACAAAAAGAAAACTACAGTAACACTTTACTATAAAAATACTACAGAAATACTACAGAAATACAACAGACATACAACCAACATTCTTATATGGAAATACTACAAAATACAACAGAGATGGTACAAAAATACTAAAAAAATATTACTACTGTAATAATACAAAAATACTACAAAAATACTACAGATATACAAAAATAATCGACTTTCAAAATACAACAAAGTACTACAGAAATACTAAAACAATATAACTATGGAAATGCAACATGAAAATTACTTCAGAAATACTACAAAAGTAGTACAAAAAACCTACGGTAACACTACAAAAAACTAAAGAACTTCGATAAAAATCCGACTTCAGAAATACTAACAAAAAACTAAAAAGGAAAAAAAAAACCTACGGTAACACAGACTTAATATACTACTTTTGCCATGAATACCGATGCGAGTCACCTGTGCCCGCTCTTTTGGCGCCAACAGCTGCGGGCTCTGATTGGCTCCCTGTCCCTATTCAAACCCAGTTCTGTCAATCCCTTGATGTCAGTCCGTCAGCAAACCTCAGTGTACACTAGGCAAGCCTTTTTCGACCCTGACTCCCACCTGTCCTGTCTTTGCTCCCGTCTGTCTTCGACTACGACCCGTTCTGATTCCGACCACGTCTGCTCTCCCGTCCCGGCTTACGACCCATTTCTGACCCCGATCACTTTTTTGCTCTACTGTCTCGGCTATCGATCTGTTTTTTCCGTCCATCGCTCACTACGGAAGATCCACTTCCGTGTTCAGATCACGAACTGAGTACAAGAGCGACCTAGCGAATGCCGGATTGTGGGCGCAGCCTTTCTTCTTTCCCTTAATAAAATTTGTGAGAAACGTAACGCAATTGGATCCTTTTTCCGTTCTGGTCTTGGCAATTTTGCTTTGATCTTGGTCTTTTCAAAACTCATTTGATGAAACTAATCTATTTATAAAGAAGTATAAAATTCAAGCACTTTTTAAGAACTTATAAAGCCTATTTCCGGTTTCTCCAGTACCATTAAAAACAAAGAAAATCCAGTGGAAATTATTTATTAGTAGTAATTTGACCACACTTTTAATATATTTTATTTTATTCATTCTTGATGTATTTTTTTATTTTATTGTCCTTTACTGATTTTATTATTTGTTGTGTTTTGACGAATTGCTTCTCTTTCATTATTGTTCATGGCCCATAATAAATGTGCACATTTTACACATCTTTCTTGCACTAATCCACATTTCTTGGTGCCCTGTTTAGGTGTAGCATGAACCTGTCCTGTTGGGCGCTACCCGTAGGGGGCGATGATGCTTCATGGGGGCATGCCATAAATACTAATGACACCTGCAGTGAATCACGGTGGAAGAAGGAATGCAATTGCAAAGCGAAGCCACTAGAAAGCAGTGGCAGCATCATTTTTAGATAAACCTCTTGAGACACATGGCCACAATTTCAAGCATGTACAAACCATTCAAAACCTTCGAAAACACAACATTAGAATTAAATTAGAGTATTTTTAAGGATTTTAAGCACCTGTACGAACCCTGGATACATAAGGGAACAAGCTTGCACCAGTTTATCAAAATTTGGTCCCGATTATTCTGAACGAATATTTTAGAGAGAGATAGGAGAAAGCCAAATGGCGTTGCCGTCCTCACGTAGAGGGAAGTCCTCGGGGAAATCGCCGTTCATCACAATTCAGAACCGAACGGCTGATGATAAGACACGATTAAAAGAAAATGGTTTTTGAATGCACCATTAATCATTTTTAGCGCCTTATCAAAGACACGAGTTGAATTTGCAAACAGGATTCGATCGTTTCCTGGCTAGGCTGCTAGCTCAACTTTTGAGAAATTCCTATTGTCCTTATGAGTAACCATGTGATTTATGACCGAAGTATATTAGGTATAGAGGAGCAATCCTGTTACGTGTATCAATACAGTAAATAAATACCTACAAATATATTCCATATGGATAAATGAACCTGAAAAAAATCACGTTATACCCATATGAAAAATTGCAAACTATTCATATATCTACGTATTTTGCCATTTAGGTTCTCTTTTTTTTTAATTCACGTATTTATTTCGTTCTTAATTTCGCAATATATTTTGTTGTGGATTCTGTCATGTATCTTTTTTTTCACAACCAGGTACTGAGTTAAATTTGCAAAATAGCAGTCTCTGAAACTCATGACAAAAAGTTACCGGACACCAGGGCGGACAACTCTAAAAAGTTGCCTGCCCAGCCATAAAGTTGCCTGCCCCATTTTTCACAACTTGAAACACAATAAGATGACTAATCGCAAAAAAAAACCCATTGTTGCAGAGTATTAAGGGTTGATCATCAGAATATATAACAGACCAATACTTTTAAACTACTCATCTCATCTCATCTCATTAGCTGTACCGCTTATCCTCATTAGGGTCGCGGGGGGGCTGGAGCCCATCCCAGCCATCTCCGGGCAGTGGGCAGGGGACACCCTGAACTGGTTGCCAGCCAATCGCAGGGCACACAGGGACAGACAACTCATTCGCTCAATCACACCTAGGGACAATTTGGACCGGCCAATTCACCTGAAATGCATGTCTTTGGAATGTGGGAGGAAACCGGAGTGCCCGGAGGAAACCCACGCAAGCACGGGGAGAACATACAAACTCCGCACAGGAAGTCTGGAGCTGGATTTGAACCCACGACAGGTTCCCATGACATGAACTGTGCCGCACAAGCGCTAACCACTGCGCCGCCGTGATGCCCTTTTAAACTACTTTAGTTTATTATTAATCTACTTATAACATTCATTGCATGTATATGACATTGCTGTTTCCATCTGCCATCAGTATGTACCTGTATTTACTCATCTTCCTTCATGCAATGTTTGCGTTGCGTCGTCCGCTACAAGCCACGTGAACTCCTCTTTCCACGCTGCTTTTAATCTACGTTTACGTTTTGTAGCTTCATAAATTGTGTTAGCTTCTTTTGAATATTTCTTCCGAGGTTGAGGTTTTGACTTGACTCTTAACCACTTCTCCATTTTTCTTGTGTTCTCTGTGTGTCTACTTTGGAAAATGATATGCAAATGCACGACCATCTAATGCTCGGGAAAGTCCGGAAGAACGTTATTCGATGCAGTCTTGTGATTGGCTGCCGAGTATGCCAATTGCCAAAAGTACCGAAATTTCCGAACCGAACGAAGATTTCAAAATCGAAATAAAGCAAACCTTTGATTTGAAAAAAAAAAACTGAAAATGGGATTTGAACGCTTTGTGGCGAGCAGGGTTGGGTAGCTTTACTTTAACTTGATTACTTTCAATTACTTTTGGATTACTCCAATAACAAATGTGCTAATAAAAGACAAAAGAAACTAAATATGAATAAAATTATGACTCACAACACGTGGTAAGCTTTCTCTCCTGGCTTTGATCTCTTTGATCTCTGGCAAAACTAACATAAAATGCGACAGAAACAAAATGAAAATAAATCCAAAGAGCTTGCCAACATCATCTTTGCCGTTCCATGTATTCCGTTACTCCCCAAGCCTGCACAAAATTTAGTAATTGTATTGTATTGTATTGTATACATATATGAATGATTAAATACCTACAAATGTATGCAATATAGATAAATGAACACATCACGCAATACCAAAATATATCAAATAGATTCAATCTATTAATATATTCATACATTTTTTCTTTCATGTTGTCATTATTTTATTACTGTATTCATTTTGTTGCGTGTTTTGTCATTTATTTTGTCGTGCATTTTTGGCATTTATTTTAGCTATTTATTTTGCTGTGTATTTTGTCACAACAAATTGTATTCAAATAATGAGGCGGGTCAAACTGAACGAATATGTTGATTGGTTGATTGGCGTAGTAGGGTTTATACTTTATCACTGATAGTCCAATGGGTGAAATGCTCTGGCTACTAGGCCACCCCCTCATTTGAATAACATTTTTCGGAGACAAAATACACAACAAACTAAATACCCAAATGAATGAAACAATAAATGAAAAATGCAAAAATAAATGAATAAATATATTACATTTAGCCCTGCGATTGGCTGGCAACCAGTCCAGGGTGTCCCCTGCCCACTGCCCGATGATTGCTGGGATGGGCTCCAGCATCCCCGCGACCCTACTGAGGATAAGCGGTGCAGCTGATGAGATGAGATGAGATATTACATTTATTTTATATATTTCAGTGATATGTGAATTATTTACGTGTTAAAATATTCAGAACACATATGTTTGAAGGTATTAATTTAGTCATAATTTTTTTTTCAACATATTGCAGGAATTATATAATAACAATAATAATCATAATATTAAGGTGACACACACAATACCACACAGTTGTCAAGAACCGGAACCGGATCAGGACCCTAATGCGTGGCGTTTCTCCACAAGCCTTTTATTGTACGGGTATCGGGGAGTCATGCACGTTGGGCAGCAGTCTAGCGTGGAATGACAGGAAGCCAGAGGCCGACGAGATCGATCCCAATCGCCGAGCAGATATCGGACAGATCGGGTCGATACCGGACAGGACGGGACAGACAGAATTGATATCAAAACAGGATATCAAAATCAAACAGGACAAACTAGACAGGAACAAAATTGGAAACCGATATTGAACAGGAAATACCAACAGGAAACAGGACCGGGTCAAAACCCACGTCTTGCTGGGCAGAGGTTCGTTGACAGACTGACAAAGGTTGAGTGAGGACACTGAGCTTAAATAGACGGGAAGCCAATCTGTCAACGAGCCGCAGCTGGCACCAACTGGGCGCCATGGCAACCGAGACATCGGCTTTTGGGCTAAATATCGTCGAGTCCTTTCTAAAAATGATTTGATCAAAAAGACAGGTAAAAATGGGTTGTTTTTAGCCCATCAGACGTGTGTATATAATGTAAAGCGGTCCATATATATATATATATATATATATATATATATATATATATATATATATATATATATATATATATATATATATATATATATATATATATATATATATATATATATATATATCTCATCTCATTAGCTGCACCGCTTATCCTCAGTAGGGTCGCGGGGTGCTGGAGCCCATCCCAGCAATCATCGGGCAGGGGACACCCTGAACTGGTTGCCGGCCAATCGCAGGGCACACAGGGACAGACAACTCGGTCGCTCATTCACACCTAGGGACAATTTGGACCGGCCAATTCACCCGAAATGCATGTTTTTGGAATGTGGGAGGAAACCGGAGTGCCCGGAGGAAACCCACGCAAGCACGGGGAGAACATACAAACTCCGCACAGGAAGTCTGGTCGCTAGTTTAACACTAAATAGCACATACTGTCCCTTTATAAGAAAAGGGCCCATGTTAATTTATTTATTATTGCATTTATTTTGGATTCAATCCGTTTCAGGATGGTACTTGAGCTGATCTTATTTTCAGGCTTGGGAAACATCAAATGTATTTTTAACGGGCTTGTTTATGAGCATCATAGTCCCTACTTTGCGTCAATTTCATTCATCAGAATCGCTGCGCTCCTTTGATAAGTCCCCGCTGACAGACGGAGCCTCGCTCGTGATGAAATCATTAATTTGAAAGAGGCTACAATTTATGAAAACGACTTGACGCCCGATTGGCGTGATGGGCGTTCGGGCTCGGGCCTCGTTAACATAATGGCGTTCTGTTTACCTCCTCAATAACTACTAATTAATTGATTAATTTATTTATTTTTGGGGGGGTTCTACCACGCGTAAAGTGGTAATGAAGAACATCAAAATCATTGTTAACAGACTAACACAATGACTTTCAGTACAGTACCGCGACTTGTTTTCCAACACTGCTCTGAACATTGACAAATGTAATATCACCCAGAGTGACTCAGTCAAAAATGTAGGTAGCATTTGGACCCCAATCTGTCCTTCCAAACACATGTTAGAAACATAACTGGAACAGCTTTTTTCCATCTTCGCAACATTGCTAAAATTCGCCCTATGCTGTCCCAGCCTGATGCGTAGATTTTAATTCATGCGCTCGTTACCTTCTGTCTCGGTTACAGTACAGTAATGTACTATTCTCCTGTCTCCCGAAGTCCAAGATCAAGAGCCTGCCAGCTGGTACAAAATTCTGCAAGGAGCCTTTTAACTAAGACGAGAAAGTTTGATCACATCACCGGCGAGTTAATCTAACCTGCATTGGTTCTCTGTCTCTGTTGGGATCGTATAAAATCAAGCATTTAATTTCCCCCTATGTTCCTGTCCGGAGCGTTGTTCTGAAAATGCTGGCCTTCTAGTGATTCCAAGAGCCAAGAAGAAATCCAAAGGTGCGAGAGTGTTCTCCATTTGGGCCCCGGTGCTGTGGAATGCTCTACCCTCTGAGACTTGATCTGCAACCTCACCGGAACTGTTTAAATCTAGGCTTAAAACACACCCGTATTCTGTAGCTTATTAATGACCCATATTTAATGTTGACAATGTCTGCGTATTGTTTGTTAATGCTACATCAATTGCATACTTGGCCATCCTATGTATTTTAATTTTTGTTTCATAACGTAATTGAATTATTTTATATTTTATTTGAATGTTTTTTGTGTGTTACTGCAACATCCATTGCAGCCTGGTCAACCTGGAAGGGGGATTACCTCATGTGCGGTCCCTTTTCTTTGCCCTCATGTAGGTTTTGAGATCAGGGGATGGTGCAATAGTCTGTGGTCTCTGCAGCACTTTGAGACTCCTTGTGATTAAGGGCCATACAAACAAAGAGGAGTTAACTTGACAACATTAACCCCCTGGGGAATGGCATTAACTGGTTCCTTCCTTCCTTCCTTCCTTCCTTCCTTCCTTCCTTCCTTCCTTCCTTCCTTCCTTCCTTCCTTCCTTCCTTCCTTCCTTCCTTCCTTCCTTCCTTCCTTCGTTCCTTCCTTCCTTCCTTCCTTCTTTCCTTCCTTCCTTCCTTCCTTCCTTCCTTCCTTCCTTCCTTCCTTCCTTCCTTCCTTCCTTCCTTCCTTCCTACCTTCCCTCCCTACTTATTTACTCACTGACTCACTGACTCACTGACTCACTGACTCACTGACTCACTCACTCACTCACTCACTCACTCACTCACTCACTCACTCACTCACTCACTCACTCACTCACTCACTCACTCACTCACTCACTCACTCTTTCTCCCTTTATTTCCCTTCCCTCCTCTCTTTTACTTCTCTTTAATCTACTAGTCCGCCCCCCAAAAGAGCTTTTTTCTACCATGCGAGACCCGAACTAAAATTAGTTTTACACTCCTGATTTTGACATTAAATTTCTAAACCCCGCTATACAGCGATTTCACTTTGCCGTTCCCACCTTAAAACAGATCCATGTTGTATCCCAGAAGTCTGCTATATTAAGTTTGGTCATAATTAGTTGCGTGTGAAGTTCATGAATATTTGGAGAGAGGAAGGCTTCAGTGCGTTTTTATCTGTTCTTAATGTCCAGATGTATTTCTTGTGACAAGATTATGGTTTTCTGCTGTACTGCCGTATCAAAATGCGTGCTTCATGCACTGCAGCTTCGGTTGTTACAATGCCCCATCAATATTTGCACAAATTAGCTTCATGTGGCATGAATATTTAATAACACACATCCATGCGAGGATACCAATCACACTAAAGTTTTCTTACAATGCGTATGCTTTAAAATGGTAGCAAAACACTTAAGAAGTCCCATGAATATCTCAGCCATGGCAATCGTAACAATTCCCAGGAAATCGCAATCATCCTCACTTGAGAATTTTTTTTCAGAAAACGCCTACTCGCATAGTCCCTCGAATCTTCCCTTGTCATGTAAATGTACCTGAGTGGGCTGCTTTGTGGCACATAATAATGCCTTTATCTTGGTGAAGCAGCATGTCGGATGCTTCCCCAAGGTTATTACGCTTCTTGCAGGAATCAAACCAAAATGGATGCGCGCAACACATTGCTAATGCGTCCAAGAATTATTCAGTACCACTGTAATAGATGTTTTCATAATTAATGTGATCTACACGCATGAATTATGCATTGATCCAACATATAGGAGTTTATGTACACAGCACCGTCCCATGCTGAGCTTCTTATCCCTTACGTAAACATGACATAACCATTGTTGTACTGTGTAGACTTTTGAGCAAAATGCCAGTATTGGTGGGTAAATTACTTTATTAGATCGTGAAAGACTTCAACAAGATTGTGATACAGACGCCCTACTTACAAACGAGATTCCGGACGATCGTTTGTAAGTTGAATTTGTTCGTAAGTGGCTTCTATGCTATATTTTGTATGTTTAAGGTTTGTTTAAGTATGTTTAAGGCTTGTATAAAATACACATTTCATAAAATAATATCCTCTACAAAGATGGCCGGAAGAAAGCGTTCCGACCATTTTCTCAACCGCATCAAGCTTTCTTAGTCCACTTTCGTTTCAAAAGAAACGGCTTGCCTCTTCTTTACACTTTACACCAACCATTTTGAATAGATGCACAAGATATTAAACAATAAAAATGTCAAAGTTCTTAGCACGCTGAAGATAGTACAGACATAGACAGGATACCACAACAGATGTCCAAGTATTCACATAACAACTCTCCCATTTTTACATATTGCTTCCTCCCCGTCAAATAACTTTGAATCCATTGCAAAGCCACTCCCCTGATGCCATATCTTTCCAGTTTTTTTAATAGTATATTATGATTAATGGTATCAAATGCTTTTTTTAAGTCAATAAATACCCCGACTGCTTATCTCTTCTTTTCTATACTATGGGTGATTTCTTCTACTGCATCAATAATTGCCATTGTTGCTGATCTGTTTGCTCTAAAACCATATTGACTTTTCATTAATCAATTTATGTTATATATGTTGTTATATATATGTTATATATATATATATATATATATATATATATATATATATATATATATATATATATATATATATATATATATATATATGTATATATATATATTGGTCCATCCCAGCCATCTCCGGGCAGTGGGCAGGGGACACCCTCAACTGTTTGCCAGCCAATCGCAGGGCACACAAGGACAGACAACTCATGAAATGAAATGAAATGATCTGCATTTATATAGCGCTTTTCAAGTCAATGACTTCCCAAAGCGCTTTACATTGTACTTCACATTTCCCAATAGCGGCCGTGATCTGTGCAGCCATGTAAGGCGCTAACCTGCTTATTGGGGGTATTGGGGATTCAGTGTCTTACCCAAGGACACTTCGGCATGTAACACGGACAAGCCGGGATTCGAACTGGGATCCCTTAATCCTAAAACGATCGCTCTACCTCCTGAGCTACTGCCGCCAAAACGTAAGCTACTAATCCTGTTCAGGTACACACAAAGCCACACTAAAGCTTCGCTCATTCACACCTAGGGACAATTTGGACCGGCCAATTCACCTGAAATGCAGCCTCCCCCGCGACCCTAATGAGGATAAGCGGTACGGCTGATGAGATGAGATGAGATGAGGAGATATATATTGGTATTATTATTATTATTACTATAACTGGTAGTATTGTTATGATTGAAAATATATATAGTATGTTTTCCACTATTAATATATATTTTTTTTTTTGTTTCATTGATTTATATTTAAGATTGCATTCATTCAGGGACCTTTATGTGTTTAAGAAAAAGTTGAAAATATACACATGCATTAAATGTACATTGACTACACATCCAACTGGGAGGGGCAGTACATTAGAACTAAAATGAATTGGGTGGGTGTGTTTTGTGTGTACAAAATATATTGTTTAAATTTTGTTTTACAACATGTCACAAAAGTGAGTAAATCCTTCACATTTCTGCGGAGATTTCATGATAATGTTTCATTGAACAACACTAAAGAAACACAGCCTTGAAAAAATGAAAGGTAGTCTGTGTAAAACTTAATATAGCAGTGTAAATGTATGTTTGCCCTCAAAAAAACTGATCCAGTTCCTTGGAGGGAGGGGATCATTCTCTGCTCCAGTATTTCACAGTACAATCTTGAGTTTGTGTTTCCCTTATTGAAATGTTACTCCCCAATTCCAGTTGCACTCATGCAGCCCCAAACCATGATGTTCCCAACACCATGCTTCACTTTAGGCACGACACAAACATGTTTGTATTCCTCACCTGGTTGCCGCCACACATGCTTCACACAATCTGACCCAAATAAATGAATCTTTGTCTCATCAGACCAGAGGATATCTTGACAGACTTATTTTCATTGGGTCAAAATGATGTTTATTCAATGATGTTCTAATAAATGTTACAATGAAATCCCTGCCGAAATGTAGCATACTATATGTTGTGAATGAGCGACCCCCACGCCAAATGAGATCCAGCATCTCATTTGGTGATCCTCAAAGCAACATACAAATTAATTCGTCTTCTTTTTTAATTATATTATTACATTATTGCCATTTAAATAAACAATTTATTTTGTAATTCGAAAGACAGGGTTTCATCAGTGTCACCTTTATTATCATTGTATTGCTACAACAAAATTACGGTTGCACCTCAGTTAGCAAAGATATACAATATATAACGACTAAAAAATATAAAATAAAGTAAAACAGTACAATTTAAAAGCATTTACCAGTACAACAGTAACATAACATAAATATACATATTTCACAGTACAAAAATGAAATACTTTTTCTGCAACAAGTGTTTTTAACCAAAAGTCAAAAATATGTATAAAAAAACGGTACAAAAAAAAGGCTGCATTCCATGGGAATGCTTTTAGGCTGATTCATTTTTTATATCTGTCGGCATTATCGTGTGTAAACATAATGGTTGGATTCTCTGGACTCTAATGAATGTCGCAGCACTTTTTGGGTGACTTATACTGGTTTTATAGTTCTTGGGTACTTTGTTTTGGACTGACTGGATGTTTCTGTGATGAGTAAATTTTGAAATGTTCGTATCTTGAATCTCACGAGTTTAACCATTCCAATGATATGTGGCATGATGTATTTCAATGATTGGTGATATTGTGAAGACACATATTAGTTTCTCAACAGTCTGTATAGTATAGTATAGGTGCTTTTCCTTATACTTGTGTGTCTTTATCTATACATTGCGCAAAAAAACCCCCATCAACAACTAATTATAAAAAGGTAACAATAAAATAGTTGCACAAAAAAGCAGTATAATACAATATAAAATATTAATCAAATCAAATTTATTTGAAAAGCACTTTTCAGGCAAAAAAAAAGACATTCAAAATGCTGTATGAAAACATTTAGCAAACAACTGTAGGGATTTTTCTAGTTTTAATTTTGAAAATCTTTAGGATTGAAACGGTTTATTCTTTACTACAATCAGTAAACTAATTTGCCTCTAGGTGTTGCTTGTACTCCACCATAACTCTTTTTTCTCTGACGGATGTTAGAATTTCTTATACTGATAAAAAAAATATGTTATTACTTTGAGTTCTTTTAGTTCTGATATAAATTACTAATCCCAAGAAAATGGAATCAATGAACCAGGCCGTTTGAAATAGTACACACAATTTATTAACGCAGAGAATCAATGATAGGAAAAAGAAGGGAAGGAAGGCGCCGGAGATTAAGGGAGTTTTTGACCGCTGAAAGTTACTAGCACAAAAAATCTCTGCCACAATGCTGGTCGATTTGGGGAAATTCCCTTTTACAGAAAAAAACACATTTATTCCCAAGAACCAGCAAACATGGTGTTAAATCTGAAACTGTCCTCTTACTTGTTGCACAGAGACTTGGTCTCATGCTCCAAATGGTCTCAACGTATGGCCCACGTGCTGAACTCAAGGCCGCAGTGCGGACCCGCATGGGTGTGCCATACGGCCGACGTGCGATGAGTCAGTCAGGGTGGAGAAAAAGAGGATGAGCTATCGATCACCTTCTCTTTTTATATGGACCAGTGACGCTTGACCAGATCATGCCTCTTTGGGAGCAGTCTCAGACATCTGAGACCACCAGGATCGGGTGACGGTGTTTGAAGTTGTCAAACTTGTTAGAAAGCCAAAGAAGTGAGACATTTGCGTAATGTTCTGTACTTGAGAGTGCTCCTCCCATGGACATAATTACGTCTGGTGATAACATAGTTTTATCAATAAATATCCTTAGATGTTTAAATTACATTCAAAACTTCATGATATCAGTTTTTATTACGGTACATGGTGAAATGGTACGTTCGGAAACTGTCCAATAGGGGACGCCATCGTTCCATCCATTCCAAAGTTCCATCCATTCCAAGTCACACAAAACAAAGAAGGTGGATGTCAAGTTGAGAATGTTTGCCCTACCTTTATGAAATTTGCTTTGATCAGTGTTCTGTATATTACGAAACCCAAACATGTACAAAAACGTTGAGATCATCAATTTAATAGTCTCCCAACTGATTTATTTTGGAACATATACAATTCTGTTGTTTGATAAAAGTCTGATCCCAGACTTTGTTCCTGGAGCAAGGAGAGATACATAACTTGCCGCCCTCTCACAGGAACCGATTTGATGAGAGACTGCAGATGCCAAAACCTGGGATTGTACCAGGGACCTTTCAGTCTAACGCTCTCCCAACTGAGCTATATCGGCATATCAAGTCTGTGTTTTCCAACACGTGTGCCACTTCTGTCAATAATGACGTCACAAAAGATGACCCCTCCTTTCAAAAAAATATTAAAAATCAGTCGGCTGTATTGGCTGAAACCAAGAACGGACAAGGGGCCTTTAGAGTTTAAGTTCAACCCCCCTTCAAACAGCGATTTTAGCACTGATCTGTTGTTTGGCAAAAGATTTCTCATCTGTCGTGAGCAAGTTGAGAATGTTTGCCATGCCTTTATGAAAAATTTCCTTGATCAGTGTTCTGTATATTCCGAAACCCAAACATGTACAAAAACCTTGAGATCATCAATTTAATAGTCTCCCAGCTGATCTATTTTGGCACATGTACAATTCTGTTGTCTGATAAATGATTAGATTTCCTTCAGCAAGGACAGATACATTACTTACTGCCCCCTCACAGAAGCTGACTTGATCAAGAACAGCAAATGCCGAGACCCGGGATTGAACCAGGGACCTTTAGATCTTCAGTCTAACGCACTCCCAACTGAGCTAGAATGATCTGCTCTACCCAACAAAACACAACAAAACAATAAAATCCCCACTAATTAGCTGATTTTTTTTTTCCAAGAAACAAGAACATGTTGAACACAATTGTGAAGTCAAATAAAATTATTCCAGCATTTTCTATTTAATATAATATATCTCATCTCATCTCATCTCATCTCATTAGCCGTACCGCTTATCCTCATTAGGGTCGCGGGGGGCTGGAGCCCATCCCAGCCATCTCCAGGCAGTGGGCAGGGGACACCCTGAACTGGTTGCCAGCCAATCGCAGGGCACACGGGGACAGACAACTCACTCGCTCGCTCATTCACACCTAGGGACAATTTAGACCGGCCAATTCACCTGAAATGCATGTTTTTGGAATGTGGGAGGAAACCGGAGTGCCCGGAGGAAACCCACGCTAGCACGGGGAGAACATACAAACTCCGCACAGGAAGTCTGGAGCTAGATTTGAACCCACGACAGGTTCCCATGACATGAACTGTGCCACACAAGCGCTAACCACTGCGCTGCCGTGCTGCTAATATAATATATATATAATAAAAAAAGTGAAAAATAGATTTTGCAAAAAAATTGAGGGAACATGATCTGATTTGTAAGGAAAAATTGTTTCAAGATGTGCATACTAAAAAAGACTTGGGGCGATGATATCAGCAAAAGGAGTAGTTTGAACTGTTTCACGCTTATGAACCAACGGTAACAAAAAAAGAGCAAAAGTGGCTCTACAATAGTACCCCAATAAACCGTCACTATAGTAACACTCCGTCCTCCTACTCGTAAGCCAAAATGTTTTATTAGTGAGTAAAATGCGCACAATAGTACAAGAAACTTAAGCCGGAGTCAAGGATTTCAATACATTTCATACCACACTGTCCAACGGAGCACAGCGATGGGTTACTACGGCAACCACAAAAGAAGCTGCTCGCCTCATTACGGGGCCAGTGTGCGAGAAGTGAAAGGCTGAAGTCGAGCTGGAACTGGAGATCAATGTATATTTTTCTGTAATGGCTACTTTTCCTCAGGAGTCAGAGCTCAGATAAACACTAACTTTTCCCGGTAGCAATTGGTTACGTTCAAAGATATCAAATGCATTTAATGTAGAGACAATCTGGTATTGTTGTTTACCCATGAGTCCTGTCCTCAGATGCATCAGAACGGTAGAAAATCGAATCCACACAGATGTTTATACAGTAGACCCCTGGGGTAAGGCAACTTCACCTTACGTTTTCACTTTACATTGTGGAAAAAGACAGTTTTTTTCGGTTCCCTGTCACTATTTAAACCACGTCTATCAGTCACCTGTTGTCAGTCCGTCTGAGAACCTCGGTTTTCTCTAGGCAAGCTCTTTTCGACCCTGACTCCCACCTGTTTTTGCTCCCTTCTGTTCTCCGGCTTCGACCTGTTTTTTTTTATCCTGACCACATTTTCTGCTTTCCTGTCCAAGCTACTGACCAGTTTTTTTCCATTCCCACTACTGCCAACGCTCGCCACGGAAGTTCCACTTCTGCGTTCAGAGCGACCTGCTTCCCGCGTCCAGCCCTCACCGGATCATGGGTTCAACCCTTTCCTTTCTTCTAATAAAACTGAGAGAAACGTAACGCAAGTGGGTCCTGTCTCCGTTCTGGTCCTGACAAAAATACACCTTACAAACACAACACAACATCTATTTACTCACAGCAAAAAGAACTAGGTAGAGTACTGTGACAACATTAGCAATCAACGATAACGTTGTCGTTTGTAACTGACATGATCCGGAGCTGAAATAGGTGAGATTTATCTAACAAAAACTAGGTTATTTTGATTAAAAAGATGAAATCTATAAAAAATAAGATAAAGTTTTTATACGGCATATGCAATCTTTAAAAAATAATTCAAACAGGGGTAAAACATATAAGTTGCTGTTACGTTAAATTCTGCTGCTCACGACAGTAGCTGATACCAATACAGGAGAGCCCTGGGATACAGGGTCCCCCCGCCTTATGACTTTTTCAGGTTAGAGTGTGGAATTGGATGCCTTTTTGGCCCCTCTTTTTGGCCTTTTCCCCACTAGACGTCATCAACAACTTATTTTTTCGTATGCCCAAAAGTGTATTAAATTCAAACTTTGCATATTTATTAACATCTCTAAAATGCCTGTCTTGTATTGGTTGACATATTATAAGTGCTGGTCTGCTATTTGTTTGTGTTACATCGTCAGGAAAATGCTGATGTGGAATTGGCTGCATTACCTCCCATAATACCATTCTCTGTCTTTGTTAAGTTCAGCATCTTGTGTACAAGAGGCTTTGAAATTTAGTGTAATTGCCATTTTCTTTCTGTATTTATAAGTTATAGGTCCAAGGCTTGCAGTGATGCTAAAGTGGGAATCAAATACATAATAACCATGGAAATGATGCTTGCGATTATCAAAACATATGAAGAGGGCACACAAATAACTACCATGGTTGCATTACCGTAACCAATTGGCAATCAAGCCAATTCTAAAAATTTGGGAGGTTATTAAAAATCTTGAAAATACCCGCAAGTGGAACTTAAAAAAAACAGTTTTATCTCCTAACTCTTCTCCCTCTTCATCCAACTGCTACTCTACTCGACCAACTCAAATCAAGTTTCGCCAAAAGTAAAGAGAATGTCGTCTTTTCTTCTGATGTACATTTTGTTATGTTGTTATTAAATTTTCCCTTTTTCCTATATACATATATTACACAGAAGTAGTGCTTGCTATGAATGAATGAATGAAAACTTTATTCGAACATCAAAATAAAAACGGAACAAAAACAATAACCCAACAACAAAATAACGTTACTTAATATGTTCGAAAAGGGGTAGTAAGAAGCAAATGCTTATATTACCTACCCTTTCATCTTCCCCACCAAAGATACCAATGATATAACAACAATTGTAATGATATTGATAATTCAGATCAGATCAGATTCAGATCTACTTTATTGTCATTCTAGTACACGTGTATACAGAACGAAATGTCGATACATCTGACCCGCACAGTGTCCTTGAATGTACAGATATAAATAAAATGTTGTATTGAGTTGGAGTATTGAGTACTAATATTATACTAAATAATTATGGCTATGTATAGTATTTTACAGTAGTGCAAAGAGTGCAAGAGGAGCAGCTAACCAGATGTGCAAAATGGGCAGTCAGGTAAACAAGTCAGGTAAACAGTAACAATAACACTGTAGTACAATAGTGATGAGGAGAACAGATGTGCAAGGAGTGGCTAGCTATAAAGAACTGCCAGTAGTGCAAAAAAGTCAAACAAAACCAACAGATGTACAGATTAGCAGCAGTTTAAAATTAACAATGTGTTTGATTGACCATTTAACAGTCTAATGGCCAGGGGGACAAGACTATTTGTGGAACCTGGTGGTCCTGCACCGCACACTGCAGTACCTCTTCCCAGAGGCTAGCAGAGTGAACAGTCCATGATGGGGGTGAGAGGGGTCCCTGATAATGTTCTTGGCTTGGGATAGGCAGCGCTTCTGGCCAATGTCCTGAATGGAGGGGAGAGAAGTCCCGATGATTTTCTCTGCTGTCCTCGTCACCCTCCTCACACTACCCCAGTCGGAAGCGCTGCAGCCTCCACACCACACAGAGATACAGCTGGTCAGGATACTCTCTATGGTGCCCCTGTAGAATGTGATGAGTGAGGGTGGGGGCAGGTGGGCTCTCCTCATCCTCCGCAGGAAGTACAGGCGCTGCTGTGCCCTCTTAACCAGTGATGCAGTGTTCACGGACCAGGTGAGTTTGTTTGTAATGTGCACCCCTAGGAACTTGATACTGCTGACAACCTCCACAGCCTTGTTGTTGATGAGAAGTGGGGCATGGTTGGGCTGGTTTTTCCTGAAGTCAATAATGATCTCTTATAACAGTTATGATATAAGAATAGCAACAATAACACAAAGTTAACTAGACGCACTATTCACAATCTCCCGCACCACTCATACCCCACCCTCCTCATCTCTGTATTCCGCCAGGATTGTTCCTTTGTATCTAAACCTGAACAAGTGAATAGTTGGACACTGTTTGATCTCGTCTTGCAATCCGTTCCAAAGCTTGACTCTACACACAGACACACACATACTTTTCCTGGTGGTTCTCACTTTAGGGATTATGAATTCACTACAGCCCCTTAAATTATAATTTCCCTCTTTCCGAATGAATAATTTACGGATGTTTTCTGGCACTATGTTTTTGTTGACCTTAAATTGCAGTTGTGCAGTGAAAAAAATTACAAAATCATCTAATTTTAATAATTTGGACTGCAGCAATAAAATATTAGAATGATCTCAATATCCTACCCTGTGTATGGTTCTGCACAATATGTTGAGTATGGCAGAACTAGAGAACAATATAATAAATATAATGCATTATAGTTTAAAGTGAATTTGGCTTTATTAATGATATACTATATACTGGTATTTGGTATTTCAATGTTTTATCTGTGGTTCAAGGGTTCAGAACGCATTAGCTACGCATTACCATTAGTTTCTCTCCCCCAATATGAGGCAATTTTACTTTGCGATCCCCACTTCAGAATTCAACGTTGTATCCCGGGGTCTACTGTATTTGTACAAAGGATAAGTTGTGTAATCACACCAGCTTTTGAGTTTTTGTTACCGTATTTTCCGCACTACAGGGCGCACCAGGTTATAGGGCGCACCCCCAAAAAAAGGATTTTGGTCCTATATCTTCCATACATAAGGCGCACCGGATTATAAGGCGCTACAATGGGAACATCGACAAAACAGATCATTCAGTCAAACTTATTACCCCCTTAACATTCCCAAAGCTTGCAAAGAAGCAAATACGTGTCGTAGACACGTGCGGATGCTGTGTCCGTACGATGTCACTCAAATGCATCGTTCCAAATATCATTCGGAAGGTTAAAGTCTTAGGATTCAAGAAATGCCAACCATTCCTTAGTTTCTATTTTCTTTTTGCTCGCAACTTTACTGTGCATATGACAATAAACACTTGGAATTGAGTTTAATTTAAAAAAAGACTCATCACAGAAACGTCAATATCACTCTGAAACAAGATACTGGGAAAATATATAGCCGGAGTAGCTCACCGAAGTCGTTGAGTTCAATAATAATGTGCAACCATGGTCCTCTTATATCCGTGAGTGTAGTAAATCCAGGAGAGTAAAATATTTACAAATACAGAATGGTAAAACGTGTTTTCTTTATGCCGTAGACAACCAAACTTGCTATTCACATTCATCTTTTTCGGCCAATTTCAGGCTTTGTTTCGCCCCTTTAGCCTATGCGAGCCTGTAAATGATAAAAAGGATCCGCCCCCTTTACCTCTGAATAACTTTAGCCAATAGTGATCGATTCAAATGATGATTGACACATTGGCTGGGAAATGAAACGCGGGCATATGTATCCCAGCATACACCGCGGACCACATAGCCTACGAGGAGAAATCTAGTCGGCGGCTGCTTGCCTTTGTTGCGAGACCTTGCGACTAAATATTGATCCATATATAAAGCGCACTGTATTATAAGGCGCATGGTCAGTTTTTGAAAAAAATAAAGGCTTTTAGGTGCGCCTTATAGTGCGGAAAATACGGTACTTGTAGAGGTTCAATCAAGGACATTTCACTTTGCGTTCCCCACTTAAGAAAAATCAATGTTATATCCTGGGGTGTACCTTATTTGTACAATGGACAAGTTGTGTAGAAACATTCACTTTAGAGTTTTGTTCTTTACTAGGAAAAGTTCAGTAAAAGCATATTCACTTCCCCAGCTCAGAACGGATTAACATCATATCCCGAGGGTCTACTGTAATACGTTTCAGTTTATCTCTTTTATAACCTCGAAAAAATAAAAACAAAGGTACCGTGAGGAGTATGCAGATGACATTTTACAGCTACCATCTGCATAATTGGAAAACCGCTTGCAAGCTAAGCTAAAGTGAGCGCGCTATGACACATTTCCCCACCTTTTGAACTAATGTGAGGACTACATCACAGGGAAGAGCTCATTAATTGGCTGTTGCAGTATAATGAGCAACGGGAACAGACGAGCTGGTGTGGTGGTGGTGGTCTCTGGCCAAAGTGCTTTGAGGCCTGCTGGCTTATAATCATGACGGTAATAACGCAGAGACGCACCCGGTGGTCACGTGCAGTTGCTATGTGACTACTTGATCAAGTCATGACGTAAATGTTGCTAATGCTGGTCGGTCCGTGACAAAAGTGAGTCACTGTGGATGATATGCACGACTGTTTTCAGCCAGTGATCCTGAGACTGAGTACAGGGTGTTCCAAAAGTCATTTGAAGTCCCTATATCTCCTTAACTATGAATGGTATTAAGATAAAAGTTATGTCTCTTTTAAGCTAATTACAAGTTTTGTGTAAAGCTATTGATTTTTCCATTTCTTTAAAGAGCCGTTAATGGCCTTCACTCAACAACAAAAAGCGTTTTGTATGCTTGAAATGGCAAAAACGGTATCATGGAATGATGTTTAACGTGCATTTCCTTGGAAATTTGGAAAAGAGCCACCAGAGATTAAGTCTGTGGTGAGATGGTATGGTCAGGGTTGGGTAGGGGTACTTTAACGGGATTACTTTCAATTACTTTTGGATCACTCCAATATCAAACATACTAACAAAAGACAAAAGAAACTAATCATGAATAAAATTACTAAATTTTGTGCAGGCTTGGGGAGTAACGGAATACATGGAACGGCAAAAATGATGTTGGAAAGCTGTTTGGATTTATTTTCATTTTGTTTCTGTTGCATTTTATGTTAGTTTTGCCGGAGATCAAGGAGATCAAAGCCAGGAGAGAAAGCTTACCACGTGTTGTGAGTCATAATTTTATTCATATTTAGTTTCTTTTGTCTTTTATTAGCATATTTGGTATTGGAGTAATCCAAAAGTAATTGAAAGTAATCCAGTTAAAGTAACCCTACCCAACCCTGGGTATGGTAAATTCATAACAGATAGGTGCTTATTGTCACAAGCCAGAAACGGAGACAGGACCAATAGCGTTCGTTTTTACTCAGTTTTATTGAGAAAGAGAGCAGTGCTTGCTTCCACGATCCGATGATCGTCGGACACGGGTAGCTGATGGCAGGAACGCGGCACTTCCGTGTCGAGCGAGGATGGTCGCAGGCAGCGGGAAACTGGTCGATAGCCAGAACGGGGAAGCAGGGCAGAAACGGGTCTAGAAGAAACAGGTCGGCAACAGGTATCAGGCAGGAGAAAACAGGGCAGGAGATTGTCGGAATGTACAGAGCTTCCCTACCTAAGGTTGCCGTCATTTTTGTTTGTCATCTTGCTGCTACGCTGTTTTCGATGGCACTGGTTTTCGTTCGCATTACACGATAAAGTGCCATCTAACGATCAAACATTAAACACTGGGGCTTTAAGAAGACAATTGCACCAGCTACAGTTACAATAGGTGAAGGACACTAATATTTCCCCTCGTTGTGACTTTTGCATTGCAATGCAAGAGAAGATGGAAGATGACAGATTTGAACACTGGCTAGTTTTTAGCGATGAGGAGGTTTCCCACTTAAGTGGCAAAGTTAACAAGCATAACAGAGATTCCCTACAGGCGACCATGTGTTTACTAGGTACTGTGAAAAAGAAAATCCAAAAAGTGTGAAATTAATTCATAAAAACATTTAAAGAGACATTGTGTATTATTTAGTACAGACGCTCCCCTACTTACGACCATCCCAGTTACGAAAAACAATAGATACAAACATTTTTTTGGGATGTCGGAAGAATATCTGGACATTGCTGTAAATTAGATTTTGAATTGTGCACCTTTTCCTGAGTACAGGACTCTTCCTGTCACAGTCCAGTTTGTGTGTAAACATACTATACTGTATCTCCAGCGCGCTAAAAACGTTGAGATTTTTATTGTTTAATATCTCATGCATCCATTCGATATGGTTGGTGTAAAGTGTCAAGAAGAGGGGAGCCGTTTCATTTGAAATGTAAGTGGAATAAGAAAGCTTGATGCGGTTGAGAAAATAGTTGCAGCGCCTATTTTCGGCCACTTTCTACCACAGAGGAGGAAGACGTCTAATTCTTGAAGCCCATCCTCCAAAATTAAGTTAAACTCTTTATTTATCCCATATTATTTTATTAAACATTTAATTTTCAGGTTTAAAAAAATACAGCTTTCTTATATAAGCCTTAAACATACTTATACAAACCTGAAACATACATTCTATATAAAGTATAGCAGTGAAGCAATTTACGAACAAATTCAACTTACGAACGATTGTCCGGAACCTCGTAGGGGAGCGTCTGTACCTCTTCGTAGTGAAAATAATGTCATTTATTTGAAAAACAAGCAAAAACACATACTATTGTATATAAACATGCAATTAAGATAATTTTTATTTTTTATTTTACATAACATGAGCCTCAACGGGAGGATGCGGACATGATTGCCGCCATCTTGCTTCTACGGGTACAGCCAAAAACCCTGTGAAAGGTTAGGCCAAAAATGATACGAAAAATAGTGCACTTTGGTCACTTGCCAGTTCGACCCGCTCCCAGGTTCACTTATTAAAAGTCTTTTTAGCGTCCTTGGGCCTTCAGTTCTAAATATTATAAATACATCACTCTCCTCAGGTGTAGTTCCAGCAGCTTTTAAGTCCGCCGTTATTAAACCCACACTGAAACGACCCAACCTTGATCCAGAAATATTAAGTAATTACAGACCTGTGTCAAACCTACCTTTCCTATCTAAAGTACTCGAAAGAGTAGTGGCACAGCAGCTGAATGCTTTCATATCGGAGAATAACCTTTTTGAATCCATGCAATCAGGATTCAGGGCTAACCACTCTACTGAGACAGCTCTGATCAAGGTAACAAATGATCTCCTAATGTCAATGGATTCTGGCGCTTCATCACTTTTGCTGCTGCTGGATCTTAGTGCTGCTTTTGACACAGTGCGCCACAATATCCTACTAGAACGGTTGGAAAAATGGATTGGTCTCTCAGGAGCTGTCCTCTCGTGGTTCAAATCCTACCTCTCAGATAGGACGCACTGTGTTAAATATGGTGAAACGACATCTGAGCCCTTTAATGTTACCTGCGGTGTTCCGCAGGGTTCAGTGCTCGGCCCCCTACTTTTCAACATTTACATGCTTCCATTAGGTGATATTATTCGCAAGTACAATATCAGCTTCCATTGCTACGCAGACGACACTCAACTATATCTTCCGTTGGAGGAATCTTCCACACTAAACTGTGGAAATTTGGAGGCCTGTCTCACTGAGATAAAAGAGTGGATGTCACTCAATTTCTTGCGTCTTAACTCTGAAAAGACTGAAATGTTAGTCATTGGTCCTTTGAGATGCATGTAAAGCAAATTACTAGAACTGCCTTCTTCCATCTTCGCAACATTGCTAAAATCCGTTCAATACTGTCTCAGTCTGATGCGGAAACAATAATTCATGCATTTGTTACCTCCCGTCTCGATTACTGCAATGCACTACTCTCCGGTCTCCCGAAGTCCAGAATCAAGTCTCTTCAGCTAGTACAAAATGCCGCAGTGAGGCTCTTAACCAGGACAAAAAAGTACGATCACATAACACCGATTTTGGCTAACCTGCATTGGCTCCCAGTTAGCCAAAGATGTGACTTCAAAGTTCTCTTAGTATTGTACAAAATCATACATGGACTTGCTCCCTCTTATCTTTCAGATCTGATCTGCCACTATGTCCCGGTCCGAAGCCTACGATCTGAGAGTGCTGGTCTTCTGATGATCCCGAGAGCAAAGAAGTCTTCTGCTGGTTCGAGAGCGTTCTCCATCCGGGCACCGGTGCTGTGGAATGCTCTTCCCCCTGAGATTCGATCTGCAACCTCAGTAGAAATGTTTAAATCTAAACTTAAAACTCACTTCTACTCCATTGCATACGAATAACCTACTCCTCTTGTCGGTTGAAAATAGTTTGTGTAATATAGTGTAACAATCTGTGAAGCCCTTTGAGACTCTTCGTGATTTAGGGCTATACAAATAAAAATGACTTGACTTGACTTGACTTGACTTTGAGTCTCCGTAGTTCATGTTCTTCCTTGTACTATGTACCACTATGTTTTCAGTTGCACTACACAATACAGCGACATCTAGTAGACCATTTTTACACAGTTTCCCTTTAAAACTAAATCAATTTAACAATTTATTACATATTTAATTTTATATTTCTATGACAGGTGAGGCTGTGCATCACCTGCCTCCCCTGACTGTCTATTTCCAACTGAAAACAAACTGAAATTCTGGTTTAGCTTTATGACGAGAGTTTTGATTGCAGTTCCGCTCACTATTTTCAACTCCCCGAGCATCTGCTTTTCCATTAACATTCTTTTGCTAATAGATTTTAGTTTGTCGAATTGGCTCAGCTGTGATAAATGATTTGCCTGCACCATAATAAAATCCAGAAAGAGAAATGTAGTCCGTGTAAATTAACAATCTGTCCACATAAAATATTCTTGCTCCATTGATAGATAATTTTGTCTGAAAATACATTTGTTTTTATTTGACCTTTTATTTTAGGAATTATTTTTCGAAAAATAATGTACTTTCACTTTAAATACTGTTTTAAATACTGCAAATATGTACAATCATTGTCTGTTTTATAATTTAAGGAAAATGTTTTATACTTTAAAAAATTACTAATAATATAATTAGAAAACGCTTTCAAAATGAGAAAAAAAACAAGAATTTGTTTTGTTTTACTTTCCAAAAATAATTATACAGATGTACTACAGTAGGCAGTAAAACATCCAATCTCATCTAATCTAAATATATTAGACAATGTGTTTAAAATATGAGTGCTACTTACTATTTTATCAGGAAAATGTGTTTAAAACACAGTAAAAAAAGGAAAATAACCCTTAAAATATGGGGCATCATCTGCCAACGGAACAAGAACTGTGTTTACTTTTGAATTTAATATTTTTTTAATATTTTAAGAATTACTCTTAGCAAATAAAATAAAATAAAAAATATGTTTTAATAGCGTTCTCTTATTTTACAATTTACAATCATTTTACTTATTTCATATTGAAATTAAAAAAAAGCTCTTTAATTTAATACAAGGGTGTCAAACAGGCAGCCTGCGGGCCGGATCAGGTCCGCGAAGGGATTGAATCTGGCCAGCGAGACAAGGCTGAGGGAAGCGCAAGAGAAAAACAAGCTGCATGTTGAAATATGTTCACTTGATGTTGCCAAAGCCAGGTGCCTCTCACAAACGTTGTACTTGTATTTCTTTCTCTCTCTCACAATCTCTATTTTCCTCCCCTTTTCTTTGTCTCTTTTTCTTTGTCTTTTTACCTTATTTTGATTTATATTCCTTTTTCCTTTTCTCTCTTCTCTCTTTTTCTCTCTCTCTCTCTTGCTTTCCCCTTCTTTTTTTCTCCCATTCTCTCTTTCTCTCCTTCTCTTTTCTCTCCTCCCTTTCTCTTTTTCTATTCCTCTTTGGATTTCTTTCTTTCTCTCTCTTTCTTTCCCTCTCCCTCACTCTCTCTCTCTCTCTCTCTCTTTCTTTGGCCCACCCTCTCTTTTTTCTCTCCCTCTCTTTCTCTTAT
Organism: Urocampus carinirostris; assembly: GCF_059441175.1. NCBI lineage: Eukaryota > Metazoa > Chordata > Actinopteri > Syngnathiformes > Syngnathidae > Urocampus > Urocampus carinirostris. The sequence continues at coordinate 51,695,558 of NC_142350.1, forward strand.
TTCTTTTTCTTTCTTTTTCTTTCTCTCTAATCTACTAGTCCGGCCCCCGAGCGAATGTTTGTTCTATGGTGTAGCCACCGAGTTAAAATGAGTTTGACACCCCTGGTTTAATAGTTAGATAGGGAAAAGCCATTTGCTACATCAAATAATTTGACGTATTTAAGGAAAATGGGGGGTTTTCACGACAAAATCTCTAAAGGTATACAGTAAAGTTTGATGTAAAGCATAGTGAAATAATAATCACAATATAAAAGAAAAACCTTCTCAATATTGTAAAACAAGGCACATAATAGTAGTGAATTTATTCACAAGGAAAATGTGTTGAAAATGGAAGTTAAAAAATGATCATAAAATGTACTAAATTATCTGCCGTGTATCGACTATGTACTCCCACACAGTCTACAAGGCAGTCTGATTAATTTTGCATTTGAAGAATATGAATTAAGCAGCAAAATCCACCTATTTTTATCCATTTCAGGGGGCGGCCAATTGTGACTTTCTGTTGACTGAAAATGAGCCCTTAGGCACTCTAATGTCATTTTCAGTTGACGTCAAGTGTCAAAATGCTTCATTTTGCTGCGTCATTTATAGTCCATAAATGTGTTAAAATTAGAGGGACATTAAAAGCGCAAATTTATTGATTCCAAATCCTATTTAAATCTTGTTCGAAGGGCTTTAGCATGTCTGTTTACTTTAAACATAAGTCCACTCACTTCAACTTCAAATGTCTTTTCGCGTAAACAGCTCATCCCATTCTTCCGGCTGGCTAACGTTTGCATAAAAAGCATGAAAGTACACAAAAAGCAGCGCGGGCTGGCTGATGCTTCGTGTCTCGTTCGTGCATCGTATTAGTGGTAAACAACAGGCTGGAACCAAACGCAAGGAGACGGCGGTGAAATGAATCCTGGTCGGCTTCACGCTCCGGGAAACCACAGAGCGAAGCGTGAGGGGGGCTATCCGAGGAAGGTTGGCAAACTCAACAAACAAACAAAAACATTGGAAGAGATACAGTATGTGCTCTAAATTGCTAACGCACAAAATGAGAAACATTTACCAAAGATTTGGTGAAAATGGCTTTTGTATTTCGATGTGGGAAGTAGTATTTGTAGATTTTTTACATTAAATCTGATATATGATCTTTATTTTACAGGTTTGCAGTATGCATTATGTGTATTGGGGTGCAGAGGGTTTTCCCTGCCCACTGCCCGAAGATGGCTCGGATGGGCTCCAGCACCCCCGCGACCCTAGTGAGGATAAGGTACGTTAAAAATTGATGGGCGGATGGTCAACTTTAATTTTCCAAAAAATGACATTTACTTGAGTATTAACAGAGTTAATGCATCACACAGTGTAAACAAAAGTTTATTAAGTCCTTCTTCCAGAATTGTAATAAGCTTTTAAGACTTTTATAATTTAACTGAAATGTTTTATACATTAAAAATTACTAATAATATAATTAAAAAACACTTTCAAAATGAGAAAAAATGAGAATTTGTTTTGTTTTACTTTCCAAAGATAATTATACAGATGTGCTATTGTAGGAAGTAAAATATCCATTCTAATTTAATCTAAATATATTAGAAAATGTGTTTAAAATATGAGTGCTACTTACTATTTAATCAGGAGAATGTGTACGCTAAAAATTGATGGAAGGATGGTCAACCTTAACTTTCAAAAAGTGCCATTTACTTGAGTATTAACAGAGTCAATGCATAACATACTATCAACAAAAGTTTATTAAGTCCTTCTTCCAGAATTGTTATACGCCTTTAAGACTTTTACAAGTGCTCGCTGTTTTTTTACCACACTCTGAATCCTCCCTTGTAAATATATTTCTAATTTCCCTGAATTGATCTCCTAAATCAATACTTATATGTTATAAATATCTTTATCTATGCCAGAGGACTGTTCCAAGTACTTCTCATCCGTTTGAAAGCAAGATCTTATGTCACTTGGGAACTGTTCAAAATCGTAAAAAAAAGATGTGTGAAATGTCTTCTTTAAGTTCCTACGGATGCTTTCCACGCAAAAAAACGGCAACAACAAAAACAATTTCCCACAGTGAGCAAACGACTCCCCAAATGCTCGGTATGCCACCGGAAAACAGCCAGGCCTGCTTGTTGTTGTTATTATTTTTTAATGGCCAAGAACCTGCTGAGCCTCGGCTCCACAACACTTTTTCTGTTTTTTATTTATTATATATTTTATTTTTTTAACCCGGTAAAAACAGCACATGAGGAGATAAGATGTGACAGCCTGATAGCTTTCATGGGAGACTGACAGTAGTGACATACAGAAAAAGGGGATGGAGGTGTGGGGGATGTTAGCGTGACCTTTTTTTGCAAATGGATTTCCGTAAACTCACACTGGATGCCGTGACATTCTCACAGCCTTTTTTAATTTGCGGGTACACACTCGGATTAAATACGTGGGCCAAGCGCACCCGTGGGCTAAGCAGTCTGTGGTGATTCCTGCAGAAAAGGTCAAACCGGACGGGTGATTGCGAAGTCTTTTCAACAGGTTGTCATCCAGATGTGCGACAGCACGTTACGCTCAAAGCAAATGCGGTATATTCGGTTTCAAAATGTCACGTGTAATCAGTTTGGAGGAAATAGAGGAGGTTTTAAATTGGCTCCTTGTAAGTGTTTATGGATGCAGGCATTAAGGGGCGCTGCTTAATACAGTGGTACCTCTACTTATAATATGTCTCTACATCCAAAAAATTTACGTTACAAAGTACAGTGGATCCTCAGTTTTCGAATGCCTTTCAGTTCGAACAAATCAGAGTCCGACCAAAAATTTTGAGAAATTCTTGCTTCACTGTTCGGTCAAAAAATCGGAGTTCGAACGCCGGTTATGCGTGAGTGCGTACGCTAGGGTGCGATGCTGAGCGGCGTACGGGTGTAGATCGCTCTGTTATTGGGTGCGGATGTTTTGCTTTCGCTCCTAATACAGGTGTACCAAGTGTTTTAGCCCCTAATTATGCCTCTGAATAAAGTCAGTGCAAGCAGCAAAGTTGCTACAGGTGAAAAAAGAAAAGTAGTGCGTACAACTATTGCATTTAAGAAAGAAATAATAGCAAAATATGAAGGTGTGCGAGTGTCTGATCTTGCTAGGGAATACCCCACTGTCCACCTGCGCCTTCTGCTGACCACCACAAAGGTAAGAAATCCTATTCATAATTCTTTGCTTTATCCTTTTTTTTTCCTTTTTTTTAACACGTTCATGTTAGCGTAATCATTCGTACGGAAGATTACGATAACACGAACGAACGATTAGCCTGGGTTGGCTTTATGTTATGTTGAACATTCAGGGTGTTGGAACGGAGCCCAACTTTTCAGGGTGTTGGAACGGAGCCCCCTTTCCAATGAACCGCTCACCACTAGTTGTGCCGACCCGGGTGCTAAATGACTTGTAAACGACCTGATTTTTTTATTCTTACACGTTCATGTTAGAGTAATCTTTCGTAAGGAAGATTACGATAACACGGACGTACGATTAGCCTGGGTTAGCTTCATGTTTACGTTAACCATTCAAGGTAAATATTCAGGGTGTTGGAACGGAATAAAACAATTTACATTAGTTTTAATGGGAAAAATGATTTCGGTGATCGAACAAATCGGTTTTCAAACAGGGTTCTGGAACGGATTATGGTCGAGAACCGAGATTCCACTGTACCTTAACGGGAAATGACTGCCTCTAGTTACAAAGGCGTTTCAGGATACAAAGTGAAAAATACAGAACAGTATGCTGCCATTCTCCGCTCCAAGGGTTCTACCTGGCAACCGGTGGGTATGCGTGAATCCCGACATTCTCTTTGTGTCTCTTTCCCCCTCTGTAAATAGACTAGTGTATGGTACCGCTACAAAGAGCTATCATTCACAATGGAACCAATAAAAGACATGCAGGAAAGTGGACAAGGAGAAAAGAAGAGGAAGATACTTTTTCTGGCCATTGAAAATAGAAAGATATAAAACTAAACACTACCATGCAGAATGTGGATGCAGCCATCATTCCATCAGCCCAAATTAAAGACATTTTGGCAAAATACCATGAAGTGTTGTAATTTGTGGGAAGGAATCACCCAGAAAAAAAGATTGACAGGTCGGGCTATGGCTCATTGTGATGTCTGCCTCTCGCATTTCCCACAGATTGTCAAAAGGCAAAAACCGTCATCACTGGACCAGTTATTCAAGAAAGGCCAGGCAAAAAACACTGCTGAGGACCAGTAATCAAAGAGGACAGTTAAAAGTGTAGAATATTCAATGTTTGGTCGGAATTTCGATTTGCAATGTCAGAAAATGATCAAACAATAGCAAGACATGGGAAGTGAATACTGTGTTTTAAGTCAATCACATAGATATGATATCTGAGGGAATGTGAGGTTGGGGAGGGGGGCGTTAGCTGCATTTGTGCATTAAAGGTTGCGGTGACAAGTCCACCACAGGGGGTCCGCCCCTCCCAGGAGATCGGAGCCCAGAGATGGTACAGTTCTCATCTCGCAAGGGCAGTCTGAATTTAGCCAGCAAGGCAAGAGGGCTTAAATCCAAGAGTGTGTGTGTCTTGATCAAAGTAAATTGAACAGTTAAAACGGTAAAAAGAATTCACCTAAAGTGTATGTAGCCACCCTTCAGAATAACTAAACGAGATTTTTCATCCATTTTCCTGACATAAGGATCTAAAAACGTATATAGTGCTCCAAAAAAGCGAGACGGGTTTTGAAGAGAATAAACTCGTCTCTTTATTTCAATTGGTTGATAAATTGAAATTTATTGACCACCCATATTTGCTACAAAAAGTAAAAGAATATTTTTATTATTTCCTTTATTTTTTGTTTGTTTTACATTATGTGCCTCTCGTTTTATGTTTATTGTGCGGGCATCTAATTTTAACATGTGTTTGTCTCATATTCGGATGCTCTTTTCTGATTTATTAAAAACAAACATTTGCTGGGCTTGGAACCGATTGGCGTATTTTCATTCAAAAGTAGTCTCCACATAAAAATGTTTCAGGTTACAAAGCTACTCCCAGAACAAATTACATTTTTTAGTAGAGGGACCACTGTATTTGACTACTAGATGTGTAATGCACGGGAGTGGTTGAAAATTGCGAGGAAAAATACAAACTACAAAGACTCTAAACCCCATTGTTCTTTTTTTTCCACAGTGTTTTTAACTAGTGTGCTTTAAAATTTTGTTTTGTTCATCGCAAGAAATTGCCTGATTTCATCTTTGCAAAAAAAGCGTGACATTGTTCAGTATTTTTGCTTTCCACCAGTAACTGTAACATTCATTCATATCAGTAGGTGGCAGAAGATTACCATGTATTTTTATTTGATAAAGTAACACAAATATTAAGAAGAAGAAGAAGAAGGAGAATATACCTTTATTGTCATTGTTACAAAATGGGTTAACATATTGTGACAACGAAATTGGGCATGACACTCCAGGTTCACACATTCACAGTGAGGTAAAAAGCCAAGAAGATAAAGGAACAGAGAAGATAAGGTTATACAACAAGGAGGATAAGGCTATAGTTATAATTTACATGATATTTACACAAGAAATGTCGGCATGTAGGATGTTACATACTGTTGGTATTGTAATACAGTTGGTATCGTAAGGGTTGTGCAATTTTGCATTTGGTGCAAAAGTCATCATAGTGCAAAAAAATAGTCAACATATGCATTGGTGCAAACATATGGAAGTGGATCTTCCGTAGTGAGCGATGGCGGTGTCAGGGACGGAAAAACAGGTTGGTAGCCGGGACAGGGAGAGCAAAAACGTGATCGGGGTCGGAAACGTGTCGTAAGGCAGGACAGGAGAGTAGACATAGTCGGGATCAAAAATGGGTCGTAAGCCGGGATGGGGGAGCAGACGTGGTCAGGATCAAAACAGGTCGTAGCCGGAGACAAACGGGAGCAAAAACGGGACAGGCGGGAGTCAGGGTCAAAAAGGCTTGCCTTGTTCCAACAGAGGTTTGCAGACGGACTGACAACAGAAGAGTGACAGGACTGGGTTTAAATAGGGACGGGGAGCCAATCAGAGCCCGCAGCGGTTGGCGGCAAATGAGCGGGCACAGGTGATTCACATCAGTAATCATTACAAATAGTAGACAGATCCAATCCTCGGATTACTTTTTCGGAAAAAATGGAGTTTTAGGAAACAGTAAGACATGGTTATTTTATTTAAAATAACAACAACATTTTGCTTTTGTGTTTGAAACCTTAAGTAGTGAGTAATTTCTTAAAGAAAACCACCGATCGATAGGAAGAACTCTCAGGAAGGCTTAAAGAATCATTATGCTTTCCAAAACACAAAGATGGATGCACACTTTGCAAGAACAAGCAGATAACCTTGAGCGTTGTGACCGATCTTCCTCAGAACATTTATCTTTTCTTTTTTTTCTTCTTTTTTTTTTTTTACATTTTTTGTACCCTCACAGGAGGAGTCAGAAAAGCCACAGTGACCGACATTTTAGAGAAGGCTTTATTTACTGATGAATTGGGTTGAACAGGGCACAATAGGGAAGCAGGACGCGAGCTTACGGAGAAGTCTTTTGTTCCGTTATGTACTTTTGGCTTTATTTCATTTCAGAGTTGACTGCTTTTGAAGGGCTGCCTTATGCTCTTCAAGTCGGCCGTGTCGTCCGAAGCGGCTGGACGAATTAGAGCAATATAATAAGCCCGCAGCAGAACGGCTTAGGCAGGACTTAAACGGAGGATGTAAGGCTTGGCTGAGAAGGACAGGAAAGTTTTTGAGTTGAAATCTTGAAAACTTCTGTAATACACTGTTGATGAACTTTCTCTGGATCGGAAAGGGAAACATCGGAATTAGGGTTACGTCTTTATAGCAACACAACATTCCTGAGATTAGTTTATACGCTAGAAACCCAGGATACGGCATTCCCATTTTACGACGTTTCCACTTTACAGTGTAGATCGAGAAGTTTTGGTACCGCTTTGCAGCATTTTCCCCACTTTTTAAAATCAATAACAAGATATAATACATGCCCAAAATCTTTATCCAATACTCAAACGTCGCAGTATTTGTGCCTATGTAAAGTTACATCTCCAAAATGCTTGTTTGCTATTGGCTAATGACATATAAAATGCTGGTATGATATTGGCCTTTGTTATGGAATTATGAAAATGTCGATATGTTATTTGCCAAACTACCTCCCTTAATGCCTTGCTTTGTATTCAATTCAGGATCTTGCATCCTTCGTAAAGACCTAGCAAGTCCTTAGATAGATAGATAGATAGATAGATAGATAGATAGATAGATAGATAGATAGATAGATAGATAGATAGATAGATAGATAGATAGATAGATAGATAGATAGATAGATAGATAGATAGATAGATAGATAGATAGATAGATAGATAGATAGATAGATAGATAGATAGATAGATAGATAGATAGATAGATAGATAGATAGATAGATAGATAGATAGATAGAAATTCACATTTCCAGCAGCATCCCTGAGCTGAAAACAATACAATAATAAAGCAAAAAGAATACAATATACAAATACCCAGTGTGACGTGCAAATGCCCACTGTAGCTTGTTATATAGAATATCTAAATAGTGCTACACAGAATACATATTGCAATAAAATTCGGTAATATGCAATGTAGGTGGTGTGGTTTAATGTGGGTTTTTACTCTGCCGGGTAGAGTTAAAGAGCCTCATGGCATGAGGAAGAAAAGATCTCTTCAGTACAGTACTGTGTTTTTTTGCAGTGATTCTAAATGTAAGGAAAAATGTGATAACCAGAATAATGTAGCTTACAAATATCTAGAAATATGAAGATGGTACACAAATGGCTACCCTCTCTAAGGTGCATGGCCATAACAAATTAAGAGTCACGACGGTTATTCAAAACAAGGAGGTGATTAAAGCAAGGAGATCTTCAAAGGGCATTACAATACTTGTGGGTGGAAGTTTTAAAATTAATCTAATTTTATATCCACTCTCTGACATCCACCCACTACTCCACTTGACCAGTCTTGTCAAGCCAAAGTTAAGTAAAGTTCCATTGTCCTTTACATGTATATTGAGTTATGTTATCTAATCAAAGTCATTTACATATTGTCGTGATTACCTAACTGGAGCCACCTGAGGTAATCAGCTGGTGTGCTGGAACGCGATTTCCTGATTGGTGGAAGCTTTCTACATAAGCTGTCAGCGTCCAGAGATGGACGTTCGAGTGTACTCCTCGTTTCCCTGAGTGAGCCTCCAACATTCAAGGTACCACGATCCCTTTGTGTATTCCAAGTCTGATTCTCGTTGCCTGACCCTTGTCTGTTAAAAGTTTACGATCTACTCTTCCGTCCCGGCCACCGACTTACCTGCTACGTTACTCGTCACGCGTTTTCACCACGGAGTTGCCATATCGTCCAAAGAGGCTTTCGGCTACCAAGAGACGACGTCCCAAGCCTGCTCCACCGAACCTTGTCCAAATAAATCCTTTAACTGACGCTATTGGATCCGAGTGCTTGTTCTGGTCCTTGACAGAACACTCGAACCAAAAAATGGATCCAGCGTCATTTTTTCCCACCTCCGAGAAATGCGGAAATGCCGAGCAGGAATCCGCGCTACAGCGCCTACTACATACCGAATGCGCGGTACAACAGATCGCCCATGACGTATCCACACTGGTCCGGCAAGTACAACGTCACCAACAATTTTTTGAGCAACAGTGCGAAGCTTCCCCGGCAACACGACCACAAGATCCGGTTCCGCCTCTTTCTGATCAGGTCGGCAGTGTTGAACCACGAGTAGGTTCGCCAGAGAGATTCAATGGAGAGCCCGCCCAGATCCGCCCCTTTCTCATAAATTGCCGATTAATTTTTGATCTACAACCGCGAGCCTTTGTGAACGAAAAGACGAAGGTGGCCTATGTAATAAATCATTTGACTGGCAGAGCCCGCCTTTGGGGAACGGCAGAATACGAACGAGGGGCGACAGCATGCACCTCTTTTAGTTTGCTAAGCCAGGAAATGATTAAAGTATTTGATTCTGGTTCCTCATCAGTCGATGCTGCTCGTTCCATCTTGAACATCCGCCAGGGGAGACGCTCCATTGCCGACTATGTCATTGACTTCCGCACTCTAGCAGCCCAGAGTCACTGGAACGAAGAGGCGCTGGTCGACGCCTACCTCCATAGCTTGTCCGGTTATCTCAAAGACGAATTGGTATCCCACGCTCCTCCGGTAACTCTTGACAACGCTATCGAACTGACCGCCCGGATCGACCGTAGGGTCCAGGCAAGACGCCGAGAGAGAGAAGATCCCAGCCAATCCATCACCAGGCAAAGTCAAGACATGAGTAGGATACCGAACCCCCCAACCACTTCTACCGCACCTCATGAGATGATGGAGGTGGACCGCACCTTTCTCTCCGTCGAAGAGCGCCAGCGAAGGCGTTCCGAACGGTTATGTTTTTACTGCGGCGGCCAGGGACATAGGGTGGTCAATTGCCCGTTAAAAGCCAACGCTCGTCGGATATAGGGGACGTCCGATTGAGCTCGGCTTTAGTATCGTCCCCCAAGACTGATAGACCTGTTCTCCGGGCAAATCTCATTATTTCCGGTTCATCTCAGCCCTTCCATGCCCTGATCGATTCTGGCGCCGAAACAAATATCCTGGATTTGTCACTCGCACACAAGATGGGGATACCAGTTAAAACCCTTCCTAACCCGGTATCAGCTCGGGCTTTGGATGGTCACCTATTAGGCACCGTATCCCAAATAACTGAACCCATAGAACTACAGTTGTCTGGAAATCACAGAGAGAAGATCCGATTTCACTTACTTCACTCCCCTAACCAACCCCTTGTTCTGGGTCATCCTTGGTTGGTGCAACACAACCCCCATTTCGACTGGCGCACTGGGTCGATACTTGAATGGGGCATGGACTGTCACCAAACCTGTCTGCGAGCCGCTCCTTACCCAAATCATCCTGTTTCCACGAGGGCCCCACCCAATTTGTCCAAGGTCCCAGCCTGTTACCACCACCTACGGGAGGTCTTCAGTAAAGCTAAGGCCTCCTCCTTGCCCCCTCATAGACCTTATGACTGCGCGATTGATCTCCTGCCTGGGTCCGCTCCTCCTCGGGGCCGCCTCTACTCCCTGTCCATTCCCGAGAGGAAGGCCATGGAGGAGTACATTTCCGATGCCTTGGCGGCTGGTATCATTCGACCCTCCTCTTCTCCTGCAGGGGCGGGGTTCTTTTTTGTGGGAAAGAAGGACGGGTCACTCCGGCCCTGTATAGATTATCGGGGCCTTAATGAAATCACGGTTAAAAATCGCTATCCCTTGCCTCTGCTTGCCTCTGCATTTGAGCTTCTACAGGGGGCCACGATCTTCACTAAACTTGATCTGCGCAACGCCTACCACTTAGTCCGTATCCGGGAGGGTGATGAGTGGAAGACAGCATTCAACACACCCACCGGTCACTACGAGTACCTGGTAATGCCGTTCGGATTAACCAATGCTCCAGCCGTTTTCCAATCCTTGATAAATGACATTTTACGAGATGTGCTTAATCGTTTTGTTTTTGTGTATCTGGACGATATCTTAATTTTCTCAAAGTCCCTCGATGAACACCGAAAACATGTCCAGCTGGTTCTCCGTCGTCTCCTAGAGAACTCTTTATTTGTCAAAGCAGAGAAGTGCGAGTTTCACGCCAAGACAGTCTCGTTCCTGGGCTACATCGTGGCGGAGGGGACCCTTCAGATGGATCCTGCGAAGGTATCAGCAGTCACCTCTTGGCCTGTCCCTGAGTCTCGGAAAAAACTCCAACAATTCCTTGGTTTTGCCAATTTCTACCGGAGGTTCATCAGGAACTACAGTTCGGTGGCAGCTCCTCTCACGCTTCTTACCAGCCCTAAAGACCCATTTCGGTGGTCTTCCGAGGCTAATGCAGCTTTCAACCGTCTAAAAACTCATTTCTCTACGGCCCCCATACTCCAGGTGCCTGACCCTGCGCGCCAACTGGTGGTGGAGGTGGACGCCTCAGATGTGGGAGTGGGTGCTGTCCTGTCCCAGCGGTCTGACAAGGACCAGAAGATGCACCCGTGCGCCTTCTTTTCCCGGCGGTTGTCCCCGGCCGAACGCAACTACGACGTGGGGGATCGTGAGTTGTTGGCCGTCAAGCTAGCCCTGGAGGAATGGCGACATTGGTTGGAGGGGGTAACGGTGCCGTTCATAGTTTGGACTGACCACAAGAACTTAGAATATATTAGATCGGCCAAGCGGCTCAATCCTCGCCAGTCACGTTGGGCCCTGTTTTTCACCCGCTTTAACTTTACTCTGTCCTACAGACCCGGATCTCGTAATGTGAAGCCAGACGCGCTCTCCCGGCAATTCCAGAATTCCAATGAAACACCTCAGGATCCCGCAACGGTCCTTCCAGCTTCCCGTATGGTGGCAGCAGTTTCCTGGGATATCGAGTCCCGAGTCAGAGAGGCGTTACCCGATCAGGCGGGCCCCAGCTCCTGTCCCGAGGGTCGACTATTCGTCTCCGAACCCTTACGGTCAGAGGTTCTCCAATGGGGGCACAATTCTCACTTTTCTTGCCATCCGGGGTCGGCTCGGACTCACAGTTTCTTGTCCCGACGCTTCTGGTGGCCTACCATGGCCAAGGACGTTAGGGAATATGTCTCCGCCTGTCAAGTGTGCGCCCAGAACAAAGCATCCCACCAACGTCCGGCCGGTCTGTTACATCCACTTCCGGTTCCCCGCCGCCCATGGTCCCACATCTCCTTGGACTTTGTGACGGGGTTGCCAGTATCCGAGGGGATGACGACTGTACTAACTATCGTGGACCGGTTCAGTAAGATGGTCCATTTCGTGGCACTACCAAAGCTCCCCTCCGCCAAGGAAACTGCATTGATAGTCCAGCAACATGTGTTCCGCCTCCATGGCATCCCTCTGGACATTGTTTCTGACCGGGGTCCCCAATTCTCATCCGTGTTTTGGAAGGAGTTCTGTCGTCTGTTGGGTGCCTCAGTCAGCCTCTCATCGGGGTTCCACCCTCAATCCAATGGTCAGTCTGAGCGAGTGAACCAAGATTTGGAAACGGCACTTCGCTGTATGGTCTCTAGTGAACCGTTGTCTTGGGCTCGGCAATTGGCATGGGTGGAGTATGCTCACAATTCCTTGGTTAGCTCCTCCACTGGAATGTCCCCCTTCCAGTGCGTCTATGGGTACCAACCTCCTATGTTCCCTAGTCAAGAAGAGGAAGTAAACTGCCCGTCAGCTACGGCGAACGCACGCCGTTGTCGGCGAACTTGGGCTCGTGCTCGGGCCACACTCCTTCGGGCAAGCAAGGCTCATTCCGTCGGGGCTAATCGACGGAGGAGTCCTGCTCCGAATTACCAGGTGGGCCAGAAGGTGTGGCTTGCATCAGCTGATCTTCCACTGAAGGCTGAGTCGAGGAAACTGGCTCCTCGGTATCTTGGTCCGTTTCCTATAGTAAGAATTATCAACTCCTCAGCAGTCCGTCTCCGTCTACCAAGATCTATGAGAGTGCACCCCACGTTTCATGTCTCCCGAATCAAACCCGTCAGCCAGAGCCCGTTGGCACCCATTCCACCTCCTCCCCCGGCTCCACGCTCCTTGGACGGGGAGCCTATCTATACAGTGCGCCGCCTGCTCCGCTCCCGACGCAGGGGTCGGGGCTTCCAGTACTTGGTCGATTGGGAGGGATATGGTCCGGAGGAGAGATCATGGATTCCCAGCAGGCAGATCCTGGACCGATCTCTTGTGGCAGAATTCCATCGACTGCATCCTGACCAACCAGCGCCACGCCGTGGTCGTCGTCGTAGGTCCGGCGCTGCTACCCTTCCACCGGCGGACCCACCCGCTACCGCCCCTTCAGATGCGGACGAAGGGGTGTCTATTCACTCGGAAGAATTCTGAGGTACTGTGCTGTTTGTTCTCAGTTTACCTGTGGATATTTTTTTGTTTGTTTGTTTTGTGCGCTGCAAACGGATTTATTATCCGTCCCCGGGGATCGCTGGTGTGATGATGACCTTCTGGGGTTCATCGGACGACCTCTGGGCCTTCCATTTTGGATTATTGGTGATGTATTTTGGATTATTCGTAACTGGCCTGTGACTTTTGTTCCTTGGATTACCGGTGTTTCCATGTGACGTGTTTGGATTATTTTTTTTTTTTCCCTGGGGGACTTCTGGAGCCGTCCCTTGAGGGGGGGGTTCTGTCGTGATTACCTAACTGGAGCCACCTGAGGTAATCAGCTGGTGTGCTGGAACGCGATTTCCTGATTGGTGGAAGCTTTCTACATAAGCTGTCAGCGTCCAGAGATGGACGTTCGAGTGTACTCCTCGTTTCCCTGAGTGAGCCTCCAACATTCAAGGTACCACGATCCCTTTGTGTATTCCAAGTCTGATTCTCGTTGCCTGACCCTTGTCTGTTAAAAGTTTACGATCTACTCTTCCGTCCCGGCCACCGACTTACCTGCTACGTTACTCGTCACGCGTTTTCACCACGGAGTTGCCATATCGTCCAAAGAGGCTTTCGGCTACCAAGAGACGACGTCCCAAGCCTGCTCCACCGAACCTTGTCCAAATAAATCCTTTAACTGACGCTATTGGATCCGAGTGCTTGTTCTGGTCCTTGACACATATAAGTTGTAGCTTCTTTATAAATGTTGGTAATTTTATCGGCGGTACAAAGGGCTCAGAAAGTATTAGCTAATTACCATAGGTTTCTATCTCCAAAGATACTCGGACAAAAAAATAAAAATATTGCCGTAAAGACAAATTTCACAATCCAAAAAGGTATCCAAACAATTATTTGACTATAGAAAAGAGTTTTGAATAATTAAATAACGTATTCATTAAGAATTCATTAATTATTTAGTCCACCCCTAAATAACAATGGAGTAACTAATTTATAATGCAGTTATCTAACATGTTTTCAAGTTTGTGTACATGCCAGCGGCAAGGCGTTAATCCTTTGTTGGTTTTGTATTGTATTCCTAGGACGGCAGTAGTTTTTCTTGAGAGACTCCTGGCATTAGAAACAAATACAAAATGCAAAAACGAGCTGTCACCCTTTCAGTTTGACAGCTCCTATTGCGTTGCTTAGGTTTAAGATAAAGAAAAAATAGAAACCAGAAAATCAATTGATAAATTTCCCCTTAGCGCTAAACGAGTAGGGCTGGTAAAGATCATTGTCATGTTTACATGCAGGGAAAAATACAGATTACTGCAGGGTTACCTCAGGATTTTCACATTAAAATTAAAGACTTTTTGAGACATTTTAAAGGCCATTTCCAATTGTTCTTAAATTTGACCAATTTTGCACCTATTCTGGCATACAGACATGATGGACCCCGGCGCCTGACACTACCGGGCCGCGTCGGAGGGAACTTTAAAGCAGGGATGGTATTGTGTACCCAGCGACTGAGGTTTGGTTTCCAACGACTGACCCCCTGATATGGTTCCGGCCAGGCCTGGAAAAAGGGTGGGACTGAGGCGGCTGTGAGCAAAACCGCGAGGAACTCAAGGACACACCAACCCAGATGGCGAGGCGACTCGCAAGCCGCTGTTGTCGAGAAGACAGGACCAAGAACGGGACCCCGGGAAGACACAGTGACCACGCGGTGGAAACGAAACCCCGCTGACAATGACCCGGCTGTCCAACATCTACAACCCGTGGGCACTCCCGGACCCCTTTGGCTCCAGGTGATGAGGGACCGCAGAAGCGGGTGGGGCGAACCGGAAGCATCCGTGGTGGCAGAGTGGCACGCCACTGCAATGGGTTCGTTCTTTATTTAGAGAACCCCTCCCACTCATTCCCTGGTACAGCTAGAAGTTATAACTAAAATCACTCACCCACAACAGGTTAAACCGACACTTTCCCAACCCAAAGTTACTCCACCAACGACAGTGGATTAGAGACTGACTGTACATAAAGCTCCAACGCAATGCTGCATTTTCGAAAACCCTGGAATCTGTCATGATTTGCCCATTGCCCTCACCTGTGCCCGTTCGTTTGACTCCAGCTGCTCCTCATTTCCTGTTTGCGTCCCCTCCTATTAAACTCAACACTCTCATTCAATCTTTGTCAGTCCGTCAGCGAACTTCTGCACATGCAAGGCAATCACTTTTTGACTCTGGCTCCCGTCTATCCCGTCCTGTCCTGTCCTGCTCGTCTGCCCCTGATCGTCTCCGGCTACCTGACTTGATCCCTTCCTCCAACCATGCTCTGATCTCCCGTCCCGGCTGACCGACTTGTTTCCGCCCTCTGACCACGCTTTGATTTCCGTCCCAGCTTCCCGACTTTTTTCCGTCCTCCGACCACACTCCGATCTCCCGTCCCTGCTGCTCGACTCATTTCCGTCCTCCGACCACGCTCCGATCTTGTGGGCTTCCTGCTTCTCCTCCCCAACGAGCACCGGATGACTGGCGTTTGTTTTCTCGCGCCTGACTTCTCCGCTTATGACAGAATCTGGATTTTCCGACCGACTTGTCAGGTTAAAGTCGGGGAAAAAAGAAAAATAGTTTTCCGACACAACGTTCCATATTTTACTTATTAGTTTACTTATTGTACAGTATTAGAGAGGGACACTTTTAAACATTTGAGAGTTAAAATTAAGACTTGTTGACAAAATTTAAGAACTTTTCAATGCCTTCAATTTCTGAAGATGAAATTTAAGACTTTTTCAAGTGTTTAAGACCTTGGAACTTGCTAAATAAAGCTTAAAGTGTATTTGTTGATTTCTCTGTGACATTTCATTATGAGGTCGCTGGTTCGCGCCTCGGCCGAGACATACCTAATTGGTATAATGGCGGCGCCCTCTGTTGGCTGCGGCTGCATCGGCTCGCTACAACGGGTCAGGTGTATCGACATTTCGTTCTGTGTACATTGTTACAAAGAATGACAATACAAAGGAAATTATTATTATTATTATTATTTTTGGCTTGTAGATAAAGGGTGCCAGAGTTTGAACCATCCATATATAGTGTAAGTCTATGCTTTTGAAAGCCATGTATGAGCACATCATTGGAATGTGACGAAGCAATAAAGCTCACTTTTGAAGCGCGGCAGAAAAGAACCTTGTACTTTGTTGAATTCGGTGGGTGATATAAATTAAATCATCTCTTATTTAAAGTTGAAAGATAAATGCGGAAAGGACGTCTGCGTAATTTTGTTGGTCACTTCAACCTTGCAATCAGAATTTTTGCTAATGCCATTTTTTTGTCGCTCGAAATTGCTCCAAAAATCTCAGTCGGACTAAATGTAGCAAATGTGTACAAATGTAAAACTCTAAAAGAATACAATCTAGTGTTGTGAACACCACAAAATGTTCCTGTATTACTTTGCAAAGCAAAAGCATGTTTGTCCAATGGAAGATGAATGTACTTTCTCACTTCCTTTTTTAAAAAAAGCTTCTTTCTATTCACATCCAAACAAGTTTTGACTCCAATCATTCGTCACTAGCAGGGCATTGGCAACACACGCTCGTAAATTATTATGAAGTTGATTCATTGCCATAACCTGGAAATCCACAACTCATTTCTGGATTGGAAAGATTATTTACCATGAGGCCAATTTCATGGTGTCCTGCCATTATTTTCCCTCGGCCTCAGATTACTCCCACGCGCAACCTCGACTCCACAATATTAATTATAACAATCACGCGGTAATTGATGACTTTGGATAATGTCACAGCAAACTCTGCTCGAGTGCCTTACCCACGAGACGCACGACAGATGATTTTGACATACAAAAACGTTTGCCATAAATTCATGCTAAAGGGCACAGTGCCCCTTCAAAAAACTCGATTATCCGCAGGCGTACGGTGGCGGGAATTCAATCTGTTTCCCGCTGTACTTGCTCGGGTCGACATACATTCTCCACTCATTATAGCGGTGCCTCTTGGCCTTGACTGTTGTGTTTAATTAACTTCCCAGGATTTATCTGTCACGCGTCGCCAATGAGCCAAGAAAGCTGCGGAAGATTGATGTTTTGAAAAGGCCTTAATGTCAATGTGCTCTATTTATTTTACCGACTGAGCAAAGGCTGTGTGATTGTGCGATGTATTTGGAGCGGGGCCACCTTTGTTTTGGGTACGTTTACTCTTCTTTGCAGCTGCTGTGTTTTCTCTGCGCAAACTATTGTCACAGAGGGAGATTGTGATTGGCATCGAAGGATAAAGGTAATGGAGTTGCGGACCCCGTCAAGCTAATTAAAAAAGTGTCAGTCCAACAATGTGGAACCAAAGCCCAGTTCCTTTTTCGGTACATTAAAGGGGAACAGTCTTTAGATTGCATGTTTTTGTTTACCCGACCAACCGTTGGTGGACTACTTAAATCCAGGTAGAAGGGAGCACTACTCTAAAAGTCGGTCATAAAAGTGAAATGATAACATCTTTAAGGTTTCATGTATTTTTTGAATGTTCAATAATCGACGACGACAATATTTACAGATGATATCAGACTTTGTAGAGCACGGGAAGTACCTTGGGCCTTTACAGATAATCGTACAGTGGGACCTCGGTTATCGCGGTTAATAGGGACCAAAACCATCCGCGATAAGTGAAAATTCGCGAAGTAGCGACGCCCCTTCAAAAATGCTTAAAAAAAAAATGTTTTTTTTTCTTTTTCATTATTCTATTTTTTTTAATAGTTTTATTTTATTATTATTATTTTTTAGGCCCGCGAAGCTCTGAATCCGTGAACGTCGAAGAGCGAAGTAGTGAGGTCCCACTGTATTCATTTTAAGTATTTTACAATATTCTAAAGTAGGCAGTGGCGATTTTTGGTTCACAGCTTTAGGGGTACTGAGAACCCAGAGTGTCTGGCTGGTTAATTTATTTTTTTTCCATTTTACATAAAGTGATTTAAGATCATTCAACACTGGTCAGGAGAGTCACTTCCCATTTGTGAACATGACAAATTACACTTTTTGATTAGCGGAAACACTACTACGCTTTCCCAATTAGCCTGGAATCTCCCACGGCCTTCACTGCAGGAGAAGGAGCAATTAACTGTCAGAAAAAATAAATTAAAATATTTAAAAATCTGCAGAGAAAAAAAATACAAAACAATTTAAACCTTTTTGATACTCAACTAATTCAAAGTCAACAACACAGAATACCTGAAAATAAAGTATTTTGACCAATCACGAGAGAAAAATAGCGTCTCGTAGGGTACCGGCTCTCTGTGGCCAACTTCCAAGAAGCCATTTGGTTCGCAAACGAGATGAGTCGGTTGCAGCATTCACCCATTAGCCTTTTCTCTAGTAGTAAATACTGTATTCTTAATCGCTATCTTAATACATTATAGTTATTTTGAATGGTGACATGATCCCCATAAAACACAGAGGAGAGCGAAAAAAACATGGAGACAAAAACAACGTCAGGAGTGCGGGTAAACGCCACCTTTGGCGTTCTGCAACCATAGTAATGCACCGCTTTTGACCATCAGTAACGATAACGGCATTGTAACAGCGGAAAAAAATAATGGGTTAGATTACCAAGTTACTGAAAATGTCACAATCACCCGTATCGGGAACACCTGTGCTCAGGATTTGGCGCCAACAGCCAGGACAGCTGATTGGCGCACCCTGTCCATTTAAATCCTCAGCTTGCGGAAACAAGCTGTCTGATTGTACTATGCAACCTGTTGCCATCTGCTCAGAAAGCCCGTACCTCCGACTCTTTGACTGCCTCCTGTTTTCTTATACTTGATCTCCGTTGCCGACCCGTTTCCGAATTTGCCTACGACCTGCCCTGCCCGTCTGACTCCTGATCACTCTTCCAAACATGACGACGCCCTTCTCCTCCAGCCCCGACCAACAACACGACGATTACGCCTGTCCACGACCATTCCCGCCAAGCCTTCACCCGCCTGTCAAGCTTCGTCCATCCGTCAAACAACGGATCGAAGAATCACGTCTTGTCATTCCTACCTTCCAATAAAAACCAAGAAACGAGTGCAAGTGATCTCAGTTTTCCTTCCGTCCTGCCTGACAGAAAAGATAAAACAATTATGTTATTCTCAACACTGGCTGCAAGTGACACCAGCCTAGCAGAAGAGGAGCTGGGATCCTAGGCATCGTGTCGCAGGCGGATGCAGTAATGGTACAACAATGGTCGAGCTGATAAAAAGAAGCCAATTGGCAAAAATAACACACATAGCGCTAATGGGGGCTAACCGGGACCAATCAACGAAAGGCGGACACAGCTTCAGGGGAAAAATGTGACGCTGGTTAACAAAGAAATACACACAGTGAGCAGCCAGGCTTACCGTGAATCAACAACGAAAAACCGCTGTGGCGACAAACGCTAAGCTGGCCTGAAATAAACAAACCAAGTGACACGGCAAAATCTGCGCTATTGCCAGACGTGCCGGCCAAATTACACACTGCAGCCAACGTGCGCCAACTGAGAGCAAATAAAACGAGAAAGCCTTCGGCAACCCCAACGCTAACAAAGAGCTAGCCGGACAAAATGGTGCCAACCAAGACATACGCAACAAAAAACACTAGTGGACAGCCAAAACGGACTAAAAAAGGAAGCGAAGGCAAACAAGGAACGCACGCTGTAACGGCGGCGGGTACACTTAACCCAAGGTAGAAGCGTGCAACTCCGACCAAACCGGTCCCAAGGCCCCCAGCGACAGGGTAAGAAAAGTTGCCATTTCTCCAAGCAGAACTGAGTGGTATGCAATCGCTGTTCACTGTATTGGTTGACTGTTTAGGAGCTGCCTTACATGTTCTGTTAACAGGATTTGCGATTTTGAAAGTGTTGTGGTCCTTCAATGAAAAAAATGGTTGTAACATTAGAGGGACACTGTGTAATATTTGACCACAAGCTGTCGCTGTACTGTGTAATGAAACCCAAATTGAGTGCTAAAAAGCATGATGAAAAATGCAAACTACAGCGATCAATGTGCACCAATTTTGATTCTTTTTTTTTTGCTCAGCCTTTTGCAAAAGAAAGAGAAAATAGAAAATAAAATAAACAAATAATTAAAAAAAGGAAAAAATTGAGAAAAAGAAAGAACAAAAATAGAAAAAGAGGAGGAGAATAGGGATAATGAAAAAAGGAAGAAGAAAAAGAAAAGCAGAAAAAGAGAAAAATAAAGTTAAAAGGAACAAAACCAGAAACAGAAAATAAAAAGAAGACAGAAAACATAATTAAATAGAAAATGAAAGAAAAAATAAGATGAAAAATGGAAAAAATAGGGCAGCACGGCGGCGCAGTGGTTAGCGCTTGTGCGGCACAGTTCATGTCATGGGAACCTGTCGTGGGAACCTGTCGTGGGTTCAAATCCAGCTCCAGACTTCCTGTGCGGAGTTTGTATGTTCTCCCCGTGCTTGCGTGGGTTTCCTCCGGGCACTCCGGTTTCCTCCCACGTTCCAAAAACATGCATTTCAGGTGAATTGGCCGGTCCAAATTGTCCCTAGGTGTGAATGAGCGAATGAGTTGTCTGTCCCTGTGTGCCCTGCGATTGGCTGGCAACCAGTTCAGGGTGTCCCCTGCCCACTGCCCGAAGATGGCTGGGATGGGCTCCAGCCCCCCCGCGACCCTAATGAGGATAAGCGGTACGGCTGATGAGATGAGATGAGATGGAAAAAATAGAGAAAAACTGATAATCAAAGAAAAAAAAGAGAAAGAGAAGAAAAGAGAAGAGAATAATAAATAGGAAAAGGAGCTAAATGAATAAAAAAAAGATGAGGAATGGAAACACGTCAAAAGAAAAGTACAAAGAAAGAAGAAAGATAAAAGTGAAAGAAAAAATCATAAGAAAAATTGGCAAAAAAGATTTAAAAAAGAACAAAATAAGTCTTTTTTTACGGAGCAAGATGGCCAACAAATGTCAGCTCACATGGGGATCCTCATCTTATGTCAAATAAATACAAATTCTTCCACCTATAAATATTTTTTATGATACTTTATGTATGTTTGCTAATGATCTAAATCATTATTGTTTTTTTAATAAATGAATGTTTTTTTAACACTAGGAGGCGCAAAATAATACACACGGTCCCTTTAAGGAACTCGCTGTGTCGGATTCACCGAGTAAATACACGAAGATGATTTACTGATGACATCTTCCAAACGAGAGTGGCTTTGTTTCAGTTTGTGAGCCGACGCCATCAAAGCCTTACCCCCGTCAAGGAATGCCTCCGCAGGGACCGGAGGAAGGAGCCGGCTCACAATAACGTCCAAGAAGGCGTGAAGTGAAACCGAGGTAGCGCAACGGGTGAAGGCTCCTAATGCACAAGGAAGCATGTACTTTATTGATTATTGCCTTTGTGTCATCTTGATTTATGCCTCACACGGGACCTTCAGGACCAGTAGAGGCAGACGTTCCATAGACATTTCACTGACAATTCACAGTGACCAAATGACATTCAAACAGAGTTGATGGTATGGATGAATCTATAAAATTAAGATTTAAATTGGCGGTTACGAAGTCAGTCAATTGTGTGGGATGGATTTTTGGTTAAGAGCATTTTGAAGCTGCGGCCGCCAACCATCCATCGTTTTCCTATCTCCTCATTAGGGCGGTGGGTGAACCGTAGCGTATTTGCAATTCACTTTGGACATTCTGGACTCGCTGCAGGATCTTGATGGGGAATTCAAGTCTAGAAAGTTAAAGCCTTGTTACAAATGTGTTTCTTGATGTTTTATGCTGCTTCTACTCAACCTGTAAATTGTATAATGTATCAATTCTTCTTCAGAAAATACAATAAAGTCGTCTTGATTGTCATCGATTACAACAAAATGTACGTTGTGTACATTTGAAGTGGCACTCCAGGATAAATATGTAATGAAATACTTTAGAAAATCAAAAATATTTTGGAAAATCGAATATAAGGATACATGGGCCATATTCACAAGGTAGTAATTGTAGACTGGCCTGAGCTGCATGTACATCAGAAAATAGAGCAATCACATTAGCAGCAACGTTGTTGTAAAAAAAGAAAAAAAGAAATGAAATGTGGATATCATGTTTTTATGGACAAAGACTATACTATATATTCGTTATATCATGATTACTGATGTGACTCAACTGTGCCCGCTCATTTGGCGCCAACCGCCGCGGGTTCTGATTGACTCTCTGTCACTATCTGAACTCTTTCCTGCCAGTTCCCTGCTGTCAGTCCGTCTGCGAACCTCTGTGTATACAAGGCTAGCCTTTTTCGACCCTGACTCCCTCCTGTCACGTTTTATTGCTCCCGTTTCTTTTGACCACATCTGCTCTCCCGTCCCGGCTTACGACCCATTTTTCATCCCGACTACGTCTACTCTCCCGTCCTGGCTTGCCACTCGTTTCAGATCCCCGCCACGTTTTTGCTCTACTCTCCCGGCTATCAATCTGTTTTTCCGTCCCTGACACCGCCATCGCCCGGATCGCGGGCGCTGCCCTTCCTCTCTCTATCTCGATAAACTTGTGAGAAACGTTACGCGATTGGGTCCTGTTTCCGTTCTGGTCCTGACACTTTAGAGTTTAGTGGGCTTACAAGAGGACTTGTTGGTTCATCCTTGGTTTTACTCTGGAAAATATTGATCGAGCTACAGTACTTTTCCTTATTTTCTAACGCAATATGGTCCTAACCCATTAGCACTTTTTTTTTACTGTATTAATTAAAATGATAAATAATACAGAGAATGGAATAACATTTTGAATCTGACTTTATTACTTAACAAAATAAAAAAAAATCAACATTATTTTAGTGTGCAGTGAAATACATTACTTATTTTGCAATGGTTTATATAAATAAATCACAGAATACACCCACAGTCACACACCCATCCATCCATCCATCTATTATCTGCACCACTTATCCTCAGTAGTGTCGCGGGGGGGCTGGAGCCCATCTCAGCTGTCCAAGGGCTGTGGGTGGGGGACATCCTGAACTGGTTTCCAGCCAGTCGTAGGGCACACAGAGACACTGAACTCACTCGCTCATTCACACCTAGGGACAATTTGAAGCGGACAATTAACCTGAAAAGGCATGTTTTTGGAATGTGTGAGGGAACCGGAGTGCCCGGAGGAAACCCACGCAAGCACAGGGAGAACATGCAAACTCCACACAGGAAAGTTTGATCCCATAATCTCAGAACTGTGCCGCGGACGTGCTCACCCAGCATACCCAGCATATACAAAATGTTATTGAGAAAGTCTGATAACAAAGATTTTGGGCTTATCATAAAATGCTACGTGATTGTGTTAAGATACAACCATTTAATGCTGGTCTACTAGTGATCCCAAGAGCCAAGAAGAGAACCGCAGGTTCGAGAGCGTTCTCCATTCGGGCCTCAGTCTTGTGGAATGCTCTGTCCCCTGAGATTCAACCTGCAACCTCAGTGGAACTGTTTGAATCTAGGCTTATAACACACTTCTATTCTATAGCTTGTGAATGACCTATATTTCATATTGACAATAGCTGTGTATTATTTGTTATTGGAACATCCATTGCAGCCTGGTCATCCTGGAAGTTTGATAACCTTGATTATCATGTGCAGTCCCTTCTCAAGGTTTCTTTATTTTCCTCATGATGAGGTTTTTAAGTTTTTCCTTGCCCTCATGTAGGTTTTGATCAGGGCATGGTGCAATAATAGTCTGTGGTTAGCAATAATCTGTGGTCTGTGCAGCTCTTTGAGACTCCTTGTGATTAAGGGCTATACAAATAAAGATGACTTGACTTGACATTATAAGTCTATATCATTACGAAGATATGATGTGATTCTTCTATACATTTAATCCACTATTTAATACACTATTGTAAATGCATTACTGTGCAAAGTTTTTAGAGAATCAGGGTGGCGGGAAAAATATAAACTCTGGGTTTTTCCTTTCTCCCCTTTTCTCAATTTTGTTATAAATTTGTTGATTTTAAATTGATTGTAGCCTTGTATTAAGGTAAACAGAGGGGACAAAGAAACATCAGTCAATCAATAGATAGTGTCTAAAAAACAAATCGGGCTTAAAAACAATCAACCGGCTTTTATTTTCCCGGTCCCATGAGGTATTTATTTCTATCTGTCACAGTCACTGATGTAACAAAGGTATTATGTATAGGCCAACTAAAATGTCACATTATATTTAGGCAATATTCATACTTTTTTAAATGCAATTTCAAACTTCAAATAAATTACATTCCCTCATAATACAATGCACGTATTCTAAAAATCGGTTTCATTATAATGGAGCAGTATTAATATACGATAGTGCCTACGCTGTTGTTGTACTTTCATTAAATCTAAATTATAGAATTACTTTTACTGCTTAATGTATGACAAATCAGGAGTGCCGTGTGTACATTTCAACTGCTTCGGGTTAATCAAGAGCATGAAGTACATTTTATCCTCACGTAACCTCCATGAAACCTGACTCTGATTCTACTCGTCACGGCTATAGGCTAACTTTTAAAAAGTCATGAGTTAAAGACTGATATCCAAACCCACCACCCACCTAATGTAACTAACCAAACCACAGTTGTCACATGAATCAGGAAGTGTTACTAGTAAATGATAATAATTAGCACATACAGTATTATCCCTTTGTTTGATATTGTAGAACCAGAAAAACATGCTTGTGACATATATCAAGGAATTACATGTTGTCTTTCCCTTTTGGGCGTTTAGGCACAACTCTGGGGATTATGCTTTGCCTGAATAAGGTGTAGCCACTAAAATAAAAGCAATGAGGCAAAGTGAGTTAGAAAAAATGTAGGCAGGACATTAGGAAATCAGGAAGCAAGGTGATAAAGGTAAACCTGCACACCTGACAGAGACCACTCCTTGAGCGTCTTGTAGGTGGCTGGAAGCGGCATTGTGAAAGATAAGTGGAATGAAACATTTTGGCGCAACTTTCTTCGAAGTACTTTAAAAAGATGTGGTGTGTCAAAGTTATTATCCTGCTTCTCTTCTGCTATGGTGAGTGCATGTGTCTATTGTGTTTGTTATCATTTTAAATCAGAACGTAAGAAAAGAACTACTGTTTTTATTGATTTTATTCTAGTAAAAAACAAAAAATGCCAAACAATTAAGGTAGAATAATGAGCTGATCTATGTTAAAAACCCCTCAGTCGTTCTTTAGGGCAGCAGTTGATGGGAAAGATGTTATGAACTTTCACAACTGTTGTGATATTGATGAACTCATTACCTGGCCAATAAAACTCGAATTCCTCCACCAGACTGCTTCAATGTTGCTCACGTCTAATGAATGTAAAGACTGAAATGTTTCAGGTTTAAAAATATATGTATTTTAATTGACGCATTATTGTAAATTCTAAATATCCAAGTCATTTAAGATTGAAAGTGTAGGGGTTTAGGTTAACAGGTTTAGCAGATATGGGTGGTTAGGTATAAGCAAAGGCGCTAAAACTACATAACAAGCATAATTAATGTGATTGATTTGTTTGACGCAAGCGAACAAACACTTGGCTTTATAATCCCAACAAATGACTCAATCGGACTTTGCTCCCTTTTGTTTGCTGCAGCTTGTCTTTCAACCGGTGACAACAAAGTGTTCTTTAAATCCAAGAACTTTTATAATGTACTCCACTGGGTTGCGGCGGAGCCATCTCCCCCAGGTCAAATGGTCCTCTACGACGTCAAGTACAACAGGTACGGTATCAACCAAATAATTTAGATGCAGGAAATTAAAAGAATACTGTAAACCCGCACTATTTAGCGCAGGGAGAAGAATATTCCACGATCCATTATTACCGATCGCATGTTGCTGCAAGCAGAGGCTGGCAGCTCCTTTTTGCCATTCTGTTCATCAAAAAGTGATCTTCACTCATGCGGCCGCGATCTATTATCCCTGATCAAATATTGCTGAGAGTGGGGACTGACAGAGCACACTTTTAACAGGCCTGGTGGCTTTTTTTTTGCCATTACTATAGTTCCACCTACAATTAACTGCAATGCAGTATTCCCGGTCAACAATTGCTGAGAGCAAGGGCCAAAAGAGTTTATTTCTTTCTCTGGTTCAGGCAGTTGATGCATGCCATTGTGTCCCACCAAAAATGAGATCATTGTAAAAATGCGGAGGGCTACTTTGGGAGTTTTACAATAACACGGTGGGTTCGAGGGGATTACAATACTCTTACAAAAAACATGTTAAATGATTTACTGAAATAGTTTTTTTTCAGAGAAATGCCAGAGAGAATAAGGGCAAGACATTTCAGACATTTTGTTTGCAAGTCTCAGAAAATCATTATCTGTACACGAAATCTAACAAATGAAAAATGTAATTTTTTTCAGCATCTTGAAAAAAGCAGCAACACTAATTCTATAAGAAATCAGGAGCAGAAAATGACCAAATTTCCAAAACCGGGAATAAATGTTAGGGCATGATATTGTTAGTAGGTCTTCATCCATGTCATGTTTACTTTATGACAAGCACATTTCTACTAAGTTAACAATCCAATGACTTGTTTGAGTGTAAATGCCTTAACTTAATAGAATCCTCTGATATTTTTATCAAGCTTCCCAATCAGCCTTTTTGAAATATATTTCCTAAAGCCCCAATTTAGAACAGATTTTCCTATATGCACCTCATTTTGTCCTCTAAAATCCCTCCAGATATGGATCAGGAGAACCTTTCCAGATCAAGAGTGAGTGTCAGAACATCAGCAGACATTACTGCAACCTGACTGCTGAAACACCATCCCTCCCCTACGTATACTATCTGGCGCAAGTGTACGCCAATGGTCAGCTTTACGGAGAAACCACCAGGCTTAGTCCAATTGCAGACAGTAAGTAATGAAACTAACAAATGAAAGTTATATGTGACCGCTATCTAACAAATGATTTTTTTCTTTTACTGGTAGCTACTCTGGGCAAAGCCATTTTGTCTATAGAACCTAAGCCTGCATCATTGCACATTAACGCCAAGCTCCCGTCGGGGCCTAACGGAGTGTCCGTAGCAGATATCATAAAGAACAGCAAAAGCAGTGCCGTTAATACTTCCATTCAATACACCTTTGTCCTCACCTCCCCCGAGTGGGCTGTACAGGTAAAACTCCAAACTACAAACGAGGGCCTGTAGTTGAGATGTTGGTGTTGGGTGGTTGAATGGGGAACTGTACACAATTGTGAATGACATCAAATACAATTTAAAATATAACCAATCAAATTTGTATTCTGTGTTTCTCTAGCACCACAACAGCCTATCATCTAAGTTTGTGTATAAATTGAAGACCAAGAAAAGTAAATACTGTGGCTATGTGGTGTACAGGACTTTATGTGAGTGGGGTCGCCCACAGAGTGAAAAGGCCTACTTCTGTGAAACTCTACCGGGTGAGCACTGATCATAACTTATTTGTAGGGGTTTAAAAAGGTATTAACTCTTAATGTCCAAGTCTCATGGTATGTCAGACCATAGAGTATTATGGGTCATAGTGTCCATTCAGTTCATTTGACACAGCTGTACTATTCTACAACAGTAAAAATATAAACTCAATGTTTCTACTTTTGGGTTTTTTACACAAACATCTGTACTGCCAAGTGATAAGAAAAATGTTCTCTACCACAGGTGAAATTCTGCCATGGGCTCTCACGGGAACTGCCCTACTGGCTGTCATTGTCGTGTTGTCAATCGTAGCAATGTACACTTACATAATGGGCGGTCGAAAGAGGAAGCTACCAAAGTCACTGGTGAGCAGACACATTTTCCCTCCACGTTCTAAACCAGTTTTTAAAGACCTCTATAAATATGAGACATATTTTTCATTGGCCAAAATTACCTTGAACACTACCGAACGATTGTCACAAAAAGTCAAAAGACAGGTTAAGTATGTAATCTGCCATTAGGTGAAGGAAATTTTAATTATTTTGTTGTTTTCTCCGTCTTTGGCCGAAATGTTATAGACCATGCTCCTTAATTTTTCACTTATTGTACTTTCTAAGAAAATAACATTTTCTTTGTAATGCCCCAATAAACCACTTGAAAAACCCAAGCACTCTTGAAAGAAACTTATTTTTATTACATAATTATATAAAAAAAAATAATAATAAATACAGTACTGCTGAAGTGGCTTTGTATATGCTTAAAGTAGCATACCTTCACCAGAAACTGCCCAAAAGAGTAAATCTGAAATAACTGAAACAAAAAAATGCTGCAGCACCTTTCTTCCGTAGGAAATGTAATAAACTTGAGAGCAATAAACATGCAGTTTGATTTGAACCATTACACACACAGAACAATTATCAAGTGAACATTGGTCATTTTAAATGATTTGAGTTGAAGAGTAATCACTGGTCTTATGAAGCACCATAATATGTGGTAAAACTGGAAAATCAAGCTCTGTAGCACAAGATCCAGCACGTTGGCCGAAAGTTGAGGCCATGGCGTGGCTAAGTAAATGTTTTCTTTTAGTAATTGCAACACTAGTTTAGTGACGCACTGGCCCTTTTTCTGTGGTGGAACATCAAAACACAATGAAAACAATTTGCACTCCACGTGACTGTGTGAAGTACAACAGCAATACGCACACAAAATATGTAGCCACCAAGGCCCATGTGCAGTTGTGGCTTAACCATCAAGTTGAATTGAATTGTATTGTCTTTAGCTGGGGGACTGAGGCGTGTTCAGGAGAGTGGGTGATTGCTTTCGCGAGCTATCGCTAGCTTCTGAACGGCCAGTGACTACTGAGCGCACGCGTGCCCGAGTAATCACAGGAGAAAGACCGCTTACTCTGATTTCCAACATGGCGTCGACAGTGCAGAAGATAGAGGATCTCACCCTGACGAGTGCTGTTGGCGATGTAATATATCGTCTTGGTAATGTTTGTGAACAATGCAAGACAGCACTGCGTTTAGGATAACCTTAACTGTGTCAATATGCGAACTGTCGCTCATATCAGCCAACTCGCTCAAAGCAAGCTGTAGAACGAAATCCATTGTACTGTCGTCGGCCATTTTGGATTAGTAAGGCAAACAGTGAGCGGTTACAACTTGTTCAGCAGTGCACGGCAAGCAACTAACAAGAGACTACATGTCTGACCACTCTCCTGAACACGCCTCTGGTAATTGAGAATTATTAATTAAGAATTAATTATATTGAAATTTGAACATGTAGTAGTCAACAGGTTATGCAAATATATTTACTGATATATAGCTAGCAAAATGTACAGCAATGTCGAAAAAATTCCAAGGAAAACTGCTTTACCTGAAAGTCTGAATGTGTATTTTGTCAACAGGAAATAGAAGCTGCCAAAGAACTGCCTAAATTCCAGCAAAGACAAGAAAGGATTCTGCATTTCTCATCTGCTCAAAATGATGAAATCTACATTGCCAATTGTGCTCCCGTCGAAACTAAGCCAAACACCCTACACATTGGACCTCCTGGAAGTTATTCCCCACAAGGCATCCCTTGTCAACCCTGGCTGGGTGGAACTAAGACTTTGGTGGGGAGGTCGAACGACCAAGCATCCAGCAACCAGTCTTCTGTTGTGTATACCTCAGTGGTGACTGTTTCGGTAGAACAGAACCACGTCCCAACAGAACAGAACAAGTTACTGTCGGAAGACAAAGGAGTAACATCACCTCCGTCCTCAAACACAATTTGCCAGGAGGCGGATCCGTGCACACAGCTACAGTTGCACACTTTGCGAGACGCCAATGGACAACTTATGTTGTCATCTGTCACTTTTCACGTTACAGACAATACTGATAGTGAACCTCTTCTATCTAATGATGAAACTGTGATGAAGCGCTTGGATAGCCTTGAATCTTCAGATTCTGGATGTGTCGAAGGGATACCAACATTGATTGACAAAACTCAGTCACATCAACTTGGAGTTTACCTAAGCACTTGTGTACCGCAGATTGAAACCACTCTGGTTTCGGAGTACAAACAAAACTGGATGCCTCCTAAAACTGAACATAACAAATGTACGGAATACCTGAGGAGAAAGCCCTCTATGACTTTTGTTGGACCTCAAGAAACAGATGGGGATTCGAAGGATGATGCAAAATTGCAAGACATATTTTTACAAGACTGGGTGCTACAAATACAAGATTAATATCTTTGAGTTTTTATTATGTTCTTCGTGCATTGGATAAAGCTATTCATGTTGACTTTTTAAGTTCTGTTTAACCACATCTATTGGATCTTCACCAACCTTTACTATGACCTTCAATGGATAAAGCGAGTGAAATTACTTTCTCAAAGTGGCCTTAAAAAATGGGCAATCGGTAGCTCGTTGATGGTTAAAGTTTTTGGGTGTTGCATTCCTGCATTCCAAAATCTGAGACCATCATTGGTTCTATGCCATTGATACGAATTTGAAAGCTGAATGCACCCTTGTCCATAAATGATGGATTTTCAACATCATTGTAGGTAAGTTAGGATGAAGGTAAATATTTATATGAATTACCAGTCAGCCAGGAATGTAACTGATGAAACACAGAGCAGTTAGTGACAGAAAGCATTGCTGCATGTTTGTATATTGTCAAGTATATTGTAAAAAACCCTTATATCCTGCTGTAACTTGATCGGCGTACAGATGACTGACATGGAGTTCGTTCAATAAGTAAAATGTGCTTTGACAAACGTCATCACTAGACACTCATTTGCAATGTCAAAGCAATATAAAATCCATGTTATCTTCTACAATACTGTTCCCTCTATGATGACTGTAAAAGACTGTTGTCCTCTTTTGGTAAAAAATAAGTTCTCAAGTCTGACAGATTTTTCTTATGTGTAGTTCACATGTTTCAGTGTTAGTGATACAATATGTAATAATACATAGAGATATTTTGTGTGGTTTGTTTTTGTTCTCGTTTCTGTTTGCTGTTCCTTAAGCCTTGGGTAAATAAAGCGTGTCAACACGTAATAGATAAGGGTCAATGTTCATGTCTCATTGATAACAGATTTAAGTGGCATTGTACTTCATACACCAGATGTAAAGTAATAAGTTATTGTTTTGGATAAAATCGGAGTGTGTGTAATCACTTTGAAAAATGATTTGCTTGTAGGTTTAAAGATTATCAAAAGACAATTTGGGGGGGAAGGCAGAAATTACCATGCCCTCACTTGAAATGCTTTCCATAAAGCTCGTGTCCAAAGATTTGCAAAAAATAGTTTGGTGGTAGTAGTACCGATTTTAGCATCTTCCCCAGGGATGGGCAACCTTTTGGAATGGCAGGCAGCATTGGGTTAGAAAATTAGTCCAAGGGGCTGAACCTGCAGATCAATCCAATTTTTCCATCCATAAATAAATGTATATGCAGACATTTACAGGTTATATTTCTTTATCCATCCATCCATTATCTACACTGCTTATCCTCATTAGGGTCGCGGGGGTGCTGGAGCCCATCCCAGCTATCTTCGGGCAGTGGGCAGGGGTCACCCTGAACTGGTTGCCAGCCAGTTGCAGGGCACACAGTGACAGACAAATCGCTTGCTCATTCACAGGGACAATTTAGACCAGCCAATTAACCTAACGTGCATGTTTTTGGAGTGTGGGAGGAAACCGGAGTGCCTGGAGAAAACCCACGCAAGCACAGGGAGAACATGCAAACTCCACTTCTTTTTAAATAGATTAGTTTCATCAAATCAGTTTTGAAATGTTGTTTTATTAGGTCCCTGTTTCTGATTCTAAATTTGATATTTAGTTTGAAAGTATTTCTTTAGAGTATTTTTTGAAGAATCCTGCAGTCGTAATTTGTAGTATTTCTGCACTATTATTTTTTAAGTATTTTCATAGATTTTGTAGTATTTCTGAAGTTGTTTTTGTAGTGTTACTATAGTTCTTTTTTTGTAGTAGAATCCAGTTGAGAGTCTATTGTGCTCAAAATGAGGCAAAGTATTTAATAACAGAATGAGGTACAAAAAAAAAACAACAGGTGGTCACAAAACATCTAAATGTCCAAACAAAACTTGACATGATAGTGGAAAACAGCAGAAATTACAAAGATATGGCAACCGGGATGACATTGGCAATGATCCGACGCAGTCTGCTGGCTGTCGTAACACATATGGAGAGATTGTGCACAGGTTTGTCCAGTTCCACATCCAGTTGGTGCCCTTTGACAAAGTTTCGTGTCAGATTCAGACAAATACACATCATGTAGTACTTATACGATTTTGTTGTTTAAATGTTTTTTTTTTATTTTTTTATCTGGAGTATTGGGGGCTCAGAATACATTAGTTATGCATTAGCATACGTTTCCATCCTTTGTTCCAGGGCAAATCACTTTGTGAATCCCACTTCTTAAAATGAGTGGGATTCATATTCATGGGTCTATTTCATTTGTACAGTGGACTACTTTTGGGAAATCATCCGCTTTGTAGGTCTTTTTTCACTACTAGAGGTTCAATCCATTATAAGCTACTGCTCAGGTCAAAGTTTTACAGAAGCATGTATTTTTATGCTACCGGTTATACAAGTATATTACTGCCGGAGTTCATTTGCCTGATAAAATACGAGATTGAGCCGTCGTCAAAAAAAACTTCAATAACTTCTCTTGATGTACAGGATCAATACGCACAGTGATTAAACATGCTAAGACTTCAACCGAAACACACAAATCCCAGCAAAGGAGTGCGATTCCCGAGGTGTTTATGAGGTTCAAAATCCATCAATCGCCAATGGTTTGATCCAGGCAATACGCAAGGGAACAAAGATGTAGACGAAAGGCATAAATGCTTTGCTAGTATTTAAAAAGAACATTTGGGTGGGATACAGTTTACTGGATTAGACACAGGATGATGAAAAGCAAGTAAACATGCTAGATATGTTTGCTGCATGGCTCTAGCTTGAGGGTACTTTCATTTCATTCACGGTAGATTTCTGTTTTAATTCCATCCTGATTGAATTGTATTGTTTGGAAGAAATTAACTTTACAAACTGATATCAAACAAGGACTTGAATGTTGTTTTATTGCGAAAAAAAATACATTTATGTCCAAAAACGTTCTGGATACAAATCCCTCGATTACACGCAAGCTCTTTATAAATATACAATGTAGAAAATTGAAAAAAAACAAATCATCCAAAGATTAGGAAAACGGGAGATAATATAATAAAAAAGTAATAAAAATGCATACAAAATATCATGAAATAATTGTGCCAAAAAATGCTTCTCAACATCTTATTCAGACAACAAGTCTATACTGTACATCACAGCGTATGAGCACTTTCACTTGAGATTAAATGCAAAAGCGTCCGA
Organism: Urocampus carinirostris; assembly: GCF_059441175.1. Lineage (NCBI taxonomy): Eukaryota > Metazoa > Chordata > Actinopteri > Syngnathiformes > Syngnathidae > Urocampus > Urocampus carinirostris. Next base: position 51,728,739 of record NC_142350.1, read on the forward strand.
CACAGAAATAAATGTTTGCACACCGCAAAGGCCAAGCGCCGCCTATTATCTATAATACATAAGATCGAGTAGGGTGCAAGCATGAAAGATTAATAGAGTCGTTGTCAACATTATGCCCTACGCATTGACAAACTCATTACATAATTCTGACTATGGTTGCTTTGGTACATGTGATCTCAGTGAGTTTCTTTTGGTAGTTGGACAACAACATGTACCTATTTTTATGCATTAGAGCATCAAAATGAGTACCACTACAAAAGAAATGTGGGTGTCCACTGTCATTTTTTTTTTAATTCTGTTGAGGCAATGCTGCCAGCTGACACCACTTACAGGGCGGTGACTAAGGCTGACCCTCTTGGCTTCACATACCTATAAAACCCCTGAGCAAGTTCCGAACTGCTTTTGACTTCGGGCACAGCCAAGGATAAGTCCCTGCCGCATCCCGTCCCCTAAGCAACTCATGTGGGTGGTAGGGGACAGCTTGGGACAGCAAGCGCTGGTCTTTGTTTATTCAGAAGGCCGAGTCTTCATGCACCCCCAACCTAAAAGTAGAAGGTTGGTGTCTTCTGGTCCGCCATCTCTATCCGCAAACTCTTCCAACAAGAATACATTTTGGTTCCCGTGAGGTAAACCAAGAAAGGGGCAAACAATATTTACTTTTGACATGTAATGAAAAAAAAATCCTGATTGAAATAAGTTTATTATTTTAACCAGGTTTATGGATCAATAATGTAATTATTGCTACCGAACCCCGTTCCCGTTTTTTAAGACTGCGAAGGCTTGTGTCAACGTAGTCTCTTTATTCTTTTGTGTGATTACATTTTCCTTGTAATATAAAAAAATGTTTGTCGGTATCAAACATGTGCCTTATTTATGTATGTGTCTCTACTATTTTTCTTCTGGACTCATCAATCATTATCCATATCAATGAACTGAAATTTGATCATTTAAAGCTAAAAGATGTTTAGAGTATTGATAAAGGCTAGACACAGTACAAGGCTATGTCGAATTATTTGGTGTGGGAAATTGTTAGCACTACCTGCTGGCTGAATCAGTAACCACAGAATATGATTCTGTATTAAATAAATTTATCTCACAGCAATTTACTCTATATATTTACAACTTGGTCTTGCAAATAAAAGCTATCTATCTATCTACCTTGGTCATATCCCTCAAGAGGGGGGACCGACAGCAGGACAAACACATACAATAACAAAGAAAATAAAAAGGGAAAAAAATAGCAACAAAAAAACACACACACAAAGATTTTTGGAACATGGCCAATCCAACCCCACACCCAAACAAGTTAGGCACCTCGGCACCTAAGTTGGTCATGGTTTCGTCCCTTCAGATAAAACGCTACACAAGAAAGCGGCCATGTCACTCAGATCAGGGTGACACAACACACTCTTTTGTTCAACAGCAGGGCCCGAGAGCTTTCACTGGTTTACCCCTGCCGCATCATACAGGTGCCCTGCCCATCCCTTGGAACGCGTCCAAACATCCCACTATCCTTTTACAACGAATAAAAGCTAATTAAAATAAATTAATTGATCACAACTTGACTTTTAAATCTGTTTTTACACTCTTATAAAACTGGGCAAAATAATTGGTAGATGAAGCCAATTCTTTTGACAGCTAACAAAATATACACGCAAAAATCCCACATTATCCACACAAACAAATTAAGCAATCTTTAACTAAAAATCAACTAAAATCCAAGATATAAAGCAGAGGTCCAGCCCCGAAAGGAAAGCATATTTCAGGCAAGTTGCTGACTGTTATTGAGGGACCAAATGATACAATTATAATTCAATAGACACTCAAAATAAGGAGAAATGCCATCAATAAATTTTGATCTTGCAAGGAGAACAACAGAAAACTGTAAAAAAAAAAACACACAAGATGTCAAAATCCACCGCTCCTGAGGCCTCTCTTTTTATTACAAATGTCCTAGCTTCAAATAACAAGATCAACCCTAAACAGTTGTCGAAATCAAATAAAAGCAACATGCTTTGTAAATAGAGAAAATGATGCAACAGAGCACAAACTCTCAAAAACAGCCAAAATATGGAACAACATTGTGCAGTTAAAATAGAACCAGATTATTTATTGTAATCAAGCTGAACGACAACAAATGTCCAGCATCACAAAAAGTGATTTTTTTTTTATCAAATTCTTAGAATTATCAAAACTGCAAATCTGCTTTACCCCCCCAAAAGAACAGCCATTTAACAAATAGCTGTTCTGGTAGTAATAAGCCACATTTTATGATTTTGGGTCTAACATGCGATACAGGTTTTTTATTTTCCAACTGAATGATTGCAACGCTTGACCAAAGCAGAATTCAATAAAAAAGGAAACTGAAGAAAAGTCTAAATTTATTTAAAAATAGCTCACCAGTAATGGGTCATTTTAAATCTCCAGGAAATTTGGATTCTAACTGGCATGAATACACTGATCACTTCTACCATTTTTCAAGATGACCCTGTCATTTATATATGTAAAGTACTTAATACTAAGTCTATTTTAATTGTACCTCTAATAATTACAACCTGCTGATAACATTAGAATAACATTGTAACAACATAGTAATGTTATTCTAGAAATGTATATCAAACAGGTATTCCCTCTTGTATTAATCAATACCAAATAAGTAGCTCTCAGTTCAAAAAGGTTGGTGACCCCTGCTGTAAATAAAAATTTCAGGTTCTTCTCTTTGGAGTTTTCATACATGGCATGTATATCAGCCAGTTAAATAACTGAAATAACTTCAGTTTCAGCAGATATGGTGGAAAAGCACACTACTTATCACCTTGACGAGATGGCACACCATTGTGATGACATTAGCTAGCACGTGATCTTCTGCTAAACTACTCAAACACAACCCAAATTGGGAAAGTGTCCTTTTCGGGCGTAAAAACAGAAAATTGGCTAATCCAATCTAAAAAGGTCAACAATATCCAGGCGTTGAACTTCCTCCACTTACTCTCGAATGATTGCCGGACTGTTTTTTCGCACATCATCTCCACCAACCCTCCTCAAGTTTAATGGAAAACCCCAACGAGAAATTAAAGATAGCACTGATGCTCGGCAGACCAGGATGTCTGGCTAATAAAAGGTAGCCTCGCTCAGCTGCTTTGTCCCGCTGGTTATTCTTAGTCGGACAGTCATTGCTGGGGTCATGATGAGACGGGTAGGCCTAGAAACCAGAGCTCATATTGTGCTGCATTCATTCCACAAGCAGGAGCGTGCCCACTTAAGAGCTTATAAATAACCCCCTGGTCTCCATATAGCGGTGTGGCCTTGAGCAAAAAACGTTTTTTTCCGAGAAGAAAAGAAAATGTGTTTTTTATTAAAAAATAAAGCAGCACTTTTTAATATAGTAAATGATTTATTTATTCATTTTTGAAGCAGCGCAAGCACCAGGAGTAGGCGATACCGGGAATTTTAATCTCGATCTGAGTAAGGAAATTTGCGGTAGTACCGATGGATACCGATCCGATACCAATACTGTTTGCTTGGAAATGTCATGATCATTGAATATTTGAACACTTTCCAATGAGTTAGTTTATATTTACAATAAACACATCACAAAGATTTTAGGCACGGAAAATGTACTATTTTTATTGAATAACTACAATAAAACTTTAACGGTAGAAAAAACAAATCTATGACAACTGTTTTAGAACAAAAGCCAAGAGAGTCAAATAAAAATGTACCGAAAATACATATATAACAAGGTCAACATGTCCACTATACCACACTAGTTTGAAGATAACGTCAAAAAGAACAATACAATCAAAAAACATTTAACAGTATAAAAGAAAATAATTCCATATGTCAATGTAACAAACAAGCCCTTTTGGCTCTGTAGCCATAGTAACAACGGATTTGCAGGTTTTTGTTGAGGAACAGTAACATTTAGGGTTGCAGCTCGTTGCTCTCTATAGGGTGAACTTATTTCCGGTGTTTATGCAAATCAGCCACACAAATGACCTCTGGCATTGTTATTTCTGTCGTTGAAAAAAAGTCCACACCTGGCTGGACCTGTTTGCCTCTGTTATATTTAGCTTCTGATAAGGGTGCTTGTGTAGATTAGGCCCTCTCTTCTGCCTGGCTGGCAGGATGCAGCAGCAGGCCAGGTAGGGAAAGGAGCTAAAAGTGTGCCTGTCAGTCAAACAAACAGGCATAAACTTGGAGATTCCCTCAGGGCACTGAGTGAGAGAGAGAAGAACTGCGCTATTTGTGAAGTATCAATCCCAGGACATTAGTATTGATCTGATCCAAGCGCTTGTTTTTGTACTGATACGTACCTATAAAGTTGTGGGGTGTGGCAAAAAGTCAACAAAAATGTAAAATGCCATAATTTCCTTACTATAAGCCACACTTTTAGTCACAAAATTTCAACCCTGTGGCTAATGCAGAGATGCAGCCAGGGCATTAAATTTTTCCAACAGCCACTAGGGTGTGCTTGAGCAGAAAATCTAAGAGCAAGCGAGACACGATAGAATAATAAGTTTAAGGTACGTTAACGCATGTTAATTGCGTTGCTGCTGTATTTTGTTGTGTAACGGTACTTGTGTTGCTGCGTCTCAATGACTTTTACCAACCTTGATCGCACTATGTTACTTGTGCTTTTTGCTGTGTAATTTTTAAAACTCTTTCTGTGTACCGTATTTCTTTATAAATATTTCATGTTTTAATATGGACACCTGTGGCTTATAGTCGGGTGCGGCTTATGCACGTAAAACACGTTTTTTTCCATTCAAATATTTCGGGTTCAGTTTATAGACCAGAAATTAGGTTAAAGTAACACTAAAGACATGCATTTCAGGTGAATTGGCCGGTCAAAATTGTCCCTAGGTGTGATTGAGCGAGTGAGTTGTCTGTCTGGGGCGGCAGTAGCTCAGGAGGTAGAGCGATCGTTTTAGGATTAAGGGATCCCAGTTCGAATCCCGGCTTGTCCGTGTTACATGTCGAAGTGTCCTTGGGTAAGACATTGAACCCCCAATTACCCCCAATAAGCAGGTTAGCGCCTTACATGGCTGCACAGATCACGGCCGCTATTGGGAAATGTGAAGCACAATGTAAAGCGCTTTGGGAAGTCATTGACTTGAAAAGCGCTATATAAATGCAGATCATTTCATTACATTTCATGTCCCCGTGTGCCCTGCGATTGGCTGGCAACCAGTTCAGGGTGTCCCCTGCCCATTGCCCGGAGATGGTTGTGATGGGCTCCAGCCCCCCTGCTACCCTAATGAGGATAAGCGGTACAGCTGATGAGATGAGATGAGATGAACACTAAAGCTTTCAACCATTACTTATTTACAACTACTTTAATGATTCCATTGTTAGGAGTCTATATGAATGCTTTTGGGCATTAACAAACTCTGAGATAAGTGGCACACACACACACACGCACACACACACACACATATATATATATATATATATATATATATATATATATATATATATATATATATATATATATATATATATATATATATATATATATATATATATATATATATATATATATATATATAGTTGCCCATCACTGCTCTAAGTAGACGTTACAGAGGCTCCACTGCATTAAATAAGAATATCTTTCTCTCATTCAGAATTATCAAGGGAATTTCCCTTTGTATGTCTACAAAAAATCTACCTCAGAAACACAAAATTACTACAAAATGACTACAAAACTAAATATAAAATTGTGTGCTCAAAACAAAAAAGTACCCTCAATATAAATATTATTTTGCTTTCATTCTGATTTTTTTTTTTTACATAGATACAACAAAATACCACCACAGTAATACTAAAATACAAAATTATACCAAATACATATTACAACAGAGATATTAAAAATATACAACTGCAGTTTATATTACAAAAATAATAAAGAAATACTACGAAAATACTACTATGGAAATACTCCAGAAAACCTGCAATGGAAATACTTTAAAATATTTCTAGAGAATACCACTTGACTACAGTAATACTGTACTGAGCAAATTCTGACAACATAAATAATAAGACAAATACTAAAAAAACACTACTACAGAAATATTACAACTGAAATACTTCAAAAGGCCAACTGCAGTAATATGATAAAAATACGACAGAAATACGACAAAAATAGTACTGGCATACTACATACAACTGCAGTTATACTCCAAAAATCTTAAGAAATACTACAATAATACTACTGTAAAAATACCACCAAAAAAAAACTACAATGGAAATACTTCCAAAGAAATACTTCAAAACTCGCTCTTTAGAAATACTGTAATACAAAAATATTACAACATAACTATTAGAACAGAAATGCTACAAAAGTAAAACTGTAGTAATATCACAAAAATACATACTTCAAAAATACTACTTTGGAAAGACTACAAAAATACAACTGCAGAAATACTAGAGAATTAAAACTACGGTAATATTACAAAAAATACTACATACATACTAAAAAATACAAATACACGTACAGTAATACTACAAAACTATAGAAAATCAAATATCTTGCTTAAAACAGAGTTCTTATATATCGGTTTGCTGTAATTATCAGCATTACAAAACCAACTTGATGAAACGAAGCTATTTAAAAACAATGAAATATAACTTGTAGATGTCTGCATGTATATTCTTTCATTCATTAAAATAACGGATCCGTCTCAAGGAATGGGGCCATTCCATGGCCACATCTTTTAACCCAATGGGGCCTGCGACTCGAAATAGTTGCCCATCACTGCTCTAAGTAGACGTTAGAGAGGCTCCACTGCATTAAATAAGCATATCTTTCTCTCACTCAGAATTATCAAGGAGACAAACGAAGCCCGTTGTTCTCCCGAGAGCATTCCAGCTGTTGCCATCAGCTGCTCTGGTCATTCATCATCTCGAATCTCTTGGTCCTGCAGCCTGCACAAGTCTTTTAATTCGACCTGACCACTATTTGTGAGTGTGTGTGCGCGCATGTGTGCCCCGAGTGCATGGGGAGGTGGTCATGGGTCTATATTTGACAGCTCTACTGCATTGTGAGGCTTCTTCCAGATGGACCACAAAGGGATGAGACGGTAACAGAAGGCGAAAGGTTACAGAGAAAGAGGTTTTTCTGGTTCCATAGAAACATCGTGACCCGGTGGAGTCTACTCATTTCCTTGTGGATAACAGTGAGTGACATTTAGACATTGGGGAATATTACCAAAAATATGTTTTCAGGAGATTGGGCCCTTTGTTAAAGCAGAAATATTTGTTTTCTTAGTTTGGATGTTGGGCAAATGTTTTAGTAGTACGAGTAAAACGATGTCAGAAGATCCTCGAATGGTTTTCTAGGAATTTTCAGTTCATAAAACCTGAACTTGTTTCTCCATGTTGTTTTGAGTGAGAGTGCTCGTTCAGAAGACATATAGCAGTTTTCCTACAGTTCTTTGTCCCTTGCCCAACACATTTAAGAGGTTTAGGATACCAGGATATGCAACTTTAAACTTTAAACGTTAAGTTGGAAATGAAAACGATTGGGTTATCTCCAAGATGCTTGTTTATACAGTACACCCCCATGACGTTGTCATAGAGCATGGGGATAGAAACTTAATGTGTTCTTGATAAAAACATTAAAAAAACAGAATAGTACATAGTATTACTTCTTATGTGGAATATACATAGATATGATTCAATAACCCTATGAATACATATAGATGTCTTTTACTTATGGTGTGACGTGAACTGACTTGGTACATTAGAGTTAGTGGGTGGATGTGGCGGTGGCATGAGGGGCTGTGATGGCAGATTAAAATTAAACTTCCACTAGCGAAGATTCTCATGCCCTTGAAATAACTCTTTGCTCCCTCTGCCTCCCTATTTTCAATAATAGACCCTATCAACAATTGGTTACAGCTATGCAGACCAGGGAAGTGATCTGTGTGCTATCTTTGGATATTTTGACAATCGCAATCTTTGTGTTCATGGTTATCATGTTTCTGCTTCCCCCTTTAGCATCACTGCAAGCCTTGGGACCCAATGTCATATACAATACAATTTTTTTTTTTTTTTTACTGTACCACCGACACATTAAGTATTTACGAATAACTATATTTTCTTTGCCCTCATATAGGTTTTAGATCAGGGGATGGTATAATATTTAGACTCTGGTTTGCAATAATCTGTGGTCTGTGCAGCCCTTTGAGACTCTTTGTGATTAAGGGCTATACAAATAAACATGACTTGACTTGAAAATATTATTTACTGGATGAGGGGAGAGGCATTGTGGGAGGTAGTTCAGCCAGTATCATATCGGCATTATCATGATTATGTGACGCAAATCAATAGCAAACAAACATGATGTAAAAATATTTGTTGTGGATGTTGTTTAGGGAGAAATGCTGTTCAAAGCGGCCTTGAAAATTTATTCAACACCTTAAAGTGAAAATATCATAAGGTGGGGTTGACGTATCCAGAGGTATGTGCCTTATCATAAAAGGGCAACCAATCTGCAATATATCCTACTTGCCTTAAGCTTAAACAGGCTCCACCTCACTTGTGACCCAAGTGAGGAAATGTGTGAAAATTTCTCAATTTTCGAATTAAAAAAAACACACCATTTCGACCAAGGATCTGTAGCCTGTGGCTCGTGAGCCATTTATGGCTCTTTTTATGAGTACATGGGTCTTGGAGATAAACAAACTAGCATGTAATGATTAATCAGACACATGATCCCAAAACTTTACTGAATACTTCATTATTGGGTCAGTCCAGTATATAAAGGACACCATTTTCAGTTTCCAGACAAGGTGTCACATCAACAGACCTCGTTTTGGCTGTAAATTGTTACATAATCCTGTGTATGGAAGCTTACCAAGCATTTAATGTTCATTGTTTAGACATTTTATAAATACTGTGAATTCCGGACTATAGAGCGCACCTGATTATAAGCCGCACACACCACATTTTACTGCAAATACAGATTCTATCTTTACACAAGCCGCACCTGTATATCGGCCGCATGAGCCCACGTCTAAACATGTGACACGGTCTCAGGATCGTCCCGAATCTGACTGAATCTAACTATAGCTGCCCGCGAGTGTGACTGTAGATATGGTACATATTGCAATTATCGTAGCCGGCAATATGAATGGAAAATGATACCGGTAGTTACAATTTAATGCAGACCTTTAAAGTCCGGGTCCCGTTAAAAGTAATCCAATGAAAAAAATTGATATTTCCAAAGTTGAGGGTGGGAAAAATAAATATCCACTATTGTCCACTGCAACAACAAACAGATTTAACTCAGCTTCACCCCATTTCCCGTCAGCCCGCGTTTGCTCCGCCTCTTCTTTTTGATTTGACCGTAGAAAACATATCACAAAACGTCTGTAAAATAGATGCATTACAGAAATATACAGTTGCAAATACATATTATAAATGGTTACACATATTCACAAAGAAAGACGGTACACCGAGAGAGTTTTCAAAGTTTTAATAATAATAATATAACTTTCATCCCAAACCGTGCCTGTGAAAGGTACCACCACGCTACTCGTAACACGCTCGCTACGCATGAAGCGTAGCTGGTAAAAAAAGCCGTACCACAGTTGCAAAGTTCACGGTAAACCATCCTCATCGTTCTCCTTGTAACTGTCGTCATCAAAGGCGTCTTCCTTATTATAGGAAAGAACCTTTGTCAAACGTACAATTCGAACGTAAATTGTGAGGATGTGGTCTACTTCGGCGCACTTATTCCACCGGTTTAAATCTTACCTTTCGTATTTGAGTGCCGCTGGTGGCCGTTAAAAAAATGTCATAAGTAGGCCGCTTCACTGAATAAGCCGCAGGGCTGAACATTTGGGAAAAAAGTAGCGGCTTATAGTCCGGAATTTACGGTAAAAGCCAAATACCAAATTTTAAATACTGTACCCAGAAACTCTAGCGAAGCACTATAACAATTTGATTGGGTGAGCGGTAGGAATGGGTGGAGGTATACACAGCACAGGACGCACACACTGACAGGAAATCAGAACGTGACAGGAGGAAAATAATTTTGAGGTGGTATCTTAATATTGATGTGGGACACGAATTGGCATTGAAATTTTTATTTTAAAGATTGTATCAAATCATCAAACAGTGTAATAAAATGCGCTGAAGAATTAGGTTTTGTCTGAAGAGAGTGGCAGGTTTGTTGATTTTTGTCTAAAATGGTATGGTGTGGCTCTCTATTTTTATTTTATTTTATTTTTTTTTGGGGGGGGGGGGGGGGGGGGGTTGTCGGGGCTCTTCAGGTCAAAAAGGTTCCCGAACCCTGATTTAGACTGGCATGTTAGTTCAAATGTAAATCAGGTGGCGTTTTCTGTCATTATTGCGCTGTAAAATCATACTTAATGTTTGTTGGTGATAGGAATGCGTGAAGAGGTTTTGTAAAAGGATAGTGGTATGTTTAGAGGCGTAGGGCACCTGTATGATGCGGCATGGGTAAACCAGTGAAAGCTGTTGGACCCTGCTGTTGAACGGAAGAGTGTGTTGTGTCACCCGTACCCGAGTGACATGGCCGCTTTCTTGTGTCCCGTTTCATCTGGAGGGACGAAAGCATGCCCAACTTGGGTGCTGAGGTTCTGAACTTGTTTGGGTCTTTGAGCATTTGGGTTGGCCATGGTCCAAAAATGATTGTGTGTGTTTTTTTGCTATTTTTTCCCCCCTTTTTAAATTTATTTGTTATTGTATGTGTTTTTCTTGCTGTCGATCACCCCTCTTGAGGGGTATGACCAGGGTAGATGGATAGAAAGATTAAAAATGTCACTTACAATTTGGAGTGCGCAAAACTCCTCGTTGACATATAACCAAGTTAAAGGCCACACCCGCACAACACTGATTGGGCAGAATGTGTTGTCAATTATCCTTTTCTCTTTCTTTCGCTACTCTCAGGAGTCTTTACTTGTTTCTACAGTCAATTGGACTTTTTTATTTTAATGATCTTCATTCTAAAGGCCAAAACCAGTGGAGGATTTAATTTCACACTTGGGGGAAAAAGAGCTTGTTTTCGGTGGGGATGAAACATTTTCCCCCAACAATGAGAACAGGAACGGTCTGTACATAGTATTCTTTTATCATCTGTTGATTAGAATATTACACTACATTTTTTTCTCAATGGCCTTCTAAATAAATTTGGCCAAGGGCCCGATGTTGTATTCCTTTATATTTGTTTTTATATAGATCACTTTCTTCAATTTGGTTTTAAAATGCTCACAATTGAAGCAAAATATATAAATTAGGTCCCTGTTTTAAGCACTAAATTGGAGATTTAGTTTTGTATTGTTACTGTTTCTTCAGTATTGTTTGTAATATTTCTGTAGTATTTTATAGTATTTGTGTAGTATTTTGTACTATTACTCAATTTATTTTTGTAGTTCTGCAGCAGCAATTTTGTATTATTTCCATACTATTGCTTCAGTAGTATTTTTGAGAGTATTTTCATAGTAAAATAATTGTAGTATAGCTGTAAAAAGTTGTATTACTGTAGTTGGATATTTGTAGTATTAATGTTGTTATATCGTTGCAGCGATATTTTTTGTAGTATTTCTGTAATAATATTTCTGTAGAGGTAGTTTTTATTATAGTATTACTGTAGTGGTATTTTGGAGGATAATGTAGTATTTTTTAAGTAATCGTATTATATTTTCGAAATATTGCTGTACTACTTTCACAGTAGTATTTTTGTGGGATTTCTCCAGGGTTTGTTATCCTACAAAAATACAAATACAGTCAATATCTGTCGTAATATGTCTAGAGTAGTATTTCTATTAATCATTTTCTTTTCACAATGAAAGCAAAATGATATATTAGGTATGGGTTTTCAAGCACTGTATACTTACTTTTGCAGTATTTTTTTTCTGTCGTAGTATTTTATCCTAGACACACAAAGGGACCAGGGGACAAAATTTACACAAAAACTAAATTCACACTAGAGGGACTTTATTTACTATTGTTCACATTGTCACAAATTTTTCTTTGGCGGGCCGGATGACAAAGCCAAATGGGCCGCATTAGGCCCACGGGTCGTAGTTTCCCCCACCCCTTCCTTCAGTAGATGCCACAGAGTATTATCCAGTTATAGAGCCTTTTATAACATGCCCGAGGAGATCCAATATGAATAATCTTGTTTTAAATGACTTCTCAAAACATCCCTTTGTATAAACACCAAACAACTGAGCTAACAAGGTAGAGATATTAGCTTAGCCCATTAGCCTACATGTTCCCAACAAAAACCAATTGAAAGAGACACATTGTTTGTGAAAGTGGGCGAATGAAGCTATAACTCTGCAGCGACCTGATTTTGTTTGTTTGGTCGCATAAGAGCATTCGTTTACGGGGAGCAGTCGTATGATTAATGGCGGCAAGCAGAAGCAACAGACCTCCACGAGAGAGTCATTAGCACTAAAGAAGAAAAGGGCTTATTCATTTAGTAAGGGTTGGAAATAACATGTGTACACCGGGTTGCGCACAACTGAGCTCATTTACATTGAATCAAAAAATCAACACACACACAGTGCCGAGCAAAAGTATTAACCCCCTTCGATTTTAGGCTTCCAACTTAAAGCGAAAAGACGGTATGGTTTTCTGAGAGTCAGCAAAATATGAGACACATTAATGAAGTGGAACCAAATTATTTCAACATTTTACAACAACAAAACTAAAAGGTAGGTGTTTATAAAAATTATTGGCCCCCTATTTTCCTAGCTCCAGAAGCTCCCTGATGACTTCTGAATGATCCAATAATAACCTAAATGACTAATAATGACAGAGTCTCAGTTTAATTGCACCTACTCTGTGATGGGCTCAGAGGTCTGTGAAAGGAGGCACTGGAGAACAGACAGCATTATTAAGACCAACGAACACATTAGGCAATTTCAGGATACATTTGTGGAAAGGTTCAAAGAGGAATAGGATATAATAAGATTTTTGATAGGATTATTGTAAATGTATAATGCATTAACTACAAGTATTGAGCATTACAGTGACCCTAACAGTTGACTAGTATTTCCCTGATCCTGCCTGTAGGTTCAAAATCCCTGTTGTACATGCTAGCGGAACTAAAATGTTTATTACATTACACACAAAAAAAAAATCTGAATTTAGATATAGAATAATATTTAAATTTCAGAAAAATATACTGTACACAAGGTTTGAATGTAAGATGAGAATATTCAAGTGGAATCAACAAAAATCAACAATTCGTATAAATGTTTAATTAAACCATTTAGATAAGTAGGTCACCAACCCTTTTTAAGCAAAGAGATACTCTTTAGTTACTGATTAGCGTGAAGAGCTCCGACTTCTAATTGCATTTGTTAAATAACTTACCAGGTTTTTACAATGTTATTACTGTTGTTACCGGTTACTGTTGTTGGGGCGGCAGTAGCTCAGGAGGTAGAGCGCTTGTCTTAGGATCAAGGGATCCCAGTTCGAATCCCGTCTTGTCCGTGTTACATGTCGAAGTGTCCTTGGGTAAGACACTGAACCCCTAGTACCCCCAATAAGCAGGTTAGCGTCTTACATGGCTGCAATACAAGACCGCTACTGGGAAATGTGAAGCACACTGTAAAGCGCTTTGGGAAGTCATTGACTTGAAAAGCGCTATATAAATGCAGATCATTCCATTTTCATTTCATCTGGCTCTAATTATTAGAAGCTGGGTTACTCCACCATATATAAGGGCACCGAGGGATTTACATATATAAAAAATGTTTGGTAGTAATTTTGGTAGAATTGACTATGTAATTAGGAACACTTAGGTCAATAGTTTACCATGACTGTTCCTGGAAAAGCGCAATGACCCATCACTTTTGAGCTACATTCAGAATCAACGAGTGCAGGCTACTCAAGTGTTCTTTTGGGGTTACCAGGTTGATGACCCCTGATTTAATTCGGAAATGTGACGCTAATATTTAGACCAGGGGGCACAAACCTTTTAAAGGTGAGACTTAATTTTTGTGACTAATTGACACGAATGGCTAGCAGTTTCGATATGTTTTTTTTTTGTTTTTGTTTTTTTTTGTTTGGTTTGTTTGGTTTGTTTGGTTTGTTTGGGTTGGATCCCTTAACCACCCGCGTTGTAAGGGCACCATTTCCTGTGATGTGTCTTGGGCAAGTACAACCTAGTGGGGGCCCATCCCTCCACAGGCCAACGTATTACCGGCTGTAATTACTATTAGAAAAATAAGGAACATAGGCTATGTTAAACACAAAAACATCCTGCCTGTGAGAAATCAATTTATCTTTAATGAACCATCACTGGTGTGCTATTTTGAGAACTGTTCAACTGGACACTCAGGTCTTTCTCTCGAACTTACCAATGATTTAGAATTTTGACAGAAATTTGAACTAGTGCCCTTAACAAATAATTCATGTTCTCAAGGTTGTTGTTATCATGCATAGATATTGCAAGTACAAAGCATCAAACTGGGGATGTAACTGAAAATGTTAGAGAAAAGGAAAAGGTGTGCAACCTCTAAAACATCAATGTGGCATTTAGATGAGTTCAGAACAAAGAAAGAAGCTGAAGCACATCTCTCCCACGCATTTCCACAGGTGCCTGTTGGGAGTTACCATGGAGACCAGGACGGTGATGCATCGAGAGCGCGAGGAAAAGTCGTCTAGAATGTCTCACAGTATGGAGGTGTCATCGCACAGTAACAAGAAGACCTTCAGTTCCAGGTGCGAAATGAAGTGTTTGTACACATCACAACCCCAGGAAGTTTCCTCAAAGATACTTTGAAGTGAATACTTTTGTAAAAACATTTTTTGCGCTTTGTATGATTAAAGAAGATATACGGAATTTGAAACTTTTTACCCTCCCTCCCCATTTCCTGGCTTGTGTCATCTTTGCAGCCTTAGTCAGCGTGTCTATGTTGTGCGTGCAAATCCGCATTTTTCATGCATTGCTTTTGGGGGTTCATTTTGGCGCTGGACTCTATCTCAAGAAGACTTTTTCTCACTTTCACCATTTTCATGCTACACTGACAAATAGAAAGAACAATATGCGGGTATGAGCATGACGTCAGTCTTCAGCACTCCCACCACACCCTGTACCTCCTATCTAATGTGGTCAGTACCAAACAGCTTTGCTAAAAGATAATAGCAGATAAGTGCATTGGAAATCAAAGCATAAGGGCTCTTTGAACTCAGTTGGACATTGTTAATACATATTTGGAATAGAAAAGGATAGGATGGGATATGATAGGATAGGATAGGATAGGATAGGATAGGATAGGATAGGATAGGATAGGACAGGGCGGGACGGGACTAGACTGGACGGAAGGGGACAGGACAGGACAGGACAGGATGGGCTGGGATGGGATGGGATGGACTAGACTAGACTAGACTAGACTAGACGACTAGACTAGACTAGACTGGAATGGAATAGAATAGTCTTTATTGTCATGGATTCCAACACTAAAAACTGCATGAAACGGAATTAGACATGGCAAACATGTAAAAAAAGACTTGAAGAGAAAAATAAGATGAAAAAAATTCTAGGATAAATAGAAAACAATATTTGCAAAGTAGTGCTAAGAAACTGGCCTATGTTATACACTACATGTACTTTTAAACTTATAATACTGCAATGAAAGAATAGTGCAGTAAAATTGTCAAAAAAGTTCAAATCCATCCAATTCCAATGTCAACAAGTTCCTGGCGACATTAGGGAATTTTTGGCTAAACATGTAACAAAAAGGGAAAGTAAAAAAGATAAGAATAAGATAAGAAATAGAGGACTAACTAAACAGCCATTAGCCAATGAACCCGTGCTCACCGCCATTTTCACTGATATAAAGATACCTCAAGGATACCTCAAATGACTATCTATTTAGGAGGCTCGACTCAAGAACACACTCACAATCCCCAAACATTCATTCCCCTTCGCTCTTCCCTACCTGACACCGAACAGTAAGTCCACAGCACAACCAATGGTGACAGCATACGCTGGTTTACCCCCTCTGCATCATATGCGTTGATATGAGTCATTCATAATTATGTCAACTAAATTTAGTGTTGCTTATTATAGGATACCATATGCGAGTGTCCTATGGCAATATTAGCAATCTACGATGACAATGTAGTTGCAACTGGTGACCAAGACTATCCAGATTAGAGCCAAAATGGGAAAGATTGGATGGATTTAACAAAAAAAACTAGTTAAAAAGAATAATAACTTAAAAAAAAAAAACAACTTTGCAGGATTGAAACCACCAGTCAAAAACAGCAAAGAAACAGCTTTGCAGTGTTCGCTGCGCTGTGAATTTTTGACTCAAGCAGCGAGCGCTTGCCGAACCGTCTCACTGTTGACTCACTTGCCAAACCGTCTCACTGTTGCTACAATTATTTCCCTTTTGTATTTCCCCTTTCAGCAGGAAATTGAGGAAGCTGTTATTAATGTTGTCAATGCTCAAACACTACGAGGTGGCGTACGCAGCGTGCCCGTTCATGTGTTTGTCAGTCGTTTATATGCATGCGACAGCGTCTGCGTGTTAGCGCGATACTACCAGGGGCCGCGGGCTTCGCGCTACATAATTTAACGGCCTCGGCCTTTCAGCTTACTCTCCAAGGGAGTCTATACAAAGACGAATGAAACCGGGGAAAAAAAACAGAAGTTGTTCAGTGTGTGCCGTGACTTAACGGGGAGAATTTCCCAGGCTAGCGAACAAAAAGAAAAACGAGAAGTGGCGTGCGGATTTGCATAGCCATTTGGAAAATAAGGGGCTTGGTTGAAAGCGACGCCTCGGGGCTTCGAGGCTCAACGGAAGCCGGCTGTCGCACCTGAGTAAATATATGAGATGCTGCTTGTTTAACGACTAAATAGCACACAACAACAACGCAGTTTATGCAACGCTAAAGTATTTAGCCCCCAACTGTTAAATAGAATAATAAATTGAACAAAGGAGCACCACAGTACATTTTTGAAAAATATCTCGCTTGAAATAATGACAGTTATATATTCAAGTTAAAGTGCGCAATGCAGGTTTCCTTAAAATATTTAAAGGTACATATTTCATTAATTAAATATGTGTTTACAATGCACAACTGAGTTCAAAGAGCTCTTATGTTTTCTTTTCCACTGCACCTATCTGCCTTTATTTTACTTTTAGCAAAGCTGCCTGGGGCGGGACACATTAAGCGGAATGGAGGGTATGGTAATGCCAGCGACGAATGTCATGCTCGTCCTAGTGGTTTTTTGAATTTTAAATTTTATTTCTTTAGTGTGGAATTAAAATGGTGAAAGTAAGAAAAGGCCTGATTCAAGTAGAGTTTAAACAGAAACCCAATGTTACGTTTTTGCGGGTTGACCCATGTGAAGGGAAGATGGAACTGAGGCAGGGGTGCTGAAAATAAGGAGGGGATTCAATGACAAAACCTGGGGGAGAGTAAAAAAAAACAAATTGTCACAAAACACGAAATGCCCAAACAAAATCAAACCTGACAATATCCAAACCAGAAGCAAAGATCCAAACAGAAATTGAGATGCAAGAAACCAAGTAACAAATAAACGGGTCACAAAACAACAAACTGTCAAAACATAACAAATCCTGACGTGATCCAAACCTGGAATAAGGACCAAAATGTCGTGATTAATCATTACACTCACTTGTGCCTGCTCGTTTGGCGCTAGCTGTTGCTGGTTACGTGATTGGTCCCCCCTCCTACTTAAGCTCACTGCTTTCACTCGCCTGTTGGTAGTCCGTCAGGGAACCTTTGTTTACACAAGGCAAGTATTTTGACTCTGACTCCCGTCGGTCCCATTTTTTCACCCGTTTCCCATTCGTCTGTTCCTGATTTCCCCGCTTGTCTCCGGCTACGACCCGTTTTTTTGACCCCGACCACGTTCTGATCTCCCGTCCCGGCTATCGACCCGTTTTTTGACCCCGACCATGTTCTGATTTCCTGTCCCGACTAACGACCCGTTTTTTTCACGTTCGACCACGCTACGATCTCCCGCTCTGGAAGATCCACTTCCGCATTCCGAACACGCTCCGATCCCGTGAACGGCTTGCTTCCCTCGTCCAGCGAGCACCGTATCGCTGGCGCTTGTTTTTCCTCTTTATCTCAATAAACTTGTGAGTAAACGTTACATATCTGGGTCCTCCTCCTGTTCTGGTCTTGACACAAAATGGGAAAGCGGGGAACAAAGTAACAAACACGTCGGCACTACTAACAAAATGCCCAAACTAGAAACCAGAAACAAACAAACAAAAAACTGGCGTGACAGTGGAAATTTAAATTACCCGACCCCAGTGTGCTGTCTCAGCAGTCAATAAAAAGCCCTAGAATAATTAGGAACAGGTAAGTGGCGATTGGGCTCATTTGTATCTTGCTGGGTTGGCGCCCTCTTGGGATGGCGGAATGCCAGAGCACCCAAACCCAAAAAAACATGAAACAAGAAGAATTGATCCAAGTGTGTCTCAGAAATTCACATACTTGTGCGTGCATTATGACGGGCTGACTGAGGCAGCAATGATCACACAAGCCAGGAGATAGTGGCAACGAGTAGTAAAGTTTCAAATTCCGTACCGCTCTTTAACCTTCCATTGCCATGCAGATGACATTCAAATGTATCTGCCATTGCAGGCAACTGCTCTGAAAAATTGTGGTTGTTTGGAGACTTACCTCAGAGATAAAAAGAAAAATAGAAAGTTTTTTTTCCCATCTTAACCCCCCCCCCCAAAAAAAAAAAATCGGAGATGCTGATTGTTGGTCCAGCTCATTGCCGTGACTTGTTCTCAAACACGGCTCTGAACCTTGACAAATGTAACATCACCCACAGGGAGGAGTCGTATTCGACCTTTTACTCATGAAAAACATTACTAGAATAGCTTTCTTCCATCTTTGCAACCTTGCGAAGATTCACGGAGATTATACTTCATGTGCAGCCCTTTGAGACTTTTTATGATTAACTCCTTAATATTCCGGTAACATTCGCCTAATCCAAGACATACCGTAATCTGAGTTGAAACAAACAGAAATATAAGGTTTTTATTCTCATTTGATTTTTTTTTTGCAATGAAATACCTGCAGATGAGTGTAACATGGTCATCTTAGCTGGAAAACAGTTGAATAGCCTGAAGCTTTACCTGGTACCTTGTCAAATTTGATCATAATCTGAAAATTTAAACATTGTATTTAAAAAATATTCTAAGGGTAAATCCAGCCATTTCCAAAAGGGGCAATTTGGAGATAAGACGTTTTACAGCTATAAAAAGTCGGCAACTGTGTATTTTGCTTTGGCCAATTTTTTGGACATTTGGCAATGATTTTAAATGTTTGACTTCTATTTCCAGAAGTTAATCAATGATTGTGCACAATTGCGCGCAATGATTGCGTGTAAAAATAGATCCCACGTCCAAATACACCCCTAGAAAATGTTACAATGTTGGGAATTTCATTGGCTGACCAATGTCATCAATCATTATTTGAATCATTTACTACTGGCTGAATGTATTCATAGTTAAAGGTCTTCTCAGTTTTATCAATATATTCCCCTATAGGCCAAAACCCTGCTATTGGCCGAGAGTGGTATAAATCAAAAGTTCAGAGGCTAACGGCCATATTGGGAATAACTTAACGAATGTTTAGTTGTAAACGGAAGTTATGTGGCGAAATGAACGGAATACATCAAGGAGCGTCCAACAATGCAGTCATACTTTCAGGCGGATTTATTTTTAATCTGTCGGCATTATCATGTATTTTGGAGTAAATGTTTTGAACGGTTGGATTCTCTGGACTGTCTTGGATGTAACTAAGCCATTTTTGCAGACATTCAACTCATCTGATGACTGCCAGGGTACCTAATTGGTGAGCAGGCTTTATAGCTTTCGGGTATCTTGTTTCAGACTAATTGTGATGTTTCTCTGATGAGTATTTCTTGAAATGGTTATCATATCTTGAATCCCAAGAGTTGTGCATTCCAATCATATTGGGTATGACGGATTTCAGTGGTTGGGGACATCGTACAGAAACGTATTTGTTTATCAACAGTTAAGGGGTTAAGGGCTTTACAAATGAATGTGACTTGACGTATAATAAGGACTAACTCCTAATCTTCTTTATAGAAGACAATTATTACGTGAAAACACATCAACTTGATGCCACATTTCATGGTCAAATGTTTAAAAACCTCTCTTTGGACATGCTTGAATTAAAATGCTAAATTTATATTTGTCATCACCGGATTAAAGGAGAGGCAAAGAATGCTTCTCCACTTACAAGGATGCCAAAAATGACCTTGACGTCAACTACAAAATGCCCCTCTTTTTTTGGAAGCACAAAATGTTAATTAAAAGCAGGGTCACAAACCTTTTTGAAGCAAAGAGCTACTTTTCAATGCTTGATGCAAAAGGGCTACTATTTTCATATACATATCTACAAATGACAGCTTTTGTTTTTAGTATGTTGTTGCTATGTTATTACCAGGTTGTAGTTATTTGGAGTTAAGTCAACTACTAAAACATTATGTCAGTTAGATATCATATTTACTACATAACCGCGATGACTCATTACTGGTGAACTATTTTCAGAGCCTATCGGAAGGCTACTCAGGTGTTGTTAGGGAGCTACCTAGTGCCCACGGGCACCATTTTGGAGACCCCTGCACTAAAACGTGACTGGGTGACGATTCACACGTATGTCTGTCGTCTGACTACAACCTTATCTTTTATACATGACTGCGATGAGGGAAAGGCCCAAATGACATATATTGGGTTATTAAACCTGTATTGATATTCTTCTCCGGCATTTACTTTTCTGAAAGTGTTTACTTTTAATATTTATATAAGAAAAGGATAGTTCTATACGTGGGTTGTCAAATCTGCCAAATGTTGCCAATACATTGAACAAAATTAGAAGAGTCGAACTTGATTAACTGACTGAGGTTTCTGTATTCATACATCGAATGTGAACAGTGAAAAAGAAGATTTGTTGCGTTATTTTGAACTACTATATTTAGCATTTGATATCAATTTATAACATACCGTCCGTGAACTGCACCTGACATTGGGATATTGCATGAATCAAATTTGATTTTTGAGTGATATAGTTCATGTATAGAATCAATCGGTTTCGTGTTGATGAATTATTGATTCTTTGAATTTATCTAACCAGAAGCATTGGCCATGGCAAGGCTTATACGACCATACAGTACCAAACCTTACCATACAATTCAATCGAGATATATTGCAAAACCTAGGGCTTTATCAGAGCGTATTGTACTCCCATAAATAAAAATAAATTCGAGTTCAGTTTGAAAATGTATCACTGTACCGAACAAATTGTAAGATATGTTTTGAATTGTTTCATAATGTAGAAATGCACAACGCAAGTCTGTCTTTTTTATGACTTGGGGAAATGAAAATAATGCATTACCTCTGTACTGAAACATAATCCATTTGGGATCGCTGTTCTAACACTAAAATGTTCAAAGTAACTGTTTTTACATTAAATACTTATTTAGGCGTTACAAAATACCCACAGTATTAATAAAGCATGTACCTAAAACAACCTAAAAACCCTGTATATTGATAAATGTTTGCATAGACAATGATAAATATCCAAATGTGTGCAGTTTTTTGAAAAAAATATGTATAAATATAAAATGACTTTTAACCATGTACTTCAGCTTTGTGCAGCAGTTTGGTAGCAGAGTCTTGTACACCATTCTAGTATTTTGCAACCATTTCCTTCTTTAAATTCATTTTTGTTCTCACAGTTTTCCTTTTTTCTTAAAACATTCTTGGTACACATCATTATTGTCAATTAAATGCACTAAATCACAGCCAGTTCTCAACTCTCCTTGTCAGACGAAATAATGCTAACCGGGCGGGCTGGAGTAGCCGAGATTCCCGCTCATCTCACTTGGCTACAAGTTTAGCTGTGTTCAGGTTTGCTCAAGTTCTGACTTGTTTAAATACTGAATCAAAAATTACTAGAATCTTTCTAGAATCTCTGGCTTGAATACCAGTTGTTGGAGTACCAAGGTATCACTGTAATAAGCATGTCTGGACCTTTACTTATGTACATAGTGCACATTCTTTTAGACATTGCTGCATTAGAGATGAGATAGAATCTCCGGCAAACAGCCGGTGCATATTACATGGCATTCATAAAGGAGATGTACTGTGACATAAATACTCATTGAGCTTTATTGTCCTAAACATCTCCTGATCACATCAGAGGCCGCTGTTCTACCTTATTATGTAAGCTCTCCATAGACAGTAAGCGCGTGTGTGTATGAGAGGAATGTGCTCATCAGCTTTATCTCATTTAACCAAAAGCAGGTCAGGCGGTGGATTCGATTTTGTGCCACAAGAGAGACGACTTCTATTGGAAGAAAAAGACTAAAACAAACACGCCAAGCGACACAACAAAGCCTCCGCGTGGCCTCTTTAACATTAATCTCTCAAGAAGGAAGGTTTAATTTGCAAAAGAAAAACTCAGAATCTCGTGCCATGGAGTGCAACCGGATCCGAAAAACGCAGACGTGTGCTTAAAAAAATGTTGCAGCTTGCTCACTCGCTGGCTTATCCACGAGCGTCATGCTGACACGGGATTAGCACTATTGACATTTCAAAGAGTGCTTGGCTGTCGGATGCTCTTGCCGACACTTTGTTTTGTTTGTCTTTGTTGACTTTCAAAAAAAAGGTTCCCTGCCGCCCCCCAGAAAGAAAAAAAAATCCCTTTAAGCTCCTTAGTGTCTGCTACGATAAGAGTTGTCACTTTTTTTCCCAACACGATGCTTGAAAAATTACATTTTGTTGTTGTTCTTTTGCCCAAAGTAAATATAACATGCATTTTCCAGGGAGAAGGGCGCACGAGTGAATAAATACGAAAGGATGACTTGCAACTCCTTTCAAAACAAAATTTTGCTTTTCTGCAATCCCTCATTTCTTGCAGTTAATGGGGAGCCGAAAGCCCTCACAATATGGGAAGATCGGCAAAGTATGATTTTTGGCGGGAAAAAATTGACTCAAAGAGAGGCCACAGATGTCACAAATATGCTCTCAGGTCCCCCACTCTCAGTAATAATCAACTAGGGACAATGGAGCACGGCCAAAATAGTGCAGTGCATTTTAAACAAGCCACAATGGTACGCTTCAGCTCCAACCGGAAAAAATATACATTCTGCTTGCATCAATAGTTGCCCGGGGATAATGGTTTCTTGCCTCAATCGTGCATTTCATTTTCAGCAAGCCAGAATAGCACGCCTCTGCACACAACAAAATGGGATTTGGGATAATGGATCGCTGCCACATGAGTGCCGTTCATATAAAATAAATCCCCTCCCGATGTGATAAAATCCACAAAGAAGCTCACCTCCATTTTTAACATGCTCACTGCCGGGCTTTGCTGGCAGAAATAGTTTACCGAGGATAATGGATTGCAGCCGTACGGTAGCTGTTTAATTTAGATGGGCTGCAATGGCATGGTTTAACGTCCTCAATTAAAGAAAGAAATGTGCTCTTCTGGCCTCTGCTCTCAGAAATAGTCAACCAGGGATAATGGATTGTCATCACTCGAGTGCAATTCCTTGTAGGTGGAAAAACAGCAAGGCAAAAAAAAGCCACCAGGCCCAGAAAATGCACTCTACAATATTGCATCGCGGCAACTATTTAGTGAACAGGTGGAAAAAATGGCAAACAAAAGCTGCCAGCCCTGAAGAAAATGCTATGTGCCAGCCCTCGGCTTGCAGCAATATGCGAGCGGGGATAACCCGCAACACACTTAGCCCGCGAAGTAGGAAATGTGAAAAATTTAGGGTATCAATTTAGGAGTGAATTAGGTAAATGAGGCGCCAACTGATGTATAATTGTTTTGCACATGCTATGCGAGTTAGGAATAACTAATTTTAAAATCAATTTGAATTAGAATCTTAAAATGTTTTCAAAGGTATTTTTTATACAACTTTCTGAATTAGCTTGGGTCCATTCTTTGCAAAAATCCGAATTGTCAACATTAATGTCACGTACCAGGAACGGAGACGGGACCCAATTGCATTCGTTTACTCAGTTTTATTTAGAAGAGAAAAGAGGACTTGCATCCACGATTCGATGATTGTCGGTCACGGGTAGCAGATAGCAGGAATGCGGAAGTGGCAATTCCGTGTCGAGCGCAGGCAAAGTCGAGAGCGAGAAAAAACAAGTCGATGGCCCGGGCGGAGGAGCAAAAACGTAAACGAGTTCAGAAAAAGGGAATTAGACGAAGATCAGGGCGGGATAGAGTCAGGAGTCACAAAAGTTTGCCCATCATGTAGCATAGGTTCACAAACGATCCGACGAGTGTTGTCAGGAAAACGGGGGTTTAAAAAAGAGGAAACAGCCAATCAGCATCCGCGGCTGTTGACGCCAACGGAGCAGACTCTGGTGCCCCGCATCAGTAATCATAACAGTTAACTGATAAAAATTAATATTTTTGGGGGGAGAAGAGCATTAGGCCCATCCCTCCCGTTTTATGTTCCGTATAAATACATTACAAAAAGAAATAAAATATGGGGACATCACCCCTCTGTGGATTTATCGTTTATATGTTGTTAATTTTGTGTTCTAACTGTCTTGTGATCATCTTGTTTCATTACAAATTTCTGCTCTGTTTGCAGCACTTTCAACGCATCGCTGGCCGTTTTAAAGCACTTTATAGATAAAGTTGAGTCGATTAAAAGGCAAAAACAGATCATTGCCTTATCTTCCTTGATAAAGCAATCAATTTTCTGTTAGTTCAGCACCTTTGATATTGCGTATATATAAAAGAGGAATCTTTGCAACTTTTTTCTAACATTACAGTTATGTCCATTTGCCTGTCTTACCGACTGTGGGTACTGATGCGATCTAATTATACGGTCACAAAAATCGATGTAGCACGGCTGATTTTAAATATCAGCTCCGATCAAAAATGAAGCTTGTGTATCAAGATCTTTTCATATCCAGCTACAATCACTTTTATTGTTTTTTCTTTACAGTGACGAGGAAATAGTATACCCCAATATAGTTCCCATCATCCCCGCTGATGTGATGTCTGTCAAGGAGATCCTGGACATTGGGAACCTGCCCCGGCACAGGACATGGTGAGATATTAGAATTAACATTTTCTTTATTGTCATTGATAAAAGAGCGAACAAAGATATTAGACATGATACTCCATGTTAAACACATGATAAAGACCCAAAAGAGAAAAATACATTAAACAGAATGTGATCCAAATTGAGTGTGTCGCAGATATGTGGATATACAGTGAGCCCGCCTTTATTGTGTGGGTTATCTTTTAAAAATAACCCGTGTTGGGCAAAATCCATGAAGTGCAAACCTTAATACAGTAATCCCATGGTTGTCGCGGTTATGGTGGACCAAACCACCCCAGTTAAACGTGAAAATCTTCTAAGTAGCCACACACCTTCATAAAAACCCCCAAGGGTCAAATTTATCTTGAGATGACGTCCTTACAACCGGAGAGAATACGACTCTAACAAAATAACAAATCTAAATCTACAAATAAAAGACAGAATTGTAGTTGAATAAATGATCTTTATTGTAGTTATACAAAATTACATCAAAATTGGAGGGCTTCTCCTTTCTGTGTTAAAACAAAGCAATTTAGAGAGCCACTGGCTAGCCGCATGCCAGCAGTGGGTATGTTTGGATTGAGTCAGGTGTCTGCGATGATCAAAATACAACTCTCCTGAATGTAGCTGTTTCTCACGAATGGTAGCTCCAAGTCATCTGTTTCATGCTTAATAGATCTGGCGTTGGTGGGATACATGCTTGACAGGGGTAGCTTAAGAGAGTTGTTAGTCTAGCCATAGTGGTAGGGCAAACCAGTAGCCTCGCTATTGCCTTCTCCCCGCCACCTTCCCGGACCCGATGGCAATCCACGAATCATCCCTTGGTTATCACCATTTTTTCCCCCGTTCTTCTGAATTTTATCATAGTCCGATTTAAGTGATGAATTTATTTACAATGTATCGAGTCGCTAAATTACTAGCTATCAGCCGTGCTCTGCAGTTTGTTTGTTTTTTGGGTTTCAACACATTGACTAGTGCGCCCGCCCACCCCAGCTGTTTGACTGACAGCATACACCAGCCTGCAGCAGTCACGCACGCAGACAGTCATGCCCACCCAACACACAAACATACAATTTGCCCCTTGTGATCGCGTTGTCTGTCTGCTGTCTGCTTAGAATACAATGCCAGATATGTTGATATCAATTAAAATAAAGACAATTTAAATCAATTAAAAAGACGTGAAGCAGTGAAAGAGCTAGAACTGAAGCGCAAATTACCCATGGAGTACTGAATATATTTTGGGCATTATTTTACATCCATCAATCCATTATTTGCATCGCTTATCTTCAGTAGGGTTACAGGGGTGCGCGAGCCCATCCCAGCTAGTGAGTTGTCTGTCTCCCTGTCCCCTGCGACTGGGTGGTTACCAGTTCTGGGTGTCCCTTGCCCACTGCCCGAAGACAGCTGGGATGGGCTCCAGCACCCCTGGGACCCTACTGAGGAGATAATGGATGGATGGATGGATGGATAGATGGATGGATGGATGGATGGATGGATGGATGGATGGATGGATGGATGGATTGATGAAATTGCAAGAATATTTGCACGAACGTAACTTAAATTTGGCAAGCTGTTTTACGTAGGTATACATATTAAAACGCAAAGTTATTGATGCTCAGGTAGACAAAAAGCAAAGATACAGCTTAGCCAATTAAAATGCAGAATAAAATGCAAATCAATGAACTGGTGAGACGGTGAAAAGTGAACCTTGTTATTACGAGGGTTCACTGTACAATGGGAGGGCCATATTTTTTTGCCAGCAAAATAAGCCAAACTGGTCATAATCTAAAAAAAGGACCCATACACAACATGTGCAACAAAAAAACAGAAATAACAGGAAACATTTTGGCGCATCTGAAATGTCAAGTGGAAAAGCTGTGCGGAAAAATAACCATAAAAAAAAACTGGTTGCAACCAATTGTACTTGTGGCTGCAGGCCAATGGCACATCACAAAAGCTATGGCAACGACTTTGCAATCGTCAAATCACAAAATTGAAAACCATTCAGTGCTTGATGACCTTCCTCCTGGATGATTCCCTGAAAGCTCTTCACTTCCAATTTTTGTGACATTCAAGTGGATTCAAATCTTTCAGTCCTTTGCCATGCATGAAAATGACGCTTGATAGTCATTTCTCTTCCCGGCGCGGTCTCTACAAAACATCGGAAATAAGGAGCTCCTACCCCACTCATTTATCTGCAAAAGGCCAGCTTGCGGACACGTGTTCTTATTCACCAAAAAGGCCCTCGAAGGAGCCATTGAGCCAGGGCTCATTTGCGCTAATGGGTGCTGCAGTTCATACATCCATAAATACATTTTCTATAGCGCTTGTCCTGAAAAAAGGGTCGTATTTGAATGCTGCCTATCCAAGAAGACTTGAAGAGCTAAGTAGGGTCAATCAGAGTTGCAATCAATCTCATAGACCAACAAGCACTCAAGTTTACCGCCTGCCAGGTTACATTCAATCAAGGTTAGCATGCGAGGTTTGGAATTGTACAAGGAAGAGTAAATTCTGATTTGAACATAGCTTTTTATATTATTTGGTGCTACATCACAATGTATTGTTAATGTGTTGCGACATTGGCTTCAGCTGCTGCATTATCCAGGTCAGACTACTCCAGTTGGCCTTGACTTTTAGATGCTCCCTGCCTTGCGTTTAAACCTCTTTTCCCAGTGAGTGCGGCTCATTCCAATGACGGAGAATAGGTTGATTTATTTATGATTCTGGGAACCGGGTAACATAACTGTCACCTTTTACTAGCTCACACATCTCGTTATCATGGAAGGAGGGCAGGAATCCCTGCTCGACTGTCATGTATGGATCTAAAAGTAATCCCAGATAAGAAACACTGCATCCTTGTAAATTTACTCACAGCGAAGCACTGAATCAGGTTGGTTTGTTGCATGGTAGATCGATATTTGTATCTTAAAAATGCACCAATTTTGGGGGGGACTCTTTAAAAAAATGCCGTTTCAGTTGAGTACGAGTTGATTAATTAGTCCAATATTGTTATGAAAAAAAACATCTTGCTCTGCAATGAAATATAGTTCAATTCTGCATGAGTTTAAGCAGACAAGCTGTCACAATGCCAAATGAAGCGGATGAGCAGTTATTTCGGTGACAGTGAGGAAAGACCACAGCAAGGACAAGTCAATGAGAATGACATCTGAGCCCCCCCAAAGACAAATTTGGCATTAATCAAACCTATCTTCAGCAATAGCCTGAGAGCAACTTAGATTCTGATTACAAGTGTGACTGTATTGTGTAAATGCTTTTCACAGTCATCAACCGGTACCAATCCATTATCCTTCAGTCTCTCACCTTTTGATTTCTCAACCTGTTAAGACCCTTGAGGATTGACACCACTCAGGGTAAGAGTGGGAGAAGAACAAGTGTGAGATCAGATGATTTCCTTGGTCGATTGTCACTATGTGTACAGTAGAAACAGTATGTTTTTAATAAAGCCTTTGAAACATTTTTTAAAGAAAAAAAAGTGTAATACATTTAAAACAATGTTTTCTCAGTAAAGTGTTGGTTATTAAAAAAATCTAAGAAAAAAAAACAACAACTACTGCTCCGGTACTCACGTAAATATTTAAAACACAC
Source organism: Urocampus carinirostris (assembly GCF_059441175.1). Taxonomy (NCBI): domain Eukaryota; kingdom Metazoa; phylum Chordata; class Actinopteri; order Syngnathiformes; family Syngnathidae; genus Urocampus; species Urocampus carinirostris. Next base: position 51,757,438 of record NC_142350.1, read on the forward strand.
TCTAAAAAAAAAAAAAAAAAAAAACAGCAACAACAACAACAAAAAAACATATTAGATCAAGAACAGACCTCTTTGATCAGTTTGATCCAACCTAGTGGGAACTTTTTTGCTGGTGAACCCAATCACACTAACGGTCAAGTCAATGAAAACCTCCCCAAGAGCTTTACAACGTCCTTCACACACTTACCCATTCACACACACTCACATAACGATAGCGCCGTCAGCCAAGCAAGGCAACTACCTGCTTATCGGGGCATTAGGGATTTAGTGTCTTGCCCAAGAACACTTCGATATCTAACACAGAGGTTCCGGGAATTCACTCTGAGACTTTTTGATCCCATGACGAGCGCTTTACCTCCTGAGGTACTCCCGCCCCTTTGGTTGTTTAAAACAGTTCTTGTAATTTGGGGGTATTTATAAACTCACTTCATTTCTGCACAGTTCCTTTCTAAAAAATAACCAAATTTTTTAAACAGATTAAGGTTGTTTTGAATACTGTTTGCTGGATGTTTAGGATTGTTTTAAATCGGGGACGGGTAAAATATTACAGCCTTGAGACGTATTGGGTTGAAAAAATTGGCAATGGGGCTGAGCCAAAAAAGACAATTTCCGTTTTTCACGAAATACAAAGTGATGAAAAATGCAGCTATGTCTATTGAATAACAGCGACAATAAGCATTTATGAATAAATAATGATGCAGACATCTAAATCCACATTCTATATTTTGTTTTGTTTTTGTCTATAATATACCATTTCTTCAAAGTCATATGCAAATGCACATAACTAAAGCAAAGTAATATATTTTGTTCCTGATTGGTTCCCCATCCTACTTAAGCTCAGTCCTTTCACTCGCCTGTGGTCAGTCCGTCAGCGAACCTCTGTTCCTACAAGGCAAGAATTTTGACTCTGACTCCCGTCGGTCCCGCTTTTGTCACCCGTTTTCCACCCGTTCGTTCCTGATTTCCCCGTTTGTCTCCGGCTACGACCTGTTTTTTGACCCCGACCAAGTTTTGATCTCCCGTCCCGGCTTACAACTCGGTTTTTGATCCCGACCACGTTTTGCTCTCCTATTGACCTGTTTTTCCGTCTATGACACTATGATCACCCGTCCGGAAGATCCACTTCCGCATTCGGAGCACGTTCCGATTCTGTGACCAGCTTGCTTCCCGCGTCCAGCAAGCACCGGATCGCAGGGGCTGGCTTTCTTCTTTGTCTCAATAAACTTGTGAGAAACGTTACGCGATTGGGTCCTACTTCTGTTCTGGTCGTGACATTTTTAAGCATTAAATTTGATAACGTCAATTGAAAAACTTAAAAAAAAAAATTCTGGCATGGAATTTTAGAAAGATCTTGATAAATGGAATAAATGCATGATTTAAAAAATGCATGTTTAGAAACATTTATCCAACTATTTGAATGTGGACCTTGAGCGCAGTACACATTACACATTTATAATTTTTGCGGGGGGTGTGGCAAGGGGAACAAAGGGGTACTGGAGACAAGACTGCCACCAAATCAATGATTGACCACCCCTATTTTAGACAAAACGACCTATTTTTTTTAGCAGATTTCTTACAAAAAATGACAATTTTTTTCTTATTTATTTATTTTTATTTATTTCTAAACAAATTCATATTTATTTCCTCTGGCTTACTTTAGACAAAACATACCAATTGTTTGGATGCTGTTTTATAGAAAATAATCAAGGACGTTGGGTCAAATCAACCTGATCCAAGTCAGCACTTCACAGAAAAGTGTGAATAAAGGAATGAAACAGCAAGGTATATTTTTGCATGTGAACATAATGGGTGTCTGCAAATGGCCTTTTAGCAGCTGGATCTCTGAGGCGTAATGTCGGATTGACAAATGGACGTGGGGATATTTTCTCTTGACAGGAGCTGTCCTCTACATTGCTAATAAATATTAAAAATGTCCTCCGGAGCAGAAATTAAGCCATAAACAACCCCACTCGTGCAGGCTGGATGACGACTACACGGCTCTTTTGCGTTAGGACTGACAGACTGATATTTGATTTAAAAGTCACAGAGTATTAAAAGGGGAGCGCTTCTTTTCGGAAAACGACTTTGCACACATGAGCATCCACCTGGATTTATCCTGTTTGTACATTTCACGACCGATTATTTCAACTGTTTGTTCAGCCCTTCATGCCAGAGTGGTCTTCGTAGATCAGAGCAGCTTTTGTGAATATTTAATCTCGAGATAGATCACGAAACGTACGCCCCTGGCGACAAGAATGTCGTATTAAAGCGTCCTCCTTTTTCATGTTTAAGTGTGCGTGCTTAGCTCCATGTCGACGACAACAGAGTTGGTGAGGCATATTAAAAGAAAAACGCGGAATGTATTAGATGAGTGTCATCGAAGGGCAGTAGAATCGCTTGTTTCCGTTTCATGATTAAGTGTGAGAAGCTTTGAGTTTGTATGGAAATATTTTTCTCCATATTATAAAAGTGACACTGACTTCATTGCACTTTGCCGCAGATATTAAAAGCTTTGAATATTTCACTGGGAACCGAATGATACTTTCTCCCTTCCAAAATTGTGTCGCTGTGAATTATACAAAGCCTGGTACACACAATCATTTTAAAACATTTATTTACTCGACCCATACCACCATTTAAAGAAGGGGGTGATACTGGGAATTTTGGTATCGATCAAATCTGAGTAAATACAGGGTAGTATTGAGCGATACCAATACGATACTTTGCTCGGAAATGTCATGATTATTGAATATTAGAACCTGTCACCAGTCATGGTTCTACACTAAATTACACCCTGGGCGAGACCACCTCCAAGCACACCAATCTACACACACCCCCCTTCCCCACCAAAAAAATGACACATATTCAACCCCAAAAAAGAGGTAGATGTATTTGTGAATTCCACAAATAAAAATATAAATATACTATATTCATAAAAGTGGCAAATGTTTATCAAAATGCTTAAATAACAAATACAAAGGCACCACATGCATAAAAATGGCAAATATTTATCGAATATTGTGAAGATCTCATCTCATCTCATTAGCTGCACCGCTTATCCTCAGTAGGGTCGCGGGGGGGCTGGAGCCCATCCCAGCAATCATCGGGCAGTGGGCAGGGGACACCCTGAACTGGTTGCCAGCCAATCGCACGGCACACAGGGACAGACAACTCGCTCGCTCAATCACACCTAGGGACAATTTGGACCGGCCAATTCATCTGAAATGCATGTCTTTGGAATGTGGGAGGAAACTGGAGTGCCCGGAGGAAACCCACGCAAGCAGAGGGAGAACATACAAACTCCGCACAGGAAGGCCCGTAGCTGGATTTGAACCCAGAACTGTGCCGCACACGCGCTATCCACTGCGCCGCCGTGCTGCCCTATTGTGAAGAAAATATATATAAATTGGGAGTGAAGAGCTTTCAAGGGAGTCATTAAAGAAAATAATAAAATTGACTTATATTCTCAGACAGCAAATCACACAATCACACACGTTTGAAAACACTAAAGAAATGTAGTTGTCTCATGAAAAGAAAACAAACTATAACCTGACCTTTCTGGCTTTCCTTAATGCAAAATCATCAAAAATATCATCATAAGCAATCTGCTCCCCTATTTTGATTACAGCAAGGCCAGTCACCTCCATTTCACACAGCTCAGGAAAAATGTGCAGCCTGTATTTTTAAAGTTATGAAAAATGTGCGTTATTTGGAAGACAAAAGCCGCCAACTAAGTATTTTATGTATAGTAATACAGTGAATCTCCCCCCCTGGCCTTTCATTTTGGGAGACCCAGTCAGAGGTGAACTTTCCCCTGTGCCTCCCCTCCCATTCTTTTTCCTTGCTCGCACAGCCTGAGTGTCAGACTCTCTGAACACCTTCACAGCAAGCAGGGGCGTCAAAGCTGGAATCTGACAAGAGGCAAAGTCATATGTTGCTAGATAAACCGCTTTGAGGCTCAAATTTATTATTGTTATTATATTTTCATTCCATTTTTTTAGATCCCGCGCCTAAAACCGCCACTGCCTGTTACTCTTGAGTTTGTTCATAATTTCATTAAACAAGGCACAAAGATTGTACGCAACAGAGTTATTCAATAACTACAGCAATGTGACCAAAATACAAATACTTTATAACAATGTCAACAAGTAACCTACAGTAGCAGACCACTTAACAAGACAAATAACACCTGGCATTGTCTTTTTCTGTGGTTAAAAAGAGTCCACACCATGCAGCGCTTCCTATTTACAGCTTCTGATAGAGGGCTAGCAAAATAAAGTGTGCCTGTCAGTCACGACTGTGGCACAAAGAAAGAGATGTGCTGCAATATATCTACATGAAGAAGCGGTGCTTTGAGGAAATTGATGAAGGAGCCAAATATCGAGCCCATTAAAATAGTATTGATCCGATCCATGTACTTGGTATCGATAACATCAACATTTGCATCAATCTTCCCACCCCTACTGAAGACTCATTCAATCTAGCAGAATTATGTTCGCGAACGAAACAGCTCTATGAGTCGGCTATTTGAAGTGACCAGGGAGTCGGCTCCCCACCAATCAAGAACCGGTTCCCTTGGAGACACTTTTTTTTCTGTTGTGATTGGTCAATTTGCATTTTTACTCCCATGGATTCTGTATAATTGACTTTACATTTGTAAAGCATACAAAAAAATGGTTTTGTTTTGTTTTTTAATCTTTTTTGCTGATCTGTAATTGTTTTAATTTATGTTTCCTGTGTTTTTCAGGGATCTAAAAATTATTCCTCCATTTCAGAGTTTATTTGAAAATATACAGTATTTAATTCCCATTCTGTGGTCTCATGTGTTTTTAAGAAATTCTGAGTTGCTATTTTTATTATTAACCAAAGAATATATTTTTTATTCTTTTATTTTTGCACTATGTTACATTACTTAGGTTAATATACAGATTAAAGGGACCCCCAAAACACTGTCAGTTTTTTCTCTTTTCTTTTTTTCCTCTCCTTTTATCCTTTAATGTTTTTGTTTTTTACTTCTTTATCTCTTGTGGGGTTTTTTGCTTGCTTTTTCATTTTGTTTTCATTTTTTCTTCTTTTATATCTTTTTACTTATTTATTTTCTTTTTTTTTTCTTCTTTTGTCACGATTTGCGGTTGGGCCCAAATGTAGGGAAGCCAGAACGGAGGCTGTAGCAGCAAGTCCTTCGCAGGAACAGAGGACAGCCTACGGTCCTTGTCCTTCCATGCTGAAACAGGGACCAGAATGTGACATATTTCTTCTCTCTAGTTTCCCTTATTTTTTAATTGTTTTCTTTTATTTACTCTTTGCTTTATTTCCCCCTATGCTGTGCATAATATTCCATTATATACCAAAACAATCTGAAGAGTCGTTTGGGGTTTTTAGTGAGCTGAGTCAAAGGAGCCGTTTTTCTAAAAAGAACCCGAATTCCCATCACCAATACAATCGTGATTTTGGACTGCCATATTGGTAGAACGCTGTGGTAAAAAGACTCCCCGAGTGAGGCAGAAAGGCCAGGGAGGTACGCACATACCTGTAAAACAAAGAAGAATAGATTAACAGAAGACAGAGCGTTGTGCTTATGTTCACTGACAACACACAACGGGATTTATGATCAGTATTATTGAACAAACTTCACGTTTAAGAGAGTCAGCCTTGAACATCAATTGCACTATTATTCACACGTGGAAGTGTTACATCAGTGGAGTAGTCTAGGAAATAAATGCATCTTCCGTGATTGTGCACACAAACAACAGCTATTAAACGGCCATCAATGACTTGATCAAGAAAGAAGCAACAAGATAGGTGGGTGAGACAGACAAACTCTGAATCACTAACAACTCAACGGTTCATTGGAGGAACAAATCCTCCATTTTGAGGCGCAAATAACCAGGTATTTTCAAAAAGACCAACCATTTGAATTCCCTTGAGTGGTGCTCATGTCAACTGCAAATAGGTTGAAACGGAGCAGTCACATTAAGCTGTCGAATAGCCTTTGTCTTAGGCTATGAAAAAGAAACATCAATCAGTGTTAAATTTCAGTCCAATTCCTCTGAAATGTCAAAGTCAGGATTTAAAAGAATGCTTCTATGCGTTGCTGGTTCTCAGGTTTCAAATGAACCTCATTTTTGACAGCTACCATGATTTGAAAAGTTTTTTGAACTTGACTTTTTTTAAATTAAGAGAGCTGTCTAGTTTTGAATTTTCCCTCAGTCGTTTAGGGTGAACTCCAGACACCATAATCCAGCTAAACTATCCATCCATCCATTATCAGCACCGCTTATCCTCAGATGGTTGCCAACCCGTGCCAGGGCACACAGAGACAGAAGACTCTCGCTCAGTTACACCTAGGGACAATTTGGACAGGCCAATTAACCTGACATGCATGTTTTTGGAATGTGGGAGGAAACCGGAGTGCCCGGAGGAAACCCACGCGAGCACGGGGAGTACATGCAAACTCCACACAGTAGGTTCAATCTCATGACCTCAGAACTGTGCCGCGCACGCGCTAACCACTCATTCGCCGTGCTGCCCATAATCCAAACTAGAAAATGCATAATGTTTTTCCCAATCGCATTCTCGTGTAATAAGTTTATAATTTAATAGACACAAAATAAGGACACAACTTAAGAAGAATAACAGGAAATGACCATAAAAACCCGTAGTGTGTAGAACTCCAATCTGTTATGAAGATCCTTCCAAAACCTTCTTTTTTATTCAACTTTCTGAGTTTAGAATAATCAGATAAACCCTATTGAGGGTTTAAAGAACATTGTTGGTATGATTTGCACTAATGCACATATACATTATATATCATAAATATATTGTGTGTTACTGTTTACATCCATTTGCACATTTTCATCTTTTTAATGTGTTTTGCTTGCACTAGAAAGAAAAGCCCTCAAATTTTGTGATACTACTGTATAATGACAAACAAGGCCATTCATTCATTCATTCATGAAAGGCAAATTGTGACAATAATACAACAGAGAACAAGCTCTCATTGATAGTCAAGATAACTAACACCATTGTGCAATAATAGTCAAAATGACCCAAACCTGGCATCTTAGCAATCTTCCTTGCAGGTGTATCATAGTAAAGATAGAACCACATTCTTCATTGTGTGCAAGCACAATAAAAACAAATGTTCGGATAAACAATCAATTATACTATTATTAAGGCGATACAGAGTAACAAGTGGATGCCTCTGGGATTTATTGATCGAGAAACATTTGGTTTCGCCTCAACAAACAGAATCTTTTTCTACCATGTTTTCCCAGAGTTGAAAAAAAATGTGTTTGAACATTTTAATGGTATGTTACATCTAGGGAGATTCTAAGGGAAACCCTCGCAGCCGGCGAAAGCTACCATCGAGAGAAGTGGACGAGGTTTGGGAACGAGGCAGAGAAGTACGACATGAGGTTGATGCGGAACCAACGTTTGCTGCGCACCCGTGTGGACAAAATGGCCATTCGCATTGAGGTAGGACCTGAGAACTGCGTATTTTGGTTTAATAATTAACTTTACAGTTTTACTGTGTTCATCGAAGATAAATATCCTAATTTCAGAACTATAATACGCAACTGACCATAAGCCGCTACCAATACTTTTCTAAAAACAAAAATCTTTGCACAAACATAAGCTGCACTTGACTATAAACCGCATGTGAAAACACCTCGGTCATCGGCTCCCTGTGCGTTAACCCATTCTTCAAGAATGTATTGCAGTTCAGGCCATCTTAACAAAAACTTGTTACCTCTAAAAGCTTTTTTTGACATTTTACACTGCCCCAGTTCTTCCCGCTACCATTTCCAGCGTCTTTCCATTGATTCAACAATGCAAATTTAAGGTGCAGCAGTTCTGTTTACTTTAAATGTGCCAGCTTGATGGATTTTAACTTAAAAGCTTCATCACATATGCTTTTCTTTTTGCATTTTCCATGATAAGGGTCAGTTTATGCTAATTTAAGTTTATGCCAGCCCTAAGACTGGGAGGTTGCTGGTTCAAGCCTCGGCCGAGTCACACCCAAGACTTACAACATTGGTACTAATTGCCTCCCTGCTTGGTGCTCGGCATTGGGGGTTGGAATGGGGGGGTTTGGTCACTTAATGACCCCCAACACATCAGTCGGGTTAAGCAAGGGGGCTGGGCGTCCCCTCCTCTATATCAATTTCCCAGAAAGAGTCAAACATGTGGATGTGTTCTTGACTCCAGCCACCTCCCACAAGGGGTATATGGCTCTGGTATTTATATAACAAGGAGTTTCTGCCACGACCGAAGAATAGGCCAGGGACCGTCAGCAGTAGAGAAGGCTGTCCAGAGTTTCTTCCTCATTGGTGCCTCCACAACCCATGCAGTTTAAGGATCCATGAACACGTTTTACTGTGCCATGAACAACTTTTTCTATCTTGTTTACTGAGGGTTGTGACTGGGGTCTTCTTTGGACCCACCTGTTTAGCTCTTATCTTTTCTTTTCAAAAGAATTCACAGATAAGCCGCATCTCTGCATAGGCCGCAGGGTTAAAATTGTGCGACTAGAGATGCGGTTTGTAGTCCAGAAATTACAGTATTTCTAAAGTATTGCGTTATACTCATCTACTCAATAGCAGTTAACCGCTGGACAAGGCTATAATATAGTATCTTGATCCCAGAAAATTAAAATATTGGTGTTGAATGATGCGGATAACATTCCCTAAAGTAAAGGCAGGGCCCCATTAGCATTGCATAACTTTACGTGAAAAATGAAAATTACAAACTCTATGCAAAAAAACACATATTATAATTGTTCTCTAAATTGTTGCTGGTTTTAATTTTCTGCGTGGGCTATTCAAGTATAAACATTTCTAATAATCTTTATTTTTAGAATAAAATAAATGATTTGCTTCGAGAAGATTATTTGAAATACAAATAAAAACATGCCAAACTTTCAGTCTAATTACCAGTCTGTAAAAATAAATAATCTGGTAGGAATAAAATCATGATAATCAAAGTACAATTCACCCAAAAAATGCTATATCAGTTCTCTGATTATTTTTTTTTTCTTTTTTTTTTTTTTAAATGTGGAAACGCCATTTGAATGTATGCCCATAAATAAATTTAAAATTAATGTAAAGCTGTTAAATATCATTCGTCATTATTTCAACGCCACCCTTATTCCTTTTGATTTATTTTTTCGATTTGGTTAAAACATTTCAGGTGAAATATCAGTCAACACGTCATTGTTATCATTACTTTTATTACTTTTATTATTTATATCATTATTATTATTGCATTATTTGCATAAATGTGTTACTTTCTTTATTGTTATTGATATCATATATTTACTCAAAATGCTAATGCTTGACCGCAAACAGGTTATTTAGTGCAAATAGACATTTATCTGCAAAAGTAGCAGGGTACGGAATTATAATAGTGTGCATTTTTTAATTTTAATACTGTCATAGAAGAATTTTGTGTTATATAAAACGCTCAGTTCACGTTTTTTTTTTATTCCACTCAATGAAACGTCGCAATAATAATTATATACATTCTTTGTTGTTATTTGATTGTTGGAGGGGAATTTAAGCTCTTTTACACTCATGTGACAGTTAACATATTTAAACATTTGGAAAGGTATTGTGAAAATTGTTAATCGTTAAGAATGCTAAAATTGAAGAAGTTACCATTTCTTCAGAAAAAAGTGTGTTTCTTCACTTGAGAATGTATTAAGACAGCACAAATGGATTTTCTTTTCACAACGCTTCAGGCACAAAAGAAAGCGTCTGAGCACTTGGAGTATCTGGAGCGCCTGAGTCAGAAGGTGCCAGACTTTTCTGTGCCATTGAGGTCCCACACTGTCTGGGAGGGCATGACGGTGCAACTTGCCTGTGTGGTCCAAGGCCGCCCGCCTCCTCAGATCACTTGGTACGTGCTATGTTTCATATATAGGAACTCTACAGCAAGTTGTTATTTATTCTTCTGCCGGCCAAGTAAAGTAAACCCTCGGGATACGACATTAATCCTTTCTGAGGTGGGGGATTGCAAAGTGAAATTGACGTATAGTGTGGATAGAAAACCTATGATAATATGTAGCCTTCCAAACCCGTAGTATAGCAAATAATGGTTAAAATTAGAACATAGTATATAGTAAGCACTACTTGTGTGTAATATACTTGCATATGATTAAAGAACATTATAAAACGTATATGTATGTGAAGAAAAAATGAAGTTGTATTTACTTTTGTGTGATGTGACTTGAGCTGGTCAAGTGGCGTAACAGGTGGATGCAGAGGGGGAGACACTGACTATGGATTCAAAATGAAACTGATTTTAAAACTTCCCATTCTAAGGAATATCATGACCTAAGAAGCATCACGATGCATATGCCCTATTTATATTTTTTTTATAGTTGCAAGCTTGGTTTCCATGTTTTTCTATCTTTGCTTCTCCATTTAGTATCACTGTAAGTCTTGGGACCCTTGGCGGATAAATACAGGACAGAAAATACAGTATTGTATCACCGACTCACAGGCTATATGAAGCACATGAGATTCTGACCTTTGTGATCGCTCAGGCAATAGCTTATAAGCACTTTAGTTATGCCGTGAGATGGACCAATAGCTGACATGCATCTTATTTGACGTCAACCAATAGTAGGCAGGAATATTAGAGAGGTAATACGTATGGAGACTGGTTTGAATTTTTTTCAAGGTTGTTGGACACAGGTTTTTGTGGTTGTCATAAGGTTTGTATAGGGGCAAAGTAATACATCTTATTCTATCCTGTAATGTGAAAACAATGCAATTATCCTGGGAGTGTCTACTGTAAATTCAGATTTAGAAGTTAGTATAATGACACTGAGTTGGCAAATACACCTCACAGTTCTGAGGTGACTGGTTCAAATCTCTGCAGCCTTAATGCATGTTACAACATAGATGCCAACCTTTTCACATGAAAACATTGTAAATTTTACCGCGGACTTTATTTTCCAGTGCAGATTGAAAGAAACGTCTCCTGAATACAACTGGAGCGCATCATCAATGATGTTTCATGGGCTCATTGAGTGTTTTGTGTCTCGCAACATCAGACAAACTCGCCCAGGTGACCCAGCCGAGGTTTATCACGCCTCATCTTGCATCTCAGTAGCAGCCTAAGGATTTCCATTTCAAGCCATAGCCACCTAGTGGCTTTCTGTGCTTCTTCAATAACGGTTTTAAAGACTTTCTTCTTCGCTACCCTTGTCACTCCCAATGTCATTGTTTTTCAAATCGGTAAGCGTTTTAAATAGGAGAAAAGCGGCAGTCTAACATGCAAAGTGTGTTGATAAATATGTTATTATAGTGCTTGTTGGGCATTTTATTTTAGGGTTTCTTCCCACATTCCAAAATTATGCAGGGTAGGTTAATTAGTAACTTTTTCTTGGATGACCATTTGTCTAAATGTTCCAAGCAATTTGTCAGCCACCATCTCAAAGGGTAGCGCTGCTCAACTCCTTCCTAGTTAGTTTTAAAGGGATGCAGCTCACTCTAATGATTGTAGACGTTGTGTAGTATAAATTCACTATGATGGAATAGGGCAGGAACGGAGCATGGCATTAAAATTGCACGATAATAACATCCATGCCTAGACATTTAAAATACCACAGGCAGATTACCGCTCGAACTGATTAAAACCAAAAAGATTGATAAATCAGAAAATATCCTCAAAAGTCGCAATTTAGTATACTCGGTAGAATAAATCAACAATTACTACAGCGTGGCGTTACCAATAAATCAAAATGTTATTGTGTGAAACACATTGTCGATTATTTATTACTTTTCTCCTAGGTACAAAGATGGTGAAGTGTTGAGGAGGCCTTATATGTCATGGAATCACGGGATGGAGAAAGACTTTGGTCTTAATTACCTGGAGATCAGACGGTATGTAGCTGAAACGGATTTGTTAATGCTGACATTTCCGAAATATGAATTCCAATTCAAGCGGACCGTATATCCCCAAAAGATGTACTCCCGATGACGCTGGCGTGTACAAAGTGGTTGCCAAGAGTCCCTTGGGTGAAGCAATGACCTTCGCCACACTGGTGGTGAACTGTAAGTAATTTCAGTCTTTAATGTCAGTCTTTCAGTTCAGTGAGAGTGCATAATGGAAGTGTATAGCATCAATGCATATTCAAATTGAGCTAAATAAAAGATTGGCCAAGCAACCTCAATTTATAGTTGATGACCATATAAAACTTACTGACCTATGAATTGCCATTGAATAACTACAGTATTGAATAATTATTTTGACTAAATTAAAAAATAGAAACGTGCAAAGAGGGGCGAGGGATTAGCACGTCTGCAGCACAGTTCTGAGGGCATGCGATCAAATCCAGCTACCAGCCTTCCTGTGTGGAGTTTGCATGTTCTCCCCGTGCTTGCGTGGGTTTCATTCCACATTCCAAAACCGTGCATCAGGTAAATTGACCAACCCTAAATTGTCCCTAGGTGTGAATGAGCGAGTGAGTTGTTTCTCCCTGTGTGCCCTGCGACTGGTTGTCAACCAGTTCGGGGTGTCCCCTGCCCACTCCCCGAAGATGGCTGGGATGGGCTCACTACTGAGGATAAGCGGTGCAGATAAAGGATGGTTGGACGTGCAATGAGGATGATTGTACAGAAGAGCTCCGCAACAAGAAATGAATCAGTTTGCAATGTTAAATTGACAAATGGAAGGGGATAGAAACCTATGCTATTATGCTGGAAACTTCAGATTACACTATTAAAATAACAAAAAGGTATATAGTAATTACTATGTACATATGTGTAATACAAATAAATATGATTAATAACAATATAAATAAACATACATGAAGTATTAAAAACCTTAGAGGTGACGTGACCTGGGCTGGTATAGTTGAGTAGTGTGTGGATGCCTAGGGGAAAGGAGACGGCGATTATGTAATAAAAAGAGAACTGATTTTAAATCTCCCACTTGTAAGGATTATTCTGCCCCTCAAATATCTCCTTGCTTTAATTTCTTCCTTAGTTTTAATAATAATACCAATTGTTGATTGACGGCCATGCGATTGAACATGGATAGCATAAGCCTTCTTATGATTCCTAATTGGACGAAGAAGGAATAAATTCATAAGTTTAAGTATATTTGCAGGTTGCCTTACTGAAATGTAAAAGATACAAGCTAAGGGTTGACATATATTTTTAATATTGTACAAATATTATCTAAAATTTCCGTGTTAAAGTGTTCAACACGATATGAGAACTTTTAGCATAACAAAAAGCGAATAATGTCGATTACTTTTTTAAAGTACACTGTTCTTTGTTTTTCAAACATCATGTTGTTAATAAACAATGCATTTGATGATCTTTCTTATTACTGTTATGTCATCTCACCCTCCTAATAAGATCCTGTTTGTTTTTTTTGTATGTACTTTTCGGATCCGTCCTGCTTCGTCTTGAAGCGTATAAGGGAACGACTGCTGGTTCAGATGATTACCGGACTCTTGGTAAGTTTCAATTTATAAGTGTCCCATACTACATTCCTCTAGTTAATAGCACGTATATTTAATCCTATTATGTTTACATTATTGCAATAATCCGATTGGCCACTATTCTGATTATGTAAAGCCATGTAGACGTGGATATGATTCCGATTAAGGTATTAGTTCGATTGCGAGTATGCCGTTTGCAATGGTTGGGTTGGTCCTTTCATTATTCGATTAATGGTGCACATATACACATTAGAGTTATCCAATTGTTTGGATATTTTTATGCCGCAAAGCACCGTGGGACTTGTAGTACAAAGACAAATAATACACACAAACTCCTGATTACTCGCTAAAAAACCCTGATCCGATAAATTTCCGTTTTACTTTTTTCCTTCATGGCTAAATGCCACAGGTGTATTCATCCATACGTAGTCGATGTAACAGTTGTATCCCTCCATGTATAGTGTAAGTCTATGCATTTGGCTAGCCACATATGAGCACATTTTGTAAACACACGAGATAAGGCAATGGAGCTCACTTTTGTAGTGCAGATACAAGCACGGTGATGTGTTTATTTTGGTGAGAGTCATGAAAAAGTCTTCCTTGATCTAATGACAAAAGTTTAGAGGAGTGTGAAATGCAGGACAACTCGTCTAAAGAACTCTGTTCACCCCTCTGCCATCAGACTTTTATACGGCTGCTGATCGAACAATACGCCAAAGACACGTTCAGCACCCTACAGACACTTTATTACACTACATACAATTTAAACTGGACCATACTTGGACTATTCTTGCACTACAGTCACTTTCAACTGTGTTTTATCTTATTTTTATCTTATTACCTTAACTCATCTTGAGTTAATCTTGTATTTCTATCTTTTTTATATTCAAAATATTATTTTGTGTATACATGTATACAGTTTCTTAGATTTATTACGCTGGCAACTGTGTGGACAGCAAAGTAAGAATTTCATTGTGCAGGGAATCGTGGTTCTTTTACTGGGTATATGACAATAAACGCTTTGAATCTTGAATCTCTTGAATCTTTAAAGTGAAAAAAACGATTCTCCTGCTTAGCTCTTGTAATCGGAATACTTGCAAATGCCCTGTGTATGGGGTTATTTGATTTTCTCTAGGCTTGTAAACGATTCAGATTGCTCAAGAAATCCAATATGCCGTTTCCATTCGTACTATTGGCTAAATATAAACAGAGTCGTCAGCAGGGAGTGCGTTTTGTTTTCTTTTTGATGACATGAAATAGCTGTCAGATAACATAAAATAGCTGTTTGGAGCAAATGAACTACGACGACGAGTCCAACAATAACTGGTTGAAGAGATTGAATTATTGAGGTATAACAGCGCCATGGGTATTTTTTATTGCTCTGTCTGAAAGGACGGGCTGTTTAATTGCCGCCGGTGGTTGCATTCGGTGTGTGCTAGTTTTCTTATTGATATGCCTTTTTACAGTAGCGTTGGCGGGATACCGTTTTCAAATCAGTCCAAAGGATATCACAGGCTGTGACAACTGCTCGCTAGAGGCCGAGATAAACTCTGTTTGTTCACAGGAGATGTGTAACTCATGCGCTATGCCGCTGAACTATGTCTCCTTAATTGTGTAATAGTATGCGTGGGAAGGACTCCCAACTTAAAGTACCGAAATACAGGGGAGTCTGAAGTCATTACCAGAGTAACAAAGGTCATTTTACCACAAATTTACCATACTGCTCATCATATGTACATGTACAACAACTTGGGTCTAGAACAGGGGTCTCCAACGTGGTGCCCACGGGCACTAGAGTGCTCCCAAGGGACATCTGTGGTGCCTGCGGACCTGCTCTGAAAGGAGCTCACCATTGCTAGTTTATTGTGACAATCTAGAAAAATAATGATTTTTGTGGTTGACTCAGTCTATTTATCTCTACTTACAATAATTAACTTAGTAGAAACAATAAAATAACATAGTAATAACATGATATGTTATCATTTAAAAAATGCATATCAATCTTACTTCCCTTTGCGCTAATTGGTAACAAAATTGTTGTTATTGTTATTGTTATTGTTTAAAATGTGAACATTTGTAATAGGGCAGCACGGCGGCGCAGTGGTTAGCGCTTGTGCGGCACAGTTCATGTCATGGGAACCTGTCGTGGGTTCAAATCCAGACTTCCTGTGCGGAGTTTGTATGTTCTCCCCGTGCTTGCGTGGGTTTCCTCCGGGCACTCCGGTTTCCTCCCACGTTCCAAAAACATGCATTTCAGGTGAATTGGCCGGTCCAAATTGTCCCTAGGTGAGAATGAGCGAATGAGTTGTCTGTCCCTGTGTGCCCTGCGATTGGCTGGCAACCAATTCAGGGTGTCCCCTGCCCACTGCCCGGAGATGGCTGGGATGGGCTCCAGCCCCCCTGCGACCCTAATGAGGATATGCGGTACGGCTGATGAGATGAGATGAGATGAGGTAACAAAATTGGAGACCCCTCGTCTTGAAGAAACACGAAGATTGAAAAAGCACTATGAAAACAATCAAAGCTGGCATTACAAAACATTGCACCATTAAAAAACTAGCCTGCGAAAATTTAAACTGCAATGAACGATGTAATCTAGGAGTCCAACAACTAATTGATGAATAAAATTAAACAAAATAAGACAAAATAAAATAAAAATAAAACATTTTAAAAGTTAGTTGCCATTTATATGTTTATGATTACTTCAATAGTTTTTGCATTCTATTTTTCCAGAATCCTTTGAATTTAAACAGGAAATATTCACCAATTATTTTTTTCTGTTGCAGATATAAAACTGTGTTGAATGAATCAAGTCAATATTTGATTCATTAATTATTTCTTAAAAATATGTATTCTTAACTTTAATGTATTCTTAACTTTAATAACTTTAACTATGTGAGATTTCACTTCTATATTATACATATTTGAACATGTTATGTAAATGTACAAAATGCTCATATGTTTTACAAAATATTTAAGAATAATTGACGGTATTGTCAGAACCAGATCAGACGGTAGACCCAAACGCGTAACGTTTCACAACAAACTTTATTGCGGAAGCGGAGAAGACAGGCGAGGGAAAACAAACGCCAGCAATTCGGCGATCGCTGGGCAGGAGTACCAGGGAGCTCATGGGATCGGAGCGTGGTCGGAAGGCGGAAATGAGTTGAGCAGCCGGGACGGGAGATTGGAGTGTGGTCGCTGGGCAGAAACGAGTTGGGAAGCTGTGACAGGAGATCGGAGCGTAATCAGTGGACAGAAACCAGTTGGGGAGCCAGGACGGCAGATCAGAGGGTGGTCGGTGGGCAGAAACGAGTCGGGCAGCCGGGGCGGGAAGTCAGGATACAGGAAAGGACGGGACAGATGGGAGCCAGAGTCAAAAAGTGCTTGCCTTGCATGTGCGGAGGTTCGCTGACAGACCAACCAGGAGTAAATGGAAGTGTTGAGTTTAAATATAGAAGGGGAACCAATCGGGAAATGAGCAGCAGCTGAAGCCAAACAAGCGGGCAGAGGTGAGGGCAATGGGCAAACATGACAGGTATTTAGGTCCTTATTAAAAAAAAGATTATTTTAGAATTAGATTTAGGTTTCAGTTTGATGCTACCAGTTTTTTTATTTAGGAAAATATGATCTACATATTTTTGGGACACAGGGTGGGCAAAGCCTGTTAAAGATTCAGAGATTAAAAGATAGATTTTTGGCTTCTAGGAATTATCGATTGAGGTATTAGATAATTAAAAAAACATTTTTAATTTTAAAACATTCTTTTGTTGCTACCCACATTTAATCCTATACATGTTTGGGTCCCACAACAACTAGGATCGTACGGGGACCATTTCCTTTAGTGTGTCTTGGGCAAGTACACCCTGGTGGCGCCCATCCCTCTCCATGTCAACAAATGTTTCCACCCAGTCTCAAGTCAATAAATATTGGTTAGCTCTTCATTATAAAAAAATTAAACTCTATATCTTTAGATTGTATGTGTTTTTTTCTGTTTTCTTTTGTTTGTAATGCTGTATCATTTCAGAGATTTTCCCTTTGCATTTTTCTCTCCTTTAAACACAATTGCTCACACACACACTCCCTAGTGAAACCCTAAGAGCAGATTGTTACGCTCTGAACAGCAATACAAACAAAGCCAGCTTTTTAAAAGCCCCTATGAAACCGAGCAAAATCCAGGGGAGCGCATTCGGGATGATTTATGTTTATTTGAATGGTTAATGTGCCGCGTCTGGTTGTACTGTAATGTGATTGCTCAGGTGTGCACAAACTCAATTTTCTAATTGCGCATCGTGTTGAATTCAAGGCACGATTCAAAAAAGTGTCACAATTACTTGGTTGACGTCACCATTGCTTCAACAGAACCATAATCTGGCATATCTGCAACCCTGAGTGACTGAATTTCACTAAAATCAAAATAAAATATACATTTTTACCCACCCAAAACATCATTACACTAAAACTAACTCATTGTTTTGGCCAATTTGAGATTTCTGCCTTTATGAGGGTTTATATGGGTGCTTGAAAATGCTTGAATTTTAATGCTGACTTTTCAAAGATTGAAAAGTGCTTGAATTTTGGTTGAAATGCTTGTAAATGCTGGAAATTGTTGCCATGTTTCCAAACAAGTCTGCTTGAAAATGACACAGACACTGCTCCCTGGTGGCTTTGCTTTGCTGTTGCTATTCTTCTCTTGTGATTAACGGCAGCTGGTATTAGTTTGTATGGCATTGTCCTAAGAAGTGTCATTACCCCCTCCGGGTAGCGCCCACAAGCACAGGTGCATGCTACACCTAAACTGGGCACTATGAAATGTGTATTAGAGCAAGGATTATGCATCAATTATGGACATTTATTATGGGTATTTCCTAGTGGTAAATAGTAATAGAAATAACTTCCTGCAACTAAAAGTGTAAACTACATATTAGCTTAATTTTACCCAACACCTATTTGCAGAATGATTTGTCTCAAAAATATTTATACTGTGCATGTATATTTCAGTTTCACAAATGTATTCAAGATTTACCCAAGATGTAAATATCATATGTCTTGATAAATGCACACGCATTATTAAAAATCACTTTGGTAAAGCACATATATAGTTGTGGCTTTTTCTAAAGTAGTTTATGCAAAACTATAAGATGGAGAACTAGTGTATTTAATGACACACAACGGAAGGATGAAAGTGAGAGTCTGAGACATGCTGCATCATTCATGTTTACAGAAATAGCATTGACATAATTAAGCTGCCTCTTAAAGGCACTGCATATTTGAGAGCAGGGAAATCTAAACAGTAGGCAAAAGATCAGATAGCAGAATATGTTCATATTCAAATATTTTAGCAAAAAGTTGACGGATGCAACCCTGCATTTAAAGGACTTTTAGCAGACTTTTGTCTGTAGATCACAGGGCAATATATCAGTTTAATTTAATATCTCATTTGGAAATGATCAAAGGTTGAGTATTCAACCGATCATTCTGACCATGATGTTTATTATTATTAAAATCAGCATGTATCGTTGAATCATTCAGTGTCATAACATATACGTTTTCAGAAGCATTGTTAAAACAGAGCGCTCGTCTTGGGATCAAGAGATCGCAGATTCGATTCCTGGCTCCTCCGTGTTATATGTCCAAGTGTCCTTGGGCAAGACACTGAATCCCTAATGCCCCCCATAAGCAGGTTGGCGCCTTGCATGGCTGCATGGCCGCTATTGGTGTGTGAGTATGTGTGTTAATGGGTAAGTGTGAAGCACATTGTAAAGCGCTTTGGGAGGTCTTCATTGACATGAAAAGCGCTATATAAATGCACACCACTTATCATTTACCATTTACTATTTGAAAGTGGTTGGGAGAGCCTTTTGGTGAATATCAAGCCTCTAGCTGGCATGAGTGGCTTTGATTACCTCTTTGTCAACACACTTGGAGCCTTGTATTGTTCCTATGTACATTGTACAACACCTTATGGCAGTGTGTTGGTGGCCCATATGCTGTGTACATGCAGTGTGATGCAAAAAGCGAAGATATAAGTACAGACAGTTTAACAATGCAAATCTTTATTCTATGTAAAAAAAAAAATGACAAAGCCCCTTTGTCATTGTTGGGGGAGTGGGGAAAGACATTTTGTGCACGTCCGTGATCGACATGACAACCCGAATCGTGTGATACTTACTCCGGAGACATCGGGACTGAAAAGTTCTTGCATCGTTTGTGCATAAGTTCAGTTTTCTAACAATAAATACAAGAAAAGTGCCATTGTGTTTATGGAAAGAATTTAGATGTGAGAGGTACCACGCTATATATATATATATATATATATATATATATATATATATATATATATATATATATATATATATATGTGAAGTCAAGTCATGTTTATTTGTACAGCCCTTAATCACAAGGAGTCTCAAAGGGCTGCACAGAACACAGATTATTGCAAACCACAGACTATTATGACACCAGCCCCTGGTCTAAAACCTACATGAGGGCAAGGGAAAAAAATGTAAAAACCTCAACACGAGGAAAATTAAGAAACCTTGAGAAGGGACCGCACGAGGTCATCCTCTACCAGGATGACCAGGCTGCAATGGATGTTGCAATAATAAATACACAGATATTCTCAACATAAAATATAGGTCATTGCTATAGAATAGAAGCCTAGAATATAGCCAAGATGTAAACAGTTGGACTGAGTTTGCAGATCGAATCAGAGAGCATTCCACAGCACCGGGGCCCGAATGGAGAACACTCGAACCTGCGGATCTCTTCTTGGCTCTAAGGATCACTAGTAACAAGCATTTTCAGAGCGAATATATATATATATATATATATATATATATATATATATATATATATATATATATATATATATATATATATATATATATATATATATATATATATATATATATATATATATATATTTGTTCTGTGTACATTGTTACAAAGAATGACAATACAAAAGGAAATTATTATTATTATTATTATTATTATATATCTTACATATCAAAGTTCTGCTTTCACAAAAATAAGTCTTTCTCAGACAGTTTCTTGGAAACAAGTATTTTCCGGAACTTAGCAGTGTTCAACTGTTGTTTACTAAACAATTTTAAAAACTAGAAACATACTTTTTTTCTTAATGAAAGATGAAGTTGCAAGCTTTCTTTTGATGTGTTCAATGCTTATATAGCTACTAAGCTAAATTTTCTGTATGCCATCAATAATGAGTCAAAATGGCAAAAATTGTCTGGCACGGGCTCTTCCCATTTGGGAGAAACGTCTGTCACTAAATGAGTTTCAATAATAATTATACCCCAAGGTCTCATATTCAAAGATGACGCTGATCTTTGACGAGACCAAAATACTTTTTTTGTTTTTGTTTTTTGTTGGGATGCTATCGCTTCAATGCTTTTGACATGTGCTTGCGAAAGTAATAGTATGCCATGAATTGTTCACTATCCACGAGCTGTCACATCTTTGGCTTTTGCCCGGCGTTTTACTTAAGGGAATGCCAGGCGCATTTGTGGTGTCTGACAAGTATTTCATATCGCAAGTTCCGGTACTCAAGACAATTTACAAATATGGAAATCTTCAATCTCAGACTGCAATACATTTAAACCTCAGTGTAATCCGTGCTTTAAAGTGATCATATTCATTTATTTTTTTAAAGCTTTACCACTTCCAAATACTTTAAACAAAACTACTCCTAAATTATTATTTCAACATATTGTTGCTATAAAAAAAATTTTTTTATCTTTTCTTATTCCAAGGATAATGGAAAAAGACACTATTATTCTCCCTAAAAAGTAATATTGGAGATTTTGTTTTTACAATGTGTTTTTGTTTTTACATTTAGTAAACGATTTCTCTTTAAACAAATTTTCACAAAATCATTACCGGACAATCTAGGTCAGAAGTCATACACCTTGTGTTAAGATGAGAGCTACTTTTTTGTTACTGATAAGCATGTTTCATATGCCTGTTAAAACTAAAACATGTCAGTTTGAAGTTAAATTGTCAGGACCAGAACGGAGACAGGACCCACTTGCGTATGTTTCTCTCAGTTTTATTGGGAAGAAGGGAAAGGATTGCACACACGATCCAGTGATCGCTGGTCGCGGGGAACAGGACGCTCTGGACGTGGAAGTGGCACTTCCGTGGCGAGCGATGGCGGTGTCGGGAATGGAAAAAAACGGGACAGTAGGCAGGACAGGAGAGCCAAAACGAGGTCGAGATCAGCAATAAGTCGAAAGCCAGGAGAGGAGAGTAGACGTGGTCAAGATAAAAAAAAAAACGGGTCGAAGCCGGGAAACAGACGGGAGCCAAGACAGGAGTGAGTCGGGGTCGAAAAGCTTGCCTAGAGTAAACTGAGGTTCACAGATGGACTGACAACAGGTAACGGATGGACGAGGGTTTAACTAGTGACCGTGAGCCAATCGGAGTCCGAGGCAGTTGGTGCCAAACGAGCGGGCACAGGTGCTTCACATCAGAAATCATGACAATCAGATGTCATACCCCTTTTGTTAAGATGAGAGATACAATACAACCACTTTGTTTTGAGATTGTTACTGGTAAGCATGTTTCATATACCTCATTAAAATAAGTTATCATATTTTTACAATGTTGGTAATATTTAACTATAACGTGGTTACCAAAAGGGTTAGAAGTGTGATGAGGCTCAGTTAAAACTAAAACATCATGTCGGTTTGAAATTAAATGTTCTCATAAATTTGATGTCGAACACTTAAAGCTGAATGGCCCAGTGTTGTCGGGCATTCTCCTTGGACGAGGTTGTTGGGGCCGTGATATGCTAGAATAGCGCCAGGGAGCCGCTTGGCAGTCCCATACAGCTGCATAGCCTCTTGCTTGAAGCATGTTCCAACTTTTTAATTTAATGTAGTATTTAGAAAAAAATCATTGGATTAGTTACATATGCATTTATTTTCTTTTTTCCAGCTTCAATGCAAGCCAATTTTTCTGACACCTTATCGCCAACTTGGGTGAAGGAAGGTTCAAGTCTCACGCTGGGTGTTTCTTTCACTTCCCCTCTGTTGCCATTCCAACAGGAGATCACCTGGTTCCGAGATGGTAAGGTCCAAGACTGAGCCAGACCTTTTAGATTTATCGTCCCAACCTCAATATTGTTTTAGGTATGCAGCTGCTGCAATCCAATGTTGTGGACATGAAGACAGCAAATGAAGGAGCTTCATTGACCATAAATGTGATGCAAAAGGAATACGAAGGCGTTTACACTGTTCGCCTCAAGACCTGGAATGGATTTCAGGAATCCAGTGCCTATGTCTACGTTGAAGGTAAGTAAAGAATGCATATGATTGTCTACGAGTGTCCAACTATGACTCGCAGGCCAATTTGTGGCCTACAACATAATATTTAAGAAAAAAAAGCATAATGGATGTTATTAACTTTTATTTAATATGTAAATAAAGCATGGAATTTCTAAATTAAAATAATTTTACTTAAAACACGGCGGGGCAGTGGTTAGTGCGAAGCCCCACGGTGCAGAGGTTCAGGGTTTAAGTCCAGCTACTGCAACCTCTTTGTATGGAGTTTGCATTTTCTCCCCGTGCATGCATGGGTTTCCACCGGGCACTCGTTCCCTCCCACATTCACAAAAACATGCATGTCAGGTTAATTGGCTGGTCCAACTTGTCCCTAGGCGTGAATGAGTGAGTGAGTTGTCTGTCTCTGTCTGTGTGCCCTGCGACTTGGCTGGCAACCAGCTCAGGGTGTCCCCTGCCCACTGCCCGACAGCAGAGATGGGCTCCAGCACCTCTGCGACACTACTGAGGATAAGCGGTGCAGATAATGGATATTCAAAACATTTGTGAAATTAACACATTTAGTTAGCAAAGCATTGTTTCCGGCATTTTTTGGCTTTTTCACAGTTCAAAGTGTGAACATGTCACACATGTTTTTTTTTTGTTTTGAACCTTGTGACTAGATTGGCGCATTTTGGAGATGAGAAACTCGAGCAGATATTTTTGGTTGGATCACAAGGTCTCTGGCCACACCAACATCTTGTAAAACTGCCTTTTACAAATCTTTTCAGGTAGCATATTTTTAAAGCAATCACTACTACTACAGTAATTCCTTGTTTTTCGCATTGGGATTACATTTCATAAAAGTCCCGCGATATTCAAAATCCGCGAAGTAGAAACATTAAAATATCAGCCACAGATATACACACGACTGCAACCAACAATAGCTCAAGAAATAAAAGCACAACACAAAATTACAGTTGAATGAATGGTCTTTATTGTCATTGCACATTAGAAAAAATGAAATTGGATAGCTTCTCCTTTCAGTGCAAGAAAGCGATGTAGAGAGCGGCCGGCTGACCGCCCACTAGCATCTGGGATGCACAGGTTGAACCAGATCACCATGATGATTAAAGAGTCACAAATCTTGCGGTTTCCCATGAGTTGTAGATAAATTTTGGTATGATTTCAGACATAATTTGGTCTATAATATTAGTCCCATTCAACATAGACTACATTTTTAATAAATTATTTTTTTTGTTAATCTGGTCTTGTTCTTTTCAAAACAATATAATCCCAATATAATTTCAATCCCATCCAACGTAGACTGAATTTTGTTCATTTATATGTATTGTGGCACTCTACTACAATTATGTTTGGAACCATGCAGCACTGGAAGATTTTGATACATTAGATTTTTTTTTTTTTTTTAGTATTTATGCTTGAATACAACATGAACCTTATTTAGTCCAGTTATTGTTTTGTGGTGTGTTTCTCGTCCTTAGTGGTCTAAACTTAGCCCCCCAAAAGTCATTTTTAGACGTATTTAGAACTGTTTCTAATTTTTACTTTTCAATCAAATAATGACATTTCGGAAGGAAGTTTTTAATGTCCTTCCATCCAGCTTTTGCATGGTTGGGGCACTATTGGTCTAGATCACTGCGATTGTGTCTATTTTTACGACAAAATGTCCATAAATTGTGTGTAGGATATTCAACATGAACAAAATTTAGTCCAACCTTGAACCATTGAGTCTTAAACATCTTTAAAACCAGTTTTTGCCAGGTGTAGACACTTGTAGTCCAGACAACTATAATGCAATCTAAAATTCTTATTTGATTTATTTGAATAAGAAGACTATTATCCACCCTATAAACTCTCTACTTGTGTCTATGATGGCTATTTCATTTTTTAATAACAATGTAAGGTGTTATAAGATTTTTTTATTGTCCACAGTTTGTCATAAAATTACTGATATGTGACCCACAAGTAATGTTCAGCACGGTTGAAAATAATTGATACAAAAATAAATATTTCACCAGATGATGGCAGTAGCCCTAAACTTTCTGTGACAATTTTAGCCCACCCCATTTCCGACATGGAGACTGTCATAAAAAAAAGGCGAGTTTGAGTGCCACCGCATTGGTGTATGTCTTCAGAGTATGTTATCAAAAGGGTCCTGCCAGACAGAACATGCGGAGTACAAAAAGCTAACAAGAAACAAACACTAAGAAGGTGAAGCAATTAGACACTCAGAGTCAAATGATAATGCTACAAAGACAAGCTAAGAGGTCACGATACTGTGTGCCAAGCACTGCAAACCTTTTACAGAAGGTGAATTTATGAAGGACTGTTCAATAAATGCCAGGCTTAATAGTCAGCCCTCACACATTTTCAGTTTACCAAATTGGGCGCACTTTCTGAAAAGATTGAATACCACTGTCATAAAATAATCCTTCCATTATTGTGGTTAATAGGACCAAAATCCCACGCAAAATGTGAAAAATCCTAGAAGTTGCCACAGCACTTCATAATAGTATCCTAGGATCAAGCATACCGCAAAGTCATTACCGACAGGAACAAAACTATAGATCTACACAGAACTGCGGTTGAATGGTCTTCATTGTCATATGAAACTACAAGAAATGAGAGGGTTTCTCTTTTCAGTGAAGGAAAGCAATTTAGAGAGTGGCTGGCTAGCTGCGCTTTAGCATCGGGTAGCCACTAGTGCCATGAATCAAATACATCTGTCCTGAATATAGCAGTATCCCGCGAGTTGCAGCTCCCAGAGTAATGGATCTGTCGTTTGTGAGGTACAGGCTTGGCAGGGGTAGCTTGTGAGAGTTGTTACATAATCTAGCAATAGGCCATACCTGCCTGCAGGACCGCTATTTCCTTCTCTCCCACTGCCACCACGGCTGTTCATTCTGAAACCCAATATTTCATGTGGCACCAGCTCATTAGCAACGTTTCTTTGAACTCTTACAACTCTCATCAAAGTCCGATTTAAATGATGAATTTATTTTCAACGTAACATTTAACAGCTAGCGGTTTCCATGCTTCAGTTTGTTCAGTCACCTTGACCTCTGTGACTGACAGCACACACCAGCCTGTCGGTTGCACGCAAAGGCACTCCCACATTAGCATTTGGCGTCTGTTGCAGAACACAATGGAATTTTTGTCAATATCAAGGACAATACAGACATTTCAAAATCTGTGCAGCAATGAACAAGCAATAACGGGAAGCTCTAAGTAGAGGGGGATTACTTCATATAATGTGACGATTAAAAATTTAAGAACTTCTAGTCTAATGAGAAGGAACTTTAAAAATATAATTTAATCAAGTTTAATTTCATATTTCCAGGATGACAGCTGAGGCACAACCTCATCTGCTTCTCCTGATTGCATATCACTGCAGTGAATGTCTCATACCTTTTGACAATACTACCAGCAACTGGTGACAAAAAGACAAAAAAACAGCTCCCAGATGAGGCCTCAAACGCTGAAAACCAGTTGCTGTCTTTCAGTCTGGCTTGTTATGACCCCTGTTCTTTGCCAGAGCTGGAGGTATTAATTAGTCAATCTGAACTGAGCGCCTCCATTCAGCAGTCGCATTTGCATTACAAGTAGAAGGTTCGCGAGACCAAAAACAAACACAGCAGCCGGAGGAAAATAAACAGGGAGATGTGTCGGATGCTTTTTATTAGGGGAGAAGAAAACATCATCCCTCTAACCCTCCAGACAAAATTTTGGAGCATGTCAGATTTCATTACTTCAATCCGCTTTGCATAAATGAGAAACATAATTTTTTTCCTCTTGTTCGAGCCACCAGCTGTGCTAATATACTTTGTAGCAAAACACGGACGACTATTACATATTAGCCCCCTGTTGCTCAATTGTAATTTTATTATGCATTTACCACAACTCAGATGCACCGGCCAAGTTGGTTGGAGTGCCTGGTTCTCCCCTGTTGGTCCAAGTTTCCGACATCAACAAGAACTATGTTTTCCTCACTTGGCAGCCGCCCAGTGCAGATGGATCATCACCTGTAGATGGTTATTACATAGAGAGGTAAGAATAAATGTGGAATTATTTATATCATATATGTATAAATTGTCTTTTGTATTTAATTAGGTGAACTTTTTTAGTACAAACACAAGCGGTAAATAGTTTTCTCCATTTTGCGTCAGAGTCTCTTACCCACTCTGGCTCAGCATGGCTAGCACGAGTGTGAGTGATATATTTTGACTGGATTTTGCGCATATTTGTTGCATTTTGGTCGCAAGCGACTAGCATCGACATTACAGACAGCATTAGCATGTTGGTTTAAGATCAGGGGCATTGTGAGGACTATGCAAATGTGACTCCAATTGAATTGAAATAGCTATGCCGATGTGCAGTTGCAATCATTAGCAGCTAGCATCACAGTTGCTAGCACAGAGAGTTTCTTCCCCAGGGCAATCACTACACTAAACAAGCCATTGAGAAATATATGTATATGCATATTTTATCTCTACTATTATTTTGCAAATGCCATTGCACTACTGATCTTGTACATTTACAAATTAATATATACATTTGCCCATTTATCCGAACATTATTGTTTACTTTTTTCTTAAGTTTTTTATCACATGTATCCGAAGGCCACATCTCATTGTAAACAATATTTGAAGCCAATTTGAATTCCACTTAGAGGCGAGCTGGACCAAGAGGACTGCTAGCAATAGTAGCTAGTGAAGGGGCTGCGAGCATTAACTACTAGTATATTTGCAATTGCCGATTTGTTGGCAAAATGTTGATTAACTAAAATGACGCCCGTTTTTTTTTTCTTATGAAGTAAACAGTTGGGGGGATTGAACTTTTTACACCATTGGCAGAAAATTATGCTCAGTTTCAGTATATGTCATATTTGAAATAAATTTTTAATAAGTTTTCTAGGTCAAATAAGAAAAATAAAACCTCTGATACAACAAAACAATCAGTGAGAAAATTAATCTCCAGTCCTGTTTCTTTAAAGTTAAAAAAAAAGTAGTCCGCCCCAAAAATGTATTTTTAATCTGTATACATTTATTGACGGATTAAGTGTTACAGTTTGGTCACTACCTCCTTGGCTCAGATTTTCACTCACACCTGGGGTCATTTGACCCAATTGCTACCAAATCACCCGTCCTGTGCCTTATTTACAGGAAATCCCAATTTCTAAAATATATAACGTGAGAACATCATTTGTATATTCCAATTATTTTTAGAGGCAAGGCATTTTGAAGTGTCCCGTCCGACGAGAGTTCCGACGTCATGTGAAAAACACTAGCAAGGCAGTCACCATATAGGTTAAAATGTTAATAAGTCAAAAAGGTTTTCAATATTTCAGGCCAAATTAGTCGTTAGGCCAGGACACAGCAGACTAGCCAGTTGCTAAAAAGGGCTAATTGGGACCAATCAGTAGAAAAATAGGAGGCAAGCAATGGGCAGCCACAAAGCCAACAACTAAAAATGACTATGCCAAAACACACAAACCAGGAGAAATTAAAGAACGATAAGCAGGGCAAGCTGACCAGTTAGCAGACTGCTAGCAGGGTTAACCTAGATCAAACATAACTGGAAGCCTTCAGGAACCCGCATGATAACCGGGAGCCATCTGGACAATATTAAGTGGATTGCTAGGACACAAGAGGAAAAGTCACAATCACATACCTAAAATGAGGCGAAGGCAAAAAAGGAACACACTCTGTACACAACGGCAGGTAAACTTAACCAATTGCTTCAAACAGAAATTAGCACAATGCATTCGCTAATTACTACAATCACGGCTTTTCAACAGAACCAGCCGTTTGTTTTGGTTCTTGTCCTCTGGTGACGCCACAGCTCTAGGGGATATGAAGCCAAACTTTGAGTTTATTTTTTTGGGAGATCCATAGCGCGTGGATTGTGGGGAGGAATACTACACCTTCTGTGCCTAATTCAGAAAAAAACACGGCTCTTGAAAAAAACTATTAAGCGCTCCTGTTTTTGGGTTCCTTGTAGGCTGTTGCCTCTTTTACCATGTTCAAAGCTTTCTTGTCATACCAAACGCTTAATTCCCTTTCTCAACCACAACTGCTGCCACTTGTGATTAACATCCTGCTGACCTGAAGCCGGATTCCCCGTGAGCAGAACCCTGCTTGAAATATCATTCCACATTCTGTTTTTGATTCTATGCCACCCCCCAAGCAGGTCCCTGACAGAATGAAATAGCTTCAAGCTTAAAAAAGGAGTGCTTAAATAGTGATTAGGGAGTGATCAGGACCCCAGTTTAGTGGAAATCAGAGCCAAGGAGGAAGTGACCAAAATAGGAAAAGGAAAGGGGAGAGAGGGTGAGATAGAAAACCAAACCTGACAGCCATACTGTGATACTAAATCTGTCAATATTAAATGTAAACGATTTTTTCTTCAGTAACTGCTGCCTGTCAATGCCGAGGTCCGGCTCCTCTCTGAAGAACACCATGACGCTTTACACCAGGGTGGTCATACTCATTTTAGCCGGGGGCTATATGCAAAGAAATCTCACTGCGGCCAGACCTCTGGATTACGAGAAAGAGAGGGTGCGAAAGAAAGAAAAGAGAAAAAAAGAGTGCATGAAAGAAAAAAAAGAGAGAGAGACCAAGAGAGAGTGAGAAAGAGGAAAAGTAAAAAGAAAGAGAAAGGAAAAAATGAGGGCGGGAGGGAGAAAAATAAAAAAGATGGAGAAAGAAATACAGCTATGGTTGCTTTGCAAGTGGTGACTGGCTTTGGCGACATCCAGTGCACATATTTAGAACATCAGCTCATTGTTTTCTTGCGCTTCTCATATATATATATATATATATATATATATATATATATAATGTACTTTTTTGTCAGAGAAAAATACAGTTATTATCTGAGAGAATTGATTCACAGGTTTTGAGGAATTTTGTTTCAGTTACTCTTACTGTGTCAAATATAGTCAATATTGTAAACCAGTTTCATTTTACCATTTCAATCTACATACACCATCTTCCAAAATTAAATCGGGATTATATTACCTTTCAAGCAAAAAAAACATGGACTTTTTGATGTATTACCTAAGTGTCCTTCAGTAACAAGTTAACAAAAGCAAGATTTAAATGCGTAAACCTCATCGACCTCTTGGGGGAAATTGATTGGCGTCTGATAAATCTGCAGGCAGGGGCCGGGCAGCAGGTGTCATAGTTTTCCCGAGATGAATGTTGCGCTTGATAATGATCAGTCATCCACTTTCTGCAGAAAGAAACCCGAATCAAAGACTCCTGCTGGAGAAACAGGTGCTGCTCATTTGGTATCTGTGCAACAATCAATCAGTTACATCATGCTCGTTTGGTTTTGTCTAAAACCAACTCTTTTGCTTTGTAATTTGTCCCCGCGTGTTTTCCGTATCCCGCAAATGTTCACAATGATCTGGGCATGAAGATAGCACTCTGTATTTGTGTGTTTTATCTCCTTTAATTGGAGTAATGGATTGAATTCCTAAATATGACTTGTTTCCGATGTGTGAGAGGACCACATAGCTCCCCAGTTCCCTAGCAACAGCCTTGTTAGTAGAAATCCGGCTCATCTCTCTTTGTTCTTTCCAGGATGAGCCAATAGATTGTTATTGAAGTTCCCTTATCCGGGCCCCACATTTATCTTTGGAAATAAGTTTTTAATGCGTTCTGGAGGCCCTTTGTTCGAGCGCTGTGGTTATTACAGGACTTAGCGGGGTGTTTACCACTTTACATTTGTCAGGCCGCCTCTGTGTTTTGTTATGAAGTAAAACCCTGGAAGTACTGTGCTCATTTATGTTTGCGGGGAGCCATCAATCTGTCTTTCTGTATCTTTTTGATTTGTTATTTCACAGGTGTGACCTTAGCCAGGGTCAGTGGGTGCGCTGCAACGTGAACCCTCAGAAAGCGTGCCATTACCCGGTTTTGGGATTAAAAGAAGGGGCCACGTACCAGTTCAGAGTTCGGGCAGTCAATGGAGCTGGGGAAGGTCACCCCTCCAAGCCGACAGACCCCATCGTCATGGAGGACCCCCGAGAACAAGAGAGGACGATGAGTAAGACACTGTCAATGTTTCTTGACTAATGGTGCTCGTTGAAAAAAATGGGGGATGTTTTTTATACAACACGAGTAAAAGGCTGCTGCATAGAGTGGTTGATAATCTGGAGCTGTAGTACACAATTTGGCCACCAGAGGGCGTGAGAAGACTACATGAAAGCAGATGTTTATCGAATGTGTTGGTGTATATTGGGGTTGCCTATAGGCTATGTTTTGTGCTAGAACACAATACTAGCTACACTCGCAGAGGCCCAAAGTGCAACTGTGTACGTTTTAAGTCATTTCGGAGTATATAATGCTACGTTCACGCTGCAGAGTTAATGCTCAATTCTGATTATTTTGGGTGAAATCTATGCTATGTGAAATCTATGCTCACATAAAGCCTTCCAAACACCTGATGGCAACCGAGTGCGACGCCGCTGTCGATTGTCGTTTTGCTTCTGGTGTCAGGTGTGGCAGGTAACTTTTTTGGAAAAAAAAACGCCGCGGCGGCATTGGCGCTGAAAATCAAACGTGTTTGATATTTTGGGCGCTCCATGTCCAAATTTTTCAAGTGTGCAGGGCAGCAAGGAAAACCGCGACTTGACGCATGCGCTCTAAATACGAAACACGTCTTTTAGTACTTTTATCCCAGAGGAAGGGTGTGGTCCGTTAAAGAGATTGGAATTCCGACTCCTTTTAGAGAACAGGCTTTTTTGGCTCAGCTCACGAAAGTGTAAGAACCAAAACAGTAGGAGGAGCCAGATGCATAATGTTTTCACACAAGCTTTATTTTACGGGGATGGGGCAGTCATGCGCGTGAACAAAAACGCCATTGATTCGGCTATCGCTGGGCGGAAGAAGTAAGACAGAAGTACGGCGTGGAAAAACAGGAAGCCAGAGGCCGACGAGATCGACACCAGATACGAGCAGATACCGAACAGACGGAGACGATTCCAGACAGGGCGGGAAGGACAGGATCGTTACCAGATACACGAGCAGATACCGGACGGACAGGATCGATACCGGACAGGACGAGACAGACTGGATCGAAACCGGATACTGAAGACTGGCGCACGTTATCGGACAAGATGAGACAGGCGAAATCGATACCGGAGACTGTAGCAAGATATAAGACAGGACGAGACAGACGGGATCAATATCAGACACTGGAGATTGGAGTCAGATATCAAACAGGACGAGATAGACGGGATGGCTACCCAATACTGGAGACTGGAGTCAGATATCAGACAGGACGAGACAGACGAGATCGATACCAGACACTGGGGACTGGTGTCAGATATTAAACAGCACGAGATAGACGGGATCACTACCGGACAAGATTCACAAGCAGGATACTGGACGGAGTCAAAACACCCGGTTCAGAGGTTCGTTGAAGGACTGACAAGGGGATGAGTGAGAGCACTGAGCTTAAATAGGAGGGAAGCCAATCAGGAAATGAGCCGCAGCTGGCGCCGAACAATATATATATTGCGATGTATTATGTATCATTATGAATGACTTAAAAGGGGGAACATAAAGCAAAATTAACATTAAACAATAACACTGACAAACACAAGAAGCACAAATTAAATTACATAGAAAAATATAACTTTAACCTTTTTTTATACCCAACAAATTTAGTCAACAGCACAGAATCCCTGAGGAAAAAAGCATTTTGATCAATAACAAGAGAATCATCTCTTGGTTAGCCAGTTTTGTTTGTGAATGACACAAGTCAGTTGACAAAGGCACTGAATGTAGGGCTCACATTTTTTTTTTCGATGGAGGCCTTTTTTGCCTTTTCTTTTGGGCCATTACAAAATACATCCATCCATTATCTGCACTGCTTATTCTCAGTAGGGTCGCGGGGCTACTGGAACTCATCCCAGCTATCTTCGGGCAGTGGGAAGGGGACACCCTAAACTGGTTGCCAGCCAGTCTCAGGGCACACAGAGACAGACAACTCACTCGCTCATTCAAACCTAGGGACAATTTGGACTGGCAAATTAACCTGATATGCATGTTTTTGGAACGTGGGAGGAAACCGGTGTGCCCGGAGGAAACCCACGCAAGCACGGGGAGAACATGCAAACTCCACACTGGAAGGTTCGATCTCATGACCTCAGAACTGTGCCGCACGCGCGCTAACCACTGTTCCCCCGTGCTGCCCTATTCCAATAATACTACTCTCGAAATATTACAACAGAAATACTACACAATCTAAAACTTAAAAATCTTATACTCAAAACATTCTGCTGCAGAAATACAACAAAAATACAACTGCAGTATTCTTAAAAAAATACTTACACAGCTAGAGAAATACCTTAAAACTAAATATCAAATTTAGAGCCAGAAACAGGGACCTAATAAAACAACATTTCAAAACGAATTTGATTAAACCAATATATATATATATATATATATATATATATATATATATATATATATATATATATATATATATATATATATATATATATATATATATATATATATATATATATATATATATATAGGGCAGCACGGCGGCGCAGTGGTTAGCGCGTGTGCGGCACAGTTCTGAGGTCGTGGGAACCTCCTGAGTGGGTTCAAATCCAGCTCCCGGCCTTACTGTGCGGAGTTTGTATGTTCTCCCCGTGCTTGCGTGGGTTTCCTCCGGGCACTCCGGTTTCCTCCCACATTCCAAAAACATGCATTTCAGGTGAATTGGCCGGTCCAAATTGTCCCTAGGTGTGAATGAGCGAATGAGTTGTCTGTCCCTGTGTGCCCTGCGATTGGCTGGCAACCAGTTCAGGGTGTCCCCTGCCCACTGCCCGGAGATGGCTGGGATGGGCTCCAGCCCCCCCGCGACCCTAATGAGGAAAAAGCGGTATGGCTAATGAGATGAGATGAGATGATTAAAGCCACTAAGTCACTCTAACACTATTGTTAAATAATACATAGCAATTCCGTTGCGTAAGTTGTAACATTTTTCATATAAATGCACGGATCTCTCAGTGGTTCTATCGCGGTGGGAATTGTGCACTGAAATGTGGCATTTGTGTGTGCCCGTTTCCCTGTGTGTGTTTGCTCGTCTGTAGATATTAAATACTGGGGGCAGATGGGCTTAGGTCCAGCGTTGCGCATCATTAAACACAAATGAAGGACAAGACGTAACGTTGACCGCCTTCCGGCCTGCTCTCCATCCATCCGTGTCGCTCCCTCTCACCTTTTTGTGTCTCTCTTTCTCTGGCTGTCACGGCAAAACCTGTGGCTGCCGTTTTGACACACTTGCACGGTAACTAAGTCCGCCAAGGTGCTTTTATTTCATTTTGTTTTTTTAGTGGTCAAAGTGCACAAAGGGAAGACCTTGGTCGTCAAAAAAGATGAACTAGAAAGTGAGTATTATGCATGGTCACTACAGCATTGTGTGTTATTTAATGCAGTGTTTCTTAAAGGGACAGTGTGCAATATTAGGGCCTCCTAGTGGTACAAACAAACTTTCATTCACGAAAAAAAAGAAAACATGGATTTAAGTGCCAGGCAAAAAAGCATGGACTATCATACCAATCTTAATTTTAAATAAAAGTCATAGGTCGAGGAGTTTTTTTTTTTTTTCATATATAGTGGAATCCCTAATTAGTTCGCCGCCATGTTTGTCTGCCTTCTTGTTGCCTGCTGTGGCACTGGTTTTTGTTCGCATTGGACAACAGTCCCAACTAGTGGTCAAATTTTAAACACTTGGGCTTTGAACATTGTCATGCCACAGAAAATTCCCTAAAATAATGCTTAAATTAGTTCAGCTGCCAGCTAGGCTTAGAAGATGACAATTAGGCTTAAGCTACTATAAAAAAGTTTTGCTTGTATATTATTTTGTTTATTTAACATTATTTCCTATAATACAGAATTATAAAACACAATAAGGGATTTTGGCTTATATGCACATAAAACAAAATGAACACAGAGGTAGAAATAGCCATGCTCCACCCTCACCGATCTCTTCTTCTTGGTCTGTTGGGTAGCGGCGTGATTGCATTTTAGAAGGACCAGATCTCATTTTATTGTGATTTTCTGTGTTTTTTTTGTTTTTGCTTTTCAAACTGATAATATTGCTTCCAAGAAAGTGTAAGGGAAGAGGAAAAGTGAAAAACATTGACAACAGTGATAGTCAAATAAGGAAATGTTTGCGAAAGACGAAAATGCTGCATGAGAGTCTGGCTCCGAAGTGCTGTTCAATCGTTCAGAAAATCATTAAAAATGTTTTCATCTTTATTGCCGATATATTAATCTTTTTTTATTTACACGTTTAAATCATTATTTTCGCATAGTTGCATGCTCCATGATTTATTGATATTTAGGGTATATAGTTATTTTAATATGTTGCTGTTTTAAAGCAGTTTTAGGGGTCGGCTTATATGGTTTATATGAGAGTATATACAATGGGTTTGAAGATGACGTTTCAGTTTTCACTTAAAAAGAAGAAATATCCGCTGGCAAATAATGGAGTCTCCATTACTGTCTCTTTCACCTACCCACTTCATCCCTGCCATTTTTGTCACCCCTTTGCACTTATTTGGTGAGGGCAAGGGAAAAATTCCTCTCAAAGAATTATGAACATACATCCTGCTTTCCACGTCGTCTCTTCAAGCTAATTTGTTGTGACATGACATGCGACCATTGTTCTTGTTTTTTCTTTTTTTCTTTTTCTCTTAACTTTACTCAGTTCAAAACAAGAACATTTGAACTCCATACAAAACATTTATTTATAACGTATTTAACTTGCGAAATAAAGAAGCATGCAGCCAGATGAATACTGCGCTTCACTCTCGTTTGTTCTTCCTCATCTGCCCCACCCACCTCTCTTACTGTTCTTTGCTTTTCTTTGAATCATAGCGCCCTCTATAGGTTTTGTAGTTCCAGAACACAACACAAACACATTGGCTTATTTCCTCTCACAAATGCATCCAGCTGGTTGGTAATGCCAAGGGGATGTAGCTAGAAATAAGTTAGAATGCTCCTGTGCTGACTTGGTGGAAAGTGGGCTTATGTCCCCCACTCTTAAACCTTACTCTACGCTTTGCGGAGGATTGGTGCATTGTTATCTTTGCACTTTTAGAGTATTGAGTGAAATTGAGGGATATAGGCTGTAATCGGATTGAGCCTTAGATTTCATCTTATTTCACTAGAATAAAATTGTAAAAAAAGTTGTTTATTAATATACGTTTTGTTTTGTTTTTTCAAACTTATACCTTATATCATGGTTCACGGATCCCTTAACGGCATGGGTCGTATGGGCACCAATAAGGATGCAACTCTGGACAGCCTTCTCAACTGTTGACAGTCTCAGGCCTGTTCTTGGGTGCATCGACTCGAAAATTCTTTATTTTAAACGCTGGTTTCAATGATGTCATTACATTGCCTTCAAAGCACATTATTAAAGCGGTTCCCTCATCGCTTGTGGCCTAATGTGTCTTCATATCATTTTGGACAACATGCTGTGGTAATTGAACGCTCCATTTCTCAGAAGAGAAGACGATGAACAGACCCCGGCGGCTATTTCAGTAAACACGCATCATGGCCGCCTGCACTGTGCTTGGCACCGAGCCCATGAGAATGAACATGACGGCGTCGTTTTCATGGGGGCGTCTTCGGCACGCACACATGAAGGTGAAAACATGCATCAAGCTGTGTGCAGCTTTATTCATCACAGGCAAATTCCCTTTCTGGGTAATGAAATATTCATGAACTATAATGGCACTCAGTAGAACAATCCTCATTTGGAACCAATTGCGCGGTAGTTTTCGAATGGGAAACATTTGTGAGTCTTAGGCGCCACATACACCCTCACAGAATGGAATTCACAAAATTCATAACAATCAAACATTTCTATCTACGGAGGAAAATCATGCAAATGTCTGTTCTTTACTTAATTAGTTCTATTCTCTAGCGTTTTCAGTTACATTGCTCCCAGTTTTGCTCTTAGTTGTTTATGTCACGGGTTTTCAAAATCATTAGACTCTTCAAGATGTTGATAACAAAAACGAGCGCATATTTACTACTGTACCGGAAGACAACACGTATAAGGGCAGCGTCGTGTAAAATGTGAGGCCTATATTTATAGAAAACAGCACTAGGGTAACCATACTATGGATAATTGTTTCAATCTGCTGCACTACCTTCCCTAAAGGGCTCCAATCAAGTTTGGAACTGTTCTAGCCCTTCATATTCGACTGTTTGGATTCCATTTTTGTCGGGCCTTTGCCATTATATGGCACTTTTATCATGTCTGCTGACACTACCTCAGGTTTGGTTTTAGTTTCTGGTTTGGACACGTTTCTAGTTTTAAGACCAGGTTTGTTTTCGTTTGTTATTTCGTTTTTTGTTCATAAATATCATCGCTCGTTGAGCACACCTGCCTCCGGCTTCTCCGCGTTTGGGTCGCATCTGACTCTGTGACAAGAATAATGCAACATGTTTTTTGTGTTGTTGTTATTGGTGGTTGCCACCGTAATGGACTAAATCGCATTCGCTTGCCATCGTTCCTCGAGGATTAAAGGAAACCTTAGCAACTTTATGTTGATGTCAATATACAGAAAATGTTGAATGCAGTTAAACACGATAGTAATTTAAATAATGGATGATTTTATTGGCACAATAGCAATTTTGAGTTGCAAAAACAGGAATGTTTTTTCAATAAAAATATATACTTTTTTTTGTAGTTTTATTGTTATTATCATTACTGTGAACAAGAGAACAAAGGAAATATTAAGACCTTAAGGAGGTCATAATGCAAACATAATCTAAAAGTCACATAGTGTAATATTTGACCACTATATGTTGCTGTACTGTGAATACAACCAAAAAATGAGTACCGTAAATTCCGGACTATAGAGCGCACCTGATTATAAGCCGCACCCACCACATTTTAAGAGGGAAACCGATTTTGTACATACGCCAGCTGCACCTGTATATAAGCCGCATGCACCCACATTCAAACATGTAATACAAACACAAAATTAACCCAAACCCGACTTCAAGTCCCGTGATTGAAACTAAATGTCCTTCATTAAAGTCCGCAGTCCAAAAATCACAGCCGGCATAATGAACGGAAAATGATACCAGTACTTAAGGTTTGATGCAGACCTGCAGAGTTCAGGTCCCGTTGAAAGTAATCCAAGGAAAAAAGTGTATATTTCCAAAGGTAAGGGTGGTAAAACTTTTCAGATGAACACATTTACTCACGCAACTCCTTTTTCTTTAACAAACTTTTTACCCCCTCTTCTTTCCTTGTCTGTTCCTCACCTTTAGCGGTCCCCACTTAAACTCGGCCCCCCACGTTTGTTCCCCCCCTCATTTTTCGTTCACCTGTGCAAAACATATCAGAATAAGTGTCTAAAATAAATACAAATAAATACATTACAAAAATATAAAGTTGCAAATACATATTATACATGGGTTACACATATTCACAAAGAAAGACGGTACACCGAGAGAGTTTTCAAAGCTTTAATAATAATAATATAGCTTTGACAGGGCAGGTAATGGTAGCAACACTCGAGAGCCGCTAGCGGCAGTTAGAAAAATTACATAAATTGGCCGCATCACTGAATAAGCCGCAGGGTTGAAAGTTAGGGAAAAAAGTAGCGGCTTATAGTCCGGAATTTACGGTACTACAATGCATGAGTATAAATATAAACTACGGAGACTCAAATTGACCAAAACACCTTTTTTGCCATGTATTTTGTGAAGTTTTTGTTTTTTTGTTTTTTTTGGGGGTACCCTTAGCAGCAGGTTGGTGGATAATCATGGCAGCCACATCTAGGTGAACCTCAGATTAGGTAAAATACATCCAAATTTCCTCACAAGTATTTTGTAAAATGCATCGTTATATGATAGTACATGTATTTTTGCTGATGGCTCAAATTAATAATATTTGTTTTTAAAGAATTAAGCTTTTTTTTACCATCTAAGAGGCGCTAAATAATACTCAATGTCCCTTTAAATTCAATGCCAGACCTTTCTCTGCAATGGAAAAAGCCTGCACCAGAAAGATCTGGCCATGCTAACTAGTTTTTGAAGGCCTACAGTAAGTTCTGGAGCTGTATAGGCTAGGTGAACATTGATAAGGTTCATGGAAATACTTGTTTCTAGGAAAACTTCTGAGATAACCAAAATGATGCATTTCAATCGGAACTTTCATTTTGATGCTTTTTTTTTTTGCATTTTTGACACCCCCAATATCCAAACCAATTTTCCATAAACACAAGTGCACTTTGCTTACAAAATAACATTGAACCTCTGCATGAACAATGCATAAACTTTGCAACAGCTGTTTAGCTCCTGATGTTTCTGTTGCCCTGATCGCACGCTGTTTGGTCACCATGGCGATGCAT
Source organism: Urocampus carinirostris (assembly GCF_059441175.1). Taxonomy (NCBI): domain Eukaryota; kingdom Metazoa; phylum Chordata; class Actinopteri; order Syngnathiformes; family Syngnathidae; genus Urocampus; species Urocampus carinirostris. The sequence continues at coordinate 51,796,610 of NC_142350.1, forward strand.
GAAGAATGAGATAGGGATTTGAAAAAAATGTATCTTCGTTTTTTTGTCATTTTCTTTTCTCTTTTGCCTTTAGGGAAAGCGAAAAATTGCAAAAATATATTTTGAAAAATGTCCCTGACCTGCCTTATATGTTCTGTGTAGAAATTGAATGAAGTGCTCGAAACTTAATACGAAATGGACCATCCAAGACGGATTTCTTCTTCTCCTCCCATTCCACTTCATCTTCTCTCGCTACAGGTCAGGTACGAACGCCCCACCCGCCCACAAACGTACACGCCTGCGAGCTGACCGACACGTATGTGGTGCTAAGCTGGACGGAACCAGAACCCCGAGGAAAAGAGCCACTCACCTATGATGTAGAGCGGGTGGGTGAAAACCAACGTTCTTTCCTTTTATCGTTTTCTCAAGAGCTAAACTCGATTTTTATTGACTACGTTCACATGCATGCAATAATCTGATTGGAAACTGAGTACTGTAATCATTCACAACATCACGCTTTGTACTTCCAGCCTCAATGAACATTTTTCCGCGATCTATTATCCCCAATGACATTTTTATGGCATGAAAATCTCTCACATTTAGGAGGATTTCACTGTTTTGAAGTCAAAAAGGGTGATCTACGTTAATTGATCATTAGAGGATAATTTGGAGGTGGGGAGGAGTGGTATTGTAAGATTACATAGAGTAAATCGGGCATTTGAGGTGAATCGTTTGAATTAATATCAGCATAGTTTGCGTGGGCAGGAGTGCTGTATTCATTCGTGTGCAATGCGAATTTAATGTCATTTTATTATCACGTTTTATTTATTCAGGGTACCCGAGACAAATGTTAGAGAATGGCGAAAAAGTTGTCCTGGAAGATATAAATATAAACGCACAAAACATGACAAGGGAAACAACTCTTTTTATCTGATGTTGAATCGGACTTTGAAGGACATTAAATAAATACGTTGTCAATTTTATGTTGGTATTGCATTCACAGTTGTAATTACATTTTAATCATGGCAGCATGCCTTCAGCAACGTTTGTCACTTTCAATGGTAAGATTGTGTTAAAAAAAAAAATATATATTTTGAATTGATTTTTAATCAAAATAAATAAGGGGGGGTCGTTATACACACATAAATACGGCATTCCCTTCACACCCTTCTCACCTTTTTTTATTTAACCCTGAGCCATTTTCATTCCTGATTTTAACCGATCCGTCAACCAAAGAGAACTGAACTCGTGGGCTGCTATCCTTTATACCCGATTGCATATTGCAGACAGCCGAGACAAGCATTGGGCTTCTGTCAGGGACTAGCAGCTCTTTTTTGCCGTTAATGTATTTCAGCCTAAAATGAAGTGCACTAATCCCGTTTTGCTGCGAGTGGGTAACTGCAGAAAGAATTCAGATGGTAGGCGTACCGTGCATGGTTTCCTCCGTAATGTATTATCCCTGGTCGTCTATTGCTTTTTTGCGGGTTCGGGCAGTTTGAAAGGGCCATTGTAACCTATGTTAAATGAACTGGCCACGAACCATTGTCCTCAGTTGACTGTTGCTGAAAGCAGGGGAGAACAAAACAAATTTGTGTCATTTGTGGCGGCTCTTTTTTACAGCTTTATGCAATTAAAATGAGCAGCACCAATGCGGCCAAAATCCATTATGGCCAGTCGACTACTAGTAGGAGCGAGGGCTGGCCGAGCCCATTTAAAAATGAATATGGGGGCAGGGCTACTTCACAGATCTTCTAATACTGGAGGGATTTTGGTCCTGTGATAAACAAGGGGTTACAGTAATGGATTTCTGGAAAAATCGGAATGAATCGTTTGCTTGCCGAGAGACTATGAAATAACAACATTTAGATGGCGTTTGAGAGAAATCCCATTACAAGGATGAAGCGGGCGCAACGTCATTACGCAAACAGATTTCTGGTTTTGACATTAAGAATGATTTTTATCATTCACTCACCATATTCAACAAAGGACCATGTTCATTACCTACACACTTCAAAAGTGAGCTCCGTTTATGCATCTCATGTTTACAAGATGTTCTCATACGTCACGAGATAAAAGCCTATGCACTATATATAGATGGATACAATTATGGCAACCACTCTAAATGGACTGTAGCATCTTTGCCACAGGTGCAGAAAATAAAACTGAAATGTACCGAAGAAATCAACCAAAACACATGAGGCTTTTTTAGCGAGTAAGCTAGTTCGAGTGTATCATTCTCTTTACGTCAAGTCAAGTCATGTCATGTTAATTTGTACAGCCCTTAATCACAAAGTGTCTCAAAGGGCTGCACAGACCACAGATTATTGCAAACCACGGACTATTATGACACCATCCCCTGATCTAAAACCTACATGAGGGCAAATACTACACAGATATTGTCAACATAAAATATAGGTTATCCGTATGCTATAGAATAGAAGTGTGTTTTAAACCTAGATTTAAACAGTTCCACTGAGGTTGCAGATAAAATCGCTCTCGAACCTGCGGATCTCTTCTTGGCTCTTGGGATCACTAGTAGATAAGCATAGACAAGTGCATAATTCCTGCATAATTTCCTGTGTGCCTACAAGAAATCGGATTACTCGAATGTGGATGGATACATGCACGAGTAATCGGAAATTAAAAGGACTGACAAATACAATGCAAAACAAAATACTTACAATCGGATTATTTAATTTAATTGGATTTCTGTGTTTGTTTACATGGCCTTAACTAAAAGGAATACTGGAAAAATTACGGTTCTAATGCAATTACCCGGCCGTAATTATGCCCACTTGTTGATTCTGATTCCCTTCTGACGCCGCAACATGTGGCAGAAATAAAAGCGCCTCTAGTCTAACGAGAAGGTGAACAAACAAGTTGACGGCATCTGTGATTTTGCGCTCGAGTGCAGTTTGAGGTCACCGATTCCGACGCATCCCACTGAGTATGACAGAAAAAAAGTCTCACGTCCTTTCATTCTTTTATCATCATCAAAAGTGAAAGCCTATGTTCAAATAAGATTCCTCCACCTTGTGGGTGCTCGTCTGATCTTTTCAGCAATAAAGACTCCCGCAGGCTCTTCAATATCAAGCGTGGACGCCCCAGCATTTTCCAGCTCGTGCCATAGGAAAAATGTTTTTTTTATCATTTATCCATGGATTGTTATTTGTTCCCGGGGTAATAACTGTCAGAGCTGTCATAAGCAAGGATAGAATACGAAAGTTTGGCACTTTCATTCTACCCATATAATGAAGGCTGCATTCAAATATATCCCTCAGCCTTGAGCAAGACCTGTATAATCTGTCATGTCTTTGAGAGCCTTTTCCGATTTCAAAAAATGCTTCTAGACAAATGTGAGCTGGATTTTGTAATAAGATGTGACATCGAAGCTTAAACTTACAACGGATTATTTGAACTTCTAAAGTTTGGTGTAGAGGAGTCCAAACTTAGGGGCCGGTCACACATTTGCGGCTGAATCACGGCCAGTAATTTCTGCCTGTGAGGCGGACGCTATTGGACGCTTTGAGATCGCCATACAGACGAGATACAGCAGTGCTTTACACGCGGTCGGAAATTCGCGCGCGGGTGGCAACGCGAAAAAGTTTTGCGCTGCTCAATTCTTCAGAGCACGAGGTACACAGCCTTTCACGAGCGTATCGAGGCTGAACCACGGCCAGAAATTCACACGTTGTTGGCCGCGCGCAAAACTTTTGAGCTGCTCAAAAGTTTGAGCACGTGTTAAACCGCGTGCCGCACACGTGGTCAACACGAGGTAATGACTTGGAAATGACGCGGAACGACGTGCTCTGGCCGCGGCCAGGGCGTGGTTACACATGGGTAGGATGGGAAATTTCAGCGGTTAATCGTTGGTTGGAGCATGGTAATAGCATGTTCTGCGCCTGTATCGCGGTGTTATTACGTGAAATTAGCGTGTTACGCGTGTGACGGTCAAACGCCTTTCTCCGCGTATATACAGCGCGATTTGCCGAGCACACGTCAGTTGTGCTCGAGACGTCAAGGGGTGAACATGGATCCCCGTCAGCGTAGTGACCTCGTCTTAATCCATTTTTATTTCTTGACATTTCTTTTCAAGATAATAAAATAAAAATGATGCCATAGCTTGAAATCTTGATCTTCACGGGACTGTGTCTTGAGTGGTTATGATTTCTACAGCCCGGTGTTATCCGAGAAATGCATCCCTGCCGAGATTTGCATCCCCTCGCTACTACAACCACTTTTACCTCGTTTTATCTCACTTTTAGGGAATGTAATGGCGAACATATAACCAAAACCACTTCGTCTTGCATTTGTTGGAAATGTAATACAACTTAAACCATTCCGTCTTTGTTTTTGTTGTGAACGTCATCGAACGGTAAATCCTCCCCCCTCGCGTGAACGCGCATTCTGCTGCGCTTCCAACAAAAGCGATCGTATTCTATATAAAACGCTTATTAAAACAATAAAGCGAGCTAATTATAACAATTGGGAGATCCGAGTTTATATTACGCGTTTATTCAAACAATAAAGTGCGATCGTATTTTACAAAATGCCTTTGTTAACGCGGATGAAAAAGTCAAAAGCGATCGCAGCAGAATGCGCGTTCACGCGAGGGGGTGGGGGTGGGGGCGTTGCGTAGGAGTCAGATTTGGGCACAACACCGGCTCGGGAGCTTTTATACCCGTGGTCCACACGAGAAAATGACGCAGAAATGACGCGATGAGGAAGCGGAACAGTCGCCGGCGTCTGTTTTGCGGGCATACCAGCGATGAACAGCGGGTTGGCCAATTTTGCGCATTTTCCATCGCGGGCAACCACGGGCAAAAAAAAAACGCAAAATTTTAGCCGTGATTCAGCCGCAAATGGTGGTGTGTGACCGGCCCCTTAGATAATGAACAAACAGAAATTAATAATGAAGATACTTATTTTCATAAAAGTACTTTTTGCGGTTTAACGGGTACTAAAAAGAGGAATATGTATATTTATGAAAAACGATTCTGTTCTACAAACAAATATAATGTATGAGTAGGAAGGAAAAAAAGCAAAATATTAGAAGCAAATATCAAAATCAAAGAGAAAAGTTTTTTAATGAAAAAATATGATGTTTTTGTTTTAATATATGAGTGGAACGCTGTGAAAAGTATAATGAAAGAAAAGGTGTAAAATGAAAAGTGGAAAGTCATGAATAAATCCTAAATTAAGCCTAAAAGTTTTTTTTTAATGGGAATATTTCCAGGTCAAAAAATTGTATGGAAAAACAGTTAGGTTCGATAAAAATCCATCCCAAAACCTAGGATTTTACATTGTTATATAATCCAAAAAAAATGATATCAGTGTAAGTCTATAAAAGGAGGAAACAAAATCAATCTCAATATTGTTCTGTTATATATCAAGAGCCACAATGTGACCTAAGTTGCTTTAGTATTTATCGAAATTAACAGTTTGACTTTATTTCTAGAATTATTTTGATAGTTATACTCAATAATTCAATCTCTAATCAATAATTTCACGTCATCACCACAAGTGACCATCAACAGCATTTCCGCCTTCATTCCCTGACCCCCGATTATATCCCTAACATCCAATTCATAATAAGGTCTAAATTAAGAATCTCAGAGTAACTTTTCACACAATCATACCTGGATTCTATTTTGCACTTAGACTTGGCATCTCCTTAATCGATTTGAATACATTTAAGATTCCGTACTACCAACAGATGACAGTCTTTATGACTCCCAGACCACAAAATGCTTCGCCGTATATAACGACACAAACATCTGTGAGTAACAGTAGTAAATGGTAGATGGTCTGCATTTATATAGTGTTTTTCAAGTCACTGAAGACCTCCCAAAGCGCTCTACAATGTGCTTCACACTTACCCATTCACACACACAGACTCACACACCAATAGCAGAGTCAGCCATGCAAGGCCTACCTGCTCTTCGGGGGCATTAGATGTGGTCTCTTGTAAAAGTCGCCATACTTTGGCAACTCACTTGTTGAATTGTTTGGCACATTGACTACCTTTACATGCAGGGAATCACAATGCGGATGAATTGTTTACATACCTCGAGATGAACAATTAAACGTATGCATATTCTATTCAAGTATTCCAATTACAAGGGCAAAGCGGGAGCAGCATTACCACGCAAATAGATGTTGTTTCCAACATTTAACATTTGGCAACAAAGTAGCGTCTATTTCTAAGATGTGCTCGTACGTAGCGTTCTTAAAGCTTGTACTTACACTTTATATGGATGGATACAATTGTGGTGTCTACTTAACTGATGCACTTGTGACATTTTTGCCTGGGAGTAGAAATTAGAACTGAAATGTCCTGGAGAACTCAATCAATAAACATAATAAACATTAGCTTTTTTAGTGAGTTGACCAAAGTTTGCATACATAATTTTTCTCTGTACTACAAGTCCTACAGTGCATTGCTGCATAGAAAATTGTTTGGCTCTGGGAAACTGCGTATGTGCACACAAAAAAAGTATTACTATGTGTGCACTTTCGGAAAATAAAAGGCCTAACCCAACGATGGCAATCAGAATGCTCTCAGTAGGACCTTTGTTGGATTGCTGTGGATGTTTACATGGCTACACATAAACAGAATACGAGCAATAGTCCGTTTCCAATCAGAAAGTCCCTGAAAAAGCTGTTGAGCAAAAAGTAAGTTTTTCTATTATGTCACATGTCCCGGGTTCGATTTTAGGCTCAAGAAGGGAAGGAAAACAGCTGGGAGATGGTCAGCTTGGACGCTGTGGTCAACTCTCCGAGGTTTCCTGTTTTCGACCTTGTTAAGGGAACGCGGTACCTTTTCAGAGTCCGGGCCGTCAACAAGTACGGCATTAGTGAACCATCGGAGCCGAGTGATCCAATCTGCTTGGGGAAACCACAAAGTAAGTCCGTGTGTGTGAAGTGTACTTACCAAATAAATGGTGACCCTTTACTCTCTGAGGGACCAAATGATGGATAAAACTGACTAATGGTTGAAGGTACTTGGATGAAAAAACATTGCTCAACAAGTACCTGACTAAAAATAGTTTGAGAACCTCTATACTTATATTTGATCACCCTGAACAAGTAACAAACGTACCATACATAAATACATTAAAACACTGATATACTAACCAAATCAAGAAAGAAGAATATCAGACCTTTATTTGCTGACCCCTAATCAATCAACCAAAAACAGAGCTGATGCTTGTTTTTATTCCCTTACAGACATCCCTGCTCCCCCATCCTCCATCCAGGTATTTCCAGATACCGACACCTCAGTGTCGCTTCAGTGGGAAGAGCCCGAAGACAAAGAGGGGATCCTTGGATACTACGTATACTGCAGCAAAACCGGTGAAAGGGACTGGAAAGTTGTAAACAACAAACCCGCTACCGAGCCAAGGTGATAATGGACACTAAAACCTTTCAACCTTCAAACACATTTATCGCATTGATTCTTCGATGTGTTCTTTTCAGCTTCACGGTCCATGGCTTAGAAAATCGTAAGGAATACGTGTTCAGGGTGAAGTCCGTGAGCCGAGCTGGAAATAGCGACTACTCACAGGAGTCTTCCCCCATAGTGGTCAAAGGGGCGATTAGTAAGTGCATTGGGAATTGCAACTTGTTGTGAATAACAAATATGACTGACCTTTGCGGGACTATTTAAGCGCATGTAGTCAGACATAAAACTCCTAACAATTGTTGGCGTTAACACAATCCAATCAAAAAACTAAATGATGGACTTTGAACTGGTTGATCAGTCGAAATTCGAATCAATAACCTGCAACTGGAAAATGAATCAACCAATAAACAAACTGAGCAACTGACTATTTAAAGCAAACAACTGTTTAAACTAATCAATCGACTGCTGGAATAACAAAAGAACTGACTCACCAAACAGCTGAAAAATCGACCAATATGAGGACTGATCCTGGTCCGCCAACCATACAATTAGCTAACCGAACAACCAAATCCCCCACTTGAATATAATAGAATTGGTTAGAATTGTCTACATTGTTCATTGATAACAACATAGTGAACACTGTTTATAGCGACATTGGACATAGAATGAACATGTAATTATCTGCAACGCCTATCCTCATTAGAGTCGCAGGGGTGCTGGAGCCCATCCCAGCTATCTTTGGGCAGTAGGCAAGGGACACCCTGAACTGGTTGCCAGCCAGTCGCAGGGCACACAGAGACAGACAACCATCCACTCACTCATTCACCCCTAAGGACAATTCAGACCGGCCAATAAACCTGACATGCATGTTTTTGGAATGTAAGAGGAAACCGGAGTGCCGGAAGGAAACCTACGCAATCACGGGGAGAATATGCAAACTCCACACAGGAAGGTTCGATCTCATGACCTCAGAACTGAGCCGGACACGCGCTAACTGTGCCGCCGTGTTGTATAATAAATACTTAAAAGAGAAAAGAACGGTTTAAAAAAGAATATTAGGATCGATACAGTATCTGATGTTTACCAATTATTGCTTGTAGTCTTGCTTGAGTTGTAGTGTAATGAAAATAGTGCAATGACATTTACAGTATTGTGTGCTTGGTTAGGATGGTGATAGTTCCACAGAAGAAATTTTTTCTGAGCCTGTTAGTCCTCTTGATTTTTGGGGTTGTTAGAGTTGATGAATAAAACAAAGAACTAACTCGTCTTGGGACTGAGAGGTCACAGGTTTGATTCTCAGCTTCTTCGGGTTGAATGTCAAAGTGTCCTTGGGCAAGACACTGAACCCCTATTTTAATTTTTCCTAAATCAGTTAACCGGTCAGGACCCAGCATCACACCTTAATTACAAGCTGGCACCCAAATCAAGAAAAAAATTCCACTTCTCAAATGTATTCACCTAAATGATTTTGCATTTTAAACCAGGGATATTCACATTTCTAACAAAAAATAAAATGACAAGTTCAAGAAATAATATTCCATTTAATCCTCATTTAACAGCATTTTTGATTAAAACTAAAAAGGCTTCACTTCAGTCATTTTTTTCTTCAAGATAATAAGATCTATGGCCATGCTCAATGTGTTGAGACAAACTTTATTTGTCTTTTTTACTGTTATGAAATGGGGGGTATCAAATCCCATTTCCAGGGAATTATCGCCATCTACTGTAGAGTAGTATAAATGGCCTTTATTATTTCCTTTCTTCTAAGTCAAAGGCCTGCAACCCACTTTTGTGTCCCGACCCACCAGTTGAGAAATGCTGTTGTAGAAAATCATAATAGCCCACCTCTGGTGAGCTCTTAAGTGTCTAGGTGTTCTTAAAAGCTACCTAGTACCCAGGTTGGTGACCCCTAATCAAATGTTTACCCCTTGCACCTCAAAACCTCTAGTTTTATTATTTTTAAGAAAAAGAATGTGCATATCAGTCATAATGCTGGGGGAAAAGACAACGGGCCACAGGCGGCCCACCAAACAAAAATGATAAACTTATGAAAATATATGTTAGTGAATCAAATAAAATACTAATAATACAAACAAATGTATTTGTTGCCATATTTGTCCCCTATGTCCCTTTGTGTGTCTACAGCAAAAATACTACTACAGAAAAACTGCCAAATTAATACAAAACTAAATGTCAAATTTAGTGCTTTAAAACCGAGACCTAATGTATTATTTTGCTTTCATTCTACAAATAAAATACGGACAATATGCAAATACTCCAAAATAGGACAACAGTAATTGTCAAGAACCAGAACAGGATCAGGACCCAATTGCGTGACATTCTCACACAAGCCTTTTATTTTACAGGAAATGGGGAGTCATGCACGTTAAGCAGCGGTCTAGCGTGGAAAGACAGGAATCCAGAGACCGACTAGATCGATTCCAATTGTCTGAGTTGATATCGGACAGATGGGGTCGATACTGGACAGGACGGGACAGACAGGATAGATAATGAATCAGGATATCGAAAATAAACAGGACAAAGTCTACAGGAACAAAAACTGGAGAAAATAATAAACAGGACACAAATAGGCGGAAACTAAACTGAAAACCGATATTAAACAGGAAAAAATAAACGAGAACAATACCGTACAGGAAATACCAACAGGGACAGGACCGAGTCGAAACCCACGTCTTGCGGGGCAGAAGTTCTTTGACGGGCTGACAAAGGGACGTGAGATTAAAATAGACAGAAAGCCAATCTGTTAACGAGCTGCAGCTGGCGCCACACGGGCGGGGCCAATTAGGCGCCATGGCAACCGTGACAGTAATACTAAAAAAAACAGTACATTTATGCTACAAAAAGTCTACTATGAAAATACTGCAAAACAAAACTATAGTAATTCAACAAAAATACTAGAGAAATTGTACAGGAAATCTGACTACAGAAATACGACAATACTATCCATCCATCCATCCATCCATCCATTATGCACGGCTTATCCTGAGTAGGGTCGCGGGGGTGCTGGAGCCCATCCCAGCTATCTTCGGGCAGTGGGCAGGGGACACCCTCAACTGGTTGCCAGCCAGTTGCGGGGCACACAGGGACAGACAATTCGCTCGCTCATTCACACCTAGGGACAATTTGGACCAGCCAATTAACCTGACATGCATGTTTTTGGAATGTGTGAGGAAACCGGAGTGCCCAGAGGAAACCCACGCAAGCACGGGGAGAACATGCAAACTCCACACAGGAGCTTCGATCTCATTACCTCAGAACTGTGCTGCACACGCGCTAACCACTGCTCCGCCGTGCTGCCCCACAACAATACTAAAAAACTAAATATCAAATAATTTAGTGCTTCAAATAGGGACCTAATATATTATTTTGCTTTCCTTGTCAGTGTTTCAAAACCAATTTGATGAAACTAATCTATTTAAAACAAATATTAAGAAATACAGCATGTAAATGTCTGCATGCATATTTATTTAGAAAAAGAAATTGGATACCGTAGGTGTCTATGACTGACCCTTTGGCCAATTTTTTTAACCAAATTATTGCCCACCCCTATTGAGCTATAGAGCAGAGTTTCTTGAAAATGTAAAAAATGCCTGTAAAAAGAAAGCCACAAGGCTTTTCTTTGGACTCTATGTCACATAATGTGACTCATTCTATTTCTATTCACCCCTTTCATTGCCTAGTGAGCCTTTGCATTTGGATGAGATGCCGTGAACTGGAATATAGCCTTATTTAAATGCCAATTCCAATGAGCTGTGCCTCACCCGCTGCGATCTTTTCTTATTCCGTCTACTGCAGGGGTTCCCTCCGCTCCTTCGGACATCGCTTTGCTTCTGTGCACTGGATCGGAGATGGTTTTGAGCTGGAGGAGGCCCCGTTTTGATGGCGGCGCCCCCGTTAGGGGGTACTACTTGGACAAGCGTGAGGAGGGTACCGAAGCCTGGCGGGAGGTCAACCAGAAAGCGTTCAGAGAGAGGAGGGCCACGGTTGGTAACATTTTTTATTTTTATTTTAAAAGTCAGTTGGGCTCCTTGTTCCTAAAATATGTGATTAGCCTCCATGTAATGACAATATTGGTTTATCGTTTTTGTTGATGGTGGCGCTAGTTGCTTGGCAACAAACCGAGTTCCTGGGCTCCTGCACAAAGGGTCTTTAGCCCACTTGGTGATTACAAGTGGGCCCTAATTGAATATTACTTTTGACAATTAGACAAAGATTTTATGAACTAAACATTATTAAAATATTACTAATTTGTTTGTATATAATATATACCGGAGCCATATCCCCCTAGTGGGAGGTGGCTAGAATCAAGAACACATTCCTGACTCTTTCTGGGAGATTGATACAGGAGAGGGGGTTCCCAGCCCCCTCGCTCAACCCAACTGATGTGTTGGGAGTCATTACGTGACCAAACACCCCAATTCCAACCCCTAATGCCAAGCGCCAAGCAGGGAGGCAATGTGTACCAATGTTGTAAGTCTTAGGTATGACTCGGCCGAGGCTTGAACCAGCGACCTCCCATTCTCGGAGCGGGCGCCCTACCCCCAAGGCCACCGAGCTTGTTTGCATAAAAAAAAAAATATATATATATATATATATATATATATATATATATATATATATATATATATATATATATATATATATATATATATATATATATAACATATTATATAACATATTATTTTATTTCTCTTTATACGGCAGAGCCCTCATTTGCGTTTTCTTTCAACACAGTAGCAAATTTGTACTTGAGTTTGTAATCGCCATCTTAAGTGGTCTCATGATCCAAAAACGCGTGATGTAGACAACTCAAAGTGAAAATGAAAACAACGCTGCAGCTAGTACAAAAAAATATATATTTCATTCGTAAATTCAAGCATGCGGCTTTTAATCAGGTCCACTCCGTATTCCATAATTTACGGTAAATGTTCACTTCCCACAAGTTCAGGGGAAGCACTTTGGGTAGTTAGCTCTGCTTGTGGTCATTATTGTAACAAATTCTAGCTTTGTCAGAGAAACAGCGTTTTTTAGGGTGCACTATGGTCACCGATTTGCAAGCAAATTCTGGTGACACGACAGATAAAACCCTGCTTTCCTTCATGTTCTTTGAATTTAATGGTATGATTTAAATATCAAAAGTCAAACTGTCCTTTTTTTTATTCTACCAATCCGCCGAGCTCATCGTTTAGCCTCTGTGAGTAAGGCGAGAGCGTCTCGCTGAGGCGATAAGAGCCTGAAAGTAAGTGGCTGCGAACAGAAAGATCAATGTGCAGATCAATGAGGCTGATTCCCCTCTCTTCCTAAAGCAAAATTGTCCGGTGTGGTCTCGGGAGAATTGTGGGTGGCAGCGGTAGTAATGCCTTCTCAAATGCCTGCTGGAGCTTGGAAGGAAGCTGCTTAAGAGACCTGGAGCAATAAATCCTAACAAACGCGCAAGGGAAAGACCGCCGAAATGCCGAGTCCAACTCACTTGCACTTTATTGAACATTTCTCACTGAGTCATTGTTTTGTCCCTGTTAGTTACCTTATTTGAGTGTTTTACAACCAGTGTGATACAATACCTTCCCTAGTGTGTTGCAAGAAGTGGCCTAATTTTATCTTTGCAAAAAAAGCATGCCATTGTTCGGTATTTTTCGTCCAGTAATTGTGTCATTCATCCAAATCAGTAGGTGGCAGCAGATTACCATTTGTTTTTCTTCCTTATTAAATAGCTATGTGCTCATGAAGTAGTCCAGAGAAATAAACAGTGAGAGTAAAAATGATTTGATCCCTTTCTGATTTTGTTGGTTTTCCCTCTAATGAAGACGCGATGATTCTGTACTTTTAATTATAGATGTATTATAACACAAAGAGATAAAATATATAAAAACGGAATTAAATTCAACAAAAAAACACCTGGACTTGGCAATCACCTGTATCAGATACATGTTCACATAATCAGACAATCAGAAAGGTAACAAACTCTTCAACATGGCTGAGACCAAATAGCCCTCTCAGAACCTCAGAGCGGGACCTGCACAAATCGGAATGGGCAACAAAAACATAAGCAAGATTAGGCCAGTGATCATTACAAAGTTGCGCAAAGTGATGTGAAAAATTGAACTATTTGCTCTAAAATCAACCTGCAATGTGTCGGGTGAGAAAAATGCTACCTATGATCCCAAGAACACTGTGCCTATGGTCAAGCATGGAGGTGAAAACCTCATGTTTAGGGGGATGTTTCCTTGCCAAAAGCATAGGGCTACTTTACCAAATCAGTGGGAAGATGAATGGAGCCATGAACTGGCGGTTATGAAGGCCAACCTCCTCTCTGCCAAGAAGCTGGGCTGTGGTTGGGTTTTCCAAAATGACAATGACCCCGAAACATTCAGCAGACGCAGCCAAAGAGTGGTTCAAGAATAAGCACATTATGGTCATGGAGTGGCCCAGACAGTCTCCAAAACCTCAACCCACTTGAAAATCTATGGACTGAGCTGAAAATCGAAGTTGGCAATGGACAGCCAACCAAACCATAATGATTTAGAAAGGATCCGCAAAGAAGGATAGGCCAAAATACCCCTGGCATGTGTGCTAACCTCGTGGTTAACTACCACAAACGTCTGACCACTGTGCTTGCAAACAAAGGCTTTGTCACCAAGTATTAAAAAAATTGTGTGCAAGGTTTTTGATTTTAGGTGGTGCCTGTAGCAACAAGATGGTGGACATGTCATCTCCCTCTGGTTTGGACTCATGTTATGTAAAATAATACAAACATTAAATATATTGCATGTTCATATGATAGTTTATAGTGCTAGTAGTGCTAATTCTTCAGATCAATATAGTTTTTTTTTAATCAATTAAGTTATTTTTAACATTAGGAGGCGCAAAATTACGCAGAATGTCCCTTTAAAAGTGCAATGCAAAAAATATAAAGTAAAACAAATTAAGTAAAAATGTGCTTATATTTCTGCTGATTTGAATTATTATTTAACAAGAAAAACACAAAAACTGAAAAGTTAAAAAGAAGCAAAGCAATATCAACAATATATAAAATATCTAATTACAAAAATAAAATCATAATAAGTAATAAAATGGAATAGTCGAATAGATTTTAAAAATGAAATAATGAAAAAATAAAATATTAAATAATTATATCGTTATGTCATTGTTATTGGTCTGATAAAACTATATGCATATTTATTTATAAATTTATGTAATAATCTATGGTCTGTGCAGCCCTTTGAGACTTCTTGTGATTAAGGGCTATACAGATAAACATGACTTAATTTAATATTATTATTATTAACAATGAATAAAAATGTAGTCAAAATATAGTCCAAAATTGTACATATTTTCTTATTTTTTTAAAAAAAAACTGAATAAAGTTAGAATGTAGTAAAACATTCATTATTTTGCTCCATTGGCATAAAATAATTGCTCATTTTAAAATATGGTGTCACCAAAAAAATTACAATAAAGCAAGATGAAAATGAACCATCCTGTTTGGAGATTGCATGTTCTCCTCGCGCTTGCGCGGGTCTCCTCCAGGCAAACCCTGGTTTCCTCCCACATTCCAAAAACATGCATGTCAGGCTAATTGTCCAAATAGTCCCTCGGTGTGAATGAGCGAGTGAGTATCTGTCTCTGTGTGCCCTGCGACCGGCTGGCAACCAGTTCAGGGTGTCCCCTGCTTGAAGACTGCTTGGATGGGCTCCAGCACCCCCGTGACCCTACTGAGGATAAGCGTTGCAGATAATGGATGGATATATATGTATAAAATTTTATTAAAAAAAAAAAAACTGAAAGTCATTTTTGCTCATTTTTTTATTATTTTGTTCTTTTTCTAGAAAAAAATATACAATTGTAGTAAATATATAAATATATATATATTTAAATATAAAACAACAAAAATAAAGTAAAACCATAATAGCTAAAGATAAATATGTAGTAAAACAAACAACAAATGCAATAAGAAATATATGTATACAATAATAAAAAATTAAATAACAATAAATAATAACAAAAATATAGTTAATCCTTTGCACATATGGTTTCTGCTTTTGATTATCATTTCTTATTTCACTAATAATGAATCAAAAACTAAAATACATTTTCAATGTATTAAAAAATCTTTTCTATTTTTTATTCTATTTAAGTTACTTTTCTTGAAAAACATGAAAATATGTAGTAAAAAAAAATGGTTCTAAGTATAGCAAAATCCAAAATTCCAGCAAAACTATTACCTGTTTTACATCCTTAGCAGATGATAGGAAACACATAATACTGACAATTTAGGGATTAAAAAATACTGCCCTGTTTAGTGTTTTTGTTTTGTTTTCCATAGGTTTCGAACCTGAGGAGCGGGCTTCGGTACGAGTTCCGCGTGATTGCTGCCAACATGGTCGGCGTGGGGGAGCCTTCCGATTCTAGTGAGGCTTTTCTGTGTGAAGAGTGGACCATGCCAGAACCTGGTGAGTGCCAAATCTGGGAGAAAAATAATCACGCTGAGTTGTTAATAAACCTTCAAAAATCTGAGCATTTTTTTGCTCAGATCATCCTTACAGAGTAAAATATAAATTGAACTGCAACATCATTGCTGAAGACGAATGTTGGGATTGTTTCAAGTGTTTTTTTTTAGTTTTGTTGTTAAAGAACGACACTTCAATTCAAGACAAAGCAGGTTTAAAGCTTCAACTCTTGAGTTAAAGCAGTATTTATACTATAACTTAAAGCTTTGACTCTGATTTCAAGCAGCATTTCCATTTTAATTCAGGACTTAAAACAGCTTTATAGCTTTAGCTCAACAAATAAGGCAGCTTTTAAGCTTCGACTCTGTGGTAATGCAACATTTTAACTCGTATTTAAAAGATGAAGCAGAATTAAGCTTGTATGTTGAGTTAAAGCAAAACGTACACCTAAACTCAACAATCAAAACAGGTTTGAAGCTTTAACTTTGAGTTAAAGCACCAATTATGCTTTAGCCTAAGACTCAAAGCAGTTTCAAATCTTAAACTTTAAATTAAAGTTTCCTTTACACTTAACTCATGAGTTAAAACTTATTTATTTTAAAGTTTATTTGTATAGTCCTTAATCACAAGGAGTCTCAAAGGGCTGCACAGACTACAGACTATTATTACACCATCCCCTGATCTAAAACCTACGCGGGGGCAAGGAAAACCTCAAAAACCTCAACATGAGGAAAATGGGATTGCACATGAGGTAATCCCCTTCCAGCTTAAACAGGCTGTGATGAATGTTGTACTAAAAATGAATACGCAGATATCATCAACAGGAAATATAGGTAATTCATAAGCTATAGAATATAATTGTGTTTTAATCCTAGATTTAAACGGTTCCACTGAGCTTGCTGACCGCATCTCAGGGAGCAGAGCATTCCACGACATCGGGGCCCGAATGGAGAACGCTCTCGAGCCTGCATTCTCTTCTTGGCTCTTGGGATCACTAGTAGACCAGCATTTTCAGAGCGAAGGCTCCGGACCTGAACATAGGGGGAAATTCAATTTTATTCGCTGCGTCATATGCTGAATTCGTTGTTCTCATGACGTCACTCCTGACACATTTTGTATAAAAATCAAAAGGTAGGAATACATGGTCTAATACTGTTGCCAAGATATAGCACATTACGAGGCAATCCGTGTATTTGTAAATCTGAGCACAGTAACAGGTTACCCAGAAATGGCGTCATGAAGTCGAGAGGTCGGGCCTTCGTTGAACCAAAGAAGGGTAAATTAATGAAGAAAATGCAGTACACACTAACACGTGCAAATATGAGTAAAAGAAAATATTAAAAGATAATTAAAATGAAATATTCATGAATGATTAAAAAATAAAGACAAGAGCCTTTCAAAATTGCTGCGTCGACAGGCAGAAGTCGTCACTTTAATGGAGTCACTTCAAGCCAACATTTATGCTTCAATTTTTTTAGTTAAAGCAGTACTTACACTTTAACTCTAGTTAAAAAAGTTTTAAAGCTTGAACTCTGATTTAAGCACCATTCACAATCCGACTAAAGGTTTGACGCAGTTTCAAAATTTTAACTGCAAGTTAAAGAATCATTTATTCTTCAACTTGAGAGTCCAAAAGGCTTTAAAGCTTTCACTCTGAATAAGAGAAGTATTTTTAGTTGAAGTTCAAATCAGCTTTCGAACTTTAAATCAGCATTTACGCCTTAACTCAAGAGTTAAAGTATTAACTGAAATGAAAACTATTCTCCGTTCTAGGTTACAAGGACCTATTGTAGTAAATTATCATGAACTGTCACCTTAATATGGCTTTTATATTTAGATAATTTTACATTCATTTAATTTTAGGATCCTGATCTTTAATAATGCTAGTAGAATGCAGTCGCTCCCTTAAAGTCCCAATGTGTAATATTTGACTACTAGATGGCAGTGTGGTTTCTTGTACATCTGAAGGCCAGCGACACACAAAACACCGTGGCGGCATCCGGGCGGGGGCCTAAGTGTGGATTCCACAGTCTAAAAGAAATACACAATTTTCAACTTATGATGTTTTTTTTTTATTTTTGCCTAGTATTCAAATGAATGAATGGGCTCCAGCACCCCCGCGACCCTACTGGGGATAATTGGTGCAGATAATGGATGGATAGGAGGCATTAAATATTACACATTGCCCCTTTTAAAAAGGTGTGATACCAATGCATGGTATCGTTACCTTCCCATTGATACTTGTTTTATTGGATACATCTTAAAACCGGATGAAAAGGCAAACCATGTAAAGCTTGTTTTTGTATGTGTAATAAACAGGAACGGAAGTAAATGAGCCTTCAAATAGTCTGTATTGTTTGAATAAATAAATAAAAGGCAAATTATGGATTGCGCTTTTGTGAACAAGCTTCTTTGTTAAATCCTTTTTATTAGTTTCGAAAGTAAACCACAACAGGGATTTGCTTTGAGTTTCAAGAGCCAATAAAAACCACAGGAGAGAAAAAAAACTCGCCTGATTACCTTTAAATTAGCCAATCAAATCGACCCGGCCCATAAATCCCTTCGCAGCCTTTACAATTTGAAACATCAGAACGCACAAGCTAAACTTTTTCAATCAAATGTAGCAGAAACTTCACCGAAGCGATGCAGGCTGAAGATGCTCGGCCTTGGATTGTTGCTATGGCGACATAAAAGCCGCAGCGAAATAAAAAAGCCCTCGGGGATGCGCGTGTGTTTCGATTTCTGAATCTTGCACGTGGACACTCAAACATGCATGTGCAGCTGCCTCTAACATTAATACTGGAAAATGGAACCAGACACTCATGTACATGCAGTTTTCTGAAGCGCGGCTCCTTAATCATTGTCAAAAATGTAAGAAAAAAATTAGTTTCAAACCCAAGAACTGAGCAAAAATTCTACCTTTCTGGTGTCTTTTAAATGAGGTATTTGAAACCAAAACAGATTCTTTCACGCGTTTTTTTCCCCCTCCATCCACCCATCCATTGTCTGCACGGGCAGTAGGCAGCCAGTCGCAGGGCACACAGAGACAGATAACTCACTCGTTCATTCACACCTAGGGACAATTTGGACCAGCCAATTAACCTGACCTGCATGTTTTGGGATGTGGGAGGAAACCGGAGTGCCTGGAGGAAACCCACGCTGGCACGGGAAGAACATGCAAACTCCATACAGGAAGGTTATCCTATTTCTTTAATGATTCCTGTAAAATGTTGACTTTATCTATTTGATCAACATTGTTTTCTGTTGTTTAATCAATATGTTTTTTTTTAAAGAAACCTATTTTAGGGACACAAAGAAAACATTATGTTTTGCCCCCTAAAAAAATTTTCTTAAAAGTAAAAAAACAAATTGTGACCACCCATCTCAATAAATTAATCCACTTTTGGAGGATGTTTTGAACAATAAGACCCATATTTTGATTTCTACTAATTAAACAACAAAATTCTGGGGCTCTCTAAAAGAGAAAAAAAAATTTTTGCTCCGATTTTTCACTCAAAAACTTCACAAATGAATCCACTTTTGGTTGATATGGCTGATAATATGAACCAATTTTTAAAAAAATTTTTTTTACATAAAACACCAAAATGGCTCTCTTAAAGAAACATAATTGCTCATTTCTGGTTGCTTTTAAATGGGATCTTTGTAACATAATAAACCCACATTTTTATTCTTCCTAATTTGGGGGGACATCAAAAGGAAAACAAAATTCAAAATTTTCACTCAATTATTTTGTTAATTTATTTTTATATTCATAGTGAATTTAAAGAAATCACCTAACTTGTATCATCTATAGTGATAGTTTTGATCTATCTGTTTTTTTTTATATATATTTTTGTGTTTTGTTTGTTTTTTTAACAAACCCAATGTGGGCGGACAAAAAAAATAAAAAATTCTGCTCAGTTATTGCATAAAGCAATTTTTTTTCTAAGAAACAACCTTTTTTTCATTGATCTCCATTGGTTGTATTAAAAAAGCTGACCAAGGTTCTTGTGATTTTTTTTTTTCACACAAAAACCCAATTGGGTGTTTTTAAAGGGAAGATTTTTAATATTGAATCCACTTCTTATGGACTTTTTAAAAATATTACCCAAACAATTGTATTTATAGGTATTTTACAAGAAAACAACACACTAAAAGAAAGAAGTCGTCATTTTTGGTCACTGCTTTGGGACAAAATGACTACTTTTGGTGGCTTCTAAGAGGAATGATCTTAATAATTGAATCCACTTTTGGGCAGTGTTTTGAAAATTTGACCCAAATTATTGTTTCATAACAAAACGACCCAATTTAGAGTTAACAATGTAAAACGATAAATCACACATTTTGCTCAATTCTCTGATACAAAACGATTCTTTTTGGTGGCTTTTAATTCGGACAACCTATCTAAATACATTAACCGTCTTTTAAGTGCTGTTTTATGTATTTGATTTGTTTATAACAGAACAGCCTACCTAAACAGTCTCAAGTGCATGTGTCTGTGGTATTAATATTGCAAAATGCAACCAGGCACTCATGGCACACACGGTTCTCTAAAGCAAAACGTATTAATCCCACTGGATTACCTTCTATTTATTGACATGATAAATTTTCGATGATCAACCAAATTCTAGCCTCAGTCATTATACGCCACCATTAGTATATTTCATTTATATTCAATTTTCGAGAGACACCGGATTGCAGAACAATTTAATACTTTTTTGGTTTCATCAATGGAGGAATTAGTTCAACAGTTTGATTCAGAGAATCTTTTAAAACTACTGAAAAGGTGAAAAGTCAAAATAGCACAGTTTTTTCAGCACAGCAGCCAAATGAAACAAAAGTGTTAGAAGTAATAAATGCAATAAACCGAGCTATAGTAAGGATCTTTTCCACGTGAATACAGCCTTCTTAAAGCAAGACAACAATATTTTTGTAAAGCCTCTGACATACTTGATCAGTGTGTCAATCCAGAGCGGGCAATTCTCCATACTTTTGAAACCGGCAAGACTTACACCAATTTTTAAGTCTGGGACACCAGACTGGGCATGTACCTATCAGCCTGTAAGTATCTTGTCTTTATTCTCAATGGTGTTGGAAAAAATAGTGTCCAACCAGCTTATGGTTTTCATACAGTCACATTACACCCATTACAATTTGCTTTCCGTCCACAATGTTCCACAGAAATGGCTAATTGCTTTATTGTGGAAAAACTCAAGCTGGCAATAGATAGTGGGGAAAAAATTGGATCTTGGTCTTTTTGGATCTCAAAAATGCATTTGATATGCTAAATCATGATATCTTGAGCCACAAATTATCCAGCTTAATTTTTTTCAACCAAGTGGTTCAAATCGTATTTAGAAGAGAAAAAACTATGTTATGTGTGGTTATTGGCAATAAAACATCAACATTTCTAAAATCAAAAAGAGGAGTACCGCAGGGGTCCATTCTTAGCCCCTTGCTCTTTAGATTGTATATAAAATGATCGGCCAGATTCATGTCCAAATGCAGGTTTTCGGGTGTACGCTGACGATGCAGTGATTTATGGGAGAGGTAACACCGTATGTGCAGTGTCTGATGAACTGTCTGAACACCTACAAACTATGAAAGAGTGGTTTCAAAAGGCAGGCCTGTCTCTAAATGTTAAAAAAACATGTATGTTTGCTTTGCCTCTAAAAACAAGTCTCTCTATCTATTTACCTTGGGCATATCCCTTGAAAGAGGTGACCAACAGCAAGACAAACACATATAAAAACAAAGAAAAGAAAAAAAGGAAAAAGTAGCAAAAAACACAAAAGAATTGACTATGGCCAACCCAAATGCCCAACACCAAACAAGTTAAGCACCTCGGCACCCAAATTGGTCATGCTTTCATCCCTCCAGATGAAACGTGACACAAGAAAGCAGCCATGTCATTCGGCTCAGGGTGACACAACACACTCTTCTGTTCAACAGCAGGGCCCGACAGCTTTTACTGGTTTACCCCTGCCGCATCATAAAGGTGCCCTGCCCATCCCTTAGAACACGTCCAAACATCCCACTATCCTTTCACAAAAAACAGGTCTATAACTGAAAATTTAAATTAAATAATAAATGGTCGAAAGATTGAACAGGTCTTAGAAATCAAATACCCGGGACTTTTACTTGATTCTCAACTTAGATTTGACAGCCATGTTGAAAAAAAATTGTCAAAGCAAACTTAGACTGATCAGAGATTACCTGCCTTTCCACGCTGCACACACTTTCAAGCATTGTATGATCTTCTCACACATAAAAACAGCATCTGCTCCTGATCACGTGACGCGGTCACTACAGTAAAGCCACTAAAAATGATTTACAATAGAGCGGTTAAAAGTCTAGATAAGAAGTCCATCAGGTCACATCATTGTGTTAGTTTAGAGAACTTCAAATGTTATCTTTTGATTTAATTAAATGTGCACAGTTGAGGCTTATTTAATAAATGCTTGCATCAACAGACCCCTCGGGTTCTCAGTGAGAGCATAGTTCCCTTAAGGGCTGTGGGCTTCAGAAGCAGAGAAGCTCAGACTGGGAACTGTCAAGTCCCCAGGCGAAAAACTACTTTTAGACAATCACTTTTTACTGTACAAGGCACTAAAGCCTGGAACTGTTTACCCACTGAACTAAAGGAAGAGTCAAACTGGGTCCTTTTTAAGCATAAACGTAAAGACTTTTTAATCAGGGGTCAGACATGTGACCACCTGTAGCCTCTGCAATTGTCCTGTTTTATAATATTGTGTATTTTATGTATGTTTTTTCTGCAAAAGCCCTTCTCGGGACAGACATTGAGAATTAGCTTTGGCCAGAATGTTATAATTTGTGACATGAGTTGTTGGAGCGTACTTGTCCCTTTTCAAATAAACAAATATTACTTACTGACAAGATCATTTCATTTACAGGTTGTCCTTTCGACTTAGAGGTCCGGGAAGTGACGGAGGAGTCGCTAGTACTCTTATGGGCAGCACCCCTTTACGAAGGCTCCAGCCCCGTCACAGGATACATAGTGGAGATCAGCCAAGGCGAGAAATCCGACACGTGGACGGCTGTGATTGACCAACCAGTCAAGGACACGCATTATAAGGTTAAGAAATATGCCAATGCCTTAAATGTGGTTGCTGTCAAGTTTTAGGAAGAAGTAATTATAGGTAATGGCTTAATTTGAAGCTATTGGGTAATTGAGGAAGCAGTTGAGGGGAATAATTTTGTCCTTCTCAGAATACACCTAAAAAAATAAAATAGAGAACATGTTCGTATGTAGAGTTAAATCTGGTAAGTTCCTTATGTGATATTGAGAAATGCTGAAATGACATTGGAGGATCAACCTCCAACGAAGCCTTTCTCCATTTCAGTTCAGAATCTCGAGCGCTTCATAAAGACATTGTGAGTCAGCAATACATTACTGTTTTTTTGTATTACTTGTATTCACCATGGGTCCCATAACTTGGGGTGATGCTAAAGGAGCATCAAAAACATGATAACCATGGAAACAAAGCCGGCAATTATCAAGTCAAAGCATGTTTATTTGCATAGCAATTAATCACAAGGAGTCTCATACTCTATTGCATACTTCAGACTATTATTACACCATCCCTTGATCTAAAACCTACAGCTTTTTGTATATTGATTTTAATGTTATTTAATCCTATCCACATACATTACACATAAGAAGTAATTATAATTATCCTTTTTTGTTTGTTTTGTTTTAATCAGGGGTACCTTGGATATCTGAACTTATTAGCAACGCATTACCATAGGAACTTTCACTTTGGATCCCCAACTCAAAACGGGCTATTGTCGTATCAAGGGGGTCCACTGTGTCAGTTATAATGAGATTTTATGAGTGTATACAATTGATTCTTCAAATGTAATCATCCCAAAATTGGCACAGTACTCCAAGCTCAAATTGATTTTTTTAATCAGATAGAAACAATTGATGAAAAAAAAAAAATTTTGGAGGAGGGAAATTAATTTAAATCATAAAGCGATGAGATATGAAAACAACTTGAGTGTGTTTTGAGTCTACTCTTTGTGTTGTCATCCCTGCAGTCATTTGTGTGCAAAGAAAGACACTAGATGGTGCTGGAGCTCATCCCCTTGCCCTGTCAAAATAGTTTCCTTTAAGAATTTATTTTGCATTCGAAATGTGTGCCGACAAAAATTGTTTATTTATAAAATGTACATTTTTTTCATCGTGCTCACAAAAATGCAGCGAAATCTGCGCCCACACTAAAATTTTGATGAATTTCTTGCAGGTTTCAGGTCTTGAGGCGGGTCAAACCTACCGTCTTCGTGTGTCTGCTGTCAATGAGGCAGGAAAGGGGCCTGCCTCACTCCCTTCGGAGCCAGTGGTCGTACAGGCCTCAACAGGTCAGCCCTCTAGTTACAGCTTACTGAGTTTCCCAATATAAATATGCATAGTATATAAATATATAATGCTACTTCTGTATAGCTAATGCTATGTGATTTAATGCTATACTGGCCCAAGTTTTAACAATAGTGCAAGGAAAAGAAGTGCATTTCTCAGCAACAGAAATTCCAAAACAAGTGGCAAGATACATTTTTTCACACTTTTGCTCTTGTTTAGGGTATTGTAGAAATATTTTGTCAATCTTTTGGGGGGGGGGGTTATTTGCTAAGAGGAAATAATGAATTACGCTTGAAAGACAAGAATAACCTAAAATAGGGTAAAACAGAATTATTTGGATGATTTTCATTCAACTTTTTGTGTTGTTGTGTACAAATCATTTGAGGTTTTCCAGACAAAATGACCCTTTTTTAGGTTGTCTTTTTACAACAATTACCACTATTTACGTTGTTTTGTTTTGTTTTTTTCACAAATTCACATATTTTTGGGTGACACATGAAATAAACCCAGTTCCTTTGTACAAAACAACAATTATTAGTTGCTTTTAAAATAAATGCCCTCCTGTATTGTTTTTTTTCCATATAGATGGGTTGTTTTGAACCATAAGACCTAGATTTTCAATTATATTTTACATAAGAGTACATTTGGAAGGACTCCTAATGAAAACAACAATTATTGCTCAGTTTTTTGTCCCAAACAAAATGATTTGGTCAATTTCAGGTGGCCTTAAAATGTCTTTATACTATCCTCATATTCCAAATGGTTCAAGTACAGCTTCAGTTTAACTTTGGGTGAACCTTTTTAGCCGTTCAGGTGATACTACCTGGTGACCTGCAACGGGTTAAAGGAAACATTTTTTTCTGTAGTCTTCTAAAAGATTGGATGACTTTTAAATAGAACAAGCTAGCTTTTAATTTTATCTTTGGTTGTTTGATCAATGTGGCCAACATGTCACGTCCAGAACAGAAGGTAGACCCAATCGCGTAACGTTTACACACAAGTTTATTGAAATATAGAGAAAAGTCAGCGCCAGCGATCCGATGCTTGCTGTGGACCCGGGAAGCAAGCCGCTTACGGGATCGGAGCGTGTTCCGAATGCGGAAGCGGATCTTATGGAGTGGGAGATCGTGGTGTCGAGCACAGAAAAAACTGGTCGATGGCCAGGACAGGAGAGCAAAACGTGGTCGGGATCAAAAACAGGTCGTAAGCCAGGACGGGAGAGCAAAACGTGGTCAGGGTCAAAAAACAGGTTGTAATCAGTCATCATGACACAACATGACAACATTTCATTTATTTTGATTCTCTTCTGGGCACCATAAGTAAAAATATTGTGAAAATGAGATCAATTTTAATTCCTTTTTTTAAGTTATCTTAATCACTGGTGGTTCAGTGGTAACATGTCAGCGCTCTCACCACTGCGCCCCAGGTTCGATTCCCTTTGCATACAATGCTTTGCGATTATAGTCACCAAAGGTTTTCGATTGATCAATAGTTGCACGAATGCAATAGTGTACCGTGTATAGAAAAAAAGCGTCTAGGGCGTGTTTTGTACAGAACGATCAATTTTGGTCACTTTAGTAGTATTGACCTATCTTCATACATTATTCCACTTTTCAGTGGTGTTTTAAAAATATGACCACAATTTTTGTGTTCCACGATAAAACAACCAAACTTGAGGGAGTCCTTTCAAACAAACCAACCCTTTTTACATTCACTATTTAAAAAATAATAATAACAAAACGTAAAATATAAATAAATAAAACTTTTGGGTGTTTTCTTCCCAACCAACCAACCAACAAAATGAATACAGCACTCACCTTTCACAAAATTGTGGTTTAATCAATTGTCCCAATAAGCGTCACTGCCCCCTGCAGGTCACGCCAAAGAGATCAGGTGCATGCTACACCTAAACAGGGCTCAATTAAATGAGGATTAGTGCAAGGATTATATATCCATTATACATAATTATTATGAGCCATGCCAAAATATTTCCCAATTTTGAAATGGGAAAAACTTACTGCAACAGATAATGTACATATCACCATCATTTTACCCAACATTTTTATGGGGAGAGATTAGTTTCAAAAATATTTGCATTTGATGAAACATCTTAAAATCATATGTCTTAATGAATTCTCACGCATGATTAAAAATCACATATTTAAATCGCCGATATATAATCGATCTGCAAAATACATTATTCAGAGAAAATGACACATTATCCTTAAAAGTCCTTTAAAAGTGCTTGTATTTTTGGTCATGAAAAATATGTACAAACCCTGCAAACAACGACTTGAAAGCTCAAATACATTTTTGGATAGAATTCAAAGAAATGGGAGGGTCCTTTACATCAAACATTGTTATCAATGGGGAAGGTTGTACTTTCAGCCGGAGAATAGCTGACATAGTAGTAGCCCTTCCGAAAGTCGTAAAGTTTGAGGCAGCAGTAGAACATATGCCTAAGATTGCAGGGGGAAGAGTTGAGATCTTAAGCCCGAGCCCAAACTGAAAACCGGATCAAGTTGGGCGTATAATGTCAATCATCACGTTCGGGTTTTAGCCGGGCTTCTCTCTCACTGACTTTTGTTTTATTTTATTTCTTTATTTACCCGTCCTTGTTCTTTGTATCTTTTTCTTTCTGGATGATCCGCACAATGGATTCTGTCTCTCGCGCAGGGCACGCGCTTATAGCCGTGCTCGACAAAAATCACCTCCTGTCCTTCAAATCAAGCTAATCTGTCAGGTTCGGGCTGAGTCAGGCTTTTATACCCGTGGGCCCTGGATCGGGTCCGGCTGGATTTTTTTCAGGCCCGCTCTTACTTCTCGCAGGGGCAGCGATGGCATTTATTACACCTATCATGTACATCCACTTGGACTATTCATCCGGTTTGAAACGTAACTCAAGACAATCTTACTGGTGTTATCCTCAGATGCAAAACCAATAGAGGCGGGCGTGGACGAGGACGGCTTCATCTATCTGGCCTACGAGTGCGACCATGTGGGTGATGATAGCGAGGGCCTCTGGAGCAAAAACTACACGGAGTCCATCGACCCTGAGAGAGCTCAGGCGGAAAACAAGGACGGCAGGTAAGGGCGGGCCTTGCGAGGGTGTGAACACGGGGTTATATGCGGGGTCAGGAACTCACTGGGAAAGATACAGGGAGAAGCCAAGTTGAATTTCACTCCCTGGACTCAACTTTACAAAGTGTGTGACCTCTTGGCACTCTGTAAGTGCCTTCTCGTGTTCATTCCACACTTGGTCACTTCGGCTGTAAAAAGATTTCATCCTCAAAAAGAAGGAATCTATTAGGATAAATCACTGTGTTCTGCTTAAAATATGAGCTAATAGGGCAACCGTTCTTGTAAATGAGGCATGAACAAGCAATTTGGAGGATTGAGAACGGAGTGTCAGGCCCCAAGATTATAGAAAAGGACACATACTCAAAAAAGTTTTGATGCCTTTTAGTGTTTTGTATTCATTGATATCATGTCTATGAAGGACAGAATGGCAAAATGAAAAATAGATTATAATCATGTTTATTTGTATAGCCCCAAAATCACAATATGTCTGAACAGACCACAGACTATTACACACTACAGACTATTATTACACAATCACTTGATCTAAAACCTACATGAGTGCAAGGGAAAACGTCAGCATGAGAATAATGCAAAGAACTTGAAGGGACAATGTAATCCCCCTCCCAGGATGACCATGCTGCAATGGTTGTTGCAATGAACCGACATCGTCATTGCGAAACATTGGTTATTTATACGCTATTGAATATAAGTGTGTTTAAGCCCTATTTAAATAGTTCCACTGAGCTTTTAGTTCAAATCTCAGAGGGCCCGAATGGAGAACACTCTTGAACCTGCTGATCTCTTCTTGGATCTTGGGATCACGAGTAGACCAGCATTTCCCGAGTGAAGGCTCTGTGCAGGAACACAGGGGGGAATTGAATCTGAAAGATATGAGGGGCAAGGTCCATGCATATTTTTGTATAAAACCAACAGAACCTTAAAATCACATCTTAAGCTGACAGGGAGCAAATGCAAGTTAGCTAAAATAGGGCTAAGGTGATGAAATTCTCTTGTCTTGGTTGAAAGGCTCCCTGCAGCATTTTGTGACAGTTAAACCTCAGAACTGCGCTAACCACTCAGGTGCCATGCCTTGTTTGCTTACGATCTATTTATTTAATTGATATAATAATAATATTAAATTTCTTGATTGCACTTTTTTACCTGTTTTCATTTTCACATTTGTTTTACATTTTACTTGACGGTTTTTATATTTATTTGTATTTTTAAACTTGTTTCTTTTTTTTATATTTCATTTTTATAATTGTACTTTTTATAAAGGTTCTTCACTTTTGCGTACTCATTCGTTTATTTCCTAGTTTTTAGATGTTTTTAGGTGTTTAATCATTAAATATTTTATTTATTTGTTTTATATATTCCCTCTTTTTTCCTTTATTATTTTGTTGGTGATAGGAATGAGTGGAGAGGTGTTGTGAAAGGATAGTGGGATGTTTGGACGCCTTCTAAGGGATGGGCAGGGCACCTGTATGATGCGGCAGGGGTAAACCAGTGAAAGCTGTCGGGCCCTGCTGTTTAATAAAAGAGTGTGTTGTGTCACCCTGACCCGAGTGACATGGCCGCTTTCTTGTGTTCCGTTTTATCTGGAGGGACGAAAGCATGATCAACTTGGGTGCCGAGGTGCTTAACTTGTTTGGGTGTTTAGGCATTTGGGTTGGCAATGGTCCCAAAAAATTGTGTGTGTTTTTTGGCTACTTTCTCCATTTTTATTTTTTATTTTTACTCTCTCTTTTTTTTTTGTTGTTGTTGTTGTCTTGCTGTCAGTCACCCCTCTCGAGGGATATGACCAGGGTAGATTGATAGTTTTTATTTTGGTACTTTCCAGTCCACAGTGCATGCACAACAATCGAAGGTTCAATAACACAAGTGAGTAATTCACACGAGCCTCGTGCTTCCTTGAATAGGAGCAAATCACATCGAATTTTGCAGAATTGCGATCCGTTAAGATAAGTTAAATAGGTTAAAGGTAAAGGCAAGCAGATATACACTGTTGTTGAATGCAGAGTTTCGTTTTACATCTGATCCTGACACAAGTTCACACAATTGATTTTGTACGGTACCTACTGCCACCTTGTGGTAGAAAATTACATTTTGCACATCCTCATAAGATTGGTCTTGATTAAATGAGGATGTAACAGGACCTAATCTTCAATACAGGCTGAGTTTAGGAGCCTTAGTCTTACACAACTTTTCTTCAAGTTTTTGAGGGAAGCTGACCATTTTTGAGCATCACTTTTGAAATATACTGTCCAGGTAGGCAATTTAGAGGGAACTCAGACCAAACCACACTATGTCTTTAACATTAAAAAATAAGAAAAAATCAAAAAGGAGAAAACGACTCCACTTGTCTTTGTCTCCATTAGGTCTGTCCTTACCTTCACCGAGGCCTCTGAGGAAGATCTCGGTCTCTACACCGTGGAGATGAGTGACGACCCCGGCTTGTCCTCCAGCTACCTGCTCACACAAGAAGGTTGTCTGAAATTGAATATTTTCAGTAGCTTATAAATGCCCCCTACAAGTTATAAAATATATATATATATATATTTTTTAAAGGGAAAATCACAGTCCTATAATTTGAATAGTTTAAGTATTTTTCAGAACCCGCTATAAATTCACATTTCAAACAGTACAAACCATTCGAGACTCAAATTATTTTTGCATTTGAAGGACCCATGATAATTCATTCATTCCTCAGTTCTCATATGCTCCAGCATCCACTGCGATGTTGTCTGACTGCAATATTTGCCTAGGGAAATAATTGAAATTCTTGAAATTATTGTTTTAGCTAGAAGTTACTTAATCAAAATGAAATGTTCAAATTGCAGCTCCCACTGAGATATTTGGGATGCTCAATTCCATTTTTTTCAAGACCCAAACCGATACCAAAGTCATCAATACCGATATCACCGGTACATACAATTCTTCACTCCTCTTGCAAAAAGACCGATAATTTTAAATAAATGGCTATAAATCCCAACATATTATATTTCTCAAAATTACATATTCATGCTGACAAAAATATGGATGCAATATTTTGAATTGTTTTTAAAATATATATTTATTCTCGATAGTTTAAAAAAGGGCGGGGTTAGTCTACTTATTTGGGGTAATTTAAAAAAAAATGTCTACCAATCTTATTATAGTTCCTCAAAATTGGATTAAATCATTGACAAAAACACTTTTAAAAAAACAAACAGACATAAAAGATAAGAAGAAGAAGGTCATTGTCATATTGACGATAATTTTAAGTCAATAGTTTGTAATCGTGAAAAAACACATACTGTGTATATATATATACAGTGTATATATATATATATATATATATATATATGTATATATATATATATATATATATATATATATATATATATGCTGTGTTTGTATATTCATTGAAAAACAGGACAAATGCTTGTCGTCCCACAGAAACTGTATATTTTTCCATTATAAAACATATTTGAAAAAGCACCAGGGAGCGCCAAAGAGCCACATGCAACTCAAGAGCTGCTTGTTGCTGACCCCCGCCCTAGTGAATATGATAAAAAAACTATTGTATTGAAAAAAAGCTGTAAATGTGCTCATGAAATGTTGCAAAAGAAAATCACATAATTTATATCAATCCATCCATTACGTGCATTTACTGTATACATACATACTGAATATATATATATATATATATATATATATATATATATATATATATATATATATATACATTTTTCTTTTGTTTTTGTTTTTTGAGCTGCCACCCTCATGTGCGGTCCCTTCTCAAGGTTTCTTCATTTTCCTCATGTTGAGGTTTTTTGAGTTTTTCCTTGCCCTCATGTTGGTTCCAGATCAGGGGACAGTGTAATAATAGTCTGAAAAATAGTCTGTATAGTAACCTGTGAAGCCCTTTGAGACTCTTTGTGATGAAGGGCTATACAAATAAAAATGACTTGACTTGACTCTTTGTCCATTATAAAAATGTTGTTACTTAACATCTTTAAACAATACGTGGTTTTTACAGACTTTACAATTCCCTTGAAGATAAATAAAAAATTTAATATAGTTTGCTGAATTTTCATTTAGAATTCAGTCATTCGGCATTTGGCTTTTCAAGCGTATTTTTCCTATTATTTTTTCTACTCTGCCACATTGACTTTAAAAACGTCACCTCCGCTTCTTTTGGAAACGGACGGCGTTCGTGCTTGCTGCATTTTATTGCCGATGATAAATTCGATAAAGACTGACTCAATCAGCTCCAGTTACATCACAAATACGGCCTTGTTGAATCTTGCAGTGTAAAACTTTCTCCCTAGGTCACTACACCAATAAGCCTACATGTTTGCTGTCCATCAACTTTTGTATGCAATGAGAGTTTAATCTACATCTTCTGCTTCTTGTAGACCTTGAACGCCTCAAAGAACTCAGCCATCAAGTTCAGAATCCATGTAAGTCATTTATATATAGACTCTATGGACTAAGTGATCATTACAAATATTATGAATATTCATTATTTTCCAGTGATTGAATTGAAGACGGGCTGGCACGTGGAGGTTTCAGAGACAGGCAGTGTTCGTCTGTGGCTCCAAACAGAAAGTCTGAGCGATGATGCAGAGCTGCGTCTTGTCCTCAACGATGAAGAAATAACCAGCAGTCCGGTAGGTGTTGCTACAAATAAAACGTATATAATAATATGTTACTTTTTGATAAATGTGGTAAATGTTTGCACTCTTATAAATGTACAAAGGGGTTAAGTGTTTTTGTATGAGATTTTATTTGCTTATTTACAAATTACAATAATTTAGAAAACTGACAAATTATATATTATTTAATACAAAAAATTACTTTACAGCCTGCAAATTCTTAGCATTGGGATGTCTGATATAAAAAAAATAGTTATACTCTTATTGTTTCATTAATCTGAAATCTGTTTTCTCGAAATTATTTTTGAGTGGTATTATTCTTTGGTTTCATAACCCTGAAAAAAAACAACACTTGTAGTTGATTTATATTTGTTTTTCAAATAAGAGCAACGCATAATAAGCTTATCATTTTTTGCTATTTTTGCCCAGGTAAATTTTAAGAAGGGTGGCAGAGAATTATTTTAATATTCCATGCTCGCTCTTCAGACCCTACTCTCAGCAATAGTCAACTGAAAATAATGGATCGCAGCCGCAAGTGTGCATTTCATTTAAGGTTTACCAGGATGGCATGCCTCCCAATAAAACCACCTTTTGCCGGTCCCTGCTTACAGTAATATGGGATTGGGGATAATGGATTGCGGCTACACAAGCGCAATTCTTTTTAGGAGCAAATATATTAACTGTGAAAAAAGAGCCACCGGGTCCAGCAAAATACTCTCTGTGTCAGAACCCGAACAGACGGTGGACCCAGACGTGTAACGTTTTCACACAAGCTTTATTTTACGGATAGCCAGTGATTCGGCGATCGCTGGGCGGAAGAAGTGAGACAGAGAAGTCAGGCGCGGGAAAACAGGAAGCCAGAGGCAGAAGAGATCGAAACTGGACAGGACAGACGGGATCGATACCGGATACAGGATGCACGAGCAGATACTAGACAGGACGGAACAGACGGGATCGATACCGGATACTGAATACAACAACAAGATACCGGACAGGACGGGATAAACGGGATCGATACCGGCTACTAGTTACACAAGCAAGATACCGGACAGGGCAGGACAGACGGAATCGATACCAGGTCCTGGATACTGGAGCAAGATACCGGACAGGACGGATCAGATGGGATCGATACCGGATACTCGATACACAAGCAGGGTACCGGACAGAGTGAAATTACACGTCTTGCAAGTGCAGAGGTTCGTTGAGGGACTGACAAGGAGTGAATGGGAGCATTGACTTTAAATAGGAGGGGAGCCTATTAAGAAACGAGCAGCAGCTTGCGCCAAACGAGCGGGCCCAGGCGAGGGGAATGGGCAATCGTGACACTCTGCCGGGCTTCTCTTGCAGCAATGTGCAATCGGGGATAATGGCTCACAACCTCAAGAGTGCAGTTCACTTTTTGGTGGACAGGACTGCAAAAGAGAGCAGCCAGGCTCAACAAAAAATTCGCTCTGCCGGCTCACAGCAATATGCGATGGGGGTTAATGGAATGCGGAATATTTTAGAACCCACTAAGTACAAAGTAGCGAGGGATTACCGTATATATAAATATGTATGTCATTTAGAAAAAAGTATGAAAATAGTCAAGTCACATTTATTTGTATTGCCTTTAATCACAAAACGTCTCAAATAAAACAGTATCATTTCAGTCACTTAGACTAGGTTTGCAGGTTCTTCAGTATATAAATATGGAAAAAATGAATTTGAATAATAACCTGCAGCGCAAAACAATAACGCAAAAAGGACGCATCACATAAACCGAAGCCAAACAGGCGACGCCCATACATGCCGGACCTTCTGGTGCCGAGTAAAAAAAAGGCAAATGGGCAACAAAGATAGAACAAATTGACAATTGTTCACGTCCGCGGGAGGAAATTACCCTTGGGGCGCTGGAAAATAAAATGACAACATGATGGGGCAGCGTAAAACAAACATTATTCAGAGCTGGGCTGGTGGGGGACCTTTCAAATGTGTTTTTTCCAACAAAACTGTTATTTTATTACATTGCCCGTCGATATAGATATCAGGCAAATGGAAGGCTGGACAAGGGCGACCTCCTGAAAAATGTATGGCTCTACATATTGAGAGGATGCTAACGTTTATTTATTTATTTATTCATTGTTTATTTATTTAGGAGGGTAGATAGGTCGATGTGAGGTTTTTTATATAAATATCTATTTTCCAAGAGTGTCATACCTTTCTCTGAGGGGGGGGGTTATTTTTAACCTTGCTCTTTGTGTTAGCCCCGAACTTCAAGGACCAATGTGTAATTGAGACCAATGTCAAAGACATTTTTTGAAAGGAATAACTCTGATTACCGATTATTGAGATAAATATTTAAGAAATCCGCATAATTTGTGGTTTTATTTCTAAATCGAGGCATTTTTTTCCTCAATCGATGTCTTTTTTCTTGGATCTTAGTCCTGAACTTCCTGGTGTGTAAACAAAATTTGTTTAGGCCAACGCCAATGACATTTTTTGAAAGGAAGAACTCATTAATTGGCCATGGAGTTTGAAATTTTACATATTTAATGTTTTTAATTTTCTCTATTTTTTTCCTTAACCTTAGTCTTTCTTTCTGGGGCCTTAATCCTGAACTTCAAGGACCAAGGTGTCTAAATGTCATTTTTAGGCCAATGCCTATCTATATATTATATATATATATATATATATATATATATATATATATATATATATATATATATATATATATATATATATATATATATATATATATATATATTAAAGGCACTAAAGAACAATAAAACAGTTTATTTGTTTAGTTAACTTCCAATTTTTGCAGCAGAATCTGTGCTTCTCTTGCTAGTTGCTAACGGTAGACAAGTAAAATGGTGCATTCAGAGAAATTTTACAAGGTTGGTAAATGTTCTTTTGTTGTATGACAGCTCAAAGGAAAACAATATTTTATTTAATTGATTGCTTTTGGCTGATGTCTGAAGGGTCATAATCAGTGTTCCCTCTAAGCTCCGCGCGTGCGCAATTGCGCACTGCTCGAACCTTCTCAGCGCACAAGAAAACCTAGCCAGCGCACAAAAATGAGGGCTCAAAATTACTTATTAAGAAGCGACTTAAGTCAAAGTTACAGTGCATGTAGGTAAAAATACACGGGTTTCCCTGACGTTGTGTCCTAAATGCAGTATTTTGAAGCCGAACGAAGTTGAGTAAAGTTAGTAGAGTATGTCGGGAACCGGCTTCTTCGGCTCTGCTCACTAAAAAGGAACCGGCTCTTTCTGGTCCTAAACGGCTCTTCAGGTTGTTTTTGCTTCTTTAATCCCAACATGACCAAATATTAAGTAAAATTATGCACAAAATGACTTAAAGGAAGGGGGGAATAGAACAAAAAAGAAAAAAAATACCAAAATGAAAAAGTATTGAAACGCTGAAAAAAAAGAAACAAAAGAAAGAGAAAAAAAAGAAGGAAACATTTAGAAAAAAAGCCTTAAAAAAAGAAAAGAAAGAAATGTAGGAAAAAAGTAAATAGTGAACAAAAAGAAAAAAGTAACAGCTCGGAAAAAATAAACACAATGAGACTTTTTTTAAATAATTTAAAAAAAAGTAGAAAAAAAAACACGGAAAAAAGAAGAAAAAATTTGCGTTGCATTCAAATAATTTCCAATTATATCAAGTGAATCTTGTTACCAACATTGTACTTCCACTAAAAAATGGGATTAAGTACAGTTCTGTATCTTACAACTGACTAAATAAGCCCCCAAAAATGTTACTATTATGTGATAAAATATATCAGGAAATAAAAAGAAATGGATATCTTGTGAAAGAATTGTAAGAACAAACGACGTTTGTAGGCCGTACAAACTTTGCAATAGTACATGAGTCAATTCATTCAAAAGAGAAAAATAATTTTGCATTGCCGGAAACTCAGCAAATGTCAAGTGTTGGACATGTTTGATAATTAATTATCTTGCCACACTTGGGATTATGGTGGCTCACTGTTGTTTCAAGCGTTGCTCACCGACTTTGTGTGAACGCTCAGACCCGTAGAAAATTAGAGGGAACATTGGTCATAATAGACAATCGATTATTTGGGCTTGTCCTAGTTTAAAAAAAATTTTCCTAATTATGGGGGTTATTTCATAGAAACAACACAGTATTTTGTGGTCAAAACAATTAGTTACATTATATAAAATTGCTATTAGTGTTGTTTGAAAACAAAGGACCAAATTTTGGTCAAATTGTCAGGGCCAGAACAAATGGTAGACCCAAACGCGTAACGTTTCACGAAAAGGTTTATTGGGATATTGAGGAAACGCTAGCGATCCGGTGCTCACTGGACGAGGGAAGCAAGCCACTCACAGGATCAGAGCGTGATCGGAATGCGGAAGTGGATTTCCCAGGGTAGGAGATAGGAGCGTGGTCAAATGGGCAAAATGGGTCGATAGCCGGAGCGGGGGATCAGATCGTGGTCAGGGGTCAAAAATGGGTCGTTAGCCAGAGCGGGAGATCAGAGCGTGGTCGATGGTCAAAAGCGGGTCATTAGCCGGAGCGGGAGATCAGAGCGTGGTCAAACGGACAAACCGGGTCAATGGCCGGACACAAAAAAGGTATCAGGAACAGACAAGTGGTATACGGATGAAAAACGGGACCGACAGGAGCCTGAGTCAAAGTGCTTGCCTTGCGTATGCAGAGGTTCGCTGACGGACTGACAAGGAGTGACTGGAGTACCGGGTATAAATAGGAGGGGAATCAATCAGGCAACTAGCAGCAGCTGGCACCAAACGAGAGGGCACAGGTGAGTGCAATGAGTAATCATGACACAAATTAACTTAAGTAGTTGATTTAAAACAAAATGATCCATTCATGGGTGTCTATTTTTAAGAGACAAAAAAAGTGATCTGTAAGACATTTTTATTTTGTTGTTATTAACAAGAAAACAACACATTTTTAGGATGCCGTTCGATTTTGGTCGAAAAAACTCCACCAGTGTATTGGTCCAGTCTTCACCCAAGTGGGTTATTTTTTTACTTAACTGTTTTTAGCGTCCAGCTCAATCGGCCGCTGATTGTAATTGGATGTTGCCTGCATATGCTATTCAATACCTTGCAAAGGAAATAACGATTATCTTTTGCTTCTACTGTGCAACTAGCTAGAAACCTGACCAGTCTCATACAATGCATGTCTAATTAGATGGAAAATGGAGGTTTGACGTCAGGGTGGGCGATGCAACGATTTTGGATTGTGAAAGACTTCAACAAGATTTTAAAAAGTAATAGCGATCCAACCTATTTTATTCCTTTCCAGCAGTCTTAAATTCTGATTTTTTCTTGCACAACCATTTGAATCATTAGCAAATAGCTCTGCCTTAATCGTTAGCATCACCTTTTTATGCTAATGCTAGTGTCATGTACCTTAACTATTAATGGATGGTAGCATCGTGTACACGATTGAGAGGACCTAAAATATTCTTTTTTATCATGTTTCTTTTTAACATTTTTTTATTTTTTTTATTACATGTCTTCACCTCAAGTGCCGCGTCTAATCTCATAGTAAACATGTTGTAATTAATTACAATAAAGACCATTTGAATTTGATTTGAATTCTAATGTTAAAGTATTTCCATTAATGTAATCTTATCTCATCTCATCTCATTAGCTGCACCGCTTATCCTCAGTAGGGTCGTGGGGGTGCTGGAGCCCATCCCAGCAATCATCGGGCAGTGGGCAGGGGACACCCCGAACTGGTTGCCAGCCAATCGCAGGGCACACAGGGACAGACAACTCGTTCGCTCATTCACACCTAGGGACAATTTGGACCGGCCAATCCACCTGAAATGCATGTCTTTGGAATGTGGGAGGAAACCGGAGTGCCCGGAGGAAACCCACGCAGGCACAGGGAGAACATACAAACTCCGCACAGTAAGGCCGGCAGCTGGATTTGAACCCACACAGGAGGTTCCCAAGACCTTAGAACTGTGCCGCACACGCGCTAACCACTGCGCCGCCGTGCTGCCATTAATGTAATTTCTCATTTAAATTTGCTATATTTAAAATCCACAGATTTCTGTAAATCATGAAAGGGAAATGTTCATAAAGGTGCTAAATTGTGGCAAAAATGGACTAAAATGTAATGGAAAATAATAGTCTTTATTGTCATTGATAACAACATAATCTACATTGTTCACAATGAGATTAGCTGTGGCACTACAGGATAAACATTTAATAAAAGACTTGGGGGGAGAAAAGAAAAGAAAACAAAATATGTACGAATATTAGCATAGATAGGCAAAACTAATTAGGTAAAAAATATATTTAAGAAATCGTAATAAAATAAAAAATCGTCATTTTATTCTGAAAACCGGGGAGATGGTGACAATAACCCGAGCCTTTATAAGAACCGGTTGGACAACATACTGGGTCGAGTCATCATTGATATTACCCTATTTTCCAGTTCCATCTTGGTTTGTGAGGTTTGGTTTTTGTTTCCTGTTTGCACAGTTGTATTTATTTATTTATTTTACTTTTTTCTTGTATTTTTTTACTAAACATAAAACCTTTTTCTAGCACCCCAGCCTCTTATCATGCTTCCCTGGATCCACCCCCCAAAATTGTAACACACCTTTAGTTTGACATTCAATGTCGACAATGAATATTGGTCAGTGGAAGAAACTGCTGCTAAATGTAATTACACTACTTTTCATTGCACTATTGTTGCTATGTGCTATTCTTCATTTTTCTATTATTGCATAAAGGAAATTGCATGATTCAACAAGGCCAGTCTCCAAGCACTGCCTTTTAAACATTTTTACCCAACTTTTCTCTTTTCAGTTTTTATTCAAGTTTATCCTGGAGTGCCATGTCTTATTCTGTTCTAGCATCCCTGTCAACATTTAAGTTTTCCTTATATTTTTAACTTTTTTTATCATTTCAACTTGTGTTTGCGTATGCCAATTTTTGTACAGGAAAACAAAGAAAACAAAGGTTTTTTTGGACCGATTTCATATTGCCCATCTCGCCTCTAATCTGGATCGTCTGTCAATGGCAGCAGACGACAACATCATCGTAGATTGCTAATATTGTCACTATAAGCTTGCAAATTCTATCCTCAATCAAGTATGTATTCATGTATTGCGGCCAATAAAGCATGATATGCGCATTGCCACCACATTAGAAACTTCTTTACACAGATTGGTCAGTCTTGCTGTATGTAAATAGGTGACACATTGCGTTTGTAAGGTTTATTATCGCCTAATAAGGGGAATTGCAATTATTAATTGGCTGGGGTTGACGGATATGTTCAAAACATCATGAATTCAAAGTTGCATCACCATCCTCTTGATTATTTCCATCCAGCAGCAGCCGCCGCCTCTCACACAGCACTAGTGTCTGTTTTCCATTTGCCATTATCCGGTCTGCTATCCCGAATTGCATCTGAGCATCGCTGATTGCAAGTAGTTTCTGATGATCACTGCTCAGGTTTGCCAAATCCAAGAGCCCATTTAGTTGATTAGCGCTCTCACACTCACATTTTCCCAAGTTGCGCCACAAAAAAACAGAAAAGGAACGTGGCTTCAATTGATGTTTAATCTGCCAAATTGAAAAACGTTTTATAAGCACGATGTTGATGATTCACTGGTATTTTTCCTGTTTGTGCTTCTGCAGCGTCGTAAGATCAACTTCGACAAGGCGGCCGGTCTTGTGGAGGTGCTGATAGATCCGTTCACGCACGAGGACGAAGGCTCGTACACGGCGGAGCTGCGGGACGGGCGTGCCAAGAACCAGTTTACAGTGGTGTTGGTGGATGATAGTGAGTAACTTGAAGGATTAAACCAGAGTAGCCTGCGGACCGGTTCTGAAAATAGCTCACTTGTGATTTTCTGGGAAATTTGATTTCTAAATGATTGACACTATTATCTTTTTCACGGATCATTACATGCATCAGGGGTCTCTAACCTTTTTCAAGCTGAGAGCTACTGTTTGTTACTAGTTAGTGCAAAGGGCACCCAGTTTGACATTAATTTCTAAAATTGATAATAGCTTGATGGTTAGCTGGAACAGTAAATAGGTAAAAAACTAATTAGGGGCTTGCCAACTAAATAGACAGATAGAAATAAAAAAAAAGCTAGCAAGAGGCAAAATTTAGCGTGAAAAACAAAAGAACAAGACAAAATGTTAGCTAGATAGCATGCAAAAAAATGTAAAACGCTCGATGGATAGCTTGCTAAATAGCTAAAAATATAAGAAGATAGCTAGATAGATTTTTGTTACTAATTAGCTCAAAGGGCACCCACTTTGATATGAGATTCTAAAATTGATAATAGCTTGATGGTTAGCTGGAGCAGTAAATAGGTAAAAAACTAATAAGCGGCTTGCCAACTAAATAGACAGATAGAAATAAAAAAAAAGCTAGCAAGAGGCAAAATTTAGCGTGAAAAACAAAAGAACAAGACAAAATGTTAGCTAGATAGCATGCAAA
Source organism: Urocampus carinirostris (assembly GCF_059441175.1). Classification (NCBI taxonomy): domain Eukaryota; kingdom Metazoa; phylum Chordata; class Actinopteri; order Syngnathiformes; family Syngnathidae; genus Urocampus; species Urocampus carinirostris. Next base: position 51,837,011 of record NC_142350.1, read on the forward strand.
AAAATGTAAAAACTAATCTTAAGCTCTCCTGTCCCTTGTACACATGGTAGAGTAATAGATAGGTGACCAAGTATTTCTTGGTATCTTACCGATGGGTAGTGTCGGCTGTTTGAATATTTTAGTGTCGCAGCAGGTGACTATCGTGTATGCATTTTCAATTGGGCCGAAAACTGTGACGTCATGTTAAGCAGTTATAATTGTTTTAGATCTCGGATAGCTGTCAGCCCGATATTTAGCTTGTACAGCTCCTTAGTTAGCAACTAGTGTCAGCATGTATAATGATTTTTTTTTCATGTAGCAATACTTGGTCTCCCATCACTTTGTCATGTGGGAAAGGGATGGGAGAGCTTAAGATCAGTCGCTTGTGTACAGGCTGCTGTGATTGTACAGGCTTCTGATTTTTAGTCAGTACAGTACATTGAGTTTTGTTTTGAATGTTTTTGTCATATATGTTAATGCTCATTTAATTAATATTGACTGCTGTGCTGGTTGATTAAGATTGACAGCTGCAGACACTGTCCACAAACAAGTGTCTCAATTGCGGTACAATGGGTGACATTTTCTCGCTAATTCTGCCTAGCCCGTTACCCGCAGCTGGGGAGATACGAGGGAAGGACCTGGTGTCACAAGCCAGAAACGGAGACAGGACCCAATAGCGTTCGTTAAACTTAGTTTTATTGAAATAGAGAGCAGTGTTTGATTCCATGATCTGATGATCGTCGGACACGGGTGGCTGATGGCAGGAACGCGAAAGTGGCACTTCCGTGTCGAGCGAGGATAGTCGTGGGTGGCAGGAAAGCTGGTCGGTAGCCGGGACAGGGGAGCAAGGGAGGTAATCGAGTCTAGAAAAAAAGTCAGCAACAAGTATCAGGCAGGAAACAGGGAAAAACAGGTTGATGGCCGGGACGGAAGAGCAGGGCAGAAACAGGTCCAGAAACAGGTCGGCAACGGGTAACAGGCAGGAGAAAACAGGGCAGGAGATTGCCGGAAGGTACGGTGCTTGCCTAGCAAAAGTGTAGGTTCGCAGGATAGTCTGACGGCTTACGTCTAGCCGGGGGTTTAAAAAGAGTCGTGAGCCAATCAGCGTTCAGAGATGTTGGCGCCAACGGGGCCCCGAATTAGCAATCGTGACACCTGGTGTAAGTCCAACCATCCGCCTCACATAAAACAAAAGTAATAATAAGCCGCACTGAATTTTAAGCTCCAAGAAGTAGCGGCTTGTAGTCTGGAATTTACAGTGATAATTTTTGAATAAATCAAAATATATATGTTAATTCCCGCGACCCTACTGAGGATAAGCGGTGCAGCTAATGAGATGAGATGAGATATATGTTAATTATAAATCGTATCGAAACATTAATACTGTAAACATCTTACCCATTTAACATTGTATAACGCTGGAAAACAATAATCCCTATGCAATTATTCTCAAAGACAATTCCGATAACATTAACCTAATAAATACCACAGCTAATGACAATATAATAAAAATTAAAAACATCAGTACACAATAATCCATACACCTCGGAAATAAAGAAAGATTACGCCAAATTTGTTAAAAGAAAATGACTCTTGTCTTGCGGCTACTCTTTTATATCATCTAATTAAAGTGAATCAGTGCGTCTAATGAACTGTCTAATTATCTATAGTTGTTTTTAAATGTCCCCCTCCATCTTCCCCTGCAGAATTCCGCGAGCTGATGGCCCTGGCCAACGCCAATCGGCGCGAACATGAAAGAAAAAGCGGTAAGATGCCAACATTGTTCTCTGTAAACACGCCACGTCGTGAGAATGCGGCCTCCTCGTTATGATAACAAATGGCCGCCAGTGACCTTTAAGCGGCGCAGATGTGCTAGCTAGCGCCGCATACATCATCGCTACACTGTCATTGTTTGCTTTCTCCTTGCTCCCAAAGGGCCGTACTTCCAGGAGGGTTTGTCGTGGAGCGTTAACGAGGATTGCCAAGTGGTCATAAAGTGCAAGGTATGTAATTGCCGCAATGAATATATTTGCGTTGTTTTCCGTTGCGCAATGGTCATTAGCGCAAACGGTAAAAGAGGAAACGGTAGAAAATGCTCCAGTTATTGACAAGTTTCCAAAGTTTAAAACATCCATCCATCCATTATCTGAACCGCTTATCCTCAGTAGGGTCACGGGAGTGCTGGAGCCCATCCCAGCTATCTCTGGGCAGTGGGCAGGGGACACCCTCAACTGGTTGCCAGCCAATCGCAGGGGACACAGACAGACAACTCACTCGCTCATTCACACTTAGGGACAATTTGGACCAGCCAATTAACCTGACACGCATGTTTTGGGAATGTAGAAGGAAACCAGAGCACCCACGCAAGCACGGGAGAACATGCAAACTCCGCACAAGAATGCTGGTAGCTGGATTTGATCCCGTGAACTCAGAGCTGTGCCGCGGACACACTAACCACTCGGTTGCCGTGCTGCCTTCAGTTTAAAACAAATGTTTCAAATAGTGTCTGTAATTCTATGATTTGTGGAATCAAATTCGATGGATACTCGTCCTTTACCCCCAAATTTACTCCCCTACAGATGAAAACAAATTCTAATATTATCTTAAGCAAGCCAGCACAATATGAAAATTTCTTTGGCGTCATTTAGTGGCTTCTCGATGTAAAATGTTTTAAGGAGCATACTTTTGTCCAGTGGCTATCCAAACCACGGGGAAGGGGGGCAATTTGGGGCCGATGGTCAAGTCCCGGAGAATCATCATTTTATTTTATTTTTCCTCTGTTCATTAAATACACAAAACAATGAATTCAAAATGAAGAACATTAAGAAACAATTGAGAAAAATGAAGGGCAGATGAGAAAAAAGCCAGAGCTTCAATGGCATTTACTCCTAAACAGCGAGTTTTACTCACTGTAACCTTTTTATGTCTAAAATTAATAAATTTTGTTGGCAACATTTTTCTGTTAGTTTTGATGATTTTCTTTATACACTAATATCTATCCATCTAACTAGCTCATATATTTTTTATATATTTTTTAATTTGATCATTTATTTATTCTAAAAATTGTGTTTATTTATTTTCTTTTTTTTATTTGGTATCAATGAATGTAGTTTTCCCTTTTATTTATGTATTTCAGTATTTGTATTTATTTATCCATTTCGTCTATTTATTTGCTTACTTATTTGTGAATTGATTGATGTTTTTTTTGTATATATATTTATCCATGTAGTCATTTGCCCAAATATATTTACCTGGCAACAGCGGTAAGAGAGACCATTAGAAGCAGGCTGAAAGTCTTCTTAAATATTATTTTTGTTTATTCTTTGAAATTGCCGCAAGCCCTAATCGTTGATAATTATATTGCAATAATATCATGTTCATAAATCATTATTTTTCTTCAGAAAGACTAAAATATACCACTAGGGTTATATTTACACATTCATACAGAATTATTTGAATTTTGATTTTTCTTTTTAAATAGCATCCGTTTAAAATCTAGAAAAGATTTGTTTTTGTTTTTAGGGCCTAAGGAAAGGGAAAACGGGGGTCTTAACTATTACTATTACGATACTTGTTATTCATATACAGAGACACCTCGCTTCGGTTATCGCTGGTTCACTGCTTTGCAGATTTTCATTGTGCATTGTGTTCTTTATTCTGATTGACAAAACAGAGGAAGATGCTTTCCATCACCAAATAAGTTGGACCTCTTTACCCGCTAAAGCTACTCAGAGGCCACTTGCGATTCTCTGATGCAACTGGCGCTTTGTTTAATTTATTTAAGACAGAACCAGAGGATTCATTCAGTTTTCCACTATGCTCACATAATCGCGGCAAAGTATCATTTCAAGTGTAGTGGATTGGGTCCTGAAGGTGGAGAGCATTCTGATGTCTCGCTTCTTTTCCAGGACCAGAACGACTATTTGGACTTATATAGAGCTGTAGAGAAGAAATGCAGTTGAGGACGTTTATTACAAAGTTTCGAAATAAATATAAAACAGAATTAAAGTAAAACGGAGTACACTCTTGACCGATCGATCAGGGATGCTTACGAACCCGACCACGCAATGCAATTGGGTCCTGTCTTTGTTCTGGTCCTGACAGATAACCAACGGATTACTGTATTATTTGTTATTTATTAATTTCCTTTTGGCTTATGTGAAGTTAGATGATTAAATAATGGACACATTTAGTAATATATCCTTCAATGCAATGTATACTGTATTCAATATTCCCACTTTTATACTTCTGAATATATTTCCGCTCCTATAGGTGACAAACACAAACAAAGACTCCACACTCAAATGGTCCAAGGACAACAAAGCAGTGAAAGATGCTAATTATGACTCCTCGTCTGGAGAAAGCGCTCTCACCATCCAGCAGGTAATCAAATGCTAATCAAAACGTGTGTAATTTTGTAAATATGTAATTCAAGGAACTGCATCTTTCCCTCAGTTTGAAAAAAAGCATGCGGGCTTGTATAAGGCGGTGGTGTCGGACGCCAGAGGAGAGGACGTGAGCACCTTGGCTTTGCGGGATGAAGGTGATTGTTTGATGGTCCTTTTTTTCAGAACCACTTTCCTGTCCTTATGTTTGTACAGTAGACTCCCAGGATATGGCCACCCAGCCATATAACAGTTTCAGTTTTCTGATGTGGAATAAGATGTAGGCCACTTTTATGGCATTTCCCCCACCATACGTCATGAAGAAATCATGGGCGTTTTGGTGTTTGTCTCTACGATACATTTTTGCTACTTGTCGACATCATATTAAAAGCTGGTTTTTTCTTGGTTTGCGTCATGGCATCATGAAGATGCTGAAATGCTACTTGCGGAACTACCTCCAACAATGCCTTTTCTGTCTCTCCATTTCGGTTAGTGTTTCTGATCAGTAATACTTTGCGAGGCAGCAATTCAATACTGCATTTTTAGGACTGTATTTATTCGCAAGGCTTGCAGTGATGCTACCGCGATGCTTCTAAATTAGCTTCTGTCATGCCCCCCTTGGAAGAAGAAATCCTTATTCGCGACCCCATCCCCAGGAAGTCTGGCCCCTCATCATGGTTCATAATTTTTTAATGGTCTTACTTGAGGGTCTGCTCCACTTCGTATCAACACTTCATACTTAACGCCTATGTTCTGTGCTTTATGCGGTTAACCGTAAATAAAACATTGCCAATGAGAGCGCCAATGCTCCCTAGTGTGGTGGCAGTACAATAGCACTTGACTCTTTAGAAAAGTTAAAAAAATAAAATGTTACTGTACGTCAAAGGCGCCCACACACCCCTTGACGCAGCCCCCCCTCCTCTATTTGAGAACCATTGTGCTAAAGGAAGAAACAAAATCATGAACAGCATGGAAACGAAGTTTGTATTTATCAAAAAAAAATAATAATCCTTTACTTTGCTAATTATCATTGCCGTAACCAATCATGACTATGTTCTAAAATATGGCGACCACCTCACACCAATTGTAAATAATGGGTCTTTCTTTGCCATTCTGTCCAACACTTGTGCAGCTGTGATCCATTATCCCCAAACACATATTGCTCTGAGTGGCTACAGACAGAACATACTTTCTTTGTGCATCGCAGCTCTTTTTTTACCCATTACTGTATTTCCGTCTAAAGTGAACTGCACTAGTCCGGCTCTTTACACATAGTCCGTGGGGACGAGCACGACGCACTTTTTCCTGGAGGTGTGCCTTTATGGCCCGCCTAGAATGAAATGCACTGGTCTGACTGCGATCCATTTTCCCCGTTCAACTATTGAGAACAAGGACGGGCAAAGCACGTTTTTTTCAATAGCCACTGAAGCGCGCTATTCTGGCCCGCTACAATGAAATGCAGTTTTGGCCACTATCCATTATCTCTGATCGACTATTGCTTAGAGCAGGGGCAGGGAAAGCACATTTGTGTCATGTGAGGTGAGTCTTTTATATTTGTTCTTTCCGCCTAAACTGAACAGCATCCGTGCAGCCACAATCCATTCTCACCAATTGACGGGCGTGGGCCGGCACAGCAAGTTTTAAAAAGCATTTTTACATATCGCTAGGGTTTATTGTCTTGGTTAAGCAGAATGAACGAGGGATTACAGTAGTGACGCATCCCGGGGTTTACTATAATTTGATTGATTGCAATAAACATTCTCACATTCCGCCCAAGACAATCAGATGTCTCATTCACTGGCCCTGACGACTATAAACATCATAAAAATCCATTTTTAACTAGCGTGGCATTGAAAGAGTTTAAGCCTATTCAATCCTAATTGCTACACTATGCTCATTATGAGTTTGTGTTTCTTCACAGAGTACGACAAGCTTGTCCAGCAGCTGAGCAAACAATGCGGTGAGTGAGTCACACGACAAGTCGACATGACAACGCTAGCTCTCTTGTGTATTTACATGTAAAAAACACCTCATTAATATACATATTTAAATTGGTTCTGTGGATGCACAGTTGCTTCATCATCATCATTATTATCATCACCATCACTTTTTTCACCGTTATCATCATTGCTGTTTCCATACATTTTCAGCATAATATATGATAAAGAGGATCGATTATGATAACAATAATTCTCATTCATTTTTATTTTTTCCTTCATTTATCCTTCTCTTCGTCCATCTCTGCAGGACTGTCAGCGGGTCCATTAAGGGTTCAGAGCACGGCCCAAGGTTTACGGCTGTACTGCAACCTCACCTATTACATCAGTGAGCTGAAGACCACTTGGAGCTTCAAGTAAGGAGCTCTGACTGTCAACGATCCTCTTAGTTGAGAAGTTTTCAGGTCCCAAATTTGGTACTTTGTACTGTGCTTGCATTAGGTTCTTCCTCACTATTGGTTCCAAAAAACTTACTGCATGCTTAGTTTATCCAAGTTTAGTCGAAGTGACCAGTCTTAGGTGTTATCTTGGAAAGTGCTCTTGCTCAAATTTGGGCATAATTGACCCCAGCAATCCTTACCGAGGACAATATGAATTGTGCTTATAGGTCAGGGGTGTCCATATTTTTTTCTTCCGAGCACTACAATGAAAATTATAAAATATTACCCTATTGGCAGAAATTTACAATAGCAAGTACAAGTGCTCATTTTACATATATTTTTTATTGTTTTGAAGTATTTTGTCTGATTTATCGAAATATATTGAGGACAAAACATACCTAATGCACAATATACAGTAAATTGTGACCCTATTGGCAGAAATGTATTATTATAATAATTTAACAGCTCAATTTAGGTCTACATTTTATTGTTTTCAAGTATTTTATCTAATTTATTTAAATTTATTGAAAGAAAAAAAACACAATATATAGCAAAATTGTCTAATCTAGCAAATGGTGAAACAGTTAGACTCTTTTAAGAAATATTTTCATCTAAGATTTTTAAAAAATCATTAAAACTACAAAAAATCTTACCATTTAATAGATATGATCATTTTACTTGCTGCAGTCAATGCCAAGATCCAGCTTATCTCTGAATAGCGGGAAATGATTTTAAAAGAGCAAAATTTTCTTCGAGTGCAACAAGAAAATGCATTTTACTGAGGTTTATTATTAGTAGTATTATTATTTTCATTACCATTACTTTGATATATATACCTCTACATATAATTGTTGAGGGTAAATTACGTATTTGTAGCCACAGTATATAAGAACTTTTCGTGGACTGCAAATGGCCCACGAGCCATAGTCTGGAAACATAAACCCTTTGATATATTCACAAATGAAAATGTAATGCCCTCGGAAGTATTTGAGTCGACTGGAGCCGAAAGAAACTTAAGGTGTCCAAGAAAATATTTTATTTAATCGTTAAAATCAATTCAAAACTCGTATCCTGTCATTATTCTTGTCGCTTTAAATACTGGTTTGCATTGCAGCGATGCATTTAGATAAATAAAACAAGAGCAGATTGGACAGAATGCAGTAGTATGTATTATTTAGGAACTCCTGATTGCTCCCACACTGAAGATATTCCTGCGATTCGAATTAAATTTGTGTTGAACATAGTTTACAATGCGATTAGACTTGGCAATCCAGGATAATCACAATCATCAAATAAACAATATTATAATGAGTATTATTTACAAGATAGTGCTTGTAGATTGGCCAAAGTTGATAGCGCATTAGTAAATGTTGCAATGCTTACCCTCAGTAGGGTCACGGGGGTACTGGAGCCCATCCCAGCCATCTTCCAGCAGTGGGCAGGGACACCCTGAACTGGTTGCCAGCCAGTCACAGGGCACACAGAGACAGACAACTCACTCCCTCATTCACACCAAACGACAATTTGGACCGGACAATTAACATGACCTGCATGTTTTTGGAAAATGTGGGAGAAAAACGGAGAAAACCCACACAAGCACTGGGAGAACATGCAAACTACACATGGGGAGGCTGCGGTAGCTGGACTTGAACCCTGAACCTCTGCACCGTGGGGCTGTGCGCTAACCACCCACTTTGCAAATTATAACAATGAAAAAATTTAAAATTAATATATATTTTTCCATACATGGGCAAGATTTTTTTCACATTATTGTGTGCTTTTTTCGGGTGGTGATAGCGCTGGGGAAGTAACTGCTCCTGAGTCAGTTAGTTCTTGTTTTGAGGGATCTTTAGTGCATGCCATTTGGCAGCGGATCAAAGAGTTGGTGTCCGGGTTAAGCAAAGGCCCTTCTAATTTTGTCGGCTATGCTGCGCTATTACGAACCGTCAGTGTCCTCCAGAATGGGCAGTAAGCAACCGGTGATTTTCTGGGCTGTGCTGACTACTCTCCTGTTTGCTGCCATGCTCCCAGCTTACCACACACTATGCCAGAATGCTCTCCACTGTTTCTCTGTAGAAGAACACCAGCAGCTTCTGTTCCAGGTTATTTTTCCTGAGCACTCAGAGTAAGTGAAGCCAACTGCTGAGCCTTCCCTACCACAGTTTGGGTGTTGGCAGAGGTCACCGGAGATATGCACACACAGGAGTTTGAAGGACTGGACACTCTACACCGCTTCCCCCTGCCCCACCTAGATGGATCCGATCACCTCTGTCTTTCTCCGGCCCCTAAATATAACCCCCTTCTAAAAAAAACAAAGCTGTATCAAGAAAGATTACGCTTGAAGGTCCCTTCTATCAGTTGCAGAACTGCTTTAAATATACGCTCTTGGCTGTGTTAGGATATCATAACCTATAGATGTTTATATAGTACTGTGTCTATTTCCATCCCTCAGGGGGAAACAGATAGAACCCCAGTCCAGGATCAGGATGGGCAGCAACGTGGACACGGTATGGATGGACATCTTCAACCCTACAGAGAATGACAAAGGCAAATACAGCCTGGCGATGTTCGATGGGGGCGAGACACATGAGCGTCACTTGGATCTGTCAGGACAAGGTTCGATATTCATGGCCGTGCACGGGGATATTTACCATAATAATAATCTTATTTATTCACAGCATTTGGAAATGCCTTGATGGAACACCTAAGACTGAAGTAAGCTGTCCTTTCTTTAGCCTCAAACTGTTGGCATGGTTGACTGATCACTAATTAGGTAATTTGTTTTATTCTCTTTAGAGAAGAGGCCGTTGTTGAGAAAAGTAAGTGACAACATTTTTAAAAGGGATGACAAGGGCAAATGTAAACACACACTACATTCCTTTCAGATCGGGCGAAAGTGCTTAAAGGTCTGCCGGATGTGGTAGCCATCATGGAGGGCAAGGTAAGGACAATTTTTCTCCACATTTTAAAAGAAAAAAATGGGATGGAAAGAAATAAAAATGTTAGACATTCGCCCTTAATCAACTTCAATGATCGACAACAACATGGAATCACATAAAACAATGTGAGATAAAAGCGTGTTTTTTTTTGTGCTACACTCAATCATACATATCTTGTGATATTAGGCACTTTTACATTATTGTACAAGCCAGGCATTAACAAAATTAACCTTTTAAAACAAAAAGCTAATCTTTTGTTACTGATTAGCACGATCGCCTACAAGTTTGATATGCATTTCTGAAAAAAATATTTGTCACGTTATTGCCCGGTTGTTGCTTTGTTATTAATGTATTATAAGCTAATGTAATTTTTAAAATTAGGAATAAAATCTATCTACCGACCGACCAACCCACCCACCCTGGTAATATCCCTCGAGAGGGGTGACCAACAGCAAGACAAACTCATACACACAAAGAAAAGAAAAAAGGGAAAAAAATAGCATAAATATTTGACCATGGCCAACCCAAATGCCCAAACACACAAACAAGTTAAACACCTCAGCACCCAAGTTGGTCATGCTTACGTCCCTCCATATGAAACGGGACACAAGAAAGCAGCCTTGTCACTCGTGTTAGGGTGACACAACACACTCTTCTGTTCAACAGCAGGGCCCGACAGCTTTCACCGGTTTACCCCTGCCGCATCATACAGGTGCCCTGCCCATCCCTTAGAACGCGTCCAAACATCCCTCTATTCATTCACAACACCTCTCCACTCATTTTTATCACCAACAAGAGCTCTAACTTCCACTACATTTAGACTTTTAGGATTAAAATAGCAGGTTAAAAATCAAATTGCCTTGAAAATGTCAAAGACCCATAACTAGTGAGCTATTTTAGGAACCAGCCTGCAGGCACTTCATTGGTGACCTATGGTGCAGGTATTAATATAATTAAATATCACCTTTAGCACAATGGTGATGTCTTTTTTCAGGTTTAAAAAATTAGAAATACAGTCCTCTAATTTTTTTCTTTTACATTTTTTTCAATGTTACATACATAAAATTACAATACAATTATAAAATGCTCACAAAACCTATACTCATTGGCAGAATGGCTTGCTATTTTTTCTAGTTTCAAAATATTGTTACATGGTTTTCTTCAAAAATACAAAAATGTTACTAAGAACAAGCAAAATATAGCAGAAAGTTCTTTTTAGGTCATCTATTTTCTAAAACAAGGCAAATTTTCTACCAACTGCTAGATATAACTAGTCTATATTTGTTTCATAAAACTAGTAGTAGTAGTTAGAATGTCTTGGAAGAGGAAAAAATAACCACGAAATTAGGAAAATGGCTAAAAAAATACTTTTCTTGCTCTGGACTCGCGGTGCATTCAAGACCATAAACAAAGGATTATTTTTTATATTCAGGGAAAGCTATGTGATTTTCTAGGAAATTTGAATTCTAACTGGCATTATAAATAATTGATGTGATCAGAGCATTTAAATATATCATTCCAAAGTTCTCTTTGAAATTTGCCTATAATTTATATATGTTAATCGTCTAATGCCCTTATACAAGGCTTATGTTTTAGTGGTTGACTGAGCCTATTATAACCCTAATAAATACACCATGTTAAAAACATAACAATATGATAAGTTGCTATTTTCTAAATGCATATCAAACTAGTGACCCTTTGCGCTAATAAGTAACAACAAAAGTTGCTTTCAGCTACCAAGAAGTTGGTGACTCCAGCTAAACACATCCTTTAGGTCAAGTCAAGTCATGTTTATTTGTATAGCCCTCAATCACAAGGAGTCTCAAAGGGCTGCACAGACCACATATTATTGCAAACTACAGACTATTATTACACCATCCCCTGATGTAAAACATACATGTGGGCAAGGAAAAACTCAAAAGCCTCAGAATGAGGAAAATGAAGAAACTTTGAGAAGGGACCGCACATGAGGTAATCCCCCCTTCCGGGTTTGATGATTAGCTTCATATTCTTTGTAGGCAGTTATACTTAATTTCCAGTTCTATTAATAGTGGGTTTGTGTGGTCCGTGTAGCTGTATCCCTCCATAACTGACACCCATTTGGCTTTTATTTAAATATTTTCGTCCCCCGTCATGCAGTCCCTGTGCCTGACGTGCTTCATCGAAGGTGACCCGGCCCCGGACGTCTTCTGGATGCGTAACGATCGGAAGATCTCCGGCGACGATCAGTTCTTCATCACCAGGGAACCCGGCTGCACCACCATCACCATCAATAACGTCAACACAGACAATTCGGGCAAATATACCGTGCTGGTGCGCAACAGCTGCGGTGCCGAGTCGGTAGACGTGACGGTGAGCGTTTACAAGCGAGGAGAGGTGCCACCGGCCAACGCCACCGAGATGGGCTTGTGAGCGTTGCTGTGGATAAAGGGTGAGCACATTTTTGGCATAAAATGCCAAGTTTTATTTATGTATTTATTTATTTAACATGCAAAACGTGAAAAAATGGCTGGCGGAAAAAAAAACACACAGAGAGTAACCAATTGGACGACAACCCAGACTAAGTCAGTGAAAGGCAGCGAAGCTCCAGTGGAAAAAGTTAAGCTGGCCAACCAAAAACCATGCAATGAGCAGCCAAACTAACCGAGAACCAACATTGAAAAATGGCTATGGCGACAAACATAAAGCCGGCCAGGAATAAACAAACCAAGGGACATTCAAAAACGACGCTAGCACCAAGGTAGCCTTCCAAAAAAACATACAGTGGGAACCAACGAGCGCCAACTAGGAGCAAACCAAACCAAAAAAGCCTTTGTCAGTCCCAACACTAACGGGGAAGCTATCCAGACAAAACAATACCAACTGCAACATGCGCGGGGAAAAACACAAACAAAAAGCCACAATCGTCTACCTCCAAGCAGAAATGAGCGTTATGCAACCGCTGTTCAATAAAATCGCAGTCCGTTTCAGAGTGTGTATAGCTCCGCCCATTCCTACTGCTCACCCAATCAAATTGCTCTAGGTGCTTTGCTAGAGCTTTTGGGTAAAACGTTTGTTTTGGGTTAAAGTTTATTCTGTGGCTTTTCATCGTAAAGTGTCTAAATATTGAACATAAATTGTTTAATGAGCCTCAATATAAAGGATTATTTAGTGACTAACGGCCACAATGCGGTCTGTTGGTGTTACATTTTGACTGTAAACTGTAGTTAAATTTCTGTCCTATATATACTGGACTGAATGCTTTGGTATTGTCTTATCTTCGAATGTGCGTCAATCAGAAGCCGAAATAAAAATATAATAATTAATTGCATAAGTTCTATTTTTTCTTTGAGCCGTATGTACTCATGAAAAGAGCCATATATGGCCTGTGAGCCATGGGTTCCCGACGCCTGCACTATAAGATCTGCTACGGAAAGCGTACAAAATACATATGGAGTGTGTTTTTTTCTTTAATTAAATCGGACTCGGTACACTTTATCCCAGAGTCGTTGTAGTTTTAAGGTCACGTTCCAGTACATAAGGGAACAAAATGCAACACTTAAAGGAGCCGGGTTGTACTTTTGGAGGGCAAACAGTCCACAAGGTCAATCACCCCTCCAGCGGGCCCCTGGAGTCACGTGAGGAGGTTCAACGGCACCGAAGGGAGGGGGAAAAAGGTTGCAGACGTGTAGAAATCCCAAATGAGGCCTTTCCCACGAACAGCCCCATTAATTTTTTACTCAACTGCAAAAGTCAGTGGGGCTTAGCTTTTTTCACTTTTTTATTTCTAAATAATCTTATCCTATTGCTTTTTTCTCTGTCTTCACCAGGATCATATTGGGACTCAACAACCCCTTTCCGAATCATGTTTTGATGTGCAAGTTAAAATGGTTGAAGTGGTTGAAGAATGTCTAAAAAATGGAAATGAATGCACATTTGATGGTTGTGTTATGTAGCGTTGGAGGATGGCGATTATAAGAAGGAATGTATTACGTTATGATTGGTGTTGAAATTAAATGATTTTCCACGAGGAAATATATGTGCTTCTAGACGTCTCGTCAATTATATTTGTTCTCTCTAGTGCAGGAGTGACGAACCTTTTTGAAGCTGAGAGCTTTTTTAGTTAGTGATTAGTGTGAACGGCAAGCAGTTTGATACAGACGCTGCCCTACTTACGAACGAGACGATGGTTCGTAAGTTGAATTTGTTTGTATGTTGCTTCAGTGCTATATTTTGTACGTTTAAGGTTTAGATACGTATATTTAAGGCTTGCATAACAAACCTGTATTGTTTTGTACTAAAAAAATAAACATTTCATAAAATAATATGCTCTATAACATTACAAAGCAGGCTGAATGATAAAGCATAGTACTGAGAAACAAAGCTACACATTAGGCGTTGACATTATGTGGTCTGTGAGGCCCTTAGAGACTCCTTGTGATTAAGGGCTATACAAATAAATATGACTTGATTATAAAAGATAAATAAAGTTGAGTTTAACTTACTTTTGGAAGATGCGCTTCAAGAGGTCCTCCACCGTGGTAAAAAAGTGGCCGAAAAAAAAGCGTTCTGACCATTTTCTCAACCGCATCAAGCTTTCTTATTCCACTTTCATTTTAAAAGAAACGTCTCGCCTCTTCTTTACACTTTACACCAACCATATTGAATGGATGCACGAGATATTAAACATTAAAAACATCAAAGTTCTTAGCGCGCTAGAGATACAGTACACGTTGTGATGATTACACACAACCAAGAAGTAGAAGCTTCTTCTTCGGTGTGGATGCTTGGTGACCTCTCACAGTGCCACGCAGTGGAAAGAAGCACTACAGTACTGTTCTCTACTCGGAAAAAGGTACAAAATCTAACTTAGAGCAATGTGCGGATATTCTTCGACATCCCGAAAAAAATTGTCGTTGCTACTGTTTCGCGTAAGTCGAATGGTCGCAAGTCGGGAAGCGTCTGTACGCCTTTTGTAAAATAACAAGTAATGTTCTTACTATTTTTTATTATGTAATTACCTGCTTCAAACTAATATGATTTAGGGTAAAATAAGCTCAGTCAACAACTAAAACATCTGCCTTGTATATAGGCCCTGCATAATTTACATATTTAAAGTATTAAGAACTCTGGAATAATTGATCATATTTTTAAAGAAACTCATGGAAATTATTTCAAATTTCCTAGAGAATCACAATGACCGTTCACTCGTTTAGCAATTTTGAATACCTGCACAAGGCATCATCTTGGAGAGCACTGCTCCACAGTTAAAAGACGTAGAAAAAAAATCTATTTCGGATGATGAGTGTAAAAAATATGCAGTTGAAAATGCTGATTAACTTTTGTTTGACTTTTATTTAATTATTTATTTATAAGTATGCTGTTTATATGTTCTTGAGTACAAAATTTAATATTTTCTCGAAATAATTATAAAATAATCATAATAATCATAATAATAATACAAATAATAATCAAAATAATAAGGTTTAAGCGTGTTGGGGAGGCAGCGTCATGAAGAAGGATGCCTCTCGTCTCAATAAACTGCCGAGGAAAGCAAGCTCTGTTGTGGGCACAGAGCTTGACAGCCTGACAACAGTAGCTGAGAGACGGGCACTGAAAAAGCTGCGGTCAATCATGGACAATTCATCACATCCACTACACAGCATTATATCCAGACAGAAGAGCAGCTTCAGCGACAGACTGCTGTCACTGTCTTGTACCACGAACAGACTGAAGAGATCTTTTCTTCCTCATGCCATGAGGCTCTTTAACTCCACCCGGCGGAGTAAGGCCCACATTAAACCACACCCACTACATTGCATATTACCGTACTTTTATTGCAGTGTGTATTTTATGTAGCACTATTTAAATACTCTATACAACATGCTACAGTGGGTATTAGCACGTCACATTGGGTATTTGTATATTGTATTCCTTTTGCTTTATTATAGTATTGTTCTCAGCGAAGGGATGCTGCTGGAAATGTGAATTTCCCTGCGGGGATGAATAAAGTATCTATCTATCTATCTATCTATCTATCTATCTAAAAAAAACACAATTAAAGCTTCCCTTGTGAACAAATTTACAACACCAGGAAAATCGATGTACTCTCCTAACTACAACATTTAGAGAAATACTCTTTATATTTGTTTGATTATTTATTTACTTTAAGATTTTTTTCTTTCCTTTCTTTATTTTTTTTAATTTCACAAATTTTCAACCCAAAAATTATTCCGGTGGCCAAACATGCAGGTCACAGGATTTGCTTTATTTGTAATCCTCCTTTATTTATTTTTGAAAAAAAGCAAGTAGGGTAGAAAATAACCCAATGTGCGTCAAAAGTGGACCAATCCACACCCGGGGTAGTTTGAACCTGCCTTCTACGTTGTTTTTAATTAAAAAAATAATATATATATATATATATATATATATATATATATATATATATATATATATATATATATATATATATATAAATAAGAAGAAAATATTTGTTGAAAAGAAAACACTGACATTTAGAGTTCTTGTCAAAATGAAAAAAGAAGGAAATAGACTGTTTTATTTACACTCTAAAAACAGTTTGTAGGGTAAAATAACCAAATATGGGTCAAGAGTGGACCAATCCACAACTCAGTGTAGTTTGAAACAGCTTCATGGGTGTTTTGTATGAAAGAAAAGGAAAACAAACTCCTAAAATGTAGTCGTCTTGTAAAAACCAAACCGAAGAAAAAAGTTGTTTTTTATGTTTTAAACAAATAACTCACAATAGTTCAAAATACTTCAAAAAATGCTCACTTTACATTTTAAGAACTACTTCATTTTGTTACAAACACATCAAACCATGTCTATTGTTTATAAAAGACGTTTTTTTATGTTACAAATCAAACCGAACTCAAAATTCATTTTTGAACCTCCAATTTAAATTACTTTGATAAAAGTATTTTGAGGATTCATGTGAAATAAAATTAAATCAAATGCAAATTTTTTATATACATTACTTCTCTCAAACCCATACAATTAGAATGTCAGGGTCCGAATTCGACAATGCAGATAGTAACATTTTAGTTATCGAGAATACAACTTAAATCTTTAAGTAGAATTATCAAAATAAAATCTCAAATACTGAAAGGAAATATTTGTACCATTATTTTCCCACCATTCAAGTTTCTTACATGTATCTGAACGCCTTGAACCCCAAAATAGGGACTCTCTTCCCTTCACGCCAATTCATGGAGTAAATGAACTCGGGGTTGTTCAAACAGCGCCCGACAGGGTTACTAATTAAACGCTCTACCCGGGGGAAGTATAAATGCGGTCCGGCCGGGCCTGACTCTCCCCACACGTTTGAGCTTCAGCACCTGTCCATCTCAGCCTCCATTTTGGTCAACATGGACTTCAACGGAACGTGGCAGGTCTACGCCCAGGAGAACTACGAGGCCTTTCTCAAGGCCATGGGTGAGCAAAAAAAAAATGAAATCAGGAGCAAGTTGACAGCCTGACAACAGTAGCTGAGAGACGGGCATTAATGTTGGGGTTTTTGAATACTCGTCAGAGCTCCCTGATGATATCATCAAGATGGCCAAGGACATCAAGCCAGTGACGGAGATCACGCAGAAGGGCAAGGACTTTGTGGTGACCTCCAAAACGCCTGGGAAGACCGTGACTAACTCTTTTACCATCGGCAAGGAGGCTGAAATCACAACTATGGACGGCAAGAAGCTCAAGGTGAACTGCTCTCCTAAGAAAACCCGAATGTCTATTGCTGGGGTGTCGAACTCATTTTAGCCCATGGGACACATAGTAGGCTAAACTAGTAGATTAAAGAGGAAGAGAGAAAGGGGAAAATAAAGACAAAAATACAGACAAAGAGATAAAGACAGGGTGAGAGACAGGAAAGAGAGAGGGAGAAGGAAAGTGAGAGAATGAAAGAGAAAGAGAGGGAGAAAAAAGAGAGACAAAGAAAGAAGGGGGAGAAAAAGAGAAGAGTTAAAACAGGGAGAAAGAATGACACACAGAGAGAAAGAGAGAAAGAAACAGAGAGTGATAGAAGAAGATAAAAGAAAGGGAGAAATAAAATTTGAGAAAAAGATAAAAAGGGATAATATGGAGAAAGAAAGAAAGATAACTAGAGTGAGAGAGGGAACGAAACAATGATGGAGGGATATATAGTTCATTTTTATTTCTTTTTATTTTTCACCCTTTCTTTTTCTTTTCTTCCCTTCTTTCTTTTTTTCTATTTATTTATTTCTTTATTCCTTTCTTTCTATGCAAAAGGCTGGGGGGAAAAAATGAGAAAAATAGTGCGGTTTTGTCACTTTGAGTGTCCAGAGTGTCCATAATCTTACTGCTCGTTTTAACTTGCACCACCTAAAACATGTGGTGGTCAGATATTACATACTCTCACTTTAATTTAACTCATGCAAACTGGAATGGTTACAAAAACAACACACTCGTTCAAGTTCAAAAAATAAATGAAGGATTTAATGATTCGAAATTATTTTGCTGCTTCTTACATCCATGACTCGGTGAAGTAATAACATCAAATGATCAATGGTAGTCAGCAAATCTGGCGACATCAAGTGGACATTTTAAAAGCTGCAGGCCATTGTTTCTCTTGCGTTTCTCTGTGTTGTCTCCGGGCTAGATCCAACCCACATATGATTGACGCCCCTGGTGAATAGCTTTTTAGTGCAATGATCCTACAGTATAAATGCAGTATTGCAGCTGAATTGAGCATTATATTCAAATAATAATAATTGTGTGACCTCTTCAGTGTGTCGTCAACATGGAGGGGGGCAAGTTGGTGTGCAACACCGGCAAATTCTGCCACATCCAGGAAATCAAGGGAGGCGAAATGATCGAGGTACCCTGAACGCATCACTCGAAACACACATCGACATTGTTGTCATGTTTACGTTCTTTCGTTTCAGACTTTGAGCATGGGCTCCGTAACTCTGGTCAGAAAAAGCAAAAAAATGTAAACATCATTGGACAGCAGATTTTGGAATAAACGTCTTTTTGAATTAAAAAAAAGGTGCTTTATTGTTTGTTGTTTTACCATACACGTTTTTATTTACGATACATGAACGTGTCATATTTGAGAGCTGGGATACCTTAAGTGAGCATGCGCAATCTGCGCATGCGTATCGCCTCCATTACGTCTTCAGGTACATTTTGAGGGTCGGGGTTGCCGTACCGCGACAGAAACAATTCACTAAATTAGTGGATAATTCCCCCCAAAAAAAACCTCGTGGGGCACTCAATTGTCGTGATAAATGGCGAGGTACTTGCGACCCCCAAACTCCTCTCTTTTTGTCCGCAATATCTCCGACGAAGCGAGGTAAGTCCTAATGACCACTGTTTGCTAATTTAGCTACAGCTACCTGGCCTCTTTAGTTCGACAGTCTCGCAATTCTCTCCCCTTAAAGGTTCATAGTATTGTCCGAAAGAATTTCAGACTACTAAACGATTTATGTCAACAGTTAGCCCGACACGTGTAACGCAACACTCAAATACTATTACGTTATTAACTAGTATTCGAAAGAGCTGTGAACATCCGGGTATTTGAAGCACAACCCACCGCTGTTTAGATTATACGGTATTATTTTTCAAAGTATTGGATTTAATCAAGCAAAATAATGTTTATAAATGTAGCTTCATCTTTTAGAATGTAGGGGGGCTACTTTAAACAAGAGCAAAGTGTGTTAATATGTATCAAAGTCGTCATTGTTGAGGTATATTAGTTTAATTCATTCATCATCATCTGCACTGCTTATCCTTAGTAGGGTCGCGGGGAGGGCTGGAGCCATCCCAGCCACCTTCGGGTTTTGGGCAAGGAACACCCTGAACTGGTAGCCAACCAGTCGCAGGGCACACATGGAGACCGACAACTCACTCACTCATTCACAACTAGGGACAATTTGTACCGGCCAATTAACCTGACATGCATGTTTTTGGAATGTGGGAGTGCCCCGAGGAAACCCACACAAGCATGGGGAGAACATGCAAAGTCCACACAGGAAGGTTGAAATGAAATGAAAATGAAATGATCTGCATTTATATAGCGCTTTTCAAGTCAAGACTTCCCAAAGCGCTTTACAGCGTGCTTCACATTTCCCAATAGCGGCCGTGCAGCCATGTAAGGCGCTAACCTGCTTATTGGGGGTATTAGGGGTTCAGTGTCTTACCCAAGGACACTTCAACATGTAACCCGAGGAGCTGGGATTCGAACTGCGATCTCTTGATCCCAAGACGAGCGCTCTACCTCCTGAGCTCTCATGACCTCACAACTGTGTGCAGAGGTGCTAACCACTCATCTGCCGTGCTGCATACTAGTTTAATATTTAACATAAATATTTTTGAAAACATAGTACCAGGTAGCCCCTAATTAGCCTACAGACTGGTTCTGAAAATAGCTCACCAGTGATGGGTCATTGTTATTTTCTATAAAATATGATTTCGAATTGGCATGATATTTTACTGGTCAAATGAGCTCATTTTAACCCTCTTAATTACAACCTGGCAATAACATAACAATGGAGAACGAACCTGATGAGCTGTAATTTTATAAATGCATATCTAACTGGTAACACATCGTGCTAATCAGCACAAAAAAATGGTTCTCAGCTTTTAAAGAAAAATAGTTGGTGATTCCTGATTAAAAACATGGGCAATGACAAAATAATAGTTACATGCATCTGAAATTACTTCACCTAAATAGTTAAATCTGAAATAAACAATTATTACTACAGTCTGAGGTTCACAAGATGAATATAATGTGCACATTTAAGTATCACATTTAAGTAGTTATTATAACAGGCTTCCCGCTGATCCTTAACGTCTTCGTTCTAAAAACAATGCCTTAATTGGCATTAAAATGCCTTAAATCAAATTTTCGATAGTCTTAAGTGTGAAAACATTAATGGGAATTTTATTTGTTGGAACTAAAAAGATTTAGTAAAAACATTTATCATGCATCATGATGAAAATCCTTCATGAATGTAGCAGAATAGTTCTTTGGAATTATTATTTATCTGCCAGTTTTGACTGATGATCCATAATGTACTCTAAACATCCTTTTTATCAATTTATCTGTTTTTCAAATGGAAAAAATGCAATTTAAAATTTTAATTAAAAACCTTTGTTTATAATGCCCTGTAATTTAGCTGGGGGGTTTTCGTCTTGTTTTAATTGCGTTTTTTGTGGACTTTTTCTTAAATTGGATGACAAAAGGAATTTTAAAAAGTCTTGAATTTAACTTAAGCTTTTGGAACTTTGTATAATATCACTGGTTTAAAATCATGAAAAAAAATCTAATAAAACGTGTCGACTCTTGTAATAGTTATTCTGTAATTTTATAAAGTAAATTATCAAAATATATGATCCAGGACAAGCGGCACTCAACTGAGTGATTAGCGTGTCCGCGGCACAGTTCTGAGGTCATGAGTTCAAATCCAGGTACCAGCCTTCCTGTGCGGCATTTGCATGTTCTCCCCATGCTTGCGTGGGTTTCCTCCGGGCTCTCCTGTTTCCTGCCACATCCTAAAAAACATGCATGTCAGGTTAATTGGTTGCTAATTGTCCCTAGGTGTGAATGAGCAAGTTAGTTGTATGTTTCTGTGTGCCCTGCGACTGTCTGGCAACTAGTTCAGGACGTCCCACTGCCCGAAAATAGCTTGGAGGGGCTCCAGCACCCCTGCGACCCTACTGAGGGGAAGCGGTGCAGATAATGGATGGATGGGTGATTTAGGACCGGGGTTTGGTGACCCTCGTCTCAGGATCTGCCTGCGGCTCTTTAGCCCTGGTGCTTTTCCAAAAATGTTAACAAATAGAAAGAGATTTTAGGTTTTAATAATAATATAATATTAAGATGAACATGACTCAAGGATTTTTAATATTTTCCCGTGCTGTAAAAACGGCGTAGAATAAATATTACATTTTCAACTACTTCAGCAGATATTCCCTTCGCTCCTTTTTCCTCTTCCCTGTGTCACTCGCGTTCAAGGTTCCAACTTTTTATTTTGCGGCTCCACGCAAAAAAAATAGATTTTTTTCTGGTATGCTTCTTTTAACATGTTGGGTTGCTGACCCCTGGTCTAGGACAAAACTTGATTCCAAACTCCTATTTCATATATTTTTTGTAATATAGAATGTACATTTGATACTCTATTCAAAGGATCACACCACGAATATAATGGGCTTATTTAAGCAGTTAATATGATATCACTAGTTTTTAAAACTTGTAAAAGAATATGTGGTACCTCCATATACCACAAAATTCGGACTATAAGCTGCGACTTTTCCCCCAAGCTTTCAACCCTGCGGCTGTTGCAACTATGTGGCCAAATAATGCATTTTTTTCTAACGGCTGCCAGAGGCGCCCTAGCAGTATTGGTAAGCGTGAGACGGGTGGAATATTTGGAATATTTTTGTCGAGGAAGACGCAAGTTTAATGTACCGGTACCTTGTATTTCTGAAATAAGCATATACAAAGCTTCATCGTGGAAAATCCAAGACAGAATTCTAATGAGGCAGCTTTCAAGTTAAAAGCAATCGAGCTGGCTGATAACAAAGGAAACAGCTGCTGTGCGTAGACTTGGGCCCAATCCCATTTCTCTCACTCGGCCCTGAGGACCCTCCAGTGAGGTCCCTCGAAGAGGAGTGCCCTCCGCGAGTGAAGTGCAAAGCGGAGATGGCTTGGACAAGACTTGCAAGGTTCCACCCCTGTCCAGGAGATGGCGGTAATATTAATTGGCTGTAGACCTCAGTGACGTATTGGTCTACGTCACATGTAAACAACTCGAGTCTCAACTTGTAGTGTGTCAGTTGGAGAGTTCGTGCAATGTTAAAAATGCCCGCTACTGCTGTGTTATTACCGATTGCCTGAAAGCTCATCATCTTTTCCGTGTCTCCAATAAACGGAGGAGAAATGTGCTATACTGAAGACAGCTTCGGCGCTATGTAGTGCTGATTCATCTTTACAAGGTACGTACACTCATTAAAAAAATGACCCGTTCGGTCAAATACAGTAAAAGTTAACATACAATGCACGTTCACATAATACCTTATGTTTGTGTAGACATAAATGGCAATCTACTTATTAGTATCTTAATGCCATTTTATGACATATAGTAGGGGTCTTTAGTGTGTGACATGATGAAAAGTAAACAAACACAAGAACAGTCCACCTGACCCTTAAGCTGACATAATATCGTCACCAAACTTCCCTGTACGACCCAAAAACCTTGGTTCATAAGGAATTTAATTCAAAAGAGTTGTCATTGGATATAAAAAAGCTCATTTCAACATGTTTTCATGATGCTTACATCATCTATGCCCACATTTATGTCTAAATTGTCTGTTATCTATTGTGTTCCAGAGTGGCTGTCCCATAAGCGTGGACAGGTTGGACAGGAATGTTCCCATCCTGTGCTTATGGTTCGATGTGAAGTCAAAACTCATTCAGGACTTAAGGTTGAGCAAGAAGGTCATGTGGGCCCTGCAGGAGCTGCTAAAGAGGGAACAGGGCCATGGCTGGAGGGCCTATACTGGCTGGCCCACGGTCTGTCCTACCGTGTGGTGTCACGGGTCTTCAGGGTTCCCAGGTCCACGATACACAGAATTGTCCACAGTTAATATGGAATAAATTGCCCAAAAGCCATGTTTTAGGCTTTGGAAGTCAGACCCACATTTGCATTCCGTGCTTTTCTGCATTACTATTCAATAAACATCTTTATTTTGAGTAACACCTTGGTGGTTTATTTCATAATGATGTGAGATACTGTGTGTGAACTATGTGACTGTTGGACAGAAAACAACTACAAATCACTCCAGTTTAAATAATAGTTTACTTTCAGAAAAACAAAATCACATTGGGCCGAAATACATAATAGTAAATAAATAATATGTCACAAATTGTAACAAAAATATACCAATACTTCCATAAAGCTGGAAAACACAAACTGGAACTTCATCGAGTTCTTAATAAAATAAAATATTTTCCTTTTATAAAACAAAGGGAAACATTGCAGGGATGTCACTGTTCTGGAAATTTGTCCACGAGCTTCCCAAACAGGACGGGAACCGCTCAGTTTTGGCCACAGTTTCCTCGAGCCTTTTCCTCACTCCGGCAGACTCCGCTTTCAAAAAGTCAAGGAGTGTATCGTGCTTCCTTTTTTTTCTGGGTGATTTGGGGTTTGGCGCCGGATTAGAAGATGCCAACGACGTGCCCGTCGGTGTGGATGGCGTGGTAGCTGTGATGGTGGCCAGCTCTTCCACGGGACGTTCCACATTGGCCTTTAGGTTGGGTGGAAAAAACAAGAATTACTTAATGCTTGTGTATTGCACAAAAACAACTGTGTATAGGATGCTCAACAAGTTGATGTGAGAAATTATAGGATGTGTTCTGGATAATTATTTGATAGTGAATAGATACACAAAATTGACATGTTATTCTTATGGCTGTAAGAGCCTTCTATTGGCCAGCATCACATATGCTTTAGAATTGTCTCCACATTTGGACAACATTTTGAAAAGGTAATTAGTTTACTTAATATGTGTTTACAGAGAAGGCAGTGGACTGTGTGATAGTAATTTGTTTCAACTGTATTTCCACGTGAAATTCGGAGACATTACTCATAATGCATGATGAAAACTAATGCATTCTGATCTCACATGAAATAATCATATTGTAAATAAAACACGACACCCGAAATTGTGTGCAGTAAACAAGCGCGTATGTCCAGAACGTTATTCTGACTATGCTCCTTTAGCGACTGGCCATGTACATGTAAAAGCACGACTCGTTTAAGATACAAACAGGGATGGGCTGAACCGTGATTTTATGCAGTTATCCTACTTTAGAGTTTGTAGCGTGAAGATTATTTTTTGGCAGCTCCCTTGGTAGATTTGTGCACTTCGTAAAGTAGCGATTTTGCAATGTTCATGTTTTAACGCGAAAATACGATTTTCTATTGCATTTACGTCCAACTAAGATATCTCAATACATTTTGTTGCAAATACATGCGTGGTTGTGGAAAACTACTTACATTTGTGCGGTTCCTTTCCGGGCATGTTTGTTGATATTGAGAATTCGCAAAGCCTTCTGGGTAGTCACTTCGCCGCCAAGTGAGGTAGGGAGCCCCCTCGGTCTTGAAGTGGTTACGACATGGTTTGAGGTCACTTCTGCCTCGGACTTGAGAGTATCGGGACACACTCAATTTTCACGTGAACGCGCAAACCGAGTGACTAGGGCACATAGCGAGTGAAAGTGCGAAGAATGGGACTCGGCCTTGGTGTAGAGGTAAGATCGGGCCAAAAAAAAGCACCCGAGCCCGACGCAGGCCCGAGGGGTATTAAACCCGACCCGGACCGAGCCCGACTAATTAACTGGATTTGCTGGCCCGGCCCGAGGGGGCCCGAAATTACATATTTTATTTATAAGGAGGGGTGATTTATGATAACAAATTAAACTCTGCCTTTTGTTACAACATCTAGGCCTAAGTTAAATAAAACTGTATAAACATTTACATCTTTTATATTTCTGTGTCTGCACTGCAGATGTTACATTAAGCGACAATCTGTCATTGACGGTTTTTTTTTTTGAGGTAGCGAAAACATTTAAGGGCGTCCGTCATTTTGACGACTTGATCATTGGGCCATAATCCACAGCAGCAGTAGTAGTACGTCCTTAAGATTTTAGCGCAGCACTTTCATTGAGCGGGTGTTGACGTGTTGTGCCCTTTTCCGACTCCTATGCAAATTCCCCCCCCTCCCTGATCGTATTCTATATAAAACGCTTATTAAAACAATAAAGCGAGCTAATTATAATAATTGGGAGATCCTAGTCTATATAACGCGTTTATTTAAACAATAAAGCGTGATTTTATTCTGCAAATTGCGTTTTTAACGCGGATGAAAATGTCACCAACGTCAATGTACGCTTCCGACAAAAGCGATTGTATTCTATATAAAACGCTTATTAAAACAATAAAGCGATCTAATTATAACAATTGGGAGATCCTAGTCTATATAACGCGTTTATTTAAACAATAAAGCGCGATCGTATTCTACAAATTGCGTTTTTTAACGCGGATGAAAATGTCACCAACGTCAATGTACGCTTCCGACAAAAGCGATCGTATTCTATATAATACGCTTTAAAACAAAATAAAGCGAGCTAATTATAATAATTGGGAGATTCTAGTCTATATAACGCGTTTATTTAAACAATAAAGCGCGATCGTATTTTACAAAATGCGTTTGTTAATGCGGATGGAAAAGTCACCAACGTCACTGTACGCTATGATTTCCGCAATCACAACTAATTGTACACAAATAATATTTATTTGATTTACTATATTCCTTGGTCTAGTATCCATACATAGTTTAAGTATATATTTTTAATGAACATATATTTATAATTAATAATTAATTTAAAAAAAAAAAAAAAAAAAAAAAAAAAGCAGGACCGGACCCGACCCGACCGTATGACTGACATTTCAGGCCCGACCCGGCCCGAAATTGCCTCGGGTTCGGGCTCGGGCCATAAATCTTAGGTCTAACTTGGTGTGAACAAATTGATGTTGAGAGGCTGGAAACGGTAGCAGGAAGAAATGGAGCATTGTAAAATGAAAAAAAGCTTTTAAAGGTGATAAAAGCAGGTGGTTTGAACTGGAAAATATCCTTGAAGACTAGGCTAGCACACAAAGAGCAGATGACCAAAGTTGTTTCCACTGTGTAGATAAGACTGAAAGCATAAGCACTGGCTATCAAAAAGAAAATTTGGGATTTCAAAGGAGGACCGTCATGGTGTCTGATATATGTGAAACCAAATGGTCTGTCCTTTAGGACACGGACAACTTTGTGTCAGCAACTCCCCCCTAAGACAAGGAAAAAGTCGTACGTTTTCACAGATTGATTCGAACAAAGATAGTTTGATCGGACCAGACAACATCATAAATGTGGATGAGGTACAGCTGACGTTTGACCTGCCACACTGTCATCAGGGAAGGTGAAGCATCTGTTACACAGAAAACAATCGGCCAGTAGAGGATGCACTTCACCTGTGTTTTGGGCTGCATTGGACTGAAGCTTCCACCAATGGGCCAAAGACAATGACTTCAGTCTTGTCTGAGTTTAGTTGGAGAGAGTTGTTTTGCATCCACTCAGTGATCTGTTGGAGGCAGTGACAGAGTGAGTTCACTGGCCCATGTTCACCTGCTGTCAGCGAGATGTAAATCTGAGTGTCATCTGCATAGTTATGGTAGGACACGTTATTACTGCGTATTAACTGGCCCAGGGGCAGCATGTAAAGATTGAACAAGAGTGGTCCCAGGAGGAACCCCTGGGGGACCCCACAGGTCACTGCCAAGTGGTCTGACATAGCATAATATAAAGTGAAATGTTAACAGGTTGGAATGTTATAAAATATCTATACTTTTTACATGTTATTTTACACTTGGAATAAATTGAAAATATGTTGTTTGATTTTGTATTTACTAAGATGTGTTCAATTATAATTATTTTTGTGCTTATAAACCAGATTATTATTGTCTTACTGCTCAATGAAACTTATTTCTTTTGGACATTCAGTGGTTTATTTAATAAAATGTCAAATTCAACTTTTATTACCCTCCACTTGTGTTTAATTGCTGATAGGCCAATAGGTTGATGCCGCAAAGTTCACTTTTTGTTCTTTGCTGAACGATAAACATTTCATCATCAATGCACGCAATATTTTTGGGTGCCAGTCTTTTGCTAATCCATGAACTATTACATAACATAACGGTAAATAAAAAATACATTTTAGTAAGTGGTTGCTTTTGAAAAGACTCTTATTAGCCATCTTTGTGGATGATTTTTCTTGATATATTTTTTTCTCAATTTTCCCTCTTCTCTTTAGCGAGAACGACTTCTACTTAGCAAAGTTGAACTTGTTGTGTTTGTTCACACTCGACGTGGATGCAATAAGAATTTAAAAAAGAAATGTGTTCATTTCATTATTTCACAACACTCTAGGCCAGAAGATTTGCGGCGCGAGTTTGGTCGTTACGGGCCTATTGTAGACGTCTACATTCCCCTTGACTTCTATACGCGACGGCCAAGAGGATTTGCTTACATTCAATATCCTTTCTTGTGTGCTATTTCAATGTCCCAATTGTAACTGATATCTCTTCTGTTGTTGCCTCAGAATAATAAAGATACAGTTCTGGAGAACCCGCCCTCACCCTCCCACTACACACAGAAAAGTTACCAGGTAGAGTAGACAAAGACAAAGAACAAGTGATAGGCACTAATCAAACACAGCAAAAGCGTCAAGATGCAAAGAGGGGCTCAAGCGAGCAGCCATTTTTTTTCTCCTGAGGGGAGCGTCTCCATTTTATGGGCCATGGTGAGGAAAAGCAGGCGAAAACTGTATAACGGGCAAAGACAAAGTGCTACGTTCCTCTGCCAAGGCAATAAAGAGCAAGCTCAAGTTCAAAGATCAAGCATTTTAAAAGGGAAACAAGACAAGATTTTTTTTATTGTATCCTCCGCAAATCTGGTCAATATTTATTGATCTGTCTTGTCCACGCAAAATTCAAACCTCAACTTTTCGGTTCTATGTATTTGTGTCCATGCAAGAACATGAGCCATTTTGCTGTGTATGTCTGATGACTTCGTGATTGTAGACTAGACTGCTTGTCAATTTGTTGACGGCATGATTTCACAATGACCTCAATGTGTCGCTAATCATCAAAAACTGGCCTCTTTCTAATGGGCATCTTCAGTTATTTATGAGTATAAAGGAAAATATAATAAGTGGATCCTGAAAAAACCTTAACCACATCAGCACATTCGAAGATGTCCGAGATGCTGGAGACGCCCTCCACAACCTGGATCACAAGTGGGTATCTGGGAGCCAGATCGAGATCCAGTTTGCCCAGGGGGATCGCAAGAGTAAGATTTCGATTCTTACTATTATCCTAGTTTCTGGTTTATGAACTGTTAAGGAGTTTAGGCTGCCGTTTCACTGCATAAGTTTAAACCATTTCTAAACATTTTGCCTTTTCATTTGGTTAATTAATAGTTATACCGAAGTTATCAATGCTCATACTTTAAAAAAAAATACCAAAAAGAAACCCTTGACATAGTTTGCCAACCCGTTTTTGTGCAACTTCCCCTGTGGCATCAGAGCTAGGTATGGATATATTTTGTTAGATAACAAAAAAACGAATACTTTATATTTACCAAATTTTTTGGACTATAAGGCACACTTAAAAACCCCAAATTGGCTAGAAATGTAAAAGAACGTCTTATAATTCGATGGTTCTTATATATTGCATAATACAGTATAGTACAGCATTTGAGAAATAATTACTGTACTTTCACGACCATAGGGAGCACAGTGCTAAAAGGAGCAGTATCCATAGCTGTTACTCTATTTAATACATATTTAAAAATACAACGGAAGTAAAACTGAGCTTCGTAATGGTAAAGTATTGACTATGGAGTAAAACACACGGATAAACCAATTTTTTTTAAAAGAGCTGATGCAAAACTTTTTTTTTTATTTACAGGTAATCCATACCAAACAAAACCATCGAAATCCCTGTCCATTGTCCCCAGAACCGCTTTGCTGAATCTCCATTTAAAGTGTTCACTTACTTCACTTTCAGCATCACTTTATGGGTCGTGTAGTTCTTAGGAAATGATGCAGGCTTTTGCGAACAACAGTCACAGTATGTTAAGACAATTTTTAGCAAACCCGCTCTCCAGACAAAATCTTAGTTTTATATGCATTTTATTTAACTGTGACGATTTATTTAACAAAAATTCTAAAATAAGAATAATCCTATAGCCTGTGTCGCAGATCAACAAATATACCGCTTTAAACTTGTCCTCCTTCCGCTATACTTAAGATCGTTGAGGCTCATTCTCACCTTCCTTTTCTTTCTTAAATAACAATTTCAAAACAAGGTGCAAGCAGAGTTATTCAGTATAATGTCACAAAACAAAATACTGCAAATGACAATACTGGCGTATTCACCTTCGTTGCAGACTGTGCTGAGAAGTGCACTGCGTGCACAGCTCCGACCACCCCTACGGTTCACCCAATCAGATTGCTTTGTGTGCTTGGCTGGCGTTTCTGTCTGTTAGCAGTTTTTAGCACTCAAATCGAGTCCGAGTTCATCAGACTTGAAATGCTATAGATGAGGTTTGCATGAGTTTAATTATACTTGTAGTGTTTGTGTCCCGCTCGAAAGGCGAACATACTTGTAGTCATGAAAAGAGCCAAATATGGCTCGCATAGGTTCATGCAGAATAAAACACACCAGGCAAATCAGTGTTACTAGGACCATGAGTAAAAATGGTGTTATAATGATATAAGCTCTAATGTATTTTTGTATGTCTGGTAATTGTACCAGCGGCTTTACCGAAGTGACCCCAGTTAGATTCCTGTTGCAAACCAAGCTTTGTTATTTTAATCGGTGACACATGCTATTGTTTTCCGTAAGTGTATAAAGAGCCAAACCATGTACACAGTAGCTTATGCTGTAGTCTTGTTTTCATGTGCCTTATAGTCCCGTGTGCCTTATGAATGAAAAATTGGTGACAATAGACAGTTGGGGGGGGGGGGTGTGCGCCTTATACCGCTGATAATGCAGTATATATATATTTATATTCATCTCTAAATTGTTCCAGACATTGCAGGACCAGACAACATGAAAAAAGTGTTGACAGTCCGGAAAATAATTTGTTGTCAAATCTGACCACCTGTTTTCCGGCTGTGTCTCTTCAAAGCTCCTAACCAGATGAAATCCAAAGAGCGTCATTCCCCTCGCAGTTTCTCGCGCTACGATGACGACGATCGCCATCGCCGGTCGCGTAGTCGAAGCTACGATCGCCGGCGCTCACGCAGCCCCTCATACGACCGACGGGCCAGAAGGTCCGACAGCCCCAGGGAGTATGTACCTGCTTTTGTAGTTTTACTTTTACAGTGGTACTTCTGCATGCGACTGCAATTCGTTCCAGGATCGAGCCCTTAGCTCGAACTGCTCGTGTAACTAGCGAATTTTTTCTATTTGAAATAATTTAAACCGAATTGACCTGTCCCTGACCATCTAAAATCTTCAGTGAAACAGGGATTGCTATAAAACACACTCTAATTACTAATAACACATTCAAGTAGTAATTAAACATGAAACATACAGTAATATGGAAGAGATGTTAACAAATTAAATGTGAGTTTAGTATGAGCACTAACCAGGAAGTTGCACCACAGGAAGGTTTACATATAGTATGCAAGAAGAGGCTGAGGTTGGGGGGCCAATTGCTAGGAAGTGTGACTTTGATCGCATACTTGTCAATTTATAAGTCTTCCCCCAATTTATGTTTTTTCATCATATTATGTTGTGTACGCCGTTAACTTCTATACGGAAAACTTTTTTTAAAAAGGACTGATCAGTACTTGCCAATTTCAGCTCTATTTCGGATCCTCTCTGTCACCGTTAGCAGAAACCATCGTCATAGATTGATAATTTTGTCGCAATATTGTACATATTATTGCTTGCTCTGTTTGTAAGGTTTATTTTCGCTTAATAAGGATTTACAATCTTTAATAATGGGAGCAATTGGTGGAGGTTGACAGGTATGAGATAGACTTTTGATCATACCACTTTTTCTCCTGTAGTATTTTTGCATGCGCAAACTGGTTGGTTCACCAGGTTGAACCTGGTGTTACGCTGTCACCTGTGGTGATTGGTTTCGAGCGATCTATAATGTTAGTTTCTGGGGCTACATGTATACTGGATTATCCTTGACAAGCGGGGTATATTATTTATTGTTTTAAACCTCGCATACCAAAATTATTGTGTTTAGAGGTGCTGGAATAAACTGGTAGTACTGTATGTCCACATTTCTCTAGCGTTGGTTTCAGTAGACCTTGATACTGCTTTCTCATTTTGTGTTCCAGCTCACGCTCTTATGGCAGATACAGACGTAGCAGAAGCCGTGAAGATGTCAGGTAACCAATTTTTTAGAATAAAGATGGGAGTGATGACATCACAAATCCTCCCAGAAGCCTTTACAGTTATTATGTATGCGAATTCCGACGGATCTTTTATTTAAGGTTTACAATTTTTGGTGATCAGGCACAGGGGTGGTCACAGGCACCACAGGAACCGCACAGCATCTCGCTCACCTGTGAGGTCCAGACCCAAAGACCAGAGGAGTCGATCCAGGTCACACAGCCCTGGCGCCCGGCAAGAGAACTTCCACACGGACCCCAGCTCGTTTGATCGCTCCCCGTCGCGTTCTCGCTCGCGATCCCATTCCTGGTCAGAGGATAAGTTCGGAGGCCGCTGAACTTCAATCAAGTTTTAACAGTTGCTCACTTTAAGAACTGGGTCTTCTTTTTTGTCGTCAGTTCGTGAGGTGTTTGCTTTTCCATGTAAATCAGGGGGCTCTAACTCATGTCCTCTAGGATGATAGTTTGAGGCCCCCATCTTTTTATGAAAGTTGAAGGGATATTGTGTATTGTTTTCCCACTAGATGTTGCTGTATTCTGTCGTACCACTGAAAACAAGTGCTAAAAGTACAACGGAAGAACGCAAAATACGGAGATTTGAAGTGACGCACCTTTTAACTTTTGAAGAGGAATAAGCGAAAAGAAAAAAGTGTGACTAATAATCATGTAAAAGGAGAAATAAAAGAGTAATGCATTTATTTTTTTTCAATTTTCACTCTATTTTCCTATACTCTATATACAGCAACATTTAGTGGACGTATATATATATATAAGTCCCCATAAGAACAGCTGAATGTTTTCATCGGCTCCGTTTTTGTGTAAATCCTAGCTTCATAGCTTTAACTCAGTTGAGTTTGAAACCCCGATGTAGACAATTACAGTTTGAGCCTTACAACAGCTATCTGGTGTTTTTCGTATTGGAGGATGTTAGCCATGATTAAGGGTCGCAAAAGTCAACATGGTTCATTGAGTATCATGCTGTACTGTACGTACCTTTGTGTAAACGCGTGGTCCTCACAGATATATCCATGTTCTCCCCTTGGAATTATTTTTAGACATTTCACGTCATTGTCATCCGAGGCATCTAACTATGGAACCTAATTTGGAATGCAGTCTCAATATTTGGGACATGTAAAATCAAACTTGAAAAGACGGTCACTAAAAAATCGAACATTAAAAATGATTTCAATCGGGTTCATTGAAATCTGTAATTCAACTAACTTCATTTGATAAATTATTAATCCACTAATTTTGAACTGTACATTTAGATGGGTGCAGCACCAGTTTATCAATCACAGCTACGCCCTCACGCGGAAGGACCTGTGAGTACTTTTCATGACAGGAATGGTAGGATTTCTTCGAAGGAATTCAATTGAAAGGTTGCATTCCCCTTCCTTCCAAAACTTTGACAGAAAAACACAACCACTTGTGGGGGGAGGGGATGGGATTTTATTTTTTTAGACAAAATTTACTTCCAAATTAACATTTCTTGTTCATATTTTGTAAACTAATTCTAGCCGAATTGTAATGGGGCATTTTCTTGCAAAAACAAAAAATGTGAGATCATTTTTGGGGAACAAATTGTAGTCCAATTCTTAACATGGTTCAATTTAGAACGGAGAGACTGCAATGCATGATTTAGCTGGACTACATAAAAAAAAAAAACTAAAGAACATCCATCAATAAGGTTGGTGTGGGGGGAATTAGCTGGCGGAAGAACAGCTGGAAAGTGGGGGGACTAAACCATTTTCGGGCAAAAATACAAAGTAGTCAAAATTATTACTGGGGGAAGCTGGGGTCCTATAAACATAACTCACAGTAACAAATAGTCCAGATAAACAGTGCATATGCAATCTCTCCGCAGTACAATTAATACATTTTTCATTTACACTGCATCGTACAAAACTCATAAAAAATATGTGCAAGATTTCCAGAATGACTTCAGTGCAGTGCTGACTTATTCCTCGGTTCTTTTTTCGTTTTCTTAACAAAAATATTCTTCAGCATCTCCGAACACGAGACGGCGAGCGTCCCATACATTCAGTGTTATCATTAGTACTAAAAATACCTTTATCTGCAAGCCTCCGTTGCAGTCGGAGCCTGCAAATGTACAATATGCTACAAGAACTTTATACATGCCATCGCTATTCTTAGTATTTACATGGCTCTTGAAAAACACGATCAACGAATGAGGTCTTGTCGTCTTTAGTCTGGCTATGAAGCAGATTTAAATCTGCACAGGGAATAAAAAGAAAAGCTCACATGAGGAAAATAAGATAGTCGATCACGCGCCTGATACAACGAGGTGGCAACCTGTAACAACACAATCGCAGCTAGTGCAGCGCCAAAAATGGGCTCAAAAGTCATGATTGAACGCATAGCAATGCGGTGAAATGGGGGCGCCGGCTCAAATTTTCAACCGACCGATGCCGCAGACAGGACCGACCGAGTCGCTCCTCTTCCGCGAGTCGAAACGGCACAAGCGGGTGAGAAAAGATGAGATGGCGTCGTGTGAACATTTGGGGAAGGGAGATTAACAGCTTTGGTTAACGCACGGCACCACCAAAGCGCAACACTTGGACACACTACAAACACAAGGCGCATCATTTGTCCGCATGTCCGCCTTCCGAGCGGGACACGAACCGGAGCACATGCCCCTCCCATCGTTTTTTTTAAACACGCGCCGGTGGGCGACGCCCCCATCAAAATGCTCCCTCCAAAAAGGAGAACAATAATGAGAGGGACGGCGGAAAAATGGCGCCTTTGAGAGGCAGTGTGAGGCCATGGTGCGACTCACCTCCTGTAGTGCATGTGCGCACAGCGCATTAAAAAAGTTACAGGAGTCGAGCGCTTTAAGGCCCTTGTGTCAGGATTTGGACTT
Source organism: Urocampus carinirostris (assembly GCF_059441175.1). Lineage (NCBI taxonomy): Eukaryota > Metazoa > Chordata > Actinopteri > Syngnathiformes > Syngnathidae > Urocampus > Urocampus carinirostris. The sequence goes on from NC_142350.1 coordinate 51,871,560, forward strand.
TTCCGAAAACGCCATTAAAAAGAATGTACATGTGATTTCCCTGCAGAATGGCGGTTGGGCGTCTTTCAAAAAAAGCCCAAGCGGCTCCCGTTCTGAAATGTGCCACAGAAAAAAATTGAGATCGGACGGCATGTTGTTCCATCCACAGAGAGTAAAAAAATAAAAATGACCGTCGACGTCCACAAAAGCAGACAGTGATAATTTAACACGTGGAAAAGTAAGTGCACCCAATCTGCTTTGATAGCCAAAATAAAAACATAAACCGACGAAAAAAGGGGTAATAACCCTACGCTTTGTTGTTACCAGCGAAAGGAAGAAGACTTTAATATCTTATTTTAGAAAAGCTCATTAAAAAGTGTAATGCAGCTATTTTCCCTATCAGGCCTGCACCTTCAGGAGGCTTTTTAGCTGGAAGGTCATCATCTCCCTGCTCTCACCGGCCCCAATGGGAAAGGACACCCAGTGGCTAGGGGGTTTGGGCAAAACGCTGGGCGAGGGTGGCTCGCTGAATTTGGGCCCGGCATAGCTGGGGCTGCCGCGGGCGTTTAGCAGCGAGTTAAGGTGGCAAAATGCACCCTCCCAGTCCTGCTGGTAAGCGGCGGCCAGGCGGGCGATGGAAACGGCCGCCTCTGCTTGCCGCGCTTCCGGCGAGCAGTGATATGTCGCATTTTTGTCGTTTCCGGCGCTGCGACGATGGTAGAGGATTCCGTTGTTGGGCGTTGTTTGGTTGCCCTTTTGGTCGCGGCTCCTCTGCTTGCTTCTGCCCAATTGCTGGTTTTTCTTTTTAGGGCGTTCATGGTGGGGCCCAGGAATGTTGCTGCACCGCTCTCCGCCTCCACCTCCCATGATGTTTCACTTTGACTGTCACCTAAAAACACAGGCAAGTGCATTTAATGGACTGCATTGATTAGTCAAAGTTGCAGCAGAAAACAAAACAAAAAAACAAAGCCAAACATGCCTTAAAACTTGAGGGGGTTTTCTATCTTAATATAATCTCAGATTTTCTAGAGCCTAAAGCATAGTCCATAGTCTGAAGATATGTATATTGTGCTTCGACCCAAGACATGCTTCTGACCTGAAAGACCAGACTGAAACCACATCGCCGCTTTGATAGTTCCGTTATTCCGCCACAAAAGTAGATCAGTTAATTATTTAAAAAGACGATTGATAAATGTTACCATACCCTTGTCGTTCAAACAAATATAAATCTTATCAATGTGTTCACTTATTTAATACATTTTAGTACCAATTACAGCCTTTTAGGAGTAATGAGTTCAATGCAGAACCCTCGCAAGGCTCCGATTCAGACTTAGAAAAATGCAAATCTTCGGCAGCAGCACATATGCCAACTCATCAGTGCTCGTTTTTGCACACTGTTCGATAGCTGTCGAATAGGGGGATTAAAGCAAGGCGGACACAGTAACCATGTATTTATACAGTAACCGTTTTACCTTTGGGAAACAGTCTTCAGGTGCCCTCTGTGGTCAAAATTTTAGTGGTGAAACCAGATGTCAATATTATTTTTTATTAAATAGTTTAAATTATAATGTACTTATTTATTGCAACTCTAGCACTCAATGTAGTTATAATTCAATGCACCTTATAACTCAATGATGTGACATAACACCAGAAAAATACTATTTTGGGATGCACCTTATTACCATGTACACCCGAATGGGGGAAAAATACGGCTGTGTGTTAAAACTCGTTGACCAATATAAAGAGTACAAGTTGTGCAAGAGACCAAGTAAAGCTAGTCATCAACAAGACATTTGTGTTGCTGAACAGAAAATGTCTGAAAAAATGATCTTGTTCTGGTCCTCGGTTTAATATTGTCATGGACCACCCCTCAGAACATGTTTTTAGAGTTCATGTCAACGGGGATGGCATTAGCTCAGGAGGCAGAGCGCTCCTCTTGGGATCAAGAGGTCGCAGGTTCAGGTCCCGACTTCTCCGTGTTATATCTCGAAGTGTCCTTGGGCATGACATTGAATCCCTAATGCTCCTGATAGCAGGGAGATGCCAAGCTGATGCTGCTATCGGTTAGTTAGTTTGTAAAAGGGAAAATGTGTGAAGCACATTGAAAAGCGCGTTGAGATGTCTTCATTGTCTTGAAAAGCGCTACATAAATGCAGACCTTTTACATTTAATAAATCTGTACTAACTTGAAAAGTATGTAAGTTTTATAAGAATATTTGTATAGATTCAATTAACAAAGCGAGGCGCGAGAATTCTTGGTATTTGGTGTTCCTATTTTTTTTTAAGTCAAGATGAACAAAATTAGATGGATCTGTGTTTTACTGCGTATAACAATCTAAAAGAAAATTAAATGGTTATGATCGATCCCGGAGTTAAATCGCAGATCGTTGCCTACGTGCGCAGGACTAGAGCGACCAGCCCACAGCCACCCTTCCCCCATCACACCCCAGACGAAAACAAGCTCCTCGTTACCTTTTAATCTCGATTTGATCCAGGAAGAGATCCCTCTTCGTCGTCCTTTTCTTTTCGCCTTCAAACAGTCTCCTCCGTCTCCGAGAAGCGTCGAGCGCTCTTTGTCCCGTCGAGTGCGGCGGGCTTGCGGTTGTCCAGTGCCGATGGGCGTCGCTTGGTCGCCGAGCCGAGCTGAACATGAATTCACCCCGGCGCGCACGATTCAACACGAAGCCGCGGGACCTGAAATGAATAAAAAAAGAATCATAAAGAGAGTGAATAAAAAACACCAAGCGCTACGAAGACACAAACAATGAAATATTCTAGGACACGCACTTCCGGTTGTAATCCAATTTTGTTAATTAAAACCCCAAATGTTACATTTCCCTTTATTTTTTTAAGTCATTACACGGTAATAAATTGACTTAGGCGATGAGGTCGTTTGATTTTTCGTCACGGTAGATCCGCAGAAGAACTTTAGCGCAAAACAATAACAAAGAAGCTGCGTCTCAGTAATGGCGACCAAGCAGAGCGACAAAAACAACCTCTCACCGACTTCTCCAGGCTCGATGTTTGAAGCCTGTCGTACGGGTTATAGTTGTTCAAGCCAAACAGATATCCCTCGATAATATTTCCCACAAATTCGGCTGGTGGTCACCCTCGTCTATGGGGGAAAACAGATCTCGGAAAGGCAATCGCCTCCTCTCGCCTTCGCCTCCCTTTTCCGACTGCGTCTGAATAGCGACAAAATGTCGTCCTCATCTCGGTATGTAACCACTGGTTTAGTGAATTCGACCAATCACGTCGCGGTCTTGTAGGGGAATATCCAATCAGTGGCGAGAAGGTGGGCCCCTTCGTTCTTGTTGCCAGACGAATGACGTCAGTGGCCGACATGGCTCCTTTGTGTTATTCGATTTCCTCACTGAGAAGCGAGAATTCACGGAAAAATACACGACATGTCGAATGTTTTCAAAAGTTTGCTTTCAGATTTTGTTTGTGTGGTGAAGTTAAACAATTTTATTACACAAGCTAAGCACTACAGAGGTCAATGAAAAGATCCGGGATTAATCATTATGTAATGTAGCGCATATGCCAGAATTAGTCACATTCGGTTTAAAAAATGCACGGGGCATCTAAATATAGTTTTATTTAATCATTTCTCCAAATTACTGAACTTTGTATTGAAACAGTTGCAACAGGCTGAGCTTAAAGCATTTCACCATCCCCCACCATAACAGTTTTTTGTTTGTCAAGTCGCCCCTGCACTGCATTCAGATCATTGTAGAAGTAACTTTAGACCCTTTTTTTACCTGACATTGAAGGAAAAACGATCCAATTATGGCACTGTCTACTTAAAACAATGGACTAACATAAGGAGTTATGTCATCCAACTGTACTCTTTAGATTCTGGCTTATTCTTTGCAGATTTTCTTTCTAAACACCATAGGCCTACAACCCAACCCACACTGTACAACGGGGTTACTAAGAAAACGTATTTAACATTCGATATTAATGACCATAATTTCAATCTTAGAATCTTGAATATATTTTAAAATTACTTTTTTACCAAGTAGGCAATGGTTGTTTGTATTTGTGCATTATTTATTGCATGTTTGCACTCGGGGTGAAAGGAAGCAATTTCATCTGTGCAGTAGGTTGTGCATATTTGGCAATGTTAATCACAATGTCACGCGCACTAAATTTTGTTATGTACATTTCATGCTTATAATATTTTATCTGGATCAACATGTACGTATCTCATACGCTACTTTTTTTGTCCGTATTGATGGAAAAATGACCAAAAACCGACGCTCTCCTATTTACGAGCATTTGACGGTAGAAACCATTATTTTTTTCGGGGTGTCAAAAAATATCCGGCCGCTACCGTAAGTTAGATTTTGTATTGTGTGCACCTTTTTCCGAGTACAGAACATGACTGTAGTGCTTCTTTCCGCCGCTCTCGGCGTGTGGTGGCTCTTGGAGAGGTCACCCAGCATCCACCCCGAAGAAAAAATCCGGCTTCTACTTCTTAGTTCGTGTGTAAACATACTACGTGTACTGTATCTCTAGCGTGCTAAGAACTTTACGTTTTTATTTTCTAATATCTCATGCATCCATTCAATATGGTTGGTCTAAAGCAGGGGTGTCAAACTCAATTATACAGAGGGCCAGAACTCAAACCACAGCTTTGGTCGCAGGCCGAACAGGCTAAATATTTATTGAATACACTTGCCTTTCTTTAAAAAAATGAATAAATAAATATGAATTAAAACAGTCAGGAATATTATTCCAGAATAAACAAATTTAAACATTAAATGAATTAAAAATCGTTGCGCTCCATAAAAATATCTCCTGTCAAAACTATCAAAATAAAAATATGAAAAAACGGAAAAAAGAAATAAAACTTTTTTCAGCTTACTCTGAAGTTTTTTCTTGCAGTGCCGTTTTACATTAAATTCCTTAATTACGGCCACAAAATCTCCACAAATAAGACACACGGGTTTACCGGCAATGTCAGTTAACCTAATTTTCTCGGCCATTGTGGTTTTTAGTATCCGAGTATAATTTGAAAGTTATCAGGGTTTCATAGACCCAGGCCATTATAGTAGATGTATATAAAAGGATTTGACGGGCCGGATATAATTGTACGCCGGGCCGGATGTGGCCCGCGGGCCGTGAGTTTGACACATGTGGTCTAAAGTATAATGAAGAGGTTTCTTTTGAAATGATTCTTTTTGGTTCCCTGCAAAAGGCTGGACAAAAAGAAAAAAACCTTTAAATCTCTTTTACTTATAATTTTCATTGTGCCATGTAGCACTTGTTTTTGCTTGCACTATACAGTACGTACAGTGAAATGGAGCGATCAAATAGTACACACCGTCCCTTTAAATAATCGAGTCAAGCTAACCTTCTTTGTTTTGGAACTTTGAAGGAAGTCATAGAACCCGGAAAAACCCACTCATGTGAGGGTACAACATCTGTTTCTCAGTTTCCATGTGCAAACCGCACGGAGGTGTAAACATAGAACAGGAAGTTAAACCTTTTTGCACTCCCGCCGTGTTACTCCCAATCGCAGAAACAACTTCCAAACAACATTCATATAGAACTCCGGGTTACGCCGTCTGTTTATTATTTTGTACCATTCCATTCATCACGTTCAAAACGACCTTGACCGTGTTTGCTCTCGGAGCTCTGTGGAAAACAAGCAGATGTCTCCCTCCTCCATGCAGGCCCTTTAAAAAGTTGCGCAACAACAAAGCCAGCACACTGCGAAGCTAGAGGCGGAGTCTGAAAATCACGAGTCCCAAAACTATGTAGGGAAAGTAGGTCAGCCCCAAGGCCTCCTACAGGTCACGTAGACCCCGGAGAAGGCCACGCCACCTTATTTGTTGACAATCGCAAACAAACACACTCGTGCGTGTCATAAGATTCTAAAATCAAAACTCGAGGAGATCAATTTAACTATTTTGAAAGTACTTTCAGATAAAAAAAAAAAACTAGCGATACATAAACCCTGGAGAGAAATGGGCGCCACCAGGCTTTAGTTGCCCAAGACACACCGCGGGAAATGGTGCCCTTGTTATCATAGTGGTTGAGGATCCAACCAACCAACCAAGATAAACTGGAATATTCTGTATCTTTCTTGGAAAGACCAGGTTTTGATCGCCGTCTTCGTTGCTCCTGAGTGTTATTGCATTTCTTTCAAGACACTATGATTAATTAGGTCAGTCTCCAAGCACTATATTGAAAATATACAGTATTTACCTATTTATCCTGACAATCTTATCTTTTTTTCCGCTTTTAAGTCGTGATTACATGTCTACCCGTGTGTGCCATGTCTAATCTCATTGCATACAATGTTTCACAAAGTCAATTTCAATGACCATAAAGACAATTCAATTCAATATTTGTCACCAAATAGGAACAAAATAGGAGAAAAATAAGTTCACTATCTCGATTTTGTCCTGGTCATAAAACCATCAACAACAACACTACAACAACAGAATAGTAACAAAAACATTGAAAATGCTTTATTAAAAACAAATTCTCACTTCATGGCAGAAAATGTAGCTCATTTTCAGTGTATGTTTCATTTTTTAAGATACCTTATTTTTAAATGGAAAAACATTTGTCATTTTTAAGGAAAGTAAAAAAAAACTGACAATAAGCAAAATAATCTTCCATCAGCTGGATAAGATCATGGTTCACGGCTCCCTTAACCAGTAAGGCTGTAAGAGCACCGCTTCCTGTGGTGTGCCTTTGGCACATACAGCCTGGCTGGGCCAACCCTCTCCAGGCTGGTTTTCTGGGTGGGGGTTTGCCCCCCACACATTAAACTACTAGTTTTCATAGTTACCGGTAGCAGGACAAGCTTCCTGATACAGCACCTTCATCATCTGGTCACTGTTGTTTTTCAGTTTAAAGTGTCATTCAATTTTTCAGAGATGACGATGGACGAGCTGGGACGGGCGACGACATGTAACAAAAATTGTAGTAGATACTAAATCTCTGGGGGAATACTTTTAAGTATCAAACATAAGATACGAATGGCATTACGTTTTTTAATTATTTTGAATTAAATTGTCATTGATATTAACAGTGTGAAACATTGTATGCAACACGAACAAACATGGCACTCCAGGGTAAACATATTATAAAGACTTTAAAGAGAGAAATAGGATTGAAGACTTCCAGGTGAGAAGGGTTTTATATCAATTCCAACACACCCATATTGTTGATGCCTCTGCAACGGTATCGCAAACTGGCAATGTCCTACAGACTAGGCAGGGAGTATCCAATGATTTTCTGGGCAGTGTTCATTACCCTATTCAAAAAAAAAAAATCTAAGTTTCTTAAAACTAGAAAATTACATTCAAATGGGATGGGGTACGAGTTTTTTTGCAGTGTAGAAAAAATATATTCCTACGATATTGTGAGAAGATTTTGATATATATATATATATATATATATATATATATATATATATATATATATATATATATATATATATATATATATATATATATATATATAAAATTTAAGAAATGTTGATAAAGTTTTTTCATTTAAGAAATGCATTTTACCAAGATTAGCAAAATTACTTGAATAAAGCAAGAACGATAATGTTATTTATTTTAAGTCAAAGTTTTCCCTTCTTACTACGATTCATCTTTTACAATTTATTTTATTTTATTTTTTTAGTTATCAAATAATTATATTATGATCGGTTTAAAGAATAGAAACATTTAAAAGATTTCATTGTTATATTTATATTACATTTTTACTCGAAAAACAAATCATATTATTGATAAAATAACTTATTTTTTGAACGATAAATCCTTATTTTTACTTTTAAGATCATGAAACATTTTAGAAAATCTACATATTCTTATTTTATTGGAAAACGCAATTGAATTATCATGATCAAACGAGTAGTTAATCTTTAAATCATTAAATTAATATTATAAGTTTAAAAACCTGATTAAAATAATTGTCAAAATGCTCTTAATTTATGAGAAAAACAAGTTGAACTACTAATATATCAATAACACAATTTTTAAATCCTAAATTGTTATTTTTATTATTTTAAATGCCAGGAAAACAAATCTAAAAATATAAACTTTTCCCACACAAAAATTACGAAACGATTAGTATATCCCGTAAGAGAAAAAAATTCCACTTGAAATAGGCAAAATATTCAACAGTGGGGATTTTATATTTTATTATGATTGAACTATTATGAAGGCTTGCAAAGTATGAACGCTGGGAGAGGCCATTCAAATGCAGGTTGCGGCTGTTTTTTTTTTTTTTTTTTTGCATCACCGTAATTATTTACTCGGGGCACCGGTTTTATTGTGACGGACTGACCACAATTCTATCAAAAGCTCATTTGCGGGGAAAGCACTCGCATCTATTGCGATGTAATGCTTCTAATGCTAAATGCAACATGGTGAATGTGTAGGAGGACTTGCTTCTCTTTAACCTAGTTAAAAATAATTTACTGCTTCTGCTCTGTCTACGTGTTTCAACTTGATCTGGAACAATGCCCGGAGGTGTTGCAACATGGCTTCTAGTTGCTAATGTCGTTAATTACGTCAAGAAATACCGCACCTCTTATCTTTCAGCATGAAACTGACATTTGAATTGGCTTCGTTGACACCTTCGGCCTGACCTGGTAATGAGGAATTCAGTTAAAAGCAATTATTAACACACCCAAAAAGCCTCAAAAATGTTTCATAGTTTTAAAGAAATACTGACATGATTCGTACACCCTTTTCATGTCCAGATCCAAGCATTTCTTTGGACAATTAAAGACAGTTTCCAGTACCATTAAAATAATACATCCAGTGTGAATCATAAATGTATTTTGCAGGTACACAAATATAGCTGCGATTTGAGCTCGGGTTTTTCAGGTCCTCAAATATGTCCGCTATCTTCACACATATGTTTCAAATCCACATGTATAACCTTGTATAAATTGATTTTTAAAACTTGAGTAAGTCCTAAATATGCTTATGGATCAGAACAATACGCGTGCAAATATTTTTGAGACAAATATCTCCCATTAGAGGTTTTGGGTAAAAATGAGCTTATATTTTCGAGCCATTGCCTGCAGCCAAGTGTCTGGCATGTGTGGCTAGAGAAGGAAATAGTGGGTAAAAAAGGAAGATCTTTGAATCAGGGTACTCGAAGACCATCACATGCAAGTGGCCATTAAGAACCAAAAGCACCACCGGGACAAGCTAACTTCGCTCAATGGATTCAATTGTTTGTTTGTTTGTACATGATTCAAATTGAATCTTTTCTTCCGGCGCCGTCACGAATGGCAGCCACTCCAGCAGCTCCCGTGTTATTTTCGATTGTTCTCGATTGTTCTCAGCTCAGGGATGCTGCTGGAAATGTGAATTTCCCTTCGGGGATGAACAAAGTATCTATCTATCTATCTATCTATCTATCTATCTATCTATCTATCTATCTATCTATCTATCTATCTATCTATCTATCTATCTATCTATCTATCTATCTATCTATCTATCTATCTATCTATCTATCTATCTATCTATCTATCTATCTATCTATCTATCTATCTATCTATCTATCTATCTATCTATCCATCTATCTATCCATCCATCTATCTATCTATCTATCTATCTATCTATCTATCTATCTATCTATCTATCTATCTATCTATCTATCTATCTATCTATCTATCTATCTATCTATCTATCTATCTATCTATCTATCTATCTATCTATCTATCTATCTATCTATCTATCTATCTATCTATCTATCTATCTATCTATCTATTCGGACTTCTGTAGTACAAAGATGGCGGCCAAACATTTCAGCTCATTCGTAGGGTGCCTCAAGTTGTGGAGTATACATTGCAATTGCATTCTAATTATAAATGTACTGTGAAGGCAGCACGGCAGCTGAGTGGTTAGCGTGTCCACGCAAAGTTCCGCGGTCATGAAATTGAACGTTCCTGTGGGGAGTTTGCATGTTCTCCGTGCTTGTGTGGTTTTCCTCCGGGCACTCCGGTGTCCTCCCACATTCCAAAACATGCATTTCAGATAAATTGGCTGGTCGAAATTGGCCCTCGGTGTGAATGAACGAGTGAGTTGTCTGTCTCTGTGTGCCCTGCGACCAGCTGGCACCCGGTTCAGGGTGTCCCCTGCCCACTTCGCAAAGATGGCTGGGATGGGCTCCAGCACTCCCGCGACCCTACTGAGGATAAGCGGTGCAGATAATGGATGGATGGATGTAATGTGATAATAGGTTGACCTAATCATGAATTCTGGTGTTTAACCCAAAAATATTCGAGGAGAACGTCCGGCCATCAGTTTGTGCTCTCAAACTCAAGCAATCTTGGATCACGCAGCAGGACAAAGATTCAAAATACAAGCAAATCCACCTCTGAATGGTTTAAAAAAAAAAGTTCCGGGTAGCCAAGTCCAAATTTAGATCCAATTGAGATGCTGTGGTGTGACCTTAAACGGGCAGTTCATGCTAGCAAACAATCCAATATGGCAGGTTTGAAACTATTTTGCAAAGAAGAGTGGGCGAAATTCCTCCACAGCGTTTGTAAATGACTCATTACCAATTATTGTAAATGTCTGATTACAGTCATCACTACCAAGCGGTGTCCCAACTCGCTATTAGGTTCAGGTGGCAATTACTTTTTCACCAAGCTGGTTTTGATTTTTACTCTATGCCTTGAAAGAAGAAATCAAAACTGCATTTTGTATTTCCTTGGTTTGTCTCTGCATGATCACAAAATTGGTTTGGTGGTCTGAAAGCTTTGTCAGTGATTAATATGCAACAAACACAGAAATCAGGAAGGGAGCACATAATTTTTCACAACATTGTTTAAAATACAACTGAAAAGTTACATAAGCACAGTCTCAAGTACAAAGACATGAATTTCTCCCTCCCGTTAATCTGATATTCTCCCTACTGTATATACTCAAATCTAAGCTGTATTTACAACTATAAAAGACAATACTCAAATCGGGAGTCACTTTATACTAGCATATTTGATTGTGTGTGTCACCAGTAGCGAATGGTAGGCAACATGTGGGGAGAGGGCGATGCGGGCTGCGTTGCGCGAGAGGGGCGGCTACACAAAGAAAAACACAGGAACAACTAAATCAATGTAATAAACATGAGCACAGGACTTGTGGTAAAAGGTGACGAATTTTGGTAGTTAATTTTTTTTAACTATTTTTGCAATACTGGAAAAAAACAGGTATTGGACGTTACCCAGAAATCGAGAAGGAAATCTTCAACTGGTTTGTAGACAAAATGTATATGGAGTGTCTCGGCAGGGTTAGTTTGCAAGCTCTCAAGATTGCAAAAAACAAGAAATATGAAGGGTTCATCGCCTTCACAATTTTTTTTTACGATGTTTTAAAGTAGTTTTGAGGGGTCGGCTTCATTGCAAGTATATATGGTCATTTGTAACTAGATGAATAGTTTAAGGGTAACATGCTACTTTTGGGGGTCAGTAATTTGAGGAGTAACACAATTACGGTTTTTTTAATGAAGTTACTAGTAACTGTATCTAATTACTGGGTTTTTTTCAGTAACATGCCCAACACTAGGTATCAAACATCTCTATTGGTATTGTATGTCTTAGACATTGCCCAGAAATCAAGACGGAAATCTTCAAGTGATTTGTAGACGAAATGGATATGGAGTGTCTCGGCTGTGTTGGTTTGCAAGATTGCACAAGGCAAGAAATATGAAGGGTTTATTGCTTTCACAATTTGGTGTACACATTGAATCTTCAACTGGTTTGTAGACAAAATGTATATGGAGTGTCCCGGCAGGGTTAGTTTGCAAGCTCTCAAGATTGCACAAGCCAAGAAATATAAAGGGTTCATCGCTTTGACAATTTGGTTTACAAATTAATGCTTCAAGTGGTTTGTAGACAACATAGATATGGAGTGTCTCGGCAGGGTTAGTCTGCAGGCTCTCAAGATTGCAAAAGCCAAGAAACATGAAGGGTTGGGAATTGTACGAGTTTCTCCAGCCCTCAAATTCATCAGAAATACTGTGAAGAAAAAAAATCCCGTTACGATGATGTAACCGTGTTTGTTCGTGCCAGTAGACTACAGATGAGTCTTTTTCAATTGGGTGGCCTACTTCTTATGCAACTTCACCCGTTAGTTACGCACAAAGGTTTACTCTTGATCCATTTGCGTCTACTTATTATCAGATAAGAACAGTTCTGTCCTCATACTAAATTAACGGGAATAATTCATATCATCCAACAATGTGAGTGTGAGAAGGTGTTTTATGGAAACTCTGAGTTGACTTAATTTATTCTTGAACTGGGCCACAATGTTGAGTTTCCTTCCCGATAGAAGTTTTAGGGGCGGGGCAGTGTTTAGTTTAACCCTTGGATGAATACGTGGGATTAGAATTGACCCCGTGGGTTATTTTTTAGAATCTTAAAAAAAAGAATAAAAGATGTTTTATTGTCATATTCCAGGTATTTCTCATAAAACACCTTTATGACATGATGCCATTAGTATTTTAGTATTTACAGTCCCTAACTTGTTCGCAATCTTCACTAACAAACAATTTTTCATTTTTTTCCCCCTGCAATGGCCATCTTGTTGTTGTGGTTGATTACAGAGTGCTCTAATCGATGTTCAAAAATATTTATAATTACCTGTAATGTAAGATTTAACTGTAATTAAGCCACAAATGCTGAATGAGAAGCAAACTCATTTTGAATGAATGAATGAATGAATGAATGGAAAGCCAATCATTAAAAAAAACCCACAATATTTTATGTTGGATCTTTATCGAGGATAAACTGCACTTGACTGGATAGATTCATTATATTAATTTGCATTTGCCATTTTAATTTTACATATTAGATTCAGCTGTCTTCAAACAATGGCCCAGAGGCCATTTGCGGCCCGACAACCTTATTTCATTTGTCTTGATTACCGATGTGAATCACCTGTGCCCGCTCCTTTGGCGCCAATTGCCTCGGACTCTGATTGGCTCCCTGTCTCTATTTAAACCCACTCCTTTCCGTCCCCTTTTGTCAGTCCGTCTGCGAACCTCAGATAACTCTGGGCAAACCGTTTTCGACCCTGACTCACACATTTTTTTTGCTCCCGTCTGTTCCCCGGCTTCGACACGTTTTTTTTTCCGACCACGTCTACTCTCCCGTCCCGGCTTTTGACCTCTTTTGTCCCCGACCATGTTTACTCTCCTTTCCTGGCTTATGACTCGCTTACGACCACGTTTTTGCTCTCCTGTCCCGACTACTGACCCGATTTTCCGTTCCTGACACCGCCAACGCTCGCCACGGAAGATCCACTTCCTTGTTCAGAGCAACCTGCTTCCCGCATTCAGCAATCGCCGGATCATGGGCGCTACCCTTTCTCTTTCTTCCAATAAAACTTGTGAGAAACGCAACGCAAGTGGGTCCAGTGTCCGTTCTATTAAATAGTTTTAATATACCTTTATAAAATTCCATAATCTTCATGATATATTTACAATTCCGCAAAACAGTAAAATTATGACAAAAAGGAGATACACCTTTTTTGCATGACGGCAATAGTAGATGTAAGATCGGGCCTTAAAAAATCCAGTCAGACCCCACCCGGGTCGCAGGCATTAAAGCCCAAACCAGCCCGATCCAGACCAATTATTTTATTTTAGTTTCAGTTTTAAAAGACAATTTATAAAAAAAAAATGCTGACACCATTAGTATTTTTACACATTTTATATAAAATGCATAATATATTTTAAAATCTAGAGCATTTTCAGGTCATACATGCCAATAGTATTGCCACAATTTGGCGTTTGATTCAAGCGCATTCTTCCAATGAGATTCTCATGGGTCCATTTGAACCCAACTGATGTGTTGGGAGTCATTATTTAAGGGACAGAGCCCGAAGCAAACACGAATTTTCATATTTTACTTGTTTTAATTTGAAATATTGTGCGACACAAAGAAAAAGAAACAAAGAACAATGATGGTGGATATTTGAATTATCCACACATGGATTCAGCCTCCTTCTTGCACAGTCGAGGGTGCGGCCATGGGTGGGACTGAAAGTGGGGAGGGAACTCTATCCATCATGTGACACAGAGAAAAAGAAACAAATAATGATGATGGCTGGATAATTAAAAAAAAAAGGGAGCAAAAAATAAACCTGTTTTGAACCTGAATTTAATGATTGACATTTCGGGCCGAAAACGACTTTGGGTCGGGCTCTAGGTGACGGTATGCACATTTTGTACTAACACTTTTTAAAGTAACCACTTTTTCATGATATTTTTTTGTCAAAATTCCAAAATATCCTTATTGGAAACAACCTTGCTATCTGTTTAACAACACAAACCCCAAAAATATATGATCTACTGTCCTTGTTGTGGCTTTTCCATCCTCGAATGTGTTGATTGCTTGGGCCGGATGCTGCTTTGTATTATTTCATGCTCTCATCATCCTCATCATTTGCTTGCCCCTGCTCTCTCTCACTGTCCAGTTCCAATGTGCTCCTTTTTGGTGTGCCCACAGTAAAAGAAAGGAGGTGGATGCAAACGGCAACAGGTAAGTCTTGCTCCGGTTTTCTGCACGAGGTGAAGTTTTTCCAATGTCAATTGTAATTGTGTACGGGTTACTTTGCGGTGTGGTCGTCTTTTTTTACTTGCGATGATGACATGATGCACAGCTAGCTCAAATGTGGAAACAGTGGGACGCTGACACAACGTCACGTTTCAAGTGTAGAAAAAGGGATGTGGCTTGTCATTTTATTTTTTCCGAAATGAGTCAAAACCAAGAACACTTCTGTATTCTACATTGTCCATTTTTTTTCGCAATAAGTCATCGTTATCCTCATTTCTATCTTTCAGAATATTCAACAAGGATTATTATTCATTTAAAAGAATACATTGAATTTGTGTAAGATAGGGATCACCAATGTGGTCCCCGCGGGCACAAGTCGCTCGCAAGAACAGCAGAGTAGCCCACGGTCTTGGATCTGAAACTAGCTTCCAAGTGATGGACCATTGTGATATTTTAGGGAATTCATTTTTTAACCGGTTCCTGTTGACAATATCTGTGTATTAATTGTTATTACAAAATCCACTGCAGCCTGGTCATCGTGGAATGGGGATAACCTCATGCGTGGTCCCATCTCAAGGTTTCTTAATTTTCCTCATGTTGAGGTTTTGGAGTTTTTCCTTTCCCTCATCTAGGTTTTAGATCAGGGAATGACTGTAGTTTGCAATAATCTGTGGTCTGTGCAGCCCTTTAAGACGCCTTGTGATTAAGGGCTCTACAAATAAACATGACTTGACTTGACGAGAACCCTTTAACACGATCAAGGTCTTTAAATACATAATCATAAGAATAATTTTCATCACTAAATGTGGAGTGCGTTGTTCGAGGTCTCTTTAAAACGTTCAAAGTAGAACATTTTCTAATAATTATGTGTTAACAATGCCCAACTGGTGTTCAAAGAGCCTTTATGATGGTCTATTTGCTTTCATGTTACTTGAAACACTGCTGTAAGAGGACTTGCAAAACATTAGGAAAAATGTTCATTCCTGTGTATTTTTGTTAGTGTAGCCTGAAAATGGTAAGAGTAAGAAAATCCCTGTTTCAAATACTGTGCATATGTCAACCCAAACCACAAAAAAAGATGAAAAAGGAGAGTTTATTAGTGCTTAGGAATGGGCTGAGTGAGGCTGCGATCATGAAAATCAGTCAATGTCCTTAAACAATGCAGATATTTTAATCGTTAATTCAACCTATTTTAACCCTAATTCTTATCATTCCACCGTGGTAATGACGTGAGGTAACATAACATAAGTTATTTTAGAAATGCATCACATACTTTGCACTAATCAGTAACAAAATAGAAGCTGTCAGCTTTAAAAAGGTTTGTGACCCCTGCTCAAATACTTCTATTTATAAAATGAGATTTTGTCATTTATTTATACTACATTTTTCATAAAATGATTGGGTGACTTCATATCTATATGAGTGGTTAGCGCTCAGCCCTCGGTGCAGAGCTTCAGGGTTCAAGTCCAGCTATTGCAGCCTTCCCGTGTGGAGTCTGCATGATCTCCCAGTGCCTGCGTGGGTTTCCTCCAGACACCCCAGTTTCCTACCACACTCCAAAAACATGCATGTCAGATTAATTGGATGATCCAAATCATCCCTAGTTGTGAATGAGTGAGTGAGTTGAGTGAGTTGTCGGTCTCCATGTGTGCCCTGCGACTGACTGAGAACCAGTTCAGGGTGTCCCCTGTCCACTGCCTGAAGATAGCTGGGATGGGCTCCAGCACCCCCGCCACCCTACTGAGGATAAGCGGTGCAGATAATGGATGGATATATATATACATACTGTATTATGTTTTGTTTGCTCCAATATATTGTGCTTTTGATATTATACAGTATATTTTAAGTGTGTTGTAAGCTTCGGTATATGTCCGTTTTTAACTATGCAATGAATTAGTACCCAAGCATATTTCTCCTAACTTTTAATATTGTAATACCTTCAATTTCCACCTCCCAAAAAGACTAAGAACTACTCCCATTAATGGCTGCATGATTTAATTATCCTGCCCAATCCTCTTACATTACTTCAATCTATTGATTGCATATAGGAGGAAAGGATTGATATACGGTTTATAATATAAGCTCACTCACCTTCAACTTTTGATTACAATTTGTTTTACTACATGAGTCCACCAGGGGAAGCATCGTTAGAAAAAGGGGGAAAAGCACCCAAAATAAGTTTGTAACAAATAGCATCACATATGAATTCGAGACGTCTGATTCAATGCATCCAAGCCATTCTCTTTTGTTGTTATGGCTACCATGCCGTCAGCACGAGGACCCCATCATTTTTTCATGTTTTCTTTGAGCACCAAATGACTTTCCCCATTGCCTCAAAAATGTCAACGTTCCTTTTCAGGTCGAAGTCCAATATCGACCGAGAGGACAGGTAATTACATTTTCTGCTTATTATAGAAGTGATTGTCCCTCTATTCCCTCGGCCGGAAGCATCCACCCTTAATGGAGAGTGGAAAATGTTTGGTATTTGTCAGTAAATTGCAGACATGTCCTGATTTTTTATCGCTTATTTTATTGTTGTGGAAGCAACATATTAATAAATATTAAGAAGGGTGATATCTGGTGCTCACAGTATCCTGCCACTTGTCCAAAATAATATTTATGTACCGTATTTTCCGCACTATAAGGCGCACCTAAAAGCCTTTATTTTTTTCAAAAGCTGACCATTCGCCTTATAATACAGTGCGCCTTAATTATGGATCAATATTAAGTCGCAAAGTCTTGCAACTAATCGGCAGCCGCCGACTCGATTTTCCCCCGAACGCCAAGTAGTCCGCGGTGTATGCTGGGATTTATTTAACGGCGTTTCATTGGCTAACCAATGTGTCAATCATCATTTGAATCGATCACTATTGGCTAAAGTTATTCGGAGGTAAAGGGGGCGGATCCTTTTTATCATTTACAGGCTGGCATCGGCTAAAGCGGCAAAACAAAGCCTGCAATTGGCCAAAAAAGATGTGTCAACCATCAGTTGAATCGATCACTATTGGCTAAAGTTATTCGGAGGTAAAGGGGGCGGATCCTTTTTATCATTTACAGGCAGGCATAGGCTAAAGCGGCAAAACAAAGCCTGCAATTGGCCGAAAAAGATGAATGTGAATAGCACGTTGGGTTAACGGTATAGAGAAAACAGTATTTTACTATTCTGTACTGTATTTGTAAATATTTTACTCTCCTGGATTTACTACCCTCACGGATATAAGAGGACCATGGTTGCACATTATTATTGAACACAACGACTTTGGTGAGCTACTCCGGCTATATATTTTCCCTGTATCTTGTTTCAGACTGAACTCGATGTTTCTGTAATAAGCGGTGCAGATAATGGATGGAATGGAGTGTCTATTTTTAAATTAAACTCAATTCCAAGTGTGTATTCTCATATGCAGAGCAAAGTTGTGAGCGAAAAAGAAAATAGAAACTAAGGAATGGTTGGCATTTCTTGAATCCCAAGACTTTAACCTTCCGAATGATATTTGGAACGATGCATTTGAGTGATATCGTACGGACACCGCATTGTATTTTTTTGTATTCCCATAGTATTGATTTTGTCATATTTCTTTGGTATTTTTGTCATATTACTGTAGTTGTGTTTTCGTAGTAATTCTGAGGTAATATCTTTTTAGGTATTTTGTTTCATAGTATTTTTGTAATATTTCCATGTTATTATTTTCCAAATGAAAGCTAAATAGTATATAAAGTCCATGTTTTTAAGCATTATATTTAATATTTAGTTTTGTAGTTCTTTTTTATGATTTATGTAGAAGTTTTTTGTTGTAGTCACACGAAAGTGACAACAAGGACAAGGTTGGCACCAAAAATGTTTACCGGTCTTTGACGCCCCCTACTGGCCGCAGGGCCCTAAGCAGTCTCTTATCAGCCTTTATGTCTGGTACATGTACTGTACTGTATATCAGTATTGAAGACCAAACACACGTACTGGTACAAATCTTAAAAATATGCATGAATCTTCTTTTAATCACCAGATTTTTCCTAATTACTAAAATAAACCCTTTGATTAATAACTTTCCTGGGTTTCACAATTTCTATGTTTTCAAATAAGAACTCTAAAAATAGCCAACAAGATGCATGACAGAATGTTCGATACAAATCAGTGAAGTGGCTAGACCAGTTAAAGTTAACCTTGTAATAGTGAGGGTTCACTCTCTTTCAAAAAGTTGTATAGGACAATTGAGAAAATTCTAATTTCTAGTATATGCTAAAATGCTGACGGCAGGCTAACAAATTCATCGGCAGGCTAACAAATTCATCCTGGAGCCGTAGTTTGGACAACATTGAGTTATTTCTTTAAGCAGGGGTTGGCAACCCAAAATGTTGGAAGAGCCATATATATATATATATATATATATATATATATATATATATATATATATATATATATATATATATATATATATATATATACACACAGCTTGTTGCTGACGCAGCCTTAAAGGGACCGGGTATTATTTAGTGTCCCCTAGAGGTGAAATTAATATTTATTTTAAAAAACATGAGGTTCACCTAGAGCACAGGCGGCTCGCGGGCCAGCTCAGGCCCGCTAAGGGATTGAATCTGGCCTGCAAGACAACACTCAGAGAAGCGCAAGAGAAAAACAAGCTGCAGGTTGAAATATGTCAACTTCATGTTGCCAAAGCCAGGTGCCTCGAACAAAGACACTGTACTTGTATTTCCTTTTCTCTCTCTCTCTCTCTCTCTCCCTCTTTTCCACCCCTTTTCTCTCACTCTCTTTCTCTGTCTCTTTCACTCTTTGTGTCTCTCTTTTTCTCTTCCTTTGTTGCTCTGTTTTTTTCTCTCTCTGTGTCTTTTTAACTTCTTTTGCTCTAACTTCCTTTTTTCCTTTTCTCTCTCTTCTCTTTCTCTCTTCCTATCCTTCGCGCTTTCTTTTCTCTCCCTCTGTCTTTCTATTTCTCTTTGGATTTCTTTCTTCCTCCTCCTTTCTTTTCCCCCGCTCATGACTTTTTATCTCTTTTGTTTCTCACACTCTCTCCCTCTCTCTCTTTTTCTTTCTTTGTGCCACCCTCTCCCATTTTCCCTCCCTCTTTCTCTTATTTCTTTTACTCTCTTTTTCTTTCTCTTTAATCTACTAGTCTGGCCCCCGACAGAATGTTTGTTCTATCGTGTGGCCCTCGAGTTAAAATCAGTTTGACAACTACCCCAAACACCTTTTGAAAGGCTGGCCTAAAAATGTGAAGAAAAAGATGGTACGCTTCAGTCACTTTAAGTCCACCTAGTTTGTTTTCGTACTTGTCCTCTTCAGCACTCATTTTTGTTGCACGACACAATACAGCGACACCTAATGGGCAACTATTACAAGTTGTCCCTTTAAACAAGTTTTATTTGTGTACCTTTATATGATTGCTACGTCGGACAGTGTCATGAATAGTAATAAATAACTCAACTTGATTTGTTTGTGCTTTTCCTTAAAGAACTAAAAAGACAACCAAGCAAAACTCAAGGATTAAATGGAGGAATTAGATGTTCCTGCTTCTTTCACATCCGCCCACACGGAGGAAAACACATCCACTTCACAAGGTAAGGAACCTTGACGTCACGTCAAGAGCTCAATAATTTTTTACTTACAATTTTAATCAAGCCAGAGCCCGACTCGAATTTTGGACTGTGCTGGACCTAAAATGTCAATGTTTACATTCGGGTCAGGCCGAGCTTTTCTCTCGCTGCCTTTTTTAGATTATCCACCCATATTTGTGGTTCTTGGTCTATCATATTTGTTCGATCTTTGTCACTCGCCGGGGTAGTCGAGAAATTTAGTCTCAAAGTTGACACATTTGGCTTGATTGCTGGTGAGCTGTGCCGTCAAGGAGGTAACACGACACTTTCAAAATAAGGAATCCCATTAACATGATATGTGAGGCGAGCTCCGAACCAGACAGTGACTTTAAGTAGGCGATCGTGGCTTTTCGGTTGATTTTTGCCGAATGACGTGGTTGGTAGAATTTTGTCCGGCTTGCGCCTTGTAAGCGTCGGGGCCTCCAAAGGCTTTTTTCTTTTGTTTGCTCCTGGTTGGCATTTATTGGCTGCTATTCGTTGTTGGTTCCTGATTAGCCTGGCTGCTCACAGCAAGTTTCGGTGGCTAGCCAGTTTTGCTTTGTCCCTTGGTTTATTTCTAGCCGGCTTTGCGTTTATCGGTGTAAACATTGGTGCTTTGTGTTGCTGGTTCCTGGTTGTCCTGGCTACTCAATGTGTGTTTTTGATCTGATAGCCAGGCATTAGCACCGGTTTTGCCGTGTTCCTTGTTTTTTAATTCCTGGCTGGCTACGGGTTTATCGCTGTAGCTGTTACACTTTTCATTGTTGGTTCACGATTAACCTGCGTGTTTCCACCGAGGCCGCAGCCGCCTTTCGTTCATCAATGCTGGTTAGGCCCCTGTAAGCTGTCTCTGAGTTATTTTTGCCAGTTAGCCCATTTTTTTCTGTCCACCCTTTGTACACCCATTACTGCGTCCACCTGCCACACAAAATCTAGACATTCTCCACAAAAACTACCAAAAGTTTGGTTAAAACACTCGTATCTTATTCGAACGCAAAACATTATGGGGACCGGCTTTCAAGCATGGTGGTGTGACTCCGATGACGTCACAGCTCAGGATGAAAAAGACGAGAACATAATTGGATTATAAAGAAATATATATAAATATATGTTATAGATCCTATGCACATTTTGCACATTTTGCATGTTTATGAAATTGGAATACCCGGGTCGGGTGAGGGTGTACTTTTAGGCCCGATCTTACCTTTATAATTCAGTCAACAGGTCATGCGAGCACCTTGAATGCTACATGGTCCTTCTAGCATCTGAGAAAACAGCCATTGGCTCCATCTGCTTCCTGGCTGGTCCGGTGACACTTCTGGAAAATGCTGTAGTCCTGGGCTTGATCGGCACCACGGCCTCACTGCGCAGCCGTCCATCCTACCTTTTCATCGGGAACCTGGCGCTTGCCGACATCTTTGCCAGCTGCTTCTTCACTACCAGCTTCC
The DNA here is from genome assembly GCF_059441175.1 of Urocampus carinirostris. Classification (NCBI taxonomy): domain Eukaryota; kingdom Metazoa; phylum Chordata; class Actinopteri; order Syngnathiformes; family Syngnathidae; genus Urocampus; species Urocampus carinirostris. The sequence goes on from NC_142350.1 coordinate 51,893,124, forward strand.
TGGACTTCCATCTGTTCCGCCGCAGTGACGGCCCCACTGCTTATCTCTTCAAGCTCGGTGGCGTCACTATGGCCTTCACCAACTCGGTGGGGAGCCTACTGCTGACCGCCCTGGACCGCTACCTGTGCATCCATCGGCCGTCTAGCTATAAGGTCCTGCTGACCCGCCGCCGGGCTCTCCTGGGGCTCCTCACCCTGTGGGCTGCCACTGTGTTTGTCTCAGCGCTGCCCTTGATGGGCTGGACGTGCCCCAGCGGTTTGGTGTCTCCTTGCTCTCGTCTCTTCCCCTATGTAAGTCAGGGCTACCTGGCCTGCTGGACCGGGTTCATCCTGGTCCTCCTGGCACTCATCCTGGGAGCGTACGTCCTGATTTTGTGGAAAGCCCATCGCCACGAGGCGTCTATGAGCAACCTCCAGGCAGAGGTAAGACCGAACTTAAAAAAATCAAGCCTGACTTAACCCAGGCCCATGGGTATTGAAGACCAATCCAGCCCAATCGATTACTGTATTTTCCGGACTATAAGGCCCACCTAAAAACCCTTATATGGCCAGAAATTTGAAAGTGTGCCTTATAACCCAGTGCACCTTAAATACCCCAGAATAAGGTTGGATATGCATACAGTAATTATTGGTATTGTATGTGTAACCACAAAAGGTTTTACAGTATCATATATGATAAATGATTGTGCAATGAATAAACAAATTGATAAATATCGCTGACCTTGATTTCAAAACATCTTAAGCAACAGGAATCAAACTAAGATAGTCAGCATGAGAGTGCCAGCACATTACCACTAAACCGCCAGTGATACAAATGACATGCGACAAGGTGTGAGACCTTAGCTCATTATCACACTATTTTTACAATGCTAGAACACTGATTTGAATAATGCATTCTATTAGGTTGAAAATTCTCTTTGAACTCATTCAGGCTATACCGAATAAATACATTTTCAGAACCGATGTCGCTGTGCGTGAAAACGTAAAAATCATTTTTTTTTTTTTTATTTATAAAAAACGTTTTTAAAGGTATTTGTGCCACTAATTGCACAGCGGCGCAGTGGTTAGCGCGTGTGCGGCACAGTTCTGAGGTCATGAGATCGAACCTTCCTGTGTGGAGTTTGCATGTTCTCTCCGTGCTTGCGTGGGTTTTCTCCGGGCACTGCGGTTTCCTCCCGCATTCCAAAAACATGCATGTCCAAATTGTCCCTAGGTGTGAATGAGCGAGTGAGTTGTCTGTCTCTGTGTTCCCTGCGACTGGCTGGCAACCAGTTCAGGATGTCCCCTAAGATAGCTGGGATGGGCTCCAGCACCCCCACGATCCTACTGAGGATAAGCGGTGCAGATAATGGATGGATGGAGGTCTCAAGTCTTGCTGTGTTGCTAAAGGAAAAAGCAAAAGCATGGAAAAAAAGTTTGAGATTAACAAAAAATACAAAAGGCACAAAAATGTCTACCCTAGCTAAATTACATGGCCGTAACCAATAAACTATCGTGACTATTATTAAAAATAAGGCTATAAAGCAAGGGATTGTGCTCCTAATTAATAAGTTTCAAGCCTCAGGGAATACTGGAAGTCGTGTGCGAGGACCTTGGGCTAGTGATCATCCCGACAAGGCTAAGCTAAAAAAGCTAGCCTGGTAAACTGAAAGAGAAGGCCACTGTTTGGTCAATTAGTTCTTCTTTCTTCTGCTTAGTAGGACTTATTTCTAGAATCTAGCATGCCACTTTAAGAGAGAGAGAGAGAGAGACGCATAGAGACCATTCAATGCAGGGATGTCAAACTTAGTTTGCCTCTGGGGCAGGGTCCAGACGTTTTGTTCTCTGGCGTGTCAGTTCAGTAAAATAATATCAACTACAAATGTTTACCTTTGCTTTTCAGTCTTAGTCTTTACCATCTGCCTACATTAGTAACTTGCCCTAAATGTTTCTATCATGAATGACAAGGGATCTTTTCTAAACACAACACTTTTATTCACTAACGATGGGGAAAAAAGATTTTCATGTTTGTCATCGAAATTGTTAACTGGTTTATTGCAACAGTTCAGTGAATGTAGTTTTACACCTGAAATGACTTGTCAAACAATGCAAACTCAACACTGCCCTCCAGCGGCCGGAGGGAGCAATTGGTTTGCATTTGCTTAAAAGATCATAACTTTAATAGAAACGACCCAGTGACTCTCTTGTTTTACATACTCGGAAAAGGATCCGGCTGCGGGCTGTATGTTTCACATCGCTGATCTAATGTATGGTTGGCAAGAGAATTTTTTTTTCTAATAAATGTGTTATTGAGTTTCCACTCATCGTTTTAGTATACAATTTTATAAACATATTCATTTTTGAAAAAGTCAGCGAGAGAGAAGCTTGGCCCGATCCAAATGTAATGGTTGACATTGGAGGCCTGACCTGGGCCAAAATTCGGGTCATATTGGACTCAGTTTTGGGCTTAAGATCTTACCTGTGCCTACAGGGGGCAGCAAGAGCAGGCCACGCCCGTATGAGGATGGACATCAGGCTGGCTCGGACGTTCGGCCTGATCCTGCTCACCTTGGTTGGCTGCTGGCTTCCGGCGCTGTCATTCATGCTGACTGACGTGGCCGTAGTGCTTACCCATAGCCAGCAGAGGGTCTTTGCCTTCTGTAGCACGCTCTGTCTCCTCAACTCTGCTGTCAACCCTCTGCTGTACGCCCTGCGCTGCAGGGAGCTCAGACTCGCCCTCCTGCACCATCTCAAGGATTTCAGACGGGCCACCAGATGTAAAAAGGCTCCTGCCTTAGATTTGGAGCCAAGACCACAATCATCAGAAAAGTGTGCAGCTCAAGAACTCAACAGAAACTCAAAGTTTTAGAAATGACAAAGAAACAGTAGCTGCAAAATTGCACAGCATTGGTGTCCAAATTATGGCCTGTGGACATTTGTCGTCTTAAATCCACCTTTTTGTAGACCGCAGCAAACTAATATATGTAGGGCATTAATAAAAAGAGAAGAGTCCCGGGATATGGCGTCCCCGCCTTAGAACATTTTCACTTCTCCCTCTTAATGGGTATTTCCCCACTGTTCTACTTCAATAACATAGGTCATGTGGACAAAAATATCTATTCCTTTTTCCCCAAGATAAAAAAAAAATCCCTCCAAAATTATTTTGGAGATATGTTTTTGACATAAAAGCAAATCAATATTTAAAATGGACATATTTTGAACCAGAAATAACAGAGAAAGTGTAGCTGGCAAATTATATTGCATTGGTGTCCAAACTAAAGCTTGTCGTCATTTGAGGCCAGAGATCCGCCCATTTGTGACCCGCAGCATGTGCAAAGACGAACAGGTAACAAATAAATGTAGAGAATTTCTAAATATGAGAGACCCCTAGTATAGGGCTTACAACATTTCCACTTTACGTTGTTGAATAAAACGCATTTCGGCCCCTCGTCATGCCATTTTCCCCACTACATGACAACCACCACCAATGATTTGGCATGCCCAAAAACTTCAAACTTTGTGGTGTTTGTGTGTTGCTTACCTTATGTCACTAAGATACCTGTGTGCTAATAGACATCATATAAAATACTGAACTGATGTTATATTGTGAAAATACTAATAAACTATTGGCTGAACTTTCTCCCACGATGACTTTCTCTGTATCCATTCGGATCAAAACCTTACGTACTTTGTAATGACTTTGAAAGTTGGTGTGATACAATACTGTATGTTTTGTACAGTAATTAATCACTATAGGTCTCAAGTCGGACAGCACGGCGGCGCAGTGGTTAGCGCGTGTGCGGCACAGTTCTGAGGTGATGAGATCGAACCTTTCTGTGTGAAGTATGCATGTTCTCCCCGTGCTTGCGTGAGTTTCCTTCGGGCTCTCCGGTTTCCTCCCACATTTCAAAAACATGCATGTCAGGTTAATTGGCCGGTCCAAATTGTCCCTAGGTGTGAATGAGCGAGTGAGTTGTCTGTCTTTGTGTGCCCTGTGACTGCCTGGCAACCAGTTCAGGGTGTCCCCTGACCACTGACCACTGCAGATAATGGATGGATGGAGGTCTCAAGTCTTGCAGTGTTGCTAAAGAAAAAAACGAAAACATGATAGGCATGGAAACAAAGCTTGTGATTATCAAGAAATACAAAAGGCACAAAAATGTGTACTGTAGCTAAATTACATTGCTGTAACCAATAAACTATCATGACTACAGGGAGTGCAGAATTATTAGGCAAGTTGTATTTTTGAGGATTAATTTTATTATTGAACAACAACCATGTTCTTAATGAACCCAAAAGTCTCATTAATATCAAAGCTGAATATTTTGGAAGTTGGAGTAGGGCTTTTTTAGTTTTAGCTATTTTAGGAGGATATCTGTGTGTGCAGGTGACTATTACTGTGCATAATTATTAGGCAACTTAACAAAAAACAAATGTATACCCATTTCAATTATTTATTTTCATCAGGGAAACCAATATAACAGCTCAACATTCACAAATATACATTTCTGACATTCAAAAACAAAACAAAAACAAATCAGTGACCAATATAGCCACCTTTCTTTGCAAGGACACTCAAAAGCCTGCCATCCATGGATTCTGTCAGTGCTTTGATCTGTTTACGATCAACATTGCGTGCAGCAGCAACCACAGCCTCCCAGACACTGTTCAGAGAGGTGTACTGTTTTCCCTCCTTGTAAATCTCACATTTGATGAGGGACCACAGGTTCTCTATGGGGTTCAGATCAGGTGAACAAGGAGGCCATGTCATTAGTTTTTCTTCTTTTAGACCCTTTCTTGCCAGCCACGCTGTGGAGTACTTGGATGCGTGTGATGGAGCGTTGTCCTGCATGAAAATCAACTTTTTCTTGAAGGATGCGGACTTCTTCCTGTACCACTGCTTGAAGAAGGTGTCTTCCAGAAACTGGCAGTAGGACTGGGAGTTGAGCTTGAGTCCATCCTCAACCCGAAAAGGCCCCACAAGCTCATCTTTGATGATACCAGCCCATACCAGTACCCCACCACCACCTTGCTGGCGTCTGAGGCGGACTGGAGCTCTCTGCCCTTTACCGATCCAGCCACGGGCCCATCCATCTGGCCCATCAAGACTCACTCTCATTTCATCAGTCCATAAAACCTTAGAAAAATCCGTCTTGAGATTTTTCTTGGCCCAGTCTTGACGTTTCAGCTTGTGTGTCTTGTTCAGTGGTGGTCGTTTTTCAGCCTTTCTTACCTTGGCCATGTCTCTGAGTATTGCACACCTTGTGCTTTTGGGCACTCCAGTGATGTTGCAGCTCTGAAATATGGCAAAACTGGTGGCAAGTGGCATCTTGGCAGCTGTACGCTTGACTTTTCTCAGTTCACGGGCAGTTATTTTGCGCCTTGGTTTTTCTACACGCTTCTTGCGACCCTGTTGACTATTTTGAATGTAACGCTTGATTGTTCGATGATCATGCTTCAGAAGCTTGGCAATTTTAAGAGTGCTGCATCCCTCTGCAAGATATCTCACTATTTTTGACTTTTCAGAGCCTGTCAAGTCCCTCTTCTGACCCATTTTGCCAAAGGAAAGGAAGTTGCCTAATAATTATGCACACCTGATATAGGGTGTTGATGTCATTAGACCACACCCCTTCTCATTACAGAGATGCACATCACCTGATATGCTTAATTGGTAGTAGGCTTTTGAGCCTATACAGCTTGGAGTAAGACAACATGCATAAAGAGGATGATGTGGTCAAAATACTCATTTGCCTAATAATTCTGCACTCCCTGTATTATTAAAAATAAGGTGATAAAGCAAGGGCATTTTCTAAGGGGATGTTCACCTCGCAATTAGAAGTTTTAAAATCTGTAAATACAATTTCAAATTTTTCCTTTACATGTACATATAATTTTTATTTATTATATCACATACACATCACATTACACATAAATATGAATTACTATGTACTATTATGTTATTTCGAGTTCACCTTGCAATACCCCCTTACAAAACCGACTGATGTTGTATACCGGGGGTCTGCTGTACATAATTTAAATATAAGATAAGATAAGATAAGATAGGAAAAACATTTGTTCGTCCCACAATGGGGAACTGTTACAGCAGTAAAAGACAATGAATAACAGCTAAAGAATGTCGACCATATAAAAAAGGAGTATTTAAAAAATATATAAAAAACAGAATATTTCCAATGGCGAGTGTGCAAATTGGGTAAAGTGGCCAGTAATGTGCAAATTAATATGCAAAGTCATGGAGGGTGTGCAGTCTATTGAGAGCACTGCTTATTATACAGTCACAGATCGTGTTGACACTGTGCTGAGTAAAGCAAATAAGATAATTATGGATAGGTTTTTAATATTGAAGATAATTATTATATCGTTATGCATGATGTTTGAATATAATTTCATCCTGGTAGGTTTAACTTCATGTTTGCAGGCATATATCGTGCAATGGTTTTTCTAGGTGTGAGGAAACAATGGACTTCTACCACGACCGGAGATTGGGTGACGGGTGTGTGTATTTAGTTAGGGGCGTCTGTGTTATCTGCACGTGAATACTAGGCCTCCACAAAGGCCTGTATGCAGAGTGGGATTCAAACAGGGCACATGCCAGGAAGAAAAGACCACTGTGGCTGGGGGAACGGTGGAATACAATACAGAAACATTCTTTGTTATAATAAGGGAGGGGGGCTACTTTTAAAAGCTCTGATTACAATGATGAGGGCCTCTAATAGAAAGAAGTCAGGACATCAGTAGCACAAGTGATTGGGTTCATACCCCTTGCTCACAAATATTCAAAATATACTTGTGTCTTTTGCTTTCTTTTGTTTGATCTACAGTATTCGAGATGGTCCTGCAGAAAGGGGAAATATGTGATTATCCCTAAAGAACTGAATTGCAACTTATCAATGTAAAAACAGTAAGAATTACTTTTTTTGCAAGTAATTTTGATCTTGCAAATTGTTAAGGTCATGTGGGGAAAAAATACTGTATTTATGCGTGTTTAACCCGCATATTATTTAATGTAAGAATAACTTAAAGTTTGGGTGCGCATTATTCCCAACGTATCATGTTATTTGTGCAATGACGATGAGTAGAAAGCATTAGACGCAATGGGAATCGAAACCAGGTTGCGACGGAGAGAGCACCGAACCCTAAGCTCCGGACCAACAGTGATATAGATGACTTATGTAAAGGCATTAGATGGTATTATCGCACTACTTTTATTCATGGTGCCGAAAACAAATGTTAGAAAAAAGAAAAAACTTTTTAAAATGTTCTGTTTGTACTGTTATCATAGTTAACATTCTCATTGAATTGTTTTAATCATTGCTGCATGTATTCAATGTTTTTCACTTATAACGCTTAGTCAGAAAAGTGAAGACATTTTATACAGATTTTTTTTTTTTTTTTTTGAATGACAGGGTGCGTGTTTTACATGAATATGGTATTTCCAGAAATCCCTTTTTTTGATTGAAACTCTAATTTGCTCCCAAAAATTATTTTTGGAGATATGTCATTTACAGAAAATTAAAGCTATATTGAAGTAATCATGCTTTTAAATAACAAACTGTTTAAGGAAAAATTGGCTAATGAATAACACATTTCATAGATACTTTTCACATTCCAATGACAAAAAGTAATTACCATGCAGCATAACTTTTAGTACTTAGGTATCTTCCACGCCAGAATGATATTGAAAAAGTTTGAGTGGGCTTGTGTAAAATGTGCCTATTGGCAAATTTTGAGATATTTACTCAAAACCTAAAAAAAACCCCAAGCAGAATGGCCCAGCGTTGCCGGGCATTCTCCTTGTGCAAGGTTGTTAGGGCGATGTATTTTTGTAAAAGCGCCAGGGAGCCACTTGGGAGTGCCAAAGGTAATAAAGGCAGGTTTTACACTTGGAAAGACACAACCAAGAAGCAGCTTTCAGGATTTGAAAAAAATGAGTTTTTTTTTAATTACTACTAAACGGTTCATGGAAATGGGGGATGAGGTCCTAAAAACAAAGGTTCGTAAGTCGGCTTCCTGTGGTAGGTGGCAGAGAGAGCAAACAGTTAAAATCAAATCAAGTCTGCCTTCTAGTGCTCCCGATAGGTCAGGGTTCAGTCTAGTCCTGACTTCTCTTCACTCTGAAAAAAATGGAATTGCTCCGACCTGAAGCATGTCAACGCCTGCATTGACCAGTTCGCAGAGATGGGAAGCTGCGTCATGGCCGTCATAGACTTTCTGGACTAACCGTAGTTTAGTTGCTGACATGCAATTTCCGGACAAATTTTCTACATGTTACCTAGTGTTTACAATGTTTGTGTACTGTAATGCTAAATCTAATTCACCCTGGTCATCCTGAAAGGGGGATTTCCACTTGTGAGGTCCCTTCTCAAGGTTTCTCTTTTTCCTCACGCTGAGGTTTTGAGTTGTTCCTTGCCCGCATGTTGGTTTAAGATCAGGTAATTGTGTCATTGTAATCCTGTGCAGTCCTTTGAGACATTTCTGTGATTAAGGGCTATATAGATAAATTTGACTTGACTTGACTTGACTCTTCTTACTTTCTCAAAAGAGATTTGGCCATTGGCCGTTTACCTGAGAGTAGTGATGTGCTTCTCGTGTCGAATCAGTGAAGCCTGTGACGAGTAATTTTGATGAGTGGTTCATCGCCATGTTGATGCTGTCATAATTGCCCTTTTTGGAACACCTGTGGCAGCTTTATTGGCGCCAACAGCCTGGACAAGCTGATTGGTGGCCACACCCTTCTTAAGCCCCCGACTTCAGTTCAAACCTTGTCAGATCGTTACGAGCTGTTGTGTTTCACTCAGTGACTGTTCTTGTTTTACTTTGTCCCTGTTAAAACCTGTTTCCTGCCTGATTCCCGTTTTTCGACCCGTTTCTGAACCTGACTACGCCTGTTTTGCCTGCCGCCTGCCTACGACCACTATTTTGAACTGAACATCGCCTCTGATCTCCAGCCCTGGTCAAACGACTTGCCATTCTCGCCTGTCTTCTTCCGACACGGAAGTGTCACGCCCGCCTTGCTTGTTCCCGCTCTCCGCCAGTCTTCAGATCAAGCAATCAAGCAAGCCTTACTCTCACTCTCTTTCAATAAAATCTGAGAAATGCATGCAATTGAGTCCTGTGTCCGTTCTGGTCTGTGACAGACGCATATGTTGATGACCTATTTTTGAAGCCCCGAAAAGTGGGTGTACCACATGACTTATTCAGGAAATGATTCGCTTGGTTTGAGTGCAGTTCGAAATAAAACCGGCAAGGAAACGCTATGGATTTCCCTTCACGTTGTCTGAGTCCAAAAATTTGAAAAAATGTCTGTCATTGAATATGCTAAATAAAAAATGATCAGGCAAAAGTGCTTATTTTACCTTTTATTTCAGATTTTCACTTGTTTCAAAAGCAGTCAAAGATAAAGTAACACAGAACAATTCATGTAAAAACAAGTGCCACTCTCCTCTTCTTTCTTCTTCTTGGGGTTTAGCCGCGGTTAGCATCTATCTCCGAAGTACATTCCCGCCCCCCTATCACCAAATCCTCCTCACTGTTCCACTACTTAAATCCTGTTAAAAAGTCCCATACTGCTCAAGAAATGTAAAAGAATCCTCCATTGAGGCCCACTGTTCGAGTCCAGGAATCGTTTCATTGATAATTCAATGACTCCTTCTTCCACCAGCCCCTTTTTTTTCATTTCCTCCCTCTAAATGTTGTACTTAATGCAGTCCTTTATTATATGCTCCAATGACTCTTCCCTTTCACAGTCCTTTTAGAATTCAGTGAAATGCTTCCCCATCAATTTCAATGTTTTGTTTAAGGCAGTGTGTCTACTCCTTAAACATGTCAACGCAGTCTCCACTCTTCTGCATTCGCTCCCAGAGGCCTAAAGTACAACTGTGTTTATTTCCAAGAAAATCGAACACACACGCACGCTCACACAAATCGGGATTCTTCTTTAACTTAAGATAAATTATGAACAGAAAATATTTTGGCTATACGTCTTTTACACGTGACTGTGACAATATGCTGACACAATTAGCATGTAGCTTAGCTTTTACTGTTTATTTTATACTCTTTTGCAAATAAGGAAAACTGTGCATTGTGTTTAAACCTGATTCAGAAACATTTTATTAAACGGGACAGTGTGTAATATCTCTTTCCTATAAGTCACTATATTGTGTAGTGCAATGGAAAACAAGTGCTACAAAGCAAAAGAGAAAATACTAACTATGGAGACTCAAAGTGACCAAACTGCACCCTTTTGCTTCTCATTTTCCTGAAAAGCCTTTTGTGAAGAGAAAAAAGAGGGAAACAAAGAAAAGAAAAAGGGGAAATGAGGAAAAGCAAGAAAAAATAACATAAAGGAAATAAAGAAGAAGAAAGAGAAGATGAAGAAAAAGACAAAGGTAAGAAAAGACAAGAAAAACGTGGAAAAAAGAAAGAAAATAAAAATAAACCATGAAAATCAAAAAAGGTGTACCATTACCAGCAAGATGGTGGACAAACATGTCCACTCACTCGGGGTGAGCCTCAAATTATGTAAAATAATTAAAAATGTATCTACAGTACTTACATTTATTTCAAGGGACAGTGTGTTGTATCGAGTTCGTCCAAGACAAGTGGTATGAAAAAAAACCTTTATTCAGTAAAATAAAACATTGATTTGAGTAGTAAGGCAAAAGTACATGAACTATCATACCAATGTTATGCTTTATAAATATTCTTGGGTCGAGAAATTTGTATTTCGTTTTAATACCAGCTCAGTAGCCTAGATGGTAGGGTGCCCGCTTTGAGACTGGGAGGTCGCTGGTTCGCGCCTCGGCCGAGTCATACCTAAGACTTATAACATTGGTAAAATGGCGGCGCCCTCTGTTGGCTGCGGCTGCATCGGCTCGCTGCATCGGCTCGCTACAACGGGTCAGGTGTATCGACATTTCGTTCTGTGTACATTGTTACAAAGAATGACAATACAAAGGAAATTATTATTATTATTAATAACAAAATCCTTACCTTGTGCTCATTTGGCAATTGTTTTTGTTTGCATTGGACAAGACAGTGCCATCTGGTGGTAAAATATGACATAATTTACCTTTAATAAAATGCACGTTTATAAGATAGTTCATGCATTTTTGCCTTTTATTCAGAGCAATAGTTTGTTTTAATGAATTATATTGCTACCACTTGAGGTCCTATTAATACCCACTGTCCATTTTAATATTACGTTAGCCTGATGCATTTGGTTGCTACCAACAAACAGGGTGATGTGAGATTGGGGAATCATAGTGATATGACGTTTAAAGGGGGTTTGTTTGAGGATGGTGACATATAAAAGGTATGACGTGGATAAATATTCAAAATCAGTTAAATATTTATAATTATTACTTAGTCCAAACGGGACATTTCACCTGAACGTATACTTTCCTCTGCGATTCTGCTTAAATTCAACTCATACCATTACGCTGAATGGTAGGGGAGTCTTTGTAAAACCCGTTTCCAAAAATGGAACTTCATATGCCTATTGGAGTATTATACCATGTTAATAGTTTTATTTGAATAATATGATGAATAATCGTATGAAACAAATGCGTGAAATCGGAAAACAGTGGGCAATAAGTTGCTACTATACGATAGTCACCCTCTTCTTTGTTACGTATTGGTACGTCCTGCCATTGTGACGTTCGAAAAAATCAGCAGGCTCACTCGGCCCTTGACACTCATAGCAGAAAAAAACCGTTGTCGTGGGAAGGAGCACAGCTAAGTCGAATCCCGGTAAAGGACGCCCAAAACCGACACCAACGCCCGTCAAAACTCTTTTCTCCCAGTTAGACGTCCCATCCTCCCATCGAAGATGGCCTGTGGGGCGACGCTAAAGCGCTCGATGGAGTTCGAGGCCCTCCTCAGTCCCCAGTCTCCCAAGCGGAGACGGTGCAACCCCCTACCTGGGACTCCCGGCACTCCGTCCCCGCAAAGATGCAACAACCTCCGCGCCGCCGTGGACGGCCCGTCGCACTCCATGTCGCCGCAGAACGTTGGGGCCGAGAACAGACTCACGCCGGGTAAAACTATTTAGGGTTTTCAGGGTTTTATGTTCTGTAGTGGGGAGGAAATGAAAAGGAGGGGGATTTGGGTGGAGTGGTTAGCTTGAATGGGGGGGTTGAAGCTAACGATTAGCTTGCTAAGCTAACATCCGCGAGGGTTATGTCGTCATTTGGTTATTGTCGATTTTTATATTACCTTGTATGTTCATTTAAATACTATGAGTATCTTTTATACCCCAAAACGTGTCACTATTTAATCAACTACGTTTTTTCTCTTGGAATGCTGGACTCCCAACTTGGTTATTTTTACTCATTAATGTGGACGTCACGTCTTTTTTTGCGTGTGTTACTCACATGTCGTCAAAATATGTTGCACAATGATCGTGTGATTGCTATTAACTTAATCGGAATTAGAATCCTCTCTTTATAGAATTCCATATCTTTGATTGTGGTGGTGGCGGGGGTCTATTATTCTTTGCAGGCTGAGGCTGGGAGGGCATTGTTCATTTCCTTCATGCCTCTGCCTCACCCTCCTAGTTAAACTGAGGTGCAGATAATGGAATTACAACTGCTAACGGCAACAGAAAGGTTCCTTTATTAATTCAAAGAATCATCAAAGAGGTCAGGCGTCTTTGATGGTCAGTAGCGTTGGTGAAATTCCATCTGTGTGGTTTTGATATCGCACATGTGTGGAATCCCTATTCTGGGTTGGTTCAGGTGGAATAGCAATATGAGATTGTCCGTTCAAATTTTTGTGGTCATAATGCCAAGTCTGTCTGTAATAGTTTCATTTTTGCACAATGTAGCTGTGAATGCATTTGTACTATTTTCACAGCAAAAGTTTATGATATACTTAGAACTTGGGCCAAGTGCTACCATGTTACTATTGCCACCAATTCCAGTCAGGCTAGGCATGACGCAACACAATTGGACAAAAAGTACATTTTTATTTTGTTTAGTTTGGCACAAGATCAAATTGGAAATAAAATGGGGAAACTTTAGAAAGAAATTCTGAAATACAAGTAAAATGCATGTGATTATTGATTGCAAAGCGAGCAGTCATTCTTTGGGGCGGTAGTAGCTCAGGAGGTAGAGCGATCGTTTTAGGATTAAGGGATCCCAGTTCGAATCCCGGCTTGTCCGTGTTACATGTCGAAGTGTCCTTGGGTAAGACATTGAACCCCTAATTACCCCCAATAAGCAGGTTAGCACCTTACATGGCTGCACAGATCACAGCCGCTATTGGGAAATGTGAAGCACAATGTAAAGCGCTTTGGGAAGTCTTTGGCCCAATCCCATTTCTCTCACTCGGCCCTGAGGACCCTCCAGTGAGGTCCCTCGAAGAGGAGTGCCCTCCGCGAGTGAAGTGCAAAGCGGAAAAGGTTTGGACAAGACTTGCAAGGTTCCACCCCTGTCCAGGAGATGGCGGTAATATTAATTGGCTGTAGACCTTAGTGACGTATAGGCCTACGTCACATGTAAACAACTCGAGTCTCAACGTAGTGTGTCAGTTGGAGAGTTCGTGCAACGTTAAAAATGCCCGCTACAGCTGTGTTATTACCGATTGCCTGAAAGCTCATCATCTTTTCCGTGTCTCCAATCAACGGAGGAGAAATGTGCTATACTGAAGACAGCTTCGGCGCTATGTAGTGCTGATTCATCTTTACAAGGTACGTACACTCATTAAAAAAAATGACCCGTTCGGTCAAATACAGTAAGAGTTAACATACAATGCACGTTCACATAATACCCTATGTTTGTGTAGACATAAATGGCAATCTACTTATTAGTATCTTAATGCCATTTTATGACATATAGTAGGGGTTTTGAATGTGTGACATGACGAAAAGTAAACAAACACAAGAACAGTCCACCTGACCCTTAAGCTGACATAATATCGTCACCAAACTTCCCTGTACGACCCAAAAACCTTAGTTCATAAGGAATTTAATTCAAAAGAGTTGTCATTGGATATAAAAAAGGTCATTTCAACATTTTTTCATGATGCTTACATCACAGTTAAAGCGGTCTTTTTCTTTTCTATGCCCACTTTTATGTCTAAATTGTTATCTATTGTGTTCCAGAGTGGCTGTCCCATAAGCGTGGACAGGTTGGACAGGAATGTTCCCATCCTGTGCTTATGGTTGGATGTGGAGTCAGAACTCATTCAGGACTTAAGGTTGAGCAAGAAGGTTATGTGGGCCCTGCATGAGCTGCTAAAGAGGGAACAGGGCCGTGGCTGGAGGTCCTGATCTACGTGTACTGGCTGGCCCACGCTCTGTCCTACCGTGTGGTGTCACGGGTCTCCAGGGTTCCCAGGTCCACCGTACAAAGAATTGTCCACAGTTAATATGGAATAAATTGCCCAAAAGCCATATTTAGGCTCTTTAAGTCAGACCCACATTTGCATTATGTGCTTTTCTGCATTACTATTCAATAAACATCTTCATTTTGAGTAACACCTTGGTGGTTTATTTCATAATGATGTGAGATACTGTGTGTGAACTATGTGACTGTTGGACAGAAAACAACTACAAATCACTCCAGCTTAAATAATAGTTTACTTTCAGAAAAACAAACTCACATTGGGCCAAAATACATAATAGTAAATAATGTGTCACAAATTTTAACAAAAATATACCAATACTTCCATGAAGCTGGAAAACACAAACTGGAACTTCATTGAGTTCTTAATAAAAAAAACAATATTATCCTTTTATAAAACAAAGGGAAACATTGCAGAGATGTCACTGTTCTGGAAATTTGTCCACGAGCTTCCCAAAAAGGACGGGAACCGCTCAGTTTTGGCCACAGTTTCTTCGAGCCTTTTCCTCACTCCGGCAGACTCCGCTTTCAAAAAGTCAAGGAGTGTATCGTGCTTCCTTTTTTTTCTGGGTGATTTGGGGTTTGGCGCCGGATTAGAAGGTGCCAACGACGTGCCCGGTGGTGTGGATGGCGTGGTAGCTGTGATGGTGACCAGCTCTTCCACGGGACGTTCTACAGTGGCCTTTAGGTTGGGTGGAAAAAACAAGAATTACTTAATGCTGATGTATTGTACAAAAACAACTGAGTATAGGATGCTCAGCAAGTTGATGTGAGACAGGAAATTATAGGATGTGTTCTGGATAATTATTTGATAGTGAATAGATACACAAAATTGACATGTTATTCTTATGGCTGTATAAGCCTTCTATTGGCCAGCATCACATATGCTTTAGAATTGTCTCCACATTTGGACAACATTTTGAGAAGGTAATTAGTTTACTTAATATGTGTTTACAGAGAAGGCAGTGGACTATGTGATAGTAGTTTGTTTCAACTGTATTTCCACGTGAAATTCGGAGACATTACTCATAATGCATGATGAAAACTAATGCATTCTGATCTCACATGAAATAATCATATTGTAAATAAAACACGACACCCGAAATTGTGTGCAGTAAACAAGCGCTTATGTCCAGAACGGTATTCTGACTATGCTCCTTTAGCGACTGGCCATGTACAGTAGATGTAAAAGGACGACTCGTTTAAGATAAAAACAGGGATGGGCTGAACCGTGATTTTCTGCCCAGTTATCCTACTTTAAAGTTTGTAGCGTGAAGATTTTTTTTTTGCCAGCTCCCTTGGTAGATTAGTGCACTTCGTAAAGTAGCGATTTTGCAATGTTCGTGTTTTAACGCGAAAATACGATTTTCTATTGCATTTACGTCTAACTAAGATATCTCAATACATTTTGTTGCAAATACATGCGTGGTTGTGGAAAACTACTTACATTTGTGCGGTTCCTTTCCGGGCATGTTTGTTGATATTGAGAATTCGCAAAGCCTTCTGGGTAGTCACTTCGCCGCCAAGTGAGGTCGAGAGCCCCCTCGGTCTTGAAGTGGCTACGACATGGTTTGAGGGCACTTCTGCCTCGGTCTTGAGAGTATCGGGACACACCCCATTTTCACGTGAACGCGCAAACCGAGTGACTAGGGCACATAGCGAGTGAAAGTGCGAAGAATGGGACTCAGCCTTAGACTTGAAAAGCGCTATAGAAATGCAGATCATTTCATTTTCATGATGAATACTCTTATTTATCATTAATATGAAATGTTATAATTTGATTATGTAAGCTTCTGGTTTATGTAGTCTGCATTTATATAGCACTTTTCAAGTAATTGAAGACCCCCCTAAGCACTTTACAACGTGCTTCACACTTTCCCTTTTACACACACTAACTAACCGATAGCAGCATCAGCCATGCAAGGCAACTACTTGCTCACGGGTGGTATTATGGATTCAGTGTTTTGCCCAAGGACACTTTGGAATATAACACGGAGTAACCGGAAATTGAACCTGCGACCTCTTGGTCCCAAGCCGAACACTTTACCTCCTGAGCTATTGCCTCTGCACCCGAGTCCGTCCGTAGCTGACCCCGACCCTCACGCGCTCTTACTCACGTTGGCCTCAGTCCCGCTTGCGGCCAGGTCGGCGGCGAGTCTTCCCTCGGTTTCAGTGCAGTCTGGCCGCCCTTGCATACTAAACTTCAGCCCCCAGGTACGTGATACCCTCCCTGCGTTTTTGGCGCAGGCCGTGCTTTAAAGTCCTTGCCGTCGCATTCTAGATGCATCAGGGGCCATGGCCCGTCACAACTTGACGCCAGTCTCGCGTGTTTGTTTGCCAGAAAAGGTGTGAGGTCTGTCTGAAATTTAATTTGGTCTCATTAAAGATTCATTCAGACTGCTCCAATTAGCAACCAGTAAACAGAAGGCAGTTCTCTGATTTTATGTAAGGATGCTTGTTAAGTCGAGCTGTGATTCCACGAAGTACGCATTTATTCGTAGAACTTAATAAGAGTCGGGGAAATCTGTGATGCACTAGGGACGTGAAAATCAAAGTTGGTGTGAAAAGAAAGGATCAAATATGGTTGCTCATCCGTGCAAATGAAATGTCTGTTGTTGTTTGTTGTGGCAGCCATTTATCAACACTCTTTAATGGCCACCTTCTAATTTTTCGTCTTTGTCCTCTCGTCAGCTTGTATGCCTTGCACTATATTTATTAGGCTCTTGTTGGAAGAGAACCAAATATTTTTAATGGAAACATCTACACAAGTGTTCATGGTCATATGTAGCTTTGTTTTTGGAAAAGCCTGACTAATGACTGTTTGTGTATGTGATGTTCGAGTTAGGATAATACATCTGGTTATAAACGTGGTTACTGACTATGATGTGTCAGTCTGCCAATTTCAACCACCTTCACCTTCCAATTTGACCCCCTTCTCAAATCTCGTCACAAAAAGAAAGGCACTTTTGATTTATATGAGCTAGAATGGAAACCTGGTTGAGCACGTGCAGAAGGCCTGCACAGGGAGTGGTGCTTATCAACCACACTGCATTCTATTCAAACTTGATGGAACACTGTACACACGTGTACACACACAGCTGTGTTCTGACAAATACATCATGTATTTGTGCAGAAGGCCAAGCACGTCATTCCAGGCAGACATTTTGTTTTCCTCCCTGGAGAGGTTGACGCTTAATTCCTTTCATTTCTACTCTTGATTTGTTTTTGTCTCTACAAAATGGTTGACGTTGTTTGACAATGGTTACTTGGAGTGGATTGACATAATACAGAAGCTGCAAAGTTTTCCTTTTGAATTTGGATCACTTTGCTAGCCCTTTTGTATGTGTATTTTTAGCATTTGCATTAAAATAGTCTTGCATTCAGGACTCAAAGTTAATGATTGAGGGTGTGAACCCCCGACATCATCCACTCTGAATTATAGCACGGCAGCTGCAGCCATGATCCTGGCACAACAGGTATCTGTCTCACTAAAATGGTCCTCATGGGAGTTAACGGTAATAACTGGTCTGTATAAGGATTTTTGTCTATGGATCTTTGTGTGTCGATCAGAATGTCAGCTGTCGTAAAACTTGACCCACTGTAGCCAATTAATCAGCGGTTCGTGTTGCATTCAAAGCTGCTGTGAGGTTTAAAGTATACTAAATCTTGTCTTTAAAAACTAAGGCTATAAGCAATCTTTCTATCTTAGCTTTTTTGTTTATTTTGTTATATCAGAGATAAATGAATACACTTTTTACTGGGATCTCTTTTTTAGTCAAATACTCAAAACCAAATATGTTAGAACACAAGGAAGGAATATGACATGTATCGTTTCTCAGGCAAAGTGAAATTGCTGTATGGTGGGGATTGAAAGCTCTGAACCCCTGGTACTTAACATTTAAAGAAATTTTAACTAACAACTAACTTTTAGAATGAAAAATAGTAGATAGTAAGTGCCCCTTTATGATATATCCGTTCATGTGATTAAATAACATTATACATTAAAGTAATTAAAAATGAAATTGTATTTATTTGAGTTGTGACGGGACTTGAGGTGGTCGAGTGGAGTAGCAAGTGGATGCAGAGTGAAAGACTGGTGGACAAAAAAAATTGAGATTATTTTAAACGGTACACTTTTGAGCATTGAAATGCCATTAGATTTCCTTGCTTTTATCGCCTCCTCGTTTATAACTATGGTTCTGATTGTCTTCGGGGACGGCCAAGCAAATTGGCTAATGCAGCGATTGAGGTGCGTTTGTATTTATTTTTAACCGCGAACTTCCTTTCCATTGTTATCATATTTTTGCGTCTCCGTTTAGCATCTCTGCATGCCTTAGAACGATAAAAAAATACATGATTGTATTGCAAAGTATTTTCGAAGCACACAAGATTCTGAATGATAGACATTGTGGGAGGTAATTTAGCAAAAGGCATATCAGCATTTGCATGATGCAGTAAAGTAAACCATTTGCAGAGAGACATCTGAGACGTAACTACAAACACACACAAATACGTTTTTTGGAGGGGCATAATTTATTGTTGTCGTACAGTGGGCAAAATGCAGTAAAGACAGGCCGAAAAAATCTTAATCCCCACCATAAAGTGAACATGTGATATGGTGGGGAATACTTTTGCAGTAATTTCTGCAAAACCAAAGCATCAACAACAGCGTTAAGTCTGATATATGGCACTTTGGATGATCCAGATCCAACTTAAAAATGTTTGAGAAGAGCGTAAAAAATGTGGCTGTTTTTCTTGGATTGGTTTATGGCTCTGGAAAAGTCATATTGTCTATTCTCGTGGCTTTACCCATTTTAAATCAATAATATTGTAATGGATATACACATTAGTAATAGAAAGGCTCAGATGTTCATTATATGTTTTGATAATGCTAAAAATGATTCATGTAGTGCTCTCGGGAAGATGTAGAAGAGATTTTAGTGTGAAAATGATAGGTGTAAGCTGACCAACTGCAACATTTTACAGCGCAGAAAATGTACTGTCTTTTACTGCACTCTTTCTGATGGAGATGTCACGTGTCCAAGTTTCCTGGAATGTAGCATAAGAGCATCCCTTGAAGCGCAACTTTGTGTTGATTTATTGTAACATGAACTGAGCCATCACAGGCCTCAGTGCGTTCTTTTATATATACACACCCACACATTCTGGCTTTTCTTCACCCTTGTCCAATCTTAGTGCTCCACCTTGTCGGCATCATTGCTAGGTTGGCCTCTGTTCTTTTTGTTTCGTGGGTACCTTTCGCCATGTTTCTTCCACATTTCCAGGAAGGAAGTGTCTGTGACTTATGGCTCAGACTGGCCATTGTTATTGAGCAACACCATGAAGTAGGGTTGCTACAAATGATCAGGGTGCAATTGTTGTTGCTTATCTTTCACTCCAATAGTTGTACAAGAGCTATCACGTTTTTTTAAAAACTTGAATATTATATATAAGTACCATGATCAGAAAAATCCAGAAAATAATCATTTATTCAACTGTTTGTGTTTTAATTGTAGTAAAATCTTTAACATAATTTACAAAATAGGGGTTTGAATTTTTTTTTTGAAATATCATAGCTCCTCTTCTTTGTTTTGTTTGTCTGTTGCAATGTTGTGATATGGAACATTATTTAAGGCGACACAAATGATTGGATGTGCTGCTAATAAATTTGAAATTGAAATCCATAATTGCTTTGAGGAGCCATTTTTAGTTTTTGGTGTTTGGTTATCTGAAGTCCTTGACAAATATAAATGTTAATGCCTGAGTATTTTCGGATAGCCAAACTGTGGCTTGGGGCAATTGTTGTTGTCCATGAAAAGTACTTGACACACTATGTGTACGAATTGCAATTTGATTACTAATGAAAGGATTTTGGTTCCATCGTTCACATTTTCTGTAATAGTAACATTTGACTTACTACTTGCTCCACCTATGTCCACCTGTACTTATGACCGCGGTAAGCAGATGTACATTTTTTACAGCAGATGCTCATTTTAATTCAATGTCTGGCCCTGGTTTGTAGAAGCTCGGCAATGCAGTCTGCAATTTTGGCAAACACATTTTTTATTTATTAACAAACATTTTCCCAAATCAGAATCCTTACACAAAGTATTGCATGGGTCACGCATACTTGAAGAAAATGCATTACAAATTTGAGAATCGGTAAAATTCTGAACAGCTTATAAAAAGTTGTGTTCACGTTTGCTTAATCGGCTAGTTTGTTTTCCTGAACTTAGGACTTTTAAATTTTGATAGGAAGCAACATGCGAGATAATTATTCATTGACAAAACGTTTTGAGTCATTATCAGTAATGTGACTTGACCTGACAGTGTTTTTTTTTCCCTTACAGAGCAGATCTTTCTAAACCTGCGCCAGGAGTATAGCAGGATTCAAAGGCGGCGGCAGCTGGAAGGCGCCTTCAACCAGACGGAGGCCTGCGGATCCTCAGACATCCCCAGCCCTTCTTCATCTCCGCACGCCCCTAGCTCCCCACAAGGTAGGTGAACACACCCACATCAACGTACGATCGAACTCTCAAGTTTAATTAAACTTGATATTGTTTTCCAGGCGCTTCAAGACGAGACCAGCCCTCGTTCACACTGAAGCAGGTGAGCTACCTGTGCGAGCGCTTGCTCAAAGACCATGAGGAAAAGATCCGTGAGGAGTACGAACACATCCTAAACACAAAACTTTCAGGTAAAAATAACCATATTCGGTAATATTGTACACTGGTTCTAATATTACTCTCATCACGATGGTTTGTTCAGTTTGCTGTTTTCTAGTGGAGTTTGTTTTCAATTGCTCTTTTGAGTTTACGTAGGCAGAAGATTCAGTTACTTATTTCTCCACTTCTGTCATTTTTTTGCATGCTATCATTAGAATGTGGAAATCTATACATGTTTGGTTGGTTTATAGTTAAAGCAGTGGTTTTTTTTTTCCATCTGTGGTTTTGACAAAGGTTTCAATTGCTCCTTGAGTTTCCCGTGTGTTCAGTTACTTATTCCTCCGCTTCTTATTATTGTTTGTATGTTATCCTCATTAGAACATGAAAACCTATAAATGTTTGGGTGTTTAAGTTAAAGCAGATTTTTTTTTACCCGTGATTTTAACCAAAAAATGGCTTCACTTTCTTTTTAGTCTGCTTTGACAAAGGATTCATTTACTTATTCCACTCCATCGTTGGCATACCTCAGTCATTGCAATATGTAAACGTAAAAATGTTTGAGTGATTTTAGTTAAAGCATACGATTGTTTTTTTCACGTGTGGTTTTGACAAAGATCAGATCACATTTGATGTTGATTTTTATGGAGGGACTTGAAAAAATCCAAAAGGTCCAGTTAGTTTTTCCTTACCACTATATATTAGATGTGCTTCTGTTTTTTTTTTTTTTTTTTTAATTCTTATCCCTAAAACCCGAGCTTCTTTGTGCAACCATGTGGACACCAGGTCTTCGGAGGTTTTGTGGTAGTCAATACACAAGATCAAACCCATTTGCCTTTTTTTCTTCACAGAACAATATGAATCATTTGTGAAATTCACGCAAGATCAGATCATGCGAAGATATGGCGCCCGGCCTGCAAGTTGTAAGTACACCAATTCCAACCTATTCTGATTTGGGGGGTGATGTACAATTTATACTGTAGATGCTAAGGAGGTAAGAGATGTCAGTGGAGGAAAGATGACATTTATTTTAAAACGTCAGCTTGCAAGAATATGCCCTCACAATAAATATTTCCTTGCTTTAATTGCCTTCTTAAATGTCTTGATCGTTGATTATCATTGATGCCTTTTTCATATAACTTGATAACAGCTCCATTTCCATGGTTATCATTTGTTTGCTTCTCCCTTTTGGCATTTCTGCAAGTCTTGGGACCCATAGCAAATACAGTATTGCTGACTTGCAAAGTCTTCACATAGCACATAAGATTCTGAACTGAATGTAAAAAAAGAAAAGCGTTTTGGATGTGCAGCCAATTGCATATCTGTATTTTCATGATGCTGTGGTGCAAACCAATAGCAGACCAGTATTTGATCGTTCAGTGGTAGACGGGCATCATGGGGACATGGCTTGTCATCCGGACGAACACGGCAAAAATTATTTATTGTTGATGTCGTATAGTATGGAAATGGAATAACGAGGGGCCAAGAACATAATTTTACACAAAGTAAGAAGGAAAGTTGGGGACGCCGTACCCCAGGGGTCTAATGTAAAATGTATATTTTTCTGTTTCACAGCATTATGAATGATTGGATTAAGTTTTGATATTTTAGTTCATGAAAAATGGCTTTTAGACATTCCTGTTTTTTTTTTCCCCAGATGTCTCCTGAGCATCCTACCACGAGTTCCCAACTATGTCGGTCACAAACAAGATAGCGGCTCTTCAAAGGCCCTCTACCACTTGATTTCGTTTTTTTTTTTTTTTTTTTGTCATTTTCTTTTACCCCACCACCTACACACACTCACACACAGTGCCATGGTTTAACCGCTTTTTATCCAAAAACAATGCTGCTGGCCAAACAATATCTTGACAGACTACCTTTGCCCTCACGACTTCCACCTCCCTTCCCTGTTTTTATATTTTATTTCCCTTCTCATTTCTCCTCACGCTGTCCTACCTGAAAATATGGACTGATGCTGATCTGTGCGTATTCAATCTGTGGCCTGGCGCTGTAGACTACAAAGTTTGATTCTTTTTGGCTCATGTGATAGAAAGAAGCTCTTTGAAACAAGCAGCTGTATTTAACGCCTCTTATGACGTCTCCTCGCTCACTTTCTCTTCTCTTATATGAGAATGTGCTTCTTTTTCCTTTCTCTTTTTTGGAAAAAATAAAAGTTCTGTGACTTAAAAAGTCTGGAAAATGATTTTTTTGATTCTGCTTTGTCTGCCCTGGATTTACTTTTATAAAATATATTGTGATACCTTTACTTACGAATTGTAGCGTTCTGGGAGTAGCTTTGTAACCTCAACACTTCGTAAGTAAGAATGCATTTTGAATGTAAATACGCTAATCCGTTCCTAGCCCCGTTAAAGAGTACTGTATATTTTTTTAACAAAAAAGACCATCAGAACATGAAACACACATGAATAAACACACAGAGAATAAATGAAATAATATGAATTTACCTTTTTGCCTCACGTTTCTTAAAACTGATCCAATGACGTCTACATTGTAAATGTACTAGGCAGATGTAGCAGTAACCCGACTTGTCAACACCTTTTCCAGGTAATTCATTTTCACAAATTCCAAAACTTTATGGAATCTTACTAAAATAATTTGGGCTGATTGAATGATTGCCTCGTCCACCTCCCCGCCAGCTTTCCAGAATACCCCAACCACTGAGTCTAAGAACTCTTAACTGTGACAGTGGCACAAAGAGCAAGCTAGGTGCATACATGCTCACTGGGTTGACACGCAGGTTAGTGTACTGTATTTTTGACTTTGTATCCTGAAACCGCGTTTGTAACTAGTCAATATTTTCCCGTTCAGGTACTCTGTAACCTGAAACTTTGGGATGTAGAGACATTCGAAAGTAGAGGTACCACTGTGTATAAGTTGTTCTTGAATCTATCTAATCTAAATTTATAGATAAATCTGTGCGTGGGTGTGTTATAGGCTCCAAAACGGCTGAACAGATTGTCGTCAAAATTTACACAGTTGTACTTTATGCTTTGAGTGTTATGTCATGGCAGCCTTGATAAATCCCAATAAAATTGATAACCTGTGCCTTTGTTGTGGAAACTCGAGGTCCGACCCTACAAACCAGGCTGTACTGTGTTGGATGACACACCCTCTCCTAACTACTAAAGGCAATATTTTCCCGTTCAGGTACTTGGTAACTTGAAACTTTCGTACATACAGATATTCTCGTACCCATTGAAAGCGAAAAGGTTGGGATCTTTGTACAGTATTTCCTTTTTCAGTGGGTTAACCCAGGGCAGTTGGTGCGTCGTTTTGGTAAATTACAGCCCCCACCTCCATAGCTTTGCGAAAACTGTTTCTCCAGGCCTTCATGCAGGGCCAAATTCACCCAATTTGAAATCTGATTAGCTAACCCAAAAGCGATATTACAACTATGTTATGTTAAAGGACACCTGCACTGAAAATATCGAAGGCTTATGAGCACATTCATGTAACCAGCAACAAGTAATCCTGAAGTGGGATTGGTTAAATACTTAGATATGATGGCAGCACAAATTGGATTTACTGTAATTATAATTGGTGGCTTTATGTAGGCACCCCACAAAAAACTGCATCAATCATTAATCACCATGTATTGATGCATAAAATATAACTGAAATAACATGATTCAGATAATTTTAGGTTCGCAGAGAAGGCCTTGCAGTCCCTGACGGCCCACCACTGCCTTAATCACTAAAAGTCTCAAATAGCCGCTTAGGCCACCTTTACAGCAACATCCCCCAATCTGAAACCAGTAGTGTTACCTTCTGATGAGCCACCAATAGATGGCACTAAATTACATTTACCTTACTATTTAGAACGATTCGATTCTTATGCTGTACTTTGTGAATTGATTCTTGTTAATAGTGGAGTGCATCGTTTGAGGTATCCTTAAAAACTTAAAACAATAAATATTTTCTCTTATGTGTGTGTGTTGACAATGCCCAATTGAGTTCAAAGAGCCCTTAGGTGCAATGCAAAATAAAACAGATCTGCTTTTAGCTTACTATTATTAGAGCTGTTTGAGGTGGAATCATCAAGTTCGAGGAAGGTGGGGTTAAGGCACAGGCGGCCCGCGGGCCAGATCAGGCCCGCTAAGGGATTGATTCCGGCCCGCGAGACAACACACAGAGAAGTGCAAGAGAAAAACAAGCTGCAGGTTGAAATATGTCAACTTGATGTTGCCAAAGCCAGGTGCCTCTCACAAAGACACTGTACTTGTATTTATTTCTCTTTCTTTCTCTTTCATCCCACTCTCTCTTTTCTCCCATTCTATCTTTTCTTGTACTCTGTCTCTTTCACTCTCTGTGTCTCTCTTTGTCTCTTTCTCTCTTCATACCCTTTTTTGCTTTCTTTTCTCTTTTCTCTCCTTCTGTCTTTCTATTTCTCTTTGGATTTCTTTTTCATCTCCCTTTCTTTTCCCCCTCTCTCGCGACTTTTTATCTTTTGTTTTTCACGATCTCTCCCTCTCTTTGTCCCACCCTCTCTCCTTTACCCTCCCTCTTTCTCTTATTTCTTTATCTCTCTTTTTCTTTCTCTTTAATCTACTAGTCTGGCCCCTGACAGAATGTTTGTTCGATCGTGTGGCCCCCGAGTTTAATTGAGTTTGACACCCCTGGGTTAAGGGGAGTGCTGGAGAGTGACGTCATGTACGTCCATGCTGGGTTTTGTTTTTATTTGTAAGTGTAACGTTCAATTGGGAAAGTAATAAAAAGCAATTATCTATTCGAGTCTGTACGCCAACCCAAACCCCCAAGAAAGATGAAAAAAAGAGCGAAATAAATGCACGTGCATCAAGAATGAGCCGACTAGAGCTGCAATCATAACTTTGAGCCAGGAGATGGCGACAGAGTAACAAAATTCCAAATTTCGTACAGCTCCTTTAGACTTAAAAATGGCTCTGTACTGTTAAAATATTTTATATTTGAAAGAGTCGTGCATCCTTTTTCAAGATCTTGTAAGTTACGTTTTCTATTTCTATCTAAATTGTACAGTACTGTATTTTTCATATTTCCCTGATATAAAATCCGTTGTAAAAAGGTGGTGTTAGAAAACATGTAGTTTTACATTCCTCTATAAGGATAGCCAATGCCACATGAACGGAACTTTCAGTCAGTTTTTGCACTTGAGACCAGTTTTGTAAATGTGTTTTATCTGCTTTGACCATGTTACTAGAACACAACCTTACTTTATTTTCTTTTGTCCTTGTCATTTGTCACAAGAGTCTATTTTGTGTTGCAGCTGCTGCTTTCTACAATGAAATTGCAAATAAAATTCAATGTTAAATCTTTTTGCATGAAGCCATATACATAAAATTCTGTTCAAAGTTCTGATTCATGCTCAGAAAGTTGAAGGATAGACTGTTAATGCACATAATTAAATTGAAATTGTATGAGATCTTTTTGCTTACATATTTAATTTTTTTTCTAATCGACTGGATATTTTATTAATTCTCATTGTTTTTATATTTTCTATATTTAGTTTCCTGTAGAAAGATATTTGGGAACAGTACTTTAATCCATGCTTGTGGAAAAACAAGCTGCGCCCCAACTCCACCCTGACCATAGCTGCGGCGCCCCTGTCCCATGTAAATCGGGTTAGTCACCCCTGATTTACAGTAAATATTTTTTCTTCAATATAGTTATGTGTAGGCCGCACGGTGGATGAGTGGTTAGCACGTCTACGGCCAGGGTTGAGTAGGGTTACTTTAACTGGATTACTTTCAATTACTTTTGGATTACTCCAATACCAAATGTGCTAATAAAAGACAAAATAAACTAAATATGAATAAAATGACTAAATTTTGTGCAGGCTTGGGGAGTAACGGAATACATGGAACGGCAAAAATGATGTTGGCAAGCTGTTTTGATTTATTTTCATTTTGTTTCTGTCGCATTTTATGTTAGTTTTGCCAGAGATCAAAGAGATCAAAGCCAGGAGAGAAAGCTTACTACGTGTTGTGAGTCATAGTTTCTTTTCGCTTTTATAAGCATATTTGGTATTGGAGTAATCCAAAAATAATTGAAAGTAATCCAGTTAAAGTAACCCTACCCAACCCGGTCTACGGCACAGTTCTGAGGTCATGGGATAAAATCCAGCCACCTGCCTTCCTGTGAGGAGATTGCATGTTCTCCCCATGCTTGTGCAGGTTTCTTCCACTCACTCCGGTTTCCTCCCACATTCCAAAAACATACATGACAGGGTTATCGGTTATATTTCACGAACAGCGGCGCCTATAAGTGGTACTGAGGATAAGCGTTGCAGATAATGGATGGATGGATAGTTGTGTGCTTATTTTGTGTGATTATTGTCATGGTAATATTTCCCGAACAGCAGCGCCTCTAAGTGGTAGACTACTGCAACAACACGCATTCCATTTTCTCTTGTTCCGTGTGCGGCATCCAGAAAATGATCGCATTAGATTCACATGACCTGTTTGGCCCGATAATTTCCTGCTCTGGTTTTTCATTTTATGTGTTCACGTTGGGGCTCAGAAGGTATGCAAAACGAGCATACCTCGTTGCTCCACAGCTTCCGGGCGTGGCACCGAAGGTGGGGGGCGACGCAGGAGCTAACAGGTAAGTAGAGACAGGTAGCTAGCACACGCTAACATACGCTAGCCGCCTTTCTCGCGGAACTCGCTAAAATATTCCGTATTACGTACAAGTTGTTTGTTTAGTTGCTCAGAGGAAGGAAAAGGGAAAAAAATCTCGGGGGACTATAATTATCTTCTTGAGACGTTTTTCCTCCTCTTCCCACCGCTTCAGTTTTCAAAACGCCACCAGTTGACAACGGAGGAAGACGAAAGAATATAACCTTACACAAAAGACGACTTGTGCTGTCATTTATTTAATCACAAACTGAGGTAATACTTTTTGTTTCAAAATTCTTCCTGTTCGTGTTTTTAGGCGATTTTGTAGATTTGAAAATGATTACCTTGTAAATACAGTAGACAGTTTTGTTGTGGTGAAATACACCAAATTCAAATTGAAATTCTTTGTAAACTTTTTATTATAAAAATCTTCGTATGTTTTCAAATCCAATATATAACACTATATTTGTGTTTTTAGGGGAATTACATTAACTTATGACACATCATATTCTTTAGTTACATCTCCCACCCTCTTCTGTTTATTTTACAGTGAATCGTCGTTATAACGCGGTTCTTTTTTCACGGTCTTGCTTCTTCACTGATTTGCATCGTGGATCGTGTTCTGCATTTTGATTGGCTTAACAGGTCACATTGATGATTACAATTATTATTTGAGTGTTTCGGGAATTGTTGAATTACAAAAAATGTTGAATGTTTGAGCTTGCAAAAAAGGTCTATTTGGTTTCAGTATACAATAGAGTAAGTCAAGTCAAGTCAAGTATAAAGAGTATAAAACTTATACTAATTATAAAAACAATTATATGGTTTCCGCTTTACGGGCTTCGCCTAATAAAGGTAAAATTTGTAACTAAACCCTCATACTAAAGACGGTTTCAGTGTGTTTTTGATAAACATTTACATAAGCTGCACTTAAATGTAGTAAAACAACTAATGAAAACCAAATGTTTTAATCAGTGTCTTGATTGTTTACAATAACATTTTAAAGCTTCAGAAATCATGCTTTCTAAATGCAATGTTCGAGACTAGAGCTAGACTTAATCAATCGACCAATACGTGACAAATTTATAAACAATAAAAACTAGATATTGTTAAGCGCCATAATACTGACATATTTATGTCACAGAAAATGCATATAAATATAATTATTAGTTTGTTCGTTGTCAAGTCAAGTCACATTTATTTATATAGCACAAAAATGTCTCAAAGGACTGCACAGGATTACAATGACACAATTACCTGATCTTAAACCAAACCATGTGAAAATATATCTCTTTTAAACACTTTACAAGTGCCCCGAAATGACAAGTAAAATAGACATGTGAATGTTGATGCATAAAGGAGATACTGTATTGAGCAAATAAAACATTATGCTGACTATGGCAGTGGAGGTTTACCACAAAGACCCACACGCAGCAAAGTTGCCAGTACCAAACATTGAAATGTGTACACTACCGTTTATACACATGTCTACTAAAGAAAAGTAACTCACTGTGTTGTAAATAAGACACTTGTTTTCAGACTTTGCAGGGCAGCTGTCAATCTTTATCAACAAGCACAGCCGAACAGCAGCAAAACAAATACAAAACTCACTCTTCTCACTCAAAGTCCAAAAATAAACAGTGCAGCACACATCCTGAGCCATGCCACTGGTGAAAGGCCATTTCTCCAGTGCCCCGTGCTTATAACGAAGAGCTAGAGCAAACATGACCAAGTTGTGGGACTACTTCTTAATATTAATATTTTTGCCGTTATCGGTTGACTAATTGTGCATTCCTAATTAAGATTGTTTTCTATACAAAAAACTGCATTTTTATTTTCATTCTCTAAAAAATTCGAAGCCTTAAAACTAGTCATTTTGGTAAAAAAAAAACCCCAAGTGATAATTCTGAGGCCGCAAATCCAATGTGTTTTGCCACCACCGCAGCACGCAGCCGCAATGGCCGACGTGGAGCAGCAGGAGCCGTTGCGCGTCGAGCAAGAAAAGGAAAAGCGGGACCGCCAACTTGAAGAAGATGCCCCTGACGGGAGGCCCAAGCTGGGATGCTGCGAAAAGTTTCAGGAGAGCGTCTCCAGGTGGATGCTTCCGGAAGATTCCCGCAGCACCTACCTACAGAGGGCTAACTGCTGCCCGCCACCGATCTTTATCATCGCCATCAGCGTGGCTGAGGTAAGAAATTTGCAGACACAGTTTTTAAGGTTCATAGCGTCACTTCCTTCCTGTTTTTGTGGCTTGTGATTCATCATATGAGCTTACTTGGAGGACTGGAACCTCCCGTGGTGTTGTTGCCAAAATGCCCCACTTCAATTGCACTGAAGAGGAAATTTAGGATAAAAGGGTTGGCCATTTGACTCTTTGTGTTATTTTGTGACTGCTGTAGTTTTCGCTGGGGAACTCTCCAATGGATGCCATTTTTGGCCAGTGTTTTGCTTGATTAAGCTCTTCTTTTTTCATCTTTTTGGGGGTTTTGGGTGAGCATTTGAATTGTATTTGCAACTGTCATTTTCTCACTCCCACCATTTTTATCCTAAAATTAAAGAAAACCTTGAGCACAAGCAATAATGCTCTACACCCCTACACAAGCCCCTCAAGCCTAATGTGCTCTGTGGCCCTAACACCCATTATAAAAGTAAAATAAAAGCAATTACTTTTTCACATAGGGCCACATAGGCCTATTTCTTTTGCCTTACGTAATGGAATCAAAATTACAAAACTACATTATGTATTTCCTTGTGTTGTTTCTGTGTGACATTAAAATTGATTGGAAGACCTGTGACCTTTTGTGATTGATGAATAGCAAAAAACACAGAAATCAGGAAGGGGGCAAATACTTATACGGCACAGGATTAGTGGATTTTTAATGCATCTAGAAAATGAGTTTTTTGTACTCCATTACAGAAAATAAAAAACTATCACAGTCTAATTTTCCAAGACAGATTTGCATATATATAGATTTCATTTTTCTACACTGTAAGCTATAGACAAGAACAAAAAAATGTCTTCCACACTGTCCCCACAAAAATTGCTACAGTATTTGTTTTTTAAAAATGTTTTATTTACAATTTTTAAAATGTGTTTTTAGTGACAATAGATATATAAAGCTAAATTATAGTGTAAATGGCAATTACCAGTGCTATTACGAAATGTAATTAAAAAAAAGGAAAAATAAATTTTATATACACAAAATTTATAGACAGCAATTTGCCCACCCTTCACCGAACTGCGAAAATGTCTCATCCATCTTTTGTCGTAATCGGTACCTTAATGGGAAGGTGACAAAATAATGCACTAGGGCTGGAATTTACCATTACAGTGGAACCTTGGTTCTCGACCATAATCCGTTCCAGAACCCTGTTTGAAAACCGATTTGTTCGATCACCGAAATTATTTTTCCCATTAAAAATAATGTAAATCGTTTTAATCCGTTCCAACACCCTGAATGTTTACCTTGAATGTTTAACGTAAACATAAAGCTAATCGTACGTCCGCGTTATCATAATCTTCTGTACGAAAGATTACGCTAACATGAACATGTAAAAATAAAAAAAATCAGGTCGTTTACAAGTCATTTGGCACCCGGGTCTCCACAACAAGTGGTGAGCGGTTCATTGGAAAGGGGGCTCCGTTCCAACACCCTCAATGTTGGGCTCCGTTCCAACACCCTGAATGTTTACCTGAATGTTCAACGTAAACATAATGCTAACCCAGGTTAGTCGTATGTTCGCATTATCATAATCTTCCGTACGAAAGATTACGCTGACATGAACGTGTAAAAATAAAAAAAAGGATAAAGAAAAGAATTATGAATATGATTTCTTACCTTTGTGGTGGTGAGCAGAAGGCGCAGGTGGACAGTGGGTTATTCCCTAGCAAGATCAGACACTCGCACACCTCCTTCATATTTTGCTATTATTTCTTTCTTAAATGCAATAGTTGTACGTACTACTTTTCTTTTTTCACCCGTAGCAACTTTGCCGCTTGCACTGACTTTCTTCGGAGGCATAATTAGGGGCTAAAACACTTCGTACACCCATATTAAAAGCGAAAGCAAAACGAAGCACGTCCGCACGCGATAACAATTGGTCACGAAAAGAGCAATCTACACCCGTACGCCTCTCAGCATCACACACTAGCGTACGCACTCACGCATTACCGGCGTTCGAACTCCGGTTTTTCACCGAACAGCGAAGCAAGAATTTCTCTAAATTTTTGGTCGGACTCAGATTTGTTCGAACTGAGAGGCGTTCGAAAACCGAGGTTCCACTGTATTTTAGTAATCGACAAATTACTGGTAGTTGATTATTTTTTCAATAATTGATGCATTGGATTTTTAAAATACACATTTTTAATTTCCTCGTCTATTCATGTATTGAAGTTTTGGATGGATTATTAACAAAACAACAGAATATTCTGTGATGAAAAACAATAAAAAGGTGTTTGTGATATAACAAAAAAAACACATACAAATCTATGCTATACACCTGCAAATATGCAAGATGGATTCATAATACAAGGCAAAAACGAAGAAAGAGTAATACATTTGATTTTGTGAAGCAAAATTTTATCCACCCAAGAAAATAAGAAAATGCACTTTTCAAAATTGTTTTCACTGATTTTCAATTTTTTTTTTGTTAAATCTTTAATTATGATAAAGAATTGCAATGTTCAATAATATATAAGGTGCTTAAGAATCAGCCCCTTGTGTTGAGTTAAACGTCATTTTCTTTCTTAATGTATTTTCTGATTTTTGTCTCCGTATTGCGGCAGCACTTTCTGTTCCCTTAAAAATTACTTTTGTAGTGGTAGACTCATGCCAATTTGTTTGTAATGATGATATGTTCAATCATAAAGATTAAACGGGCGGCAGTGGCTCAGGAGGTAGAGCGCTCGTCTTGGGATCAAGAGATCGCAGTTCGAATCCCGGCTCCTCCGTGTTACATGTCAAAATGTCCTTGGGTAAGACACTGAACCCCTAATGCCTCCAATAAGCATGTTGGCGCCTTGCATGGCTGCTATTGGGAAATGTGAAGCACACTGTAAAGCGCTTTGGGAAGTCTTGACTTGAAAAGCGCTATATAAATGCAGATCATTTCATTTAATTTCATTTAATAAAATACTTCTGTCTCAGGGTGTCCTCTGCCGGACCAAAGTGGTACTACAACCCCATAAGATAATGAAATGCAATGCACTTTTTTGCATGGATTTAACGTGCTTAGGGTCTCATAAATTGCGCAACCCAACGAATCAATGAGGAAACACATTTCAATGCTTTTACAAGTAATAATCTATTTTATTTGACTTTAACCATTTTATCCATTTGTTGTTGCAGCCCCAGAATGTACCAATCATTAATTTGTTTCTACTGAAAACCTAAATGCCTGCAAGATGTTTAATATCCGCCTAAGCACGGTATCTCAATAAACAATCTGGATTTGTGATGACTCCTGCAGATGTTAACCATGAAGTATGGCAGTATTTGTGTTTAATGCTCTGCCCACTCTTCATCCCACTCTAAATGGTGTCAAATAGCTCCAAATATATATGTATCTTTTCTTCCCAGTTGTCCATGTTCATTTACTACGCCGTGTGGAAGCCTCAGAAACAGTGGGTGACTCTGGAGGAAGGCATCTGGAACAGTCGGCTGACATACCGGCCAGAGTATAGGCAGGAAGCCTGGCGCTTTCTCTCCTACATGTTTGTCCATGCCGGGTGAGTGCGTGGGAAAGAGAAAACTAAACAACAGGTGTGGTTTTGACCTCAAAACAAGCTGCTTAAACTTTGAAGTCAGTCTCTTATTCAAAAGAAGTACAATGTGAAAAGAGTCCTCTACAACAACTGACTGTTGACAATCTAAAAAATCTACAAAAATAAAACTGAACGATTTAAAGGAAATCTGCAGCCTCATAGACAACCTACAAAGAACTTCAGTACAAATAACTAACGGTTTTTGGATTCCTTCAAGGGTGGAGCACATCCTGGGGAACCTTTTCATGCAGCTGCTGCTAGGGATCCCCTTGGAGTTGGTCCACAAAGGATTTGAAGTGGGAATGGTTTACTTTGCTGGAGTCTTGGCGGGTGAGGAACTATCAACACGACGGCATAAAACTGTTTTAATCTTTAATATTTCACACATTTGCATATACATTGAAAAATTGAGTTTGGACGTCTTTTACGCTCAGGTTCGCTGGCAAGCTCCATCTTTGATCCGCTCAGCGCCTTAGTGGGGGCTTCAGGAGGGGTCTACGCCCTCATTGGAGGTTACTTCATGAACGCCGTGGTGGTGAGCTTCTGAAATCTTTATTTTGAGGAATAAAACTGTAAAAATGTGTTATAACCAATAATAAGAGTGCACATTTTATGATAATACATTGTTATCTTGCAGAATTTCCGAGAGATGATCCCACTACTCGGCGTGTTTCGCATCCTTGTCATCGTGGTTATTGGTAAACCGTCATCTTATTTCAATTTTTTTCTATCCAGTTCTGCTAAAATCTATTTTGTTTGTGGCAGTGGGCGTTGATTTCGGCTTTGCCTTCTACAGAAGATTTGCAGGCGACGAGGGCAGTATGAAGGTACGTGCATTGGCTTGTCATGTTTTTCAAAATCAGAGTCTGTCGCCTCCAGGGTGCAACATAACCTCACCACAAAATGGCTGAAATGCTTTCTTACTCAAGCTCTCTGTTAAGAGTACATCAGCTGATCATGTTACGACTTGAATCATGCTTTTTATAACCTCTTTTTTATCAATACTGTTGAATACATTTTTATGTTACTTGGATTTAGATGTGTTCTTATTGTCGTTGATTACAATCATGAGATAAGAAGTGGGACTCCAGATAAACATAAAAAAAAAAATGAAAGGAAAAAATAAGATGAAAAGGAATATTTACAAGGCCTAGGTTGGTAAGTGCATCATAAGTTCCAGACTGAGCAGTGAGTATCCAATGATTTTCTCGGCTAGGTTGATGACTCCCTGTTTTCAAAGTGTTGTTGGCCTCTGAGGCCTAAAACACACACAGAAATAAACAAGAAACTTTAACAAACTATAAACGTGTTAAAAAGAATGTAACATACCTAGTAACTATACCGTCCTACTATCTACTATAGATAAAAAGTTTGCATAATAAATCACCTTAGTTTCTTTATGACTAGACACAATCCAAATGTTAACCTGTTGCTTGCTGTATATCCAAATAAGCCCATATAAATTGTGTTAGCTTGCTAAAGAGAAATGAGTTAATTATGTAAAATCAAATCTGTTTGATTAGTTACTAACTAGTTTACCATGCAAGTAATTAGCCTTACAGATAACAACAGTAACAGATGTTTATAAAAACAAATATTTGTTGGCCCCAGGAGTTAAGTTGCTGAAATCTAACAAGTCAAAAAACTAAACTACTATTAATAACCACAAGCTAGCTTGCTTACCAGGAGAAATAAGTAGCTAATTCACAAACAAACTAGACCTGATCTAAAACTAGGAGCTAGTTCCACTACCAATGTCGTGTTTTTAGGAGTATGGTTGGTAAGAAATTAGTTAAACACCAGAAACTAGTTTTGATCTCTCCTGCGTCGTTTTACTACAGCTGTGAATTGTTTCTAAATCGACTTTGTTTTACATGAAGTGCCTTGAGGTTCTTTTGAATGGTTTACATGTTGTGTTTTCTTGTGATTTGATAGATTGTCTTAATCATTAAAAAGTGTATTTTTAATCTCGCTGTGTAGTTAAACACCAGAAACTAGTTTTTTTTTAATAATAGTGCACCTTGGTAACTAACAAGCTTACTATGGAAATTAAAAGCTTACACAGAACCCCAAAATAAACCTTTAGTTTGTTGGCCTGGAGTTAAATTAATGAAATATAACTTGTCAAATACCTCTACTGACCTATTAACTTTAATCACAACATGTAGCCAGCTTGCTTTACCAAATATGAGCAATTATCTTATGAGAAATAAAAGACACAAACTCAAAATTTTAGTTGTAGCCAACTTTGAAAAAAATTCAGCCCACAGCAATTTCAGGAGGTTGCTGAGTGAGAAACTAGTTAAGCAGTTGACTGTGTGCCTTCTAACTTGACTACTGACTAGCTCCCCAGGTAGCTACCGGGATATCGGCTTTAAGACAGCAGTCTGACAAGCTCACGCTATAGTTCATTAATATGATCTCACTTGTTTATTTTTAACTGGCAACTTTGATAGATAGATAGATACTTTATTCATCCCCGTTGGGAAATTCACACATCCAGCAGTATCCTTGTTACAAGATGTATGTTAATACATATAGTAGCTAATGCAGTAATAAACACAAATGAAAAAACGGCTAGCCAGATAGCTGTCAAATTAATAGTTTACTTCAATACTTCAGTCAGAGACCACCATAAAGTAAATGACCGATTCGTATATTAGCTCACCAAATAGTAAAGGCGTGTTAGGAAAGATTAATTTGTAATTTCCTGTGACGGCCAGGTGTCTTTTGTGGCTCATTTCGGGGGAATCGTAGCGGGCATGACGGTGGGCTACGTCTTCTTTAGCGACTATAACAAAAAGCTGTTGAAGGACCCTCGCTTCTGGATGTGCATCGTCGGATACCTCGCCTTCTTCATCTTTGCCGTCGTTTTCAATATTTTTATCTCACCTGCGCCGTCTTTGTAAAGATGTGAACTGTTTCTTAATTGACTTTGTTTTACGTTATGTGCCTTGAGGTTCTTTTCATGGTTTACATCTTGTGTTTTATTGTTTGATAGATTGTGTTTATTATTAAAAAAGTGTATTTCTAACCTCTCTGTGTAGTTATATTTACTCTATTCAAGGACTAGTGCATGTAGAGGTGACGCCGGGGTTACAGCGACACTAACTTAGAATATTTTCACTTTAAGATGTGGATATAGACCCTACGCCCCTTTATTATGTCATTTTCCCCAGCATACGTCATCAACATTTAAGTCTTTGTCGCTCTCAAAAACACAAAATTCGAAATTTGCCTCATGCCTGTCTGCTATTTGTTGACGTCATGTAAGATGCTTATGTGCTATTGGTCGACGTCATGTAAGATGCTTGTGGGCTATTGGTTTGAGTCACAGCTTCATAAAGAAGATGCTATGCTTTTGCCGAGCTACTAAATGCTCATAATCTTTAGTAGTTTACTGCACCAGTTTATAGCGAATTACAAAATACGAATTTTCTATTAAAATTGGAATAAAAGAATCAAGCAATGTTCATTTTTGTATTAAAAATAATGACTGTTATGAATACTTTAATTGGTACAATATTGTCTTTATCCACACTGAAATATAATTTTCAATATTCATCAATTCTGCTATTGGCTGAAATACCTCCCACAATGCCTTTCTCTCTGTACGTTCAGTTGAGAATTTAGTATGTTTTGTAAAGACTTTTTGAGTTGGTGCAATAGTGTAGATATTAGATAATGGTCCCAAGACTTTAAGTGATGCTAAAGGGAGAGGCATAATAAGAATAAAGAGGCAAAAAGAAACAAATTCTTGTAAGGGCATGACAATCCTTAC
This sequence comes from Urocampus carinirostris, assembly GCF_059441175.1. Classification (NCBI taxonomy): domain Eukaryota; kingdom Metazoa; phylum Chordata; class Actinopteri; order Syngnathiformes; family Syngnathidae; genus Urocampus; species Urocampus carinirostris. The sequence continues at coordinate 51,930,285 of NC_142350.1, forward strand.
AAGTGGACCATTTAAAATGTTTTAGTTTTTTGCTCTCCCCCTCTGCATCCATAAAATATTCCACTGTAGCAGGTCAAGTCACATCACACCAAAGGTAAATACAGTTTTTTGTCTTCATTTATAATGTTATTTAATTTATATATGTATAACATATATTTGTGGTACTATATTCTATTTTATGACTAATGTTTAATGTGTACATTTTAAATGTTTTTATCTGAGGTTGGGGCGTTTGGAACATTTTACCAAGCTACCCTAGGTTTTTTTCTCCCCATCAAACTACAATTTCACCGTAGTACAAATGGATGTTGTATCCTGGGGGTTCCTATAAATATAATTAGTATTTAATTTTATATTTTAAAGTCAAAAATCGATACCAGCTGGCAATTTCAGTTGGAAATCACTGAATGATTTGCTACGTTTTATTGTGTTAATGAGCACAGAGGACAGTTAATAAAATCAAGTAGAAAAAATGTTTGACGTAATCTTCGCATGTGTATGAAGTAGTTCTCATGGATTTCTTTTGAACAGGTCTAAGTGGCAAAGCGCTTTGAACCGCTATCAATCAATCAATACAATCAACATGGAAGCGCGCTATAGACCGTACCAGGCTTGCATGTACCATAATTTATTGACAAATGAGCCTGTGATCACTCTGGACAGATTCGTTTTTTCAACACCATATGTTTATTACATGTAAGTATACCTTTTGTGTAGAAGTGCGATCATACATGATCACGTTCTTCTGAAGCTGGCTCACATTTTGCTGCCATGTTTTAAAATGTGTTTCTTCCGAACAATCTATGCAGCCGTGACCTAAATGCACATTTCATGGATTTTCCTTTGGAGCTCATGTTGTTGGTGCATTTCCCCTGGCATTATTTCAACTCACCAAAGATGATGCGAACTACTCTGCAAGCACGGTGATGCTCAGCAATTTTGTTCTTTAATTTTGAAAAGATTACCGAATGACCCACGGAGATTTAAGTCACCATCGACAGTCGGTCCACGCCGCAAGGTAAAGGACAAACTTTTGTTTAAATCGTGAAACATGTACAGTACACCATGTTCACTCAGGGTAAATGCATTGCAAATTGGTTTACTGACTAGTTAATTAAATTGGGGAGATTGACTAACTAGTATTTTACACTTGTTTTGGGAAAAGTTTTTAAAATAAAGCATTAAAAGTGGATCTCAATGACTATGAATTAACAAAAAATCCTGAAAATTTAGCAAACTCCTTCAATGGAAGCCTGTATAAAATGATTATTTTCCAAATCTTTAGCTGTCAACGTCAGTTATTGATGTCTACTTTTTGACATTCTTAGTTGTCATTCCGTCAATGGCAGGATACGTGTTAATTTATCAAACATGATACTTTAAAGTATGTGAAGGATTTATAATCACCATTCACAAGGCATTACAAGTGTAAAACTCATTTTAATTTATATTATTGTATGTCTGTTACTTTTGTTGCTGTTTTTTGAGTTTACACATGGCTCCTTGAAGAAAAGATGTGTCGCGAGGGAGGGGTTAGACGACAGATCCGGAAGCTTTGAAGTAGTGTGCATGCGAACGGTGTGAGTTGCGACCAACAGTAGCTCTTGTGTGAATGTTATACCACCCGATATTTAGTCATGAAATTGGCGACAAGACTTAATCAGCCGAGTGCATCTTTGATCACGCCGAGGGTAAATTCATTGGTGTCAGAAGTTTCGGATTTGCCGCCGCTCGTCTGGTACACTCGAAGAAACAGACGGTTTACCACTGGAGGGAGCTTGGCGAGCGGTAAAGCAAGAATCTGCTAAGTTTGAGATTGACATGCCCGCTTCAAGTTAGAATAGAATAGAATTTACTTTTTATTGTCATTCTTGTGCCCCGCACAGTTAAACCTGTAGCGAGCCGATGTGGCCGCAGCCAAACAGGGCGCTGCCATTTTAGACCCAACTGCTGTGTTGGGAGTCATTAGGTGACCAAACCCCCCAATTCCAACCCTTTATGCCGAGCAGGGAGGCAATGAGTACCAATGTTGTAAGTCTTAGGTATGACTCGGCCGAGGCTTGAACCAGCGACCTCCCAGTCTCAGAGCGGGCGCCCCACCCCCAAGGCCACCAAGCTTGTTTACATATGATATATATATAACATTTTATTTTATTTCTCTTTATACGGCAGAGCCCTCATTTGCGTTTTCTTTCAACACAGTAGCAAATTTGTACTGTACTTGTGTTTGTAATCGCCATCTTAAGGTATGACTTGGCCGAGGCTTGAACCAGCGACCTCCCAAGCTCAGAGCAGGCGCCCTACCCACAAGGCCACCGTGCTGGCACCAAATGCAGTCGCAAAAACATCACTATTTAGCGTTCGCCCGGAGTGATCGGCGCGAATATGAGCAGATATGGCCTGCCGTTAAAGCGCTTAAATCACCCGGTAAAAGGAGTTGTGAAGCTTATAGAGCGCAATTTTTATTAGTGGCCGGCACCTCAGGGTCGTCAAATGAAACGAAAGACATGCGATTGGCGCTTTTGCTGACTGACGACGCTGCATCCTGTCTACTGCTATTAAATCATGGAGAGTTAATTACACACTGGTGAGGGCGCTACAGAGGCGTTTTGGGGAGATCAATTTTAAGGAAACGCTGCGCAGTGAATTTAAGCAACATGATCGACAGACATGGAGAGGGAGAATGCAACCAAGGGGGTGAAGCTTGTATGTGCCATCAGGACCTGTGCAGCACAATAGTAGGGGAATAACTCTAAAGCAGGCCATGCTGTCTACTAGGGATGTGGACAACCAGGTCACCTGCCGCTGCCCAGGGATGGTGAAGCAGCAGGCAAACGAAAAAGGGCCTGTGTAGACTGGACTATGCGGACCCCTCCAAAATAACTGATATGCAACCTGCCAGTGAAGAATCTCTACAAAAGGGACCCACGCACAAGTCCAGAACGAGAACGTTGTAACAGTGGGCTGGACAGATGTGTGGGACTCCAGTCTTTGCTCGCTTGCAGATTGGGGATGTTTCCTGAACAGCCATGGTGGACACTGGGTATTCAGCCACTATCGTGAGGCCTGATGTTCCAGTGGAAACCGTCTCAAGACTGACCCCCGCAGAACTGAGGACTGTGACCTCAGTTCAAATGTCCCTCTTCCTCTCCAACGATATGTGTGACTCTTGCATATTAGGTCAAGACTTTTTGAAAGCTGCAAATATTGTGGTAGAGTTGGGCGCTGGGGTACTCATCCTGCCAAGTGGTCAGCGTGTGAAGCTGATTTCGGCTTCTCAGCGGGGTACTGACATAGCAACCGTCAACACCTCAATTTTAGAAGTGGCAAGTCTGCCGGGGGAAGCGCCAGTTCCGAAACTACAGCTATCAACGAAATATCAGGTAGTTTGCTTGCCCTGAGATGGACTTGGCCAAGCCCAGGGCCGATCCTAGAGACTGAAGCGAATACTGAGGCAAGTAGAAGGTCTTATTTACTCCTTAAGGCTAGGGGCTTCGTAAAGGGGAAGGCAGAGTAATGTTTGTTACTTTTGTTGCTGTTGTGTTAACACATGGCCACTTTTAAAATAAGACGTGTCGCAAGGGAGGGAGAGTTGCGGAAGAGAGACAGTTGCGGAAGGTTTATGCTTTGAAGTTGGTCTGGGTGTGAGTCATGTCCAACAGGTAGCTCTTGTGTGAATGTCATACCGCCTATTATTTTGTTATTGAAATGGCTAGGAGACGTAATCAGCGACTGAGTGCATCATTGATCACGTCAAGGGTTATTGCATTATTTTTAACTCGGTTTTTGACCCTAGGAATGAAGTCCATTTTTTGATGTCCATAAACGTCAAATTAACAAACAAGGATTTACATTATGTAATATCCTGAAAATGGAATCATATATTTTATCAGTTCATTAAATGTATGAAAGATTTTTAGATGTATGCATATTTTTAGTGGAACTGTAATCATTTTTTCCCCGTCTAGCAGTCAATGGCACAAAAATTGATAAATTAACATAAATTAACACATTTAATTACATTCTCATATTAAATAAAAGCAATGATAGTCATATTTGTGGAAATGTGTTTTCACATCTGTAAATGGCAGTGACAAATTTACAGTGTGTAAATGAAATCATTTATATAGTTAATATAATGTAAATCACAATTTACATTTGAATTTATTACACACAAACTTATATATAGATATATATCTATATATATATATTTTTTTTGTGATAGTCAATGGAACATAGTTTTCTTAACAAGATGTTACAATATGTGAAATATGACATTTTCATTCTTAATTATATTACTAATAATACATTCTTGTTAAACAATTTGATTTCTAATTTGAATGATTCTTTCCCATTAGTTTTTATACTCCAAATGGCTGATTTCTTAATCAGAGCCTTCAAAGTGGTTGTTGGTTAGATCAGATAAGATAGACTAACACAGTTTACCCTAATCAAATGTTGTTTTTAAATATTTGACAGCTCGATTAAGGCACTATTTCAAAATAAAAGCTTTTGTATATGTAGTTTTATTAGTGACAAAATTCTGTTTATGTTCCAAATCACATTTCCTCGGTGCATGTGACCCGCTTTGAGCATACGATCAATTGCATTTATCTTGTCAATGTTAGTTGCAGTTCTCTATGTGCACATATAACGTACTACAGTACTGTGGGGTTAAACTCATGCCAAAATTTGATGTATAAAATAATGTTTATTTGTGCCAACATTCTGCTGCGGTGCAGTTTGAGGACGTCATGCGGGAGTCAATAATTTTGCGTGTCAATGCCGTGTGCGTATGTCACATGTCGGTATCGATGTTAGCTTTCATTGTATAGTTTTGTGAATTAACTTTTTCTTCCGTGTTTGTTTAATTCAGAATATTGGGAATGTTAGTTTTCAAAATACAGGCTATAGATCATAAGCATACTTTTTAAAAGTTTACGGAACATTCTGGGCATGACTAAGTAACAGACAATGGCTGCGAATACATGTTTGATTATTGTAGCGCTCGTTCATCGAATTCTTCAAGTGTAAACTGGAGTTTAGTTTTATCCCTGAAAAAGCGAATGGTCAGTTGTAGAGATGGTAATTCCGACTCTTTTTAGAGAGCCGGCTTTTACGGATCGGATCACTAAAAAGAGACAGCTATTTTGGTTCCCAAACGGCTCCTCTGAGGACAACCGTTATGAAAAAAAATGCTGACGGATGGACTCATAATCAGTACATTTTACAGTCATAAACATTTCGATATTAAAAGTGTACACATGTTAAATGTACGTTTTTGTGTGGATATCGCACAAAATGTGTACACATGAAACAAAAAATAACATGAACACAAGCACCGACACTTGAAATATGCACACAGCAAAGACATGCAACACTAACGGAATCTACATGACATCAAGTTTCATTCATTCATCAAACTACACCTTGGCATAATTTTGGCAGTCATGGACCTTTGTTTTATACATACAAGGAATTTTGGCACTGATGAAAACCCATACATTGAGAGCTAAAGGTTTTATTAGTGCCAATGCATAATATCCCTTCTTCTATGATGGATCCGTGCGCAGTCACAATGGCAAGATGGACGACTGGAACGCGTTCAGCGGCATCCTGGAGGAGGTGCACACGCACTCTACCATGTTGGGCAAAATCTGGTTGACGCTTCTGCTGGTTTTCCGCATGCTGGTTTTGGGCGTGGCCGCCGAGGACGTTTGGACCGACGAGCAGGACCACTTTGCCTGCAACACGCAGCAGCCCGGATGCCGAAACGCGTGCTATGACTTGGCCTTCCCCGTCTCCCCAGTACGATTTTGGGTGCTACAGGTGAGTCATGTGTCGTTTGCAAACGAAACGGCTCTATGAGGCAACTCTTTAAAGTGAACGGCGAGCCTGCTCCCCAAAAAGTATTTTCTTCTCTAGCTCACTTTCCTATTTCTCTCCCCCTTTCTCTTTTTCTATCTCAATTAATGTCTTTTTGCTTCCCATTTCTCGCTAGCTCTCTCCCCGTTTTTCTTTCTCTCATACTCTTTATTTCTCACTTTTGCTCTTTCTCTTGATCTTTTTTTCTCACTCTCTCTCTTATATGTCCGGCCATTAAAATGGCTTTATGAGCCAACTTTTGAAAGTGAAGAACAACCACTCTTTTTTCAGGAAGTGTTCTCTTTCAAGCCCTCTTTCTCGTTCTCTTTTCTTTTCTCTCTCTAGCTTGCTTTCTATTTCTCCTTTATTTAGCACGTCTATTTATCTTTCTAGCTCTCTCCCACTTTCTGCTCATAACTCTCTGTCTTATCTTTCAATCATATTTGTATTTTTCTATTTTTCTCTCGTCTTCACTCTCAAGTATCTTTTTTTTTTACACTCACTCGATCTCTTCCTTTTTTCTCTATCTTGAAGACATTTTGTTAATACAAGTGGCGTCATCGCTGTGTTTTTCGCTTAGTATAAAAATATGAAAGTTTCATTTCAGTGGATATTAAAACAATAAAGACTATTATAATACAGTAGCACAGGGGTGGCGAATAAGTTTGACACAAAGAGCCGACATTTTTAACTGTTAGAGTCAAAGAGCCACACCACGCACTGACCTGCCATGACAGACAGACATACAAACACACAATTCAAAACATATTATTTCCTATAACACACTCCTCTCCTTTTAATGCAACAAGTATCGTTCTTGTGTTGATTTCAAGGAAAGTGCCCAACCTCAATACACCCACACAAAAAAAACTAAATATGAAATGAGGCAAAGAGCCACAGTATATAGAAAATATGATGAGGCAAAGAGCCGCATTCTTATTGGCCAAGAGCCGCATACGGCTCTAGAGCCGCATGTTCGTCACCCCTGCAGTAGCATAACACATTTTAAAAATTTACTTATTTGGTGAATCCGTTTTCATGACTCTTGGTAATGTATATCATTAAAAACAATCCAATGACCCTGCACATTTTAGCAAGCCCAGCCAAAAGAGCCCTTTCTCTAAAAACAGCCATAAATTTATCACTCTCCAGGTGGTCTCAGTGGCTTCCCCCTCCCTGGTCTATGCCGGCCACGCCCTCTACCGGCTCCGGGCTCTGGAGAAAGCTCGCCACCTGAGGAAGACCTTGCTCAGAAGATTGCTAGAAGAAGCTGAATCTGAGGAATCCAAGCTTCGCGTGGAGCAGGAGCTAAAGCGTCTGGAGCGTGGGAGGCGTGACAAAGCCCCGCTCAGGGGAGCTCTGTTGCATACTTATGTAGCTCACGTCCTCACACGTTCCGTCATGGAGGTGGGTTTCATGGCTGGGCAATACCTCCTTTACGGAATGTGGTTATACCCGCTCTTCAAATGCCGGTGTTACCCATGCCCCGATGCCGTGGACTGCTACGTGTCCAAACCGACAGAGAAAAGCATCTTTATGGTCTTTATGCAGTCTATGGCTGCCTTATCCCTGGTCCTCAATGTCATGGAGATCCTAAACTTGGTCTACAAGGCGGTAAGGAGGGGCGCCCTTCAGATCTACATGACCAACGAGCATTTCCAAAGAGATTTAAATAATGAGGTATCATTGCCACCAAGGGCAACGTTGGTGCCGTTGCCAGCAGACCTCAATGTGGTCAAGGAAGGACTTTAGTAGTGTTTTTTGTCTAGCAGGCATGAAAATGTATATATTGATATTTATATAAATAAGGATTGATCTAAGAGATTGTCATGCCTGTGTCTTGGACCTCTGTTTAAAGAATTGTGCACTAAAGACAAACTGCTATATTGCCCAAATTGAGGGGTACCTAAAACACCAAATTGGCCAGAAATTTGAAAGGCACCTTACAATCACAGTGCGCCTTGTATACCACACTATACGGTGAGTGAAATTAGAACTGCATGGTGACAATTAAATGATACTGTACACGGCCCTAAAGGACTATTTAGAGTACTGACGCCTTCCGACTTACGTACATTCGACTTACGGATTCCAGCAGATACGCTAATTTTTTGGGGGATGACGAAAAAAATCCAGACATTGCACTAAGTTAGACTTATTGTGATTAAGGGCTATACAAATAAAAATGACTTGACTTGACTTTTCCAAGTATAGGACAGTACTGTAGGGCTTCTTTCCGCCGCTACCGGCGTGTGGTGGCGCTGTAAGGGGTCACCCAGTATCCACCCGAAGAAGAAATCAGGCTTCTACTTCCTAGTTCGTGTGTAAACATAGTGTACTGAACCTCCAGCGCGCTAAGAACTTTGAAATGTTTATTGTTTAATATCTCGTGCATCCATTCAATATGAATGGTGTAAATTGTAAGGATGCGAGCAGTTTCTTTTGAAACAAAAGTGGAATAAGAAAGCTCGATGCGGTTGAGAAGGGTCGGAATGCATTTTTTTGGGCCACTTTTTTAGGACAGAGGAGGACCTCTTCCAAAAGTAAGTTATACTTCACTTTATCTTTATATCCCATACTATTTTATGAAATGTTTATTTTTTAGTACAAAACAATACAGGTTTACCTAAACATACCTATATAAACCCCAAACATACAAAATATAGCACTGAAGCAACTTGCGAAGAAATTCAACTTAGTAATGATCGTCCGGAACCTATCTTGTTCGTAAGTAGGGCAGTGTCTGTATCCTCTTGTGGTTAACACGCTGTTTTTTGCTTTACATAAAATGAAGCGCAAAACTTTAACAGTAGATCAGACTGCAACTTTCGAACACTAATTGCTAATCCTCTTTTGTTGTTGCTTTGGACAATAGTTGTAAGTATGAAACATTCTGATTACTTAAAGATTTTGCAGAGGGACAAGGAGGACTGATCTGTGTAAAGAATAAATGGGGCCATGTATCAAGAGATTTTGATTTAAACTCTTCTCCCATCAGAAAGGGCATTGCAAGACAATGATACCAGAGACACAGCCAGGGCAACAAAAAAGTAGCTTCTAAAGAAGCATTTCAAGGTCCTGAAGTGCCCTAGCTAGTCTCCAGATCTCAACCACATAGAAAATCTGTGGAAAGATTTGTAAGTCCATGTCACCCAATGACACCCTTAAAACATCACTGCCTCAGAGAAGATGGAGGAATGGGACAAAATACCAGCAAAGATGTGTGGAAAGATAGTGAAGCGTTACAGATAACATTTGACCTCTTATTACCAATAAAGCGTACATAACAAAGTGTTGAGATGAACTTTTGGTTTTGACCAAATACTTTTTCACCATGATTCGCAAATGTATTAAAAAAAAAAAATCAAAACTATGATGTTCTGTTTCCCCCCAACATTCTATCTGTCATGGTTGAGGTTTGCCCAGGTTGACAATTGCAGGCCTCTCACAATACTGTATATATCACGCCAAACTTTTTTTGGGGTGTCACATTATAGTGCGGAAAATACAGTACAATGCATATATTCTAAAGAAAGCAGTGCCTCGCAACACACAAATCATCTTCCCCATAAAAATTTTACTCCAAAAAATCTCTAAACTTGATGGACTCCAACGTCCAGTAATAATCATTAAAACATTGAGAAAGCATTTCTTTTGCCTATTTATTCAATAAATTCAATGGGTAAGACTATAATGCAGTAATCCCCCACTACAACTCAGTTTACTTCAGTTTTTGCTACCTCACATATTTGCATCATTCATGAGCATCTAAGTTTCCTGTTATTTTGACGCATAATTGAGTTTCATATGACAGTAAACTGATATTTGAGCCTTTTACTTCTCAAATTGAGAAAATAGATGTATCTGTTGTTACATCCAACTTTGTTTATTTTAGCCTTGTAGGTGGTGTTATAAATTCTAATTTGAGTGACAGCCGATTCCTACAGTTCTGTGCAAATATTTCAGTATGTAAATAAAAATCAAGTGTATTTAAAACCCTTCCAGATAGATAGATAGGGGATGAATAAAGTATCTATCTAAGGGAAATTCACATTTCCAGCAGCATCCCTGAGCTGAGAATAGTACAATTTAGCCATTTTCTCATTAACAGGTAAACTAAAAATAATATTATACCGTATTTTTTATCAATGAAAGCTGGTGAAGCTATTTACCTGGCATGAATTTTATTATGTCACCATTTTCCAGAACAAATAAACCACAATGTAGCTCAGGAAAATGTGTTTAATTGTTGATATTATCTCCTAAAAAGTGACTAAATTGGACCCCTGACTTTGTGTCTATTTAAAACACACAAAAATATACAAGTCTCACCATAAAACTGTGCAAGTATGTTATACATACAAAAATTAAATTACCATAATTTACAATCACCCGAGAGTGAAGTTTTAAGTGAATGTCCCTGGTATAGTATCATGATATAAATTCTAGTTTTGAGGTCATAAAGGCACTCAAACCCTCTTGGAGTCAGGCTGGAGACTACTCCACAATAGGGACCTCTTCAGGTGGTTCGTGACGTTGTAGCTGTTGAGGTACATTAAAAAAAATTAAGGAACTGTAGTGAAAAAAATAAAGTACATTGGAATTCCTGGAACGTATAAAAACTTGGAATGTTCTAAGCAAGAAAATTTAATTAAAATAGAAATACATTTCCTGAAAATCTGTAGTCACTCACTCTGGCTTTTAGCTCCATGTTCTCCTCCTCCAGCCGGGCACATCTTTGCCTGAGGTCCACAACTTCTAGCTGTAAGGCCTCAGTGTCAGCATCAGTCAAGCCGGGTGTGCCCAGGTGTTGCTTGACAAATCTGGACAGGTTCGGGTTAAAGCCATTGTACTACAACATGGTTTTGATTTCCGACAAAGAGCTCAACCCTAGCAGATTCCAGACTATAAGCTACTTTATAGCTTGGCTGCTGTTGTCGGCGGCGACATCCGATTCGTAAACTGGCGTCTAGAAGCTGGTTTGGAGTTGGTGCAGAAGGGGAATCCAACTGTTTGTTTAAAAAAAGCATCACAATGGCCTACAGCAGGTGATAATGCAATGTGATTTCAGCCAAGTGCTCTGAATTTCAAAGTAAAAAAAAAATTAAGCGCAGATAAATGGCGGGAACAACGGACTTGCTTCGGGGGACAAATGCCTTGTCATCTAATTATTGATTCTCCCTGTCCCTATGGAATAAAATGGTGATCTTGGCAGAATCATCGGGGAAATGTCGAGTACAGAAAAGTCCCGTATTGTGCCGCGATTAAGGAACTTGTTTGCGTGCTTTGTCTTAATCAACGAGCACAGCAAACAATATTAATTAAATTAGCACTAACATACACACAGAAGTGGGACAAAAACATTCTCAAAACAAAACTAAACATTCAATACAGACTAAAATTCAGGAATACAAACGATCACAACAACCAGTACACAAGCCGAGCCATGCAACTGATCTTAAGCTCTCCCATTCCTTGCACACATGACAAAGTGATAGGAGACCAGGTATTTCTACTACTAAATAAAAACACATGCCGACACTAGTTACTAAGAAAGGGTACAAGATATTTATCTGCCTGACCGTTATCGAACCAATATGACGTCACAGTTTACCCCAAAACACACGATTTCGACAGATGAATAGAAATGCCCCGTAATCATTTCTGCTTCGTTGGACATTGCTTTTTGTAAACTGTTCGTTTCACAAAAATTATTTGCGTTTCCAAATAAACAGACTCTAAAATTAACTCCTGATATGGTAGTTAGTGCTCCCCTTTCAATTGACACCTTTTCCATGATTAGGGTCCTTTCATGGTAATTTTATTCATGCACAAGCGCAGAGTTACATTAAACTCGCGTCTTCCTCGACACATATTTCACTTGTCTCACATTTATCTTTACTGCTCGGGCGCACGTTAAAAAAAAATGCATACATCAGCCACATCATTGCATGAGCCACGGGGTAAAAAGCTTGGGAAAAAAGTTGTGGCTTATAGTCCAGAATTCATGGCATACCAAACTAAACCTGCCTAACTAAAATATTCAATTAGCTGACTATACTTAATGCAAATTTAATATTTACTGCTGCGCTAGTTGATTAAGATTGACTGCTACAAAACAGTGTGCAAACGGGTGTCTTAATTTTGGCACAATGTGTTACTTTACTGTACTAGGCATTTCTTTGCTGATTTTTTAAAAATGAAAAAAATGGACATGAGTTCATTTTTATGGCCATTTAAGCCTGAGGCTTGTACAACAACAAAGTTGAGTTTCTTCCTTAAATACGTGAATGCAGGTTTTAATCAGGTACACTCTGTGGCAGGGTTGGGTAGGGTTACTTTAACTTGATTACTTTCAATTACTTTTGGATTACTCCAATACCAAATATGCTAATAAAAGACAAAAGAAACTAAATATGAATAAAATTACTAAATTTTGTGCAGGCTTGTGGAGTAACGGAATACATGGAACGGCAAAAATAATGTTGGCAAGTTGTTTGGATTTATTTACATTTTGTTTCTGTTGCAATTTGTTAGTTTTGCCGGAGATCAAAGCCAGGAGAGAAAGCTTTCCACGTGTTGTGAGTCATAATTTCATTCATATTTAGTTTCTTTTGTCTTTTATTAGCATATTTGGTATTGGAGTAATCCAAAAGTAATTGAAAGTAATCAAGTTAAAGTAACCCTACCCAACCCTGCTCTGTGGTCTGGTATTTATGGTATTCTTGTTTTAGCTCACAAGTAAAGATACTCCAAAGCGTTGGTCGGCTTCTCCGGTTGTTCATATAGCGCCACTAAAACTGAAAAACAGTACAAATATACGTGTTAAAATATTCATTTTAATCACTATTACCCTCATGACTTTTAAACGGCGACATGTAAAAAAAACACATTTTCATTTGAAATATAGTATAAATAAGTTTTTTTTAATCGTAGCTGTCAAGAAAAAAAAGACAACTCCATTTAATAATTATTGTTTGCATTGTAAACATTCCAGAAATACAATTTAAACAGCACATACAAATTGAAGATGTCTTTTTCACATGACTGACTAATTATATAATATAATATAATATAATATATATATATATATATATATATATATATACCCACAATTTAATTAAGCTGCATACATTAGAGGCCTAATCAATGTATACAGAAAACGAGGACAACAGGAGGGCTAATTAATAAATTGTATAATTTTTTTTCTAAGCCTCCCGATGTCTTGCGGTCAAAATGACTCGCTACTATGTTAAAAGCCCAGGGAAGAAAAAAGATATAAAATTATTTTTTATTTAGTCACATTTCCATGTAAATTGTATAAAAAGTACAAAGGCTTTCCTATAAATGACAACACAATGGTAAAATGTATAATATTGATCTGACCAAAAATTTAGAATTTTTATTATTACTATTTTTACAATTCTTGACCAATTATCGTATAAAAATACGACCAATTTTTGTTTGACATTTCTGTTTACAAAATAGTTATTTGGGGTCTTGGGTTTTGGCCACACCTCATTAATTTCATTTATACCAATTAAATTCCTTTACCCCTGATTTTTTTTTTTTTTAATATTTTTTCTTGGCCAAACCAGTAACCAAATATTATATAGTTTTATACAATGTTAAATGAAAACAATTTTTTAAAACAGGATTTTAAAGTTTGTTTATCCGGTTATTTGATAAATCAATCGAATATCCAAACAATTTCATGAGTTTTATACTTTTCAAGAATTCGACCTCCCGAAAGTGAAGATTTTTTTTTAATCCAGTGTTTTTTTTTTAACAGTTATGCTAAAAGGAAAACAAAACACAGAGAAACAAATCTTGAGATATTAAAATCCGAATAAGGCCCATGGATTGTTACATTGGTACTGTCACAATGTTACCGTCACATCGCTAATCCTCCACCTGTGCATCCACCCTCCACGCCACTGTACCAGCTCAAGGCACATGAAACCGAAAGGTAAATACAATTAATTTATCCATGAATAAGCTTAGCCTGGTAATTTAATTTTTAGTGATATTCCAATATTTTGAGATTGAATATTTAGTTGTTGCCACAATCAACAACATAAAGAGAATAAAAGGCTTGCACAATTAAGTTGATTTGAAACGAATCCAGAATTGATGCTATTTTTTATTTTTTGAATTGCATTAAAGTTCTTTTATTTATCTGTATCACAGTATTATTATTTTGTAAGACTGTGTTGTAGTCACTTGATGGAGGGTTGATTGTTTCTGGCGGCTAACTTTAAAACACAATTGTATACATATATACAATTCATTAATAATAATCGTAGGTTTTACCACTGGTCAGACTGTCTACAACACCAGCTTTCTCCAAGTATCTCCGAAACTGCTCTCTCTTGTGGTCTGGGGCCTGTCGAGTGGGTAAAAAGATGTAATAATACAATTAATGAATGTCAAAAATGAAACAAAAATATATTTCGAACAAAAACACGCCGAATAAAATGGATTTTAAAGTCAAAATCATTCCAAATCCATATTTGATACATGAGCTCTTGCAGGTGCGCAACAGACTCTTAATTAATTACAACATTAGAACGCTCGACACAAATATTCGTGCAAATAAAAAATATTCGTCCGTTTTAGCAAACACATAAACTTACCTTATAATGCGACATGTTGACACAAACTGTCGAAGTTTTATCAGTTACAGTGTTCTTTTGTTTTGCGCGTCCTCCTACTTGGTTACGCTTTCGATCACTCTCGCCCGCTACAACCTCCGACTGGGACCGGAAGTAGATTTCTTTTCTTTCAAATTAATTTCGTTTCTAGCAATTTCATCTTTTCGTTCGTTTTATGGATCATTTAGTGTTATATTGATATTAAAAATGTAGTGAAAATAATCTAACCTCCGTTTTCTGTGTCAAGAAGTGTGCTTCGCAGTGTTGACGTCACAAATGTTGATTTACACGGTTTGGTTCAAATCAAAGTGCAAACGTTGCACTTTCGTCATGCGACTCAACTTTATACAAAGTGCAACATACTGACGGCGTTTGTTCTTTTGATTATTTAAAAATGCTTCAAATAAAATCAAAACTATGTATTTGCGTCTAAAACTTGCATCCTAATAAACTGCCTGGACGGATCTATTGACACTAACAAAGATGTTATATAACGAAATTGTGAATACGCTTGATCGCTATTAAGATTTTCGAGAAGGGTTGTTCAAAGCTCACATTGTATTTGCTGTTAAAAACGTCATATTGAAATATAATATTGTGAATGTGCTTGATTGCTGTTGAGATTGTCAAGATTGTTTTCTGTTATTAGTGTCAATAAATTTGTTCAAACCCAAAAATTCTATTTTGAATTTAATTTTTGTTTTCCTTGTTGTCATGGTAATTCCCGATATTTCTGCGAGTCCATGAACGTCTCAATCATGTTGTCGCCACCTATCGGTGCATATCAACACTTTCAACTAATTTTAGGATCGTTTAGTTTTTAATAAAATATATTAATTCCTGATCGCGGTGATCAAAAAAAGAGATATTTTTAAGAAGGTCAATGGCAAAACGCCTGGCAGAGTTCTTATTGTGAAGTTATTTTTTCAAGTCATGTTTATTGTATCTCCCTTAATCACAAGGAGTCTCTAAGGCAGGGGTGTCAAACTCATTTTAACTCGGGGGCCACACGATAGAACAAACATTCTGTCGGGGGCCGGACTAGTAGATTAAAGAGAAAGAAAAAGAGAGATAAAGAAATAAGAGAAAGAGGGGGAGAAAAGGAGAGAGGGTGGGACAAAGAAAGAAAAAGAGAGAGCGAGAGAGCGTGAGAAACAGAAGATAAAAAGTTGTGAGAGAGCGGGAAGAGAAAGGGAGAGGAATAAATAAATCCAAAGAGAAATAGAAAGACAGAAGGAGAGAAAAGAGAAAAGAAAGCACGAAGGGTACGAAGAAAGAGAAAAGAGAGAAAAGGAAAAAATGAAGTTAAAGCAAAAGAGGTTAAAAGACACAGAGAGAGAAAGAGACAAAAAGCAACAAAGGAAGAGAAAAATAGAGACAGAGAGGGAAAGAGACAGAGTGGGAGAAAAGGGGTGGAAGAGAGAGAGAGAGAGAGAGAGATAGATAGAAAGAGAGAAAGTACAGTGTCTTTATGAGAGGCACCTGGCTTTGGCAACATCAAGTTGACATATTTCAACCTGCAGCTTGTTTTTCTCCTGCGCTTCTCTGAGTCTTGTCTCGCGGGCCGGATTCAATCCCTTAGCGGGCCTGATTTGGCCCGCGGCCGCCTGTTTGACAATAGTGCTTTAAGGGCTGTCGTAATTCCCGATATTTTTAAGATTCCATGAACGTCAACCATATCAATTCTGTAAACTGCATTGAAGATTACTTCGATTTAAAAACAATTGTGTGGCGTTCACAGCAATGAATATTAAATACAATATTCTTAAAACATGAAAATGACAAAGATTGGTAGAACATTTTAAATGCGTGATCGCCATCCGTCGGTCTCTAGCAACACTTAATTTTTTTCGTTTTATATACAAATACTGTACGTGTTCCATATGTGCACATTCATTAAATAACAATTTAAAGTTGGGGTTTGGGGTTTTTAAGGGTTATTGTTCTATCTTCGTTATTCATTATCCATTATCCGTTATCGGTCAGTTCATAATACGCTACAAAGCCTAGGAGCCGGGACTTTTACTCTCAGCCAAAAGGCCAAGCTAAGGTCCTAGCCTTAAAGCCTTGCTGCGATCATTGCGAATGCACCGTTCCCGGAGGTACTGCAATACCGGGCCGATAACCCCATTGTCGTACATTTTACAATACAAGTTAATTAAGTTTTCCTTGTTGAGGTAATTCCCGTTCATTCCAAGGGTCTGTGAGAACTTCTCAATTGTGTTGTCGCCTACTGTTTGTTTAATGGCGGTCTTGATTTTTGAATTTTTGTTTTAAGGCTGTTTTCATTACTTGAACTTTCGTTTTATTGATTGAATGAATGAATGAATTAAAACTTTATTCGAACATCAAAATAAAAGAACAGAACAAAAACAATAACTCAACATCAAAATAACGATACATAATGTTTTATTAACTGAATTACGGCACTCTTGAGCTTCAGTGGTCGCCACCTGTCGATGCCTATTGTGGGAATGGTTTTGATTTACATTAAATGTATTGTTCTGAGGGTGGCACAGCGGATGGGTGGTTAGCCCCACGATGTGGAAGTTCAGGGTTCAAGTCCAGTTACCACTGCCTTCCCTGTGAGGAGCTTGCATGTTCTCTCCGTGCCTCCGTGAGTTTCCTCCGGGCACACCAGTTTCCTCCCACATTCCCCAAAACATGCATGTCACGTTAATTAGCCGGTCCAAATTGTCCCTAAGTGTGAATGAGTGAGTTGTCTGTTTCTGTGTGCCCTGCGACTGGCTGGCAACCAGTTCCGGGTGTCCCCTGCCCACTGCCCGAGGATAGCTGTGATGGGCTCCTGCGACCCTACTGAGGGTAAGCGCTGCAAATAATTGATGGATAATTGTCCTGCATTCATAGTGATGAATTAATAAATACTTTTTTCCAAAAAAGTAAAATGACAAAAGGCCTGGCAAAAACCTTATCGATTAAGTTGTCAATGTTATCATGGTAATTTCGCAATTTTTGAAAGTCCACAAGAGTCCAGAGTTTCCTATCAGTGCTGTTAACAATGTTGGAGATTATTTTGATTAACATATAAGTAATTGTTCTTTTTCCTGGGTGATGGAACAATGTAGATTTTAGAAGTGCTTAAATCTCAACAATTCTGGTAGAATCCTTATCATGAGATTAATTTACGGTTTGCTTTTTGCTTTGGTCATCCCCGACATTTTGAGAGTACATGAACGTCTCAGGGCAGCACGGCGGCGCAGTGGTTAGCGCTTGTGCGGCACAGTTCATGTCATGGGAACCTGTCGTGGGTTCAAATCCAGCTCCAGACTTCCTGTGCGGAGTTTGTATGTTCTCCCCGTGCTTGCGTGGGTTTCCTCCGGGCACTCCGGTTTCCTCCCACATTCCAAAAAAACCATACATTTCAGGTGAATTGGCCGGTCCAAATTGTCCCTAGGTGTGAATGAGCGAATGAGTTGTCTGTCCCTGTGTGCCCTGCGATTGGCTGGCAACCAGTTCAGGGTGTCCCCTGCCCACTGCCCGGAGATGGCTGGGATGGGCTCCAGCCCCCCCGCGACCCTAATGAGGATAAGCGGTACGGCTGATGAGATGAGATGAGATGAGATGAACGTCTCAACTGTGTTGTCGCCACCTGTCGGTGCCTATCAACATTGTTAACTATTTTGGAGATTTTTTTCGATTTATTATACAATAAAACTCCTTTGTTCATTGTGATGACATGATAAATATATTCTAATGTAGAAACCTAACAAAAATCTGGGTGGAATCCCTGTTTTAGGGACTTTGTTGACAGGTCACGAAACAAGTCAGGTGACAGCTTCTGACACTCTCTAGACTGACAAGTGGTCCTGACCAATTGCATTTCGCTTGGGCCGTTCGGAATTTAGGATTGGATGCCGCTCATCCAATCAGAACCAGAAAAGGCGGGAGGAAAATATATCTTTAAGGTAACGCGTGAGTTCTTCCCCCCGGTCCAATGGAGCGCTGACCGCCCGGTAGTCGCTCCTTTTTGCGGCTACACTCAAGGCAAATCCCGTAACTCCAAACACGGCTGAAGAGTAAAGCTTATCCGGGACGAAGGGGGCTGTGGGGGATACAACCCGGAGGGGATAAAGCGACCCTCGTCGCTTGTGGCCGGCCCAAAATGTCGATCGAGTACGAGGTGGAGCAGCTGGCGGGCAGCTACGGAGTGGCCGACTCCTTCCCCAAAGACTTCGGCTACGGAGAAGAAGAAGCGGACATCGAGGACAGCCCGCCGCTGTCCGACAGCAAGCCGAGAATCTTGCTCATGGGGCTGAGAAGAAGTGGCAAGTCATCGATACAGAAGGTGAGCTAGCGGCTAGCATGTAGCTACAAATATCACGTGAGGTGTGAAAGAAACTACAGTACTGCTAGCTTGTTGCTAACTCAAATGATAAGCTAGCTACTGTTAGTTGGAGAGAGTTGTTGATCATTAACTAGTAGGACAGAAGCTTTCAATGCATCTCCCTGATGATGTGGACATAACATCATGTGACTTTTAAAAGCTATCGAACAGTTGTTTACGCTTGCCTGAGCAAAGCATAACAGGCTTACTTTTTTGTATCGCAGTCAAAGGATCTTAAAGCTATTTTAAAGGGGCAGTGTGTTTTATTTATAACCTAGTTGTAAAAACTGAATTCATAACAAAATAATAAAACAATTGCTTTAACTAACTAGCAAAAACCCATTAAATAATTTAAACATGGCTTTTCTAAAAGTATTTGTAGGTGGAGGAGCTGCATTTATTTTGCATAACTTTAATCACGACCACAGAGAGCTGGCATACTGTATTCATTCATGTATATCACACATTTTTTTCTCCCAAAAAAGAGCTGAAACTTTGGGCGCAGGGTAAACTTGAGGTTTTATGCAACGGGATTTAACCCGGGTCCCGGGGGTGAAAGCTCCTAACTCTAATCACTGGTCCACCAAGATGGCTCATAAAAAAGGCATTGGGTTTTGTCTCATTATCACACTATCTTTAGTTATGGTACCAGAGAAGAATGTTAATTTTGTTCTGCATTTCACATGTTACAATGACGGGGCGGCACGGCGGATGAGTGTTTAGCGCATCTGCGGCACAGCTCTGAGGTCATGGGATCAAAATCAACTACCGGCCTTCCTGTGCTTATTTTGCATGTTCTTCCCGTGCTTGTGTGGGTTTCCTCTAGGCGCTCCGGTTTCCTCACATTCCAAAACATGCATGTCTAGATAACTGTCCCTAGGTGTGAATGAGCGAGTGAGTTGCCTGTCCCTGTGTACCATTGGGATGGGCTCTAGCGCCCCCGTGGTCCTACTGGGGATAAGATGATGAATGGATGTTACAATGACAAAAAAACTTGTAACTCACGATGCGTATAAGAGACTAGATGAATATAATATTTTTTGTCATTTTCATATGTCATCCATACCACTGATGATTCAGTGGTTAGAATCCGATGCTTTCACTGACACGACCCAGCTGAGGAAAACGTAAAACAAAAAGCTATATCGATATCTAATCAAAAGTAAGGGGTGCATGTTATACAGAAGTAAGCATCCCACACAAATACATTCGGTGATTTTCTGCAATCTTGCTGCTACGGGTGCCAAAAAACTAGCAGAAGGCTGGAAAAAAATTGGAAGGAAGGAGTGTGCTTTTTGATGACTTCACGATTCCGTAGTTTGTGCTCTTCGTTGCGCTTTTTTAGCACCTGCTTTTCTGTTGCACGACACAATAGAGTGACATCTAGTGGTCAAATAATATACACGTTCTTTACGGCGTACAATAGGATTTCAAACTAAAATGAGGGCAATACAGTGATCATAGTTATTCAAACAAAAGGATAATACCATGTATGGTAAACTCGTTTATTTTTCTGACCTTTATGAAAAATCAACTTTTTAAATAAAACATGGATCTAAAAAGTAATTTAGGCTTAAACATGCAGGTATATAGGATACAATAATACATTTCGAAGAACCTTTTAGGACACCAATGGGTGCTGTACACAGAATATAAAACTGAGATCAATAAAAACAAACTATAAATACAAACAAAGTATTTATAATCCTGATATTTATTAAAAATACCTTTTAATATAAAGGTTTTGTACAGTTTACATTTCACTTTGTTTCCAGTTTTATCCTCTTGCCATTCAAGTTCGAGACTCTGTTGCAAGTTATGGCTTGGCACTAGCTGCTATTGTTTTTTCCAAATGGTATCCCTCAAGCTACATTTTCAAATGCTCCCCTGTCATCTCTATTGCAAGCTACAACAAGCTCCTGTGTTTAATTATTGCATGTAAATAAACCTTTTATTATTAATACCGATATATTAATGTATCAATGACAATAGGCATACCTTAATAAAAACACCTTTTGGATGATTTACCAACCATCAATTATTATACCACTGTTTCCTCCTCTTGCCACTCACATTAGCTACTTGGCTGCATGCAATAGCATACTACTAGTCACTATTTTTATTGATAAGTTGTGATTTTCAGGCTTCTATATTGCCTCTTATTTAAATGCACACACTTAAGCTCCATTCTAATCTACAACGACTTCTAGTGTTGAATTATTTACATGCAAATAATAATTATATTATTTTATAAGAATTATTAGTCTCTGGTTAAGTTTTGATCTGGATGAACAGGTTCTCTTTTTCAAGATAAATATTTCAAAATAATTTGTAAAAAATGAACAATGACTTCTAAATGTTGTCTATTCTGGTTTATTTATTTTTTTAAGGTTGTGTTTCACAAAATGTCGCCCAACGAAACGTTGTTCCTGGAAAGCACCAACAAGATCTATAAGGATGACATCTCCAGCAGCTCTTTTGTCAACTTCCAGATTTGGGATTTCCCGGGCCAGGTGGACTTTTTTGACCCCACCTTCGACTACGAGATGATTTTCAGGGGCACCGGAGCTCTTATTTTTGTCATCGATGCTCAGGTGAAGCACTCTGCATCTTGGTAACAGACTTTTGGAGCTAGAGACGTTTTCTTCCTGACAAAACAAAACAAAAACAATACATTATGATGGCAATGTCCCGAATCTTAAGTTAAGGAATGCATTTGATTTCGGTATTTGTTTTCAGGACGACTATGTAGAAGCCTTGGGGCGACTCCACCTTACTGTTTCTCGGGCGTATCGGGTCAATCCGGAGATCAATTTCGAAGTGTTCATCCACAAAGTTGACGGCCTCTCAGACGACCACAAAATTGAGACACAGCGGGACATCCATCAGAGGGCTAACGACGACCTGGCTGACGCTAGCCTCGAAAAGCTTCATCTTAGGTATGAAACATGCACACCATGGTTTGGTTATGGGGGTACACCTCTTTCCTCCAGTGCACTCATAACACCATCGATCCACGTCAATCGCGGCCTTCCTCTTGGTCTCCTTCCATTTACTTCTGCTCTGTAGATCCTCTTCAACATTCGCTCATCGTCCATCTTCTCTGTGTCCAAACCAACTGAGCACTCTTATCCACACGCTTTCTCAGTTCCACGACTACTCCAGTTCTTTCGCTCACAGTTTCATTTCTCAATCTATCCAATCTTGTCACTCCTAACATACTCCTCAAACACTACATCTCAAAAATATTTAATTTCCTTCTCAAATCTGCATTCAGGCTCCAAACCTCTGCACCATACAACAGTCGGCACAATCACACTGTCATACAGGTCCCCTCTTAACATCCATACTCATACTCTAGTTGCTCATCACTATCCTCAGAGCACCCAAAACCTTGCTTCCTTGAGTCACTCTCTGCAATGCCTCACACTCCATTCCACCAACTTCAGCCACATCACAACCCAAGTACCTAAAGCTTTAAACTTCCTCCAGCACCTTTCCATGTAACCTTATTTCTAACGCCATGCCCACTCCATCACGTGAACACTTCGTCACCTTACTCTTCCCAACATTCACACGTGACTTACGCCTATCACACACTCTTCCAAACTCCATGACCAACCTTCTCAATGTTTCCTCAGAAAGATGATGATGATAATAATGATACTTATAATAAATGATAAATGATGATGATAAAAACATGTATTTGGCTCTTACTTGTTTAAAAGGTATTATATAAAACTATTAAAATTACTGCCTGGCATATTACTAGTTGTTGATCCAAATGGTGGGGTGCGTAGTCTGAGGTGTCCTTGAAGTTGAAAGTAGATTCGTTTTTTTCTCTATTGAGTACTGTATGTGTTAGCAATGCCCAACTGAGTTCAAAGAGCCCTTATGCTCAATCTGGTGGCCCTATGGAATATTTTTTTGCCTTCTGCCTACCCAGATAAAATAAAAATGTTCTTTTTTTTGTTTTATGAGAATTTAATTACGAAGCCCCAATGTGTATTATCTGACGACTAGATGGCACTGTTGCATAATGCTGCTACCCTTTCTCTGTGGCACTGGTTTACATTTGCAAGACGCCAGACAAACATGGCGGCGACCTCTCTGTATGGATTCCACTATGTAAAAGAAATTTAAAATTATTGACCTATCATTTTTTTTTTGTAAAATATTAACAATGGTATGATAGTTCATGTATTTTTTTGCTTAGTATTCAAATCAATGGTTTTTATTTTTTATTTTATTGAATCAATGTCTTTTGTACCACTAGGAGCCACTAAATATCACACACTATCCCTTTAAAGTTTGGGGTGTGGCATTTGAAAACTTATGGCTGCAATCATGACTTTAAGCCAGATGATGGTGGCAAAATGACTGCATTTCATAGACGCACTCCAATAAACTTTGTTTTTCTCTTCTTTGGGGGGAGGGGTTGTTCTGCACCTGATCAGGCCTGATGAAAGTAAGATAAAAGCAGACAGGCGTAATGGAAAATAAAGCACAAAAGCTTTTTGAGCTCTGTTGGGCATTCTTAACGCATCCTTTTTTATTTTTTTTGCTTTAGTTCAAAATTGATTGAAATTGTGTTCATTACGATTGAAGGATGAAATTCTTTTTAATTTCTTGGCTATATTGCCCAGCCCCAATAGCTGTCAACAGCACTGAAGAAGTTCATAAAGAAGGATAAATCCAGCAATAACGGAAAAAACTAACTCGTAAATATGCACAAGCAGCTTTCCATTTAAGCGCCGGCCAGCATACTCGCTCAAATAGCATTCCAGCTCAAAGTAACGTGATCTATCACCTGCGTCCCGTGACTAGCTGGTCCCTTAAGCTTTGTAGATGGCACATGCAGTCGCTGTGACATTCCACTTGTACATTCTAATGGGAAGAGAAGAGCACCCCCATGCTAACAGCTGCTGAAGTTAATTTTTAAGTATGCTTCTTTGGGAGCAACTTTCTCTAAATTGCCTATGTCACAATGTCATCTTCGTCTTCTCATCCACCTGCTGTTTATTTTGAGGAACCATTCATTGTGATCTAGTTTCTCTCTTCCGTTCCCATTAATATTGATTTTTTTTTTTTGTTCGTCCAAGCTTTTACTTGACGAGCATCTACGACCACTCAATCTTCGAGGCCTTCAGCAAAGTAGTGCAGAAGCTCATCCCGCAACTGCCTACGCTGGAGAATCTACTCAACATTTTCATTTCTGTGAGTTACCTTTATGGGATGTCACCTCCTGTCTTTCGACAACTTCCTTGCATTCCTGCGCTCGATTCCTCTGCAGAATTCAGGGATCGAGAAAGCCTTTCTGTTTGACGTGGTGAGCAAGATATACATTGCCACCGATAGCTCGCCAGTGGACATGCAGTCGTACGAGCTGTGCTGTGACATGATCGACGTGGTCATCGACGTTTCTTGCATCTATGGGTAAGCAAAAAAAAAAAGATCCATTTTATGTTTGAGTAGTTTGCTTGGTTCGAAGTACACACTATTCCAGACTGTCAATAAGATAAGGGTTGATAGAAACTGTCTGCGGACCCCATTTTAAATGCAATCTTTTTGTGATCGGACAAAATGGGTCGTGGAAAAAAACCTTCTAATATTTGGTTGTTTTGCATTTATGGGTTGCAAATTTTTTATAACTGTCTTACCAGTATTTCACGTCTACTTTTGTCATATAACAAAAATATATTTTCAACTTGGGATCAACCAAAAGAAAAATCTGGGGCCAAAACTTCAAACCGAAAATATGTAACGATTGGCAGAAAATACCAAAACGGCGACACCGAAATGAGTTAAGAGAAAAAAAAATAATTTCATTAAAAACATTTATTTGGCACTGACTTGCTTAAAAAGCACAATTTTAAATGATTACTAGCGGCTGTAGTTAAATACTTAAATTGTCATTAAACAAAATGGGCATTTGAGTGCTTTATAAAGAAAAATCCAGGAAAATGTTTTTCGAAATGTTGTCAGACAACAAAGTGTAACAGGCAAAAGCAAAACAATCCATTTTTTCAGGTATAGTACGTATTTTCTGTCTTTTCAGTGTATGCACATAGACAGTACAGACGATGCCTTATAGAACATAAAGGTTCCGGACGATCGTTCATAAGTTGGATTTGTTCTTAAGCTGCTTCATTGCTATATTTTTATATGTTTAAGGCTTGTATAAGTAACCTGTATTGTTTTGTACTAAAAAAATAAACATTTCATAAAATAATATGCTCTATAAAGATAAATAAAGTGAGGTTCAACTTTTGGGAGATGCGATTCAGGAGGTCCTCCTTCGTGGTAAAAAGTGGCCGAAAAAAAGTGATCCAAACCTTTTCTCAACCGTATCAGGCTTTCTTATTTCACTTTCGTTTCAAAAGAAACGCCTGGCCTCTTTACACTTTACACCAACCATAGTGAATGGACGCATGAGATATTAAACAATAAAAATGCTGAAATTCTTAGTGCGCTAGAGATACAGTACACGCATGTATGTTTACACACGAACTAGGAAGTAGAATCCAAATTTCTTGCTGGGCTACCTCTCACAGTTCGCCGGGAGCGGCGAAAAGAAGCACTACAGTAATGTCCTCTACTTGGAAAAAGGTGCACACAATGCAAAATCTAACTTACAGCAATATTTTTCGAAATCCCGAAAAAATGTTCGTTTCTACCATTTTGCGTAAGTCAAATGTTCGTAAGTAGGGGAGCATCTGTATTGTGATAAGTGGCAAAAAAACTGGAGGAGGATGGAACTGGTGTTGATGTTTCAGTAGATGCTGAGTCTGTGGGGTCTAAAAAATACATTGACTTGTGGGAGAGCTAGAAACATTGGCTAACGATAGGATATGCACCAGGCAAATACTTGAGTTTTTAAACCAGTTGCAACTGGGGAGATGAGCTCTTTCTATACTCTCTTACTCAATCTCGGTCACCCCCCGTCTGCCTCTGTGTTTTATCAAATGTCACAAGACTTGGAAAAGTACTGGTATGTTGAGACAAAAACCAAAGACAACCCCAATGGAAAAGTACCAACACCTTTAAACAAAGACAGGAAAACTAAGAGACGCCAAAAGGAACATCAAACTGATTAGAAATACACACTTTGAGTAAATACGTTTAAACCTACTTTGTAGAGTCTAATACAACAAATGAGTCATAATTGCATATTTTGTATAAAAATAATAGTAAATTAAACTTTCCTTGCATATGGCTTGAAAGCCACACACAAAGTATGTTCTACTAATCAAAACTGCTCAGTTGTAGTAAGTTAACTCTGTTGTGTTAGAATGCAAACATTAGCACAAGTTGGGGTAGTGGCAAACATGGAAGCAGAAGGACGCACCAACGTTTTAGAAAATGTCATGTTTGGTAAAAACTTGGCAGCGCTCCAGTTTTGAACTTCACCTCCTTCCCTCTCATGACTACAATGAAAAATGAGCTTTGGTGTCGTGCATGGGAACGCCCCAGAGTTAAAGCCAGTTTTGCACGGCTCGCCTCACCTCAGATGTGATGTCATCAAAACATCATTCTTTCTTAAGTTTGACGCATCCCTAATCTTATTGACTACTTTTGCTTTTTCCAGCCTGAGGGAGGACGGCAGCGGCAGTGCGTACGACAAGGAGTCAATGGCAATCATCAAGCTCAACAACACCACTGTGCTCTACCTGAAGGAGGTCACCAAGTTCTTGGCGCTCGTATGCATCCTCAGAGAAGAGAGCTTTGAGCGAAAAGGTAAAATTTGGCCCAAACTTTGCTGGTCAAACTATTGTGAACTCGTTTTTCTTAGAAATTAATTCAAATGACATTGTTACAGCTTTGTTTAAAGTATAAAATCTGTTGGTAAACACGGATCAAATCAAAATATATTTTAGAACAGTGTGTGTTTTTGAAATTTGATTTTTTAGTTTGAAGGCCAGAGTTAATTCTGAAATTTGTGAGAACTAATTTCAAACAATAATTTAAAATAATATTAAAGTGAATCAAACATGATTTCAATGCGTTGAGAGGCAAATTGTCAAAATCGATAGCCACCAAATATTTCATTCTTGATATTCTTTGTAAATTTGTATCTTTTTAAAAAGGGAGTATTGGATTCTGAATGTTATAATCAAACTCTGGAGTTAACCAAATAGCAAAATACCAATTAGTTTGAAATTTGAAATGTACTGTCCAATTAATATATGCAAATCAGTATTAAGTGAAAACATAATCAATTGGTTTAACGGCATACACGTGTATGTTATCAAAATGGCAAATATTCAATACCACGTTTTTTCATGCTGATGCTTATTGTCATTAATACACCCTCGAAAAGATATTAACATTTAAATATGTTAATTAAATTGCAACACTTCTTCCTTAACGTTGTACTAAATTACCAAGAATTGATCCCAATTTCCATTATCCGATGGTAAAACGGCCACTAGAGGTCAGCAGATGCTGGTGTAGGTTAACATGGCAAATACTGATGCATTGAAACGGGGGTTGCCTACCCTTTTGAATCAAAGAACTACTTTCTTGTTAGTGATTAATTAGTACAAAGGCCACCAGTTTCAAATGCATTCCTACTTTTGTTACTATTATGTAATTACAGGGTTGTAATTATTTGAAGTGGGTTTAAAATGAGCATAGTCAACCACTACAACATATGCCTCGAATAAGGGCCCCAAGGGATATATATATATATATATATTAATCATAGGCCAATTTTGTAGAATTGATAGTGTATTTAAATACACGGATTATATCAATAGGTTTCATGACAGTTAAAAATAAAACAATTCTAGACATTCTCAATTACTCATCACGAGTAAGATATTTTTAGAATTTGTCTGCGGGCTACTCAGGTGCTCTTAAAATGCCTGGAAATAAGATGATATTGGCACTTGGTATCAGTATTTGTTCATTCTTAATACAAGTATAACGAATATATCCTTTTATATGGAAAAATGAGACTTAATCTTTTATTTGATGTGAATTGATGTGCATGCATATGTCAAGTCAAGTCACATTTATTTATATAGCCCTTAATCACAAAAATGTCTCAAAGGTAATCCCCCTTCCTGGATTGACCAGGGTGAATCATATGTTTGCTAGGTTTGAAAGGGATACCCATATTCTAAAACATACAAAATGTGAGAAAATAGTACATGTTTTTATAAGTATGTCATTGGTATCTTCCAATTATTTTTCAAGATAATGCATTTTGGTGACTGTCTGTCTCGTCTTTGATTTCTTGAGCTGTGACGTCATGTAAAGAACACTAGCTCCTTAGCAAGCCAGTCAGTATATTGATTTACATGTTAGTCAGAAAGATTTTGAGTGTTTTCAGAAAAAAAATTGTATTTTATGTAGAGAATGCCTTGGTGTTGTGTCACAGGTGGGTGCAACAATGGTACAACAAATGGTAAGCAGCCAAAATTGGGTGAACTGGCAAAAATAACAGAGCTAACAGGGGCTAAACCAGCCAGGACACGGAAGGCTAGCCAACTGTTCAAAATGGCAAACCGGTGTCGATCAGCAGAATCGGGGACACTGGCAGACTAAAAGCAATTAGTAAGCAGCCAGGATAACCGGCAGCCAACAACAAAAATGACTATGGCAACAAACATGAACTCAGCCATAAATACACCAAATGATGACTGCAGTCTTGCCTTAAACTATAGAGGGCGAACCAGGAACGATCGGCGACAAAAAACATGAGGCTGGCTGACCAAAAACATGCAGTAAGCAGCCAGGATAACCGGGAGTTGACAACAACAACAAACAAGAACCCAGTCGGGGGGAAAATAAATCAGCATGGCAGGCTGGCCACCTAACGGGGCTAAGTTGGAAGCCTTCGTGAGCCTGCATGCTAACTGGGGAACTTTCTGTACGATATTAATTGCAAGACACGCGGCGAAAAACACACGGAAAAGTCACAATCACATACCTAAAAGGAACGCACGCTGTACATGACGGCAGGTAAACTTACCCTACGCACATTTTGATGATCAAAGTACGCAACTCTGAAAAAAACAGAAGTCCCCCTGCGCCAGGGTAAGCAAATGTCCAAATCTCCAAGCTAAAACGAAAGCTATGCATTTGCCGATTACTAAAATCGCCGTCCGTTTAACTGATCCGCCATTGTTCTGAGTCTGTGTTGTCATCTGGAGACTTCACAGCTCTAGGGGATATCAGGTCAAACTGTCAACATTAAGAATTTCTTGATCTATGGCGTGGGAATATTATGGAATATATCTGCATGATTGTGGGGAGTAATGTTCCCTCTAATTTTCCACGGATCACATTCACACAAAGTCTGTGAGCAACGCTTAAAACAACAGTGAGCAACCATAATCCCAAATGTGGCAAGATAATTAATTATCAAACATGTCCAAAACTTGACATCAAGTTACATTTTGCTGAGTTTCCGGCAATGCAAAATTATTTTTCTCTTTTGAATGAATTGACTCATGTACTATTGCAAAGGTTGTACGGCCTACAAACGTCGTTTGCTCTTACAATTCTTTCACAAGATATCCATTTCTTTTTATTTCCTGACATATTATGTTGCATAATATTAACATTTTTGGGGACTTATTTAGTCGGTTGTAAGATACAGAACTGTACTTAATCACATTTTTTAGTGGAAGTACAATGTTGGCAACAAGATTCACTTGATATAATTGGAAATTATTTGAATGCAACACAAACTTTTTCTTCTTTTTTCTGTGTGTTTTTCTACTTTTTTAAAAAATCCTTTAAAAAAATGTCATTTTGTTTATTTTTTCCGAGCTGTTACTTTTTTCTTTTTTTTCTCTATTTACTTTTTTTCCTACGTTTCTTTCTTTTCTTTTTTTCTGGCTTTTTTCAAAATTTTTCCTTTTTTTCTCTTTGTTTTTTTTTTCTCAGCTTTTCACTACTTTTTCATTTTGGTATTTTTTTCTTTTTTGTTCTATTCCCCCATTCCTTTAAGTCTTTTTGTGCATATTTTTACACAATATTTGGTCATGTTGGGATTAAAGAAGCAAAAACAACCTGAAGAGCCGCTTAGGACCCGAAAGAGCCGGTTCCTTTTAGTGAGCCGAGCCGAAGAAGCCGGTTCTCGCCAAAATCTACTGACTTTACTTTTCAACTTCGTTCGACATTGACTTCAAAATACCGCATTTAGGACACAACGTCAGGGGAACCCGTGTATTTTTACCTTCATGCACTGTAACTTTGACTTAAAGTCGCTTCTTAATTAGTAATTTTGAGCCCTCATTTTTATGCGCTGGCTAGATTTTCTTGTGCGCAATTGCGCACGGCGCGCAGTTTAGAGGGAACACTGGTGGGGAGCAACACTACCTTTTTTGTGCCTAATTGAAAAAAAATAGGTCCTTATCCCTTTCAAAGGTTAATGAGGGAAAATAATTTCTTTTTTTTTTTTTTTCCCCACCGTTGTCAGGTTTGATCGACTACAACTTCCACTGTTTCCGCAAGGCCATCCACGAAGTGTTTGAAGTGGGCGTGTCGGTGCAACGCCCCCTAGCGACATTGCCCATGGGCTCGCCGGTATTCACCAAAGCGGTGGCGCTAAACGGCACTCCCAGAAGCACCATCTAAGACTCTCAAAAAGACGCTCTGGCAAAGCAACAAATGGGTCGGAGGAAGACGCGTGGCCACGAGGCCCCAAACTGCCACTCGGAGCGGATAAGGACTCTTTCTTTTGGCGTTTGAAGGCAAGAGGGACCCCAATCCCCTTCCCTTACTCCACCACCTGTAAAAGAAACACAAATCACGTGGGGAAGACGGCCTAACCGTAGCGGCCCGAGCACATCTTTACCGCAACACCGCCGGGACGTCACTTCCCGCGACTGCACGCGTGGAGAGCGCGCACTGGAAAGGGATTGTATGAGAGAGTGTATGTGAGTGTGTGTTTATGTGAGAGTGTGTACGTGTAGAAGAGGATGCACGGTTGAATGTGTTAGCGTATCAGGTCGATCCGGGGAGATTTTATGTGTTCTTCTCAATAAAGACAACTAATGGAAGGCATTCTGTTTTTGTGTCAAAAAAAAATCTAAAGCAAAAAGAAAAGCTCATGCGCTATTTAAAGTGACTGTGTTTATTTTTTAGTGCCTCCTGGTGGTAAAAAAAAATAACACGTAGAACGTTATTTTGATTTAAATGAGGAAAAATAAATGGACTGTCATATGAATTTGCATTTAATTAATAGTTGTAGGTTGAGAAATTTGAATTTGTTTGACTTTAAGAAGGGTTACCTAAAGGGAGCTGACATGATTGTCAGACATCTTGTTGCTACGGGTCTCCCCAAAACCAGTTTTTCCTTTTCTTCATTCTTTGCCTTTTTAAAAAAATATATTTTCTGTTTTCCGTTTTGTACTTTTTTAATTTTGTCTTTCTTTTTATTTTGTTTATTTATTTTGTCTTTTATCCTTCATTTTAGGGCAGCACGGCGGTGCAGTGGTTAGCGCATGTGCGGCACAGTTCATATCTTGGGAACCTCGTGCGTGGGTTCATATCTAGATCCAGAGTTTGTGTGGAGTTTGTATGTTCTCCCCGTGCTTGCATGGGTTTCCTCCCGGCACTCCGGTTTCCTCCCACATTCCAAAAACATGCATTTCAGGTGAATTGCCCGGTCCAAATTGTCCCTAGGTGTGAATGAGCGAGTGAGTTGTCTGTCCCTGTGTGCCCTGCGATTGGCTGGCAACCAGTTCAGGGTGTCCCCTGCCCGATGATTGCTGGGATGGGCTCCAGCACCCAAGCGACCCTACTGAGGATAAGCGGTGTAGCTAATGAGATGAGATCCTCCATTTTGCTTCATCTGCTTTTCCTGTTTGTTTTCTTTTCCCCTCTTTTCATTCTTTTCTTTTTTTCACAAAAGGCTGGGCAAGAAAAAGGCTTACTTTGAGTTACTGTAGTTATGTTCTTGTGCTTATTAGCACTCGTTTTTCTGTTGTACTATATAATGCAGCAAAATCTAGTGGTCAAATATTACACACTGTCTCCTTAAAGCTCAATTTGATAGATTAAAAAAAGAGTTAGCATGTTAGTAGTGGGATGTCATTTAGAGAGATCAAACTGATAACGTTAACATTTCGACCATTATAGAATAAAAACAACAAAAACAAAAATACAGTAATGTTACATAACATGTACGAAAAGGGCTAGTAAGAAGCAGACGCATAAGATTATTGCCAGTACTTCAGTTATGTTAAGCTTTTCTCATTACATGTGCATACACATACGAATAGTCCAATTGCTACTGAAGATTGATAGGATACAGTATTCCTCCCAATTCTCACGATTTATCTGTTCCATGACCCACCATTTGAAGTGATTTTCTGCTATAGACAAACTAATTCTAGTATAATGCAATCGCAACATTGCCATTACCATTGCAGCCTGGTCCCCATGGAAGGGGATTACCTCATGAGCAGTCCCTTCTTATTCTGAGGTTTTGAGTTTTTCCTTGCCCTCATGTAGGTTTTAGATCAGGGGTTGGTGTAGTAAAAGCCTGTCGTCTGAACAGCCCAATAAGACTTCTTGTGATTAAGGGCTATACAAATAACAAACACATTCTGCAAAAGCACTAAGGGACTTGTAGTACAGAGATAAATGATAAACAAAAACCGTAGTTTACTCGCTTGAAAGCTTCATGTGTATTGGCTGATTTCTTCAGGATGTTTCTGCTTTATTTGCTGGTGCTACTGTGAAAATGCCACCTACAAACACAACTAGTAGACACGTGGAATGCGGCAATGGAGCACAGTTTTGGAGTGAGCCGGTGAGGTGAAAACAACCACCTTGTTGATTTTGGTGAGTGACGAATTAAATCTTTTATTTAACGTCAAAGGTAAACCGCAAAAATGACATCTATTAATGTGATGTCATCCGTACTTGGGGATGCGGCCAACCGATTTTCTGAGCAAAACTCTTTGGCTGTTTGTCAGTATTTTTGCTAATAACCCCCAATTATATCACTTTAAACTCACATTAAACCCTTTGAGGCAACTTTGGTCCAAAACGTTAAAAAAAAAGGTGAAAACAATAACAACATATTTTTAGTTTAAAAAAAAATGAAAACTGATTTCTTGATAAGCAATCCATCTCGTCCCAAAACATATTCCCACAAAAAAAGATTACTACTAAAAAAATGGTGAAAATATATTAAAATGTTTAAAAATTATTATTAAAAAAGGCATTTCTTTTCAGAAATTTGTTGCCAGCCTCTTCAAATATATTGCCACAAATATAAATAAAACAATCCACCCTCTAAAAAACGGTTTTGAAAAATACGGATATTAGCCCTAGAAAACTTAAGTACTTTTTCTTCTTTCGAAGATTATGACCCGTAAAACTTCGTTTATTTACTTTAGTTTGTTTCTTGGAATATACATTCTTTTTCTGTTTTACTGACACAATCTTATGTTTCATTAATTACATTTATTTACATATTAACATTTCTAAAAAAAATTAGGATTACCAATCTAGCATTCCAATTGTTGAAAAGTAAAATTAAGAGACAGACGTCGTCCCCAATACCACCGCTAGATGTCACTCTAAGAATAGGTTTCAGTATTGCCCAACTCTCGGGTCTTTATAATTCATCATTTACGTTTGAAAACAAATGTTTGTATACATAAGGTGCATCCGTGTCCATATTAGCATCATGACTCATTACAACTGCGAGTACATTTTTACCTTGATTGAAAGATAACAATTTATTTCTAGCCACAATTAGTCATTTATGTGTGTCTATTACGTGAGATTATGGTAATATATTTCATGTTATGTGCACGTAAAAGCAACAAGTGCAGCAGTTGAGTTACTGTCAGTAGCCATTACAGCCTTTATGTTTCACAGACAATTTACCTCCAGTAAAATACACCCCCCCTTTATTTCCCCCCTTTAAACTTCATTAAGACAGTCATTGCTTTGGAAAAATAAAGCCTGGCATTAATCCCCTCTGAATGGTCGCTTGGATGCTCCCTCAAACAGGGCGCTAATTTCAGCTCAATTATGCATGTGCATGGAGACGGAGGATGCAAAGTGTCTCACCGGCGGAAAAGTAGGGAATAAACAGGGGTTGTTCACCTTTTTCACGGCCAAATTCAAGCCCCTTTTTAAAGACTTTCAAAGCCAAAGTTTCAATTCTTCCAGTACCATGAAAAGAAGAAATCAGGTGTGAATCATGCATTTTGCAGATCCACAAATAGAACTGTGATGTACAGATGAGATTTTTAATCTTATAGATCTTGTGTAAATTGCACATTTATTTGTGTATCTAAACCAGGGGTGTCAAATAGGCGGCCCGCAGGCCAGATCAGGCTTGCGAAGGGATTGAATCTGGCCTGCGATACAACGCTCAGAGAGGTGCAAGAGAAAAATGAGCTGCAGGTTGAAATATGTCTACTTGATGTTGCCAAAGCCAGGTGCCTCTCATAAAGACGCAGTACTTGTATTTCTTTCTTTCTCTCTTTCTCTCCCCCTCTCTCTCTCTCTCTCTCTCTCTCTGTCTCTTTTCTCTATTTCTTTGTTCATCTTTGTCTCTTTCTCTCTGTGTGTCTTTTTACCTTCTTTTGCTCTATCTTTATTTGTCCCTTTTCTAACTTTCTCTCTGTTTCTCTCCTTTCTTTCTCTTCTTCTCTTTTCACTACTTCTCTCCTTCTCTCTTTTTCTCTTTCCAATACTCTTTGGATTTTTGTTTTTTTTGCTCCTTCTTTCCCCCTCTTTCACTATTTCTCTTTTTATCTCTTTTGTTTCTCACATTCTCTCTCTCTCTCTTTTCCCCTTTCTCTCTTTCTTTGCCCCACCCTCTCTCTTTTTCCTCTCCCTCTCTCTTATTCCTTTCTCTCTTTTTCTTCCTGCAGATAATGGATGGATGGATGGATGGATGTTGTATCATGTGGCCCCCCCCGAGTTAAAATGACTTTGACACCCTTCATCTAAACAATACGTGTGTAAATGTTTTTGAGAGAAATCTCTCCCCATTTAGCTGATGGTCCATACATAGCCTGATTGATTCCCCTCCTATATATACCCAGTACTCAAGTCACTCCTGGTCAGTCCGTCAGCAAACCTCTGCATACGCAAGGCAAGCACTTTGACTCTGGCTCCCGTCGGTCCCGTTTTTTCATCCGTATACCACTCGTCTGTTTCTGATTCCCCGTTTGTC
Organism: Urocampus carinirostris; assembly: GCF_059441175.1. Taxonomy (NCBI): domain Eukaryota; kingdom Metazoa; phylum Chordata; class Actinopteri; order Syngnathiformes; family Syngnathidae; genus Urocampus; species Urocampus carinirostris. The sequence goes on from NC_142350.1 coordinate 51,965,314, forward strand.
TCCGGCCATCGACCCGTTTTGTCCCTTCGACTTCGCTCTGATCTCCCGCTCCGGCTAACAACCCGTTTTTGACCACCGACCACGCTCCGATCTCCCGCTCTGGCTAAAGACCTGTTTTTCGACCACTGACCACGTTCTGAACTCCTGCTCTGGCTTTCGGCCCGTTTTTCCCCTGACCACGCTCCAATCTTCCGTTCCGGCGAATCACTTCCGCATTCCGATCACTTTCCGATCTCGTGAGCTGCTTGCTCCCTCTGTCCAGCGAGCACCGGATCGCTGGCGTTTGCTTCTTTGATATCCTAATAAACTTTTATGTGAAATGTTACGTGATAGGGTCTACCATTTGTTCTGGTTCTGACATGCTCTACCCTCTGAGATTCGGTCTGCAACCTCAGTGGAAATGTTTAAATCTAGGCATAAAAACACTTAGATTCTATAGTTTACGAATGACCTATATTTTGTCTTGACAATATCTGTGTATTATTTGATATTGCAACATCCATTGCAGCCTGGTCATCCTGAAAGGGGGACTATCACATGTGCGGTCCCTTCTCAAGGTTTTTTCCTTTCCCTCATGTAGGTTTTGGTGTAATAATAGTCTGTGGTTTGCAGTAATCTGTGGTCTGTGCAGCCCTTTGAGACTCTTTGTGATTGAGGGCGTCACAAATAAACATGACTTGACTTAATAATAAATGAAACGAATAAGAAAATCATTAAAACTACTAACTATAAGGCTTATTTTGGGATCAACTTAAGTATATGTGGAAACAACAGATATAGACTTAAAATTAAAAAAACAATATTTTATTTATCGGTGTAATGTTTCAAATGTTTTTTAAATGATAAACCCAACAGTAAATATATATTAATAAAATAAAAGAAGAAAACATGTACTACTATAAAATATGTTATTGAAATAAGTCTTATTTTGAATATAATAAAACAATGCAATAAAACGATTTCACTTGACCAGACATAATAAAACAGATCACTAAATTACACTTACCCCAAAAAGTCCTCTAATGTATTAAAATATATATATATGTATTTTTTTTTAATCCGTAGCGAACTATTTGTGTTCTTTTATGATAATTATGTACACAACGTTCGAGTGAACTTTATACCGTTATACTCTACTGTTTGTTTAAACAATTACTTAGTTATATACTAATTTGTTCGAAAAACAATAAAAAACATATGTACGTGGGGTGAGGATTTGACAAAATTGAATACAAATCTATAAGACGCGGATAGAATAAAAGCACAAAAAAAAAGAAAAATAATAAAATGATCGCAGTAAAAAATAGCTTGACGTCCCAGTAGGGACATTGAGAAGCAGTATAAATTATAACCACTAGACGTCACTGTTTCACACATTTTCTCACATCAGATTTTCTGCTTTGCTTCTGAAAAGCAATCCCAGCAACAGTTAAAGACAAAAAAACCCGTCTTGTTTCATTGCAACTGTATCCAATAATAAATGAAGATATCACCGTAATGACATGGTTCGAGAAAAGCCCACTTTGAAAATGATTTTTCACGCCGCTGTTCATCTCGCCGATGATTACAACCATTAGGCTCTTAATAAAACGTTGCTGTTATCTGCCATCTTTTATTAGCTGCTGAGGAATGAGGGGCCAAGAAATGAATTTTACAGCCGGATACCAAAGGCTTCATTTGTCGGATTGTCGGGAAAATTATTCACGAGTACGGTGAATACTGTGTTTAGTCCTGGTTCGGTATTTAAGGAATCGCGATTAGCTAGCGCTGTTTGAGTTACAAGTTTAGGTGGTTATCTCTTAACATTTATGTCAACGGCAAAAGGCAATTTTGAAAAGTTTAAGCACTCAAGAGTAGTAAAAAAAAACAACAACAACCATGGAATCAGAAGCACTCATCTTTGCAAATTGTCACGGTTGCTCATGGCGCCCAATTGGCCCCGCCCGTTTGGCACCAGCTGCGGCTCGTTGACTGATTGGCTTCCTTCCTATTCAAGCTCAGTGCTCTTACTCACTCTTTGTCAGTTCATCAACGAACCTCTGCGCCCGCAAGACGTGTGTTTTGACTCTATCCGGTAACCTGTGTGTGTATCCTGTCCGGTATCGATCCCGTCCATTTCATACTTTTTTGATATCAGTCTCCGGTCTCCAGTGTCTGGTATTGTTCCCATCTATCTCGTCCAATCTGTTATCTGTCTCAAGTCTCCTATATCCGTTATCAATCCCGTCAGTCCCGTTCTGTCCGGTATCGGCTTGTGTAACTGCTATTGATTTCGTTGGTCTCTGACTTCCTGTTGTTCCATGCCAGACTGCTGTCTTTCTTCTTCCGCCCAGAGATCGCCGAATCACTGGCATTTGTGTTAATGTGCATGATTTCCCCATTCCCGTAAAATAAAGCTTGTGTGAGAAACGTTACGCTTCTGGGTCCTCCTCCTGTTCCGGCTCTTAACACAAATGTTCAATTGTCAAAATAAAACCGTGCTGATGTTTCTGTGGTGCAGTGTTTAGCACATTTGTCTAAGACACGAATGGTCCCTGGTTTGAGACCGGGTGGAAACATATGTTGGCCTGGAGAGGGATGGGCGCCACCAGGCTGTATTTGCCCTGGAGACACCACTGGAAATGGTGCCTCTATGACCCTAGTGGTTAAGGGATCCAACCAACCAACCAACCAACCAACCAACCAGCACTAGTTTTTAAAATGATTAACATATATAAACTACAGGCTTATTTGATTTTTTTTCAGCTAGCTATGTATGATAGCTATGTATTAACCTAATTAGCAGACAGTGACAACTAAACAAAGAGTTCACATGCTATAATAGTCAAAATAACCCAACCCTAGCATTATCGACAATCTTCTCTAAAGTGTTCCATAGTCAAATAGAACCAACCAGGCATGAGAAGCATTCCGAATTTCAAGCTGGTAGAATAAAAAACAAATTTCAAATACCCAAACAATAATTTACCTATAAGATAGCTATAAATGCCAGCCAGGTATTAGCCAGCAGGCAGTGACAAGGATGCAGGCCGTTCACAAGGACTCTATCATAGTCCAAAAAACCCAACCCTGACATTACAAGTGATCTTTTTTGCGAGTGTTCAATAGTCGAAATAGAGAACAACACTGCACAGGCGCTCAATAATAGCCAAAATAATTCAACCCTGGATTTATAAGCAATATTCTTTCTGAGTCTTCAATAGTCAAAATAGAACCAAATTGGCAAGAAGGTAAAATAAAAAAAAAGGGAAAAATAAACAATAAATGATATGTTGATCATCTAGCTATGTATGCTAACTATGAATTAGCCTAATTGGCAGACAGTAAATATGATGCAAACAGTTTGCAAATGCTCTATAAATGTCAAAATATCTGAAACCTGGCATTATAAGATATATTTTTGCAAGTGTTCATTAGTCAAAATAAAGAACAAGAATGTGCCACGGCTCAGTAATAATCAAAATAACATAACCCAAGCAACATGAGCAATCTTCTTTGCATGTGTTAGTAAAAATAGAACCACCCAGCTATTAGAAGTATTCTTCATTGTAAGCAAGTAGAATAAAAGCAAATGTAACACAAATTTCAAATAAACATTTTTTTTAATCAGGTAGCTATTTATGCTAGCTATGTATTTACTGAATTGACGGACACAATCACTCTATAATAGTCAATATAACCCAACCCTGGCATAAGCACACTTTGGAAGTATTCATTAATGGAAAAAGGGAACAACAGTGTGCAAATAAAAAATAAAAGTGCAACCCACCCAACCCTAGCACGATAAGCAATCTTCTTTGCAAGCGTTCAATAGTCAAAAAAGAACTACCCTGACATTGGAAGCATTCGTCATTGCGAGCAAGGAGAGTAAAACAGATAGAACATTCATTTTGACTAAACTTATAATTGTTTTCTTATTAGCTAGCTATGTATGCTAGGTGTGGAGTAGCCTCAATTAAATATATTTGGTGTAAAAAATGTAATTAACTTCAATGAATATTGTGAGGTTTTAGTCCAGCCATGTGTTTATCACAGAGACGGGAGATTTAGTTTTGTTTGTGTTTTGGCATCGGCATGAAAATGATTTGACACACTTCCTGGTTGCAAATGGAGTTTATGAGATGTAACGAGGGCGCGCCATTAATGCAACGGCGCCTCCTTGTTGACAATATGAAAACATCGGGCAAATGGGCTGTAGAGAGAAAATTCCCACCCGTTGATTATAAGACTGATGTGGATCATTGTGATTCAAACTGGTGTCAGTATCAGTTGCATTTATTGTGACTTGGTATCAAAATAGTTTGAAATCTCTGAATTTTTAGACTACGGTATTAATGTATGATATTGGCAGTATTTATCTTGTAGGATATCACTAGTGTGTAGCCTCAAATGTTTCGATAAAAACACTTCCACATTGTTTTTAAATGAATTGGTATTATTGATAAGTGATAAACATTGGTCTTTGATAAGGGATGTTTGATACCATATTTCCCATGCCGCTACCGATAATTAACTCCTGAGTAACCTGATGCTATATACCAAAAAAGGAGATTAAAAAAAATCAATAATTTCAAAATAAATGCAAGAAATCACAACCCATTTTCCCATGAAATTACAAGTCATGACAATGTATTTCTGTAAAGTGTAATTACTAATTCAAATAAGGTTGATACCGATACTGATATTTGACTCAAGTTGATTAAAAGCTCAAAGCAGGAATGGTATACAAGAGAATTCTACCCATAACACTGCAAGTAATAATATTAAAATGGAGAGCGCATCAAACCTTTGCAGACCTACCAAGACCTGGCCGTCCCAACCAAGAAGAAAACTAACCAGAGAAGCAACCAAGAGACTCATAATCACATTTGATGACCTGCAGACATACACAGATGAGTTGGGATAATCTGTGCATAAGAACACTATTTGACGTACTTTGCATAAATCTGCCCTCTATGGAAAAGTGTCAAGAAAAAAGTCCTTTCTGAAAAGGCCCGTTTAGCCTTTGCAGGAAGCCACATGGGAGACACAGATAACATTTAGAACAAGGTTCTCTGGTCGGATGGGACAGCAATTAAACTTTTTGGGCTGAATGCAAAGCATCATGTTTCGCGCAAGAATAACACTGCACATCACCCTGACAACACCTTCCCCACTGTCAAACATTGTAGTGGCAGCATCGTATAAAATGTTAAAAACATTTGGTTTCTTTTCACGATTGTGTTTCACATGTTGTTGGTTCTTGGAAAATAGTTTTTGTATCTATAGTTTGAAGCCTGAAATATGGCAATATGTCAAAAAGCTCTGGGGGGGGGGGGGCAATACTGCACATAACCTGGTATCGAAATCAACTTGAATCCAAAACGTGGTCCCCATAGGGCACATTTTTATGCACATGGTTTGCAAGTCTCGGCCTTGTTACACGGAGACAGACGAATCAGTCAGCCGTCACTTCGTTTCCAATGCTCGCTGAACATGCACATCGCATATTTTTCTTCCTCTGTGGGGGTGCGTTTGTGCACCCTCGTTAAAACGGGCACCACTCATCCGAGGATGTTCCGGTCATTTGCAGGAGGAGAAGCCTGTGAAGCGATGGCTTTGCGCGACCACGCGGTTATCGACAGCTTGTCAGCAGCCGGCGGCCATTTGTGGAGTTTTTGGGGAGCTTTGAGAAAAGAAGAATACATATTTATTTGGGTGAGAAGAAAGGGCTTTTTGATAGTATGTCCTGCTGTGTCTTCTTCTTCTACTACTTCCTGCTGAATAGTGCACTTCAATAGAAGACGAAAAATATACCGCTTTTTATTTTTTGTCATAACTTAAAAAAAAAAAAGAATCAACCGCTGTGAAGTATCTGAGAGCAATATGGCAAATGTAGAAAAAAATAACAAAAACGCTGACAGTGCTTCCCAAAATAGGATTGTCGAAAAGTAATTGTTACTGATTTTTAAAACAGGTTCCTGAGATGAAAATATCACAGTTAAAAACTGGGGTCATTAACCTTTTTGAGGCTAAAAGTTTTTTGTTGCTAATTAGTGCAAAGGGCTACCAATTTGATAAACATTAGAAAACTAACAACTCAAATATGTGATACTGCTCCACCCGCATGCGTAAAGCAAGTTTGAAGTGTTTGTTGTTGTTCTGAAATTAACAAGGGGCAAGAAAAAGAAAAAGATCTCAGACTTCTTTCCTTGAGCAACGACAAATGCATTACTTGCTGCACCCTCACAAGACCAGACTTGATCAAGACTGCATATGCCGAAACCCGGGAATGAACGGACGTTTAGATATTCAGTCTAACGCTCTCCCAACTGAGCTATATCGGCACATCATCTCCATGGTTTCGGACGGACATGTAACCACTGTCAGAAATGACGTCACAAAAGATTACCCCCCTTTCAAAAAAACTGACTTGATCAAGACTGCATATGCCAAAGCCAGGGTTGAACAAGGGACCTTTACATCTTAACGTGTACAATTCTGTTATCTGATAAAAGACTTATCTCATACATATATCCTTGAGCGAGGACAAACACATCACTTGGTAGCCCCACACAGGCCTCGACATGATCAGGACTGTATATGCCGAAACCCGGAATTGAACCAGGGACCTTTAGATCTTCAGTCTAACGCTCTCCCAACTGAGCTATTTCGGCACATCATCTCTCCGGTTTCGGACGGACATGTAACCACTGTCAGAAATGACGTCACGAAAGATTACCCCCCTTTCAAAAAAACTGACTTGATCAAGACTGCATATACCAAAGCCAGGGTGGAACAAGGGACCTTTACATCTTAACGTGTACAAATCTGTTATCTGATAAAAGATTTATCTCACACATATATCCTTGAGCGAGGACAAACACATCACTTGGTAGCCCCACACAGGACTCGACATGATCAGGACTGTATATGCCAAAACCCGGAATTGAACCAGGGACCTTTAGATCTTGAGTCTAACGCTCTCCCAACTGAGCTATTTCGGCACATCACCTCCACGGTTTCGGATGGACATGTAACCACTGTCAGAAATGACGTCACGAAAGATTACCCCCCTTTCAAAAAAACTGACTTGATCAAGACTGCATATACCAAAGCCAGGTATGAACAAGGGACCTTTAGATCGGAATGCGTACAATTCTGTTATCTGATAAAAGATTTATCTCACACATATATCCTTGAGCGAGGACAAACACATCACTTGGTAGCCCCACACAGGCCTCGATATGATCAGGACTGTATATGCCGAAACCCGGAATCTAACCAGGGACCTTTAGATCTTCAGTCTAACGCTCTCCCAACTGAGCTATTTCGGCACATCATCTCTCTGGTTTCGGATGGACATGTAACCACTGTCAGAAATGACGTCACGAAAGATTACACCCCTTTCAAAAAAACTGACATGATCAAGACTGCATATACCAAAGCCAGGTATGAACAAGGGACCTTTAGATCGGAATGCGTACAATTCTGTTATCTGATAAAAGACTTATTTCATACATATATCCTTGAGCGAGGACAAACACATCACTTGGTTGCCCCACACAGACCCCTACATGATCAGGACTATATATGCCGAAACCTGGAATTGAACCAGGGACCTTTAGATCTTCAGTCTAAGGCTCTCCCAACTGAGCTATTTCGGCACATCATCTCTCTGGTTTCGGACGGACACGAAAGATTGAAGGAATGGCAGGAATCCAGCACCACTCACCATAAAAGGAGACTGTGTAGAGAGAGTCCACTCTTTCAAATTTCTGGGTGTGCACATATCCGACGACCTCTCCTGGTCTGCAAACACCAGAGCGGTGGTAGGGAAGGCCCAGCAGCGACTGCACTTCCTGAGATTGCTCAGGAAAAATAACCTAAAACAGCAGCTGCAGGTGTCCTTCTACAAAGCCACAGTGGAGAGCATCCTAACATACTGCATCACGGTGTGGTATGCTGGGTGCACAGCAGCAGACAGGAAAAAGCTCCAGAGGATCATCAAAACAGCCCAGAGAATCGTCGGCTGCTCTCTGCCCAGTCTGGAGGACATTGCCTGCTCTCGCTACCTCAGCAGAGCAGAAAACATCATCATGGACTTTTCTCACCCCGGCCACCACCTCTTCGACCTGCTGCCTTCCGGCAAGCGCTACAGGTCACACAAAGCAAAAACAAACAGACTCAGAGACAGTTTCTTCCCCACAGCCATTACCACCCTAAACAGACACCGCACAAAAAAACTGAAAACTGTTGCAAAAAACTACCTCACACGAATGTAAAATGGTACTCACGTACATGCTGTCTGCACTATGTTTGTTCACTGCTCAAAACAGACACAGCACAAAAAACCTGAAAACTTGTGCCAACACTACCTCATACGAATATAATGGTACTAATGTCTATGTTCTTGCACATGTCGACTGCACTACGTTTACTGCTCACCTTGCACAATGTCTGACCATTTCCTTTTTTCTGCACTATGTTGTCTATGTTTGCACCAATGCATATGCTGACTATTTTTTTTGCACTATGATGACTTTGCACCAAATGCAATATTGCACAACCCTTACGATACCAACGGTATCACGACAACACTGTATGTAACATCCCACATGCCGACATTTCTTGTGTAAATACCATGTAAATTTTAACTATAGCCTTATCCCCCTTGTTTTATAACCTTATCTTCTCTGTTCCTTTATCTTCTTGGCTCATAACTCACTGTGAATGTGTAAAACTGGAGTGTCATGCCCAATTTCGTTGTCACAATATGTTAACCCATTTTGTAACAATGACAATAAAGGTATATTCTATTCTTTCAAAAAACTGACTTGATCAAGACTGCATATGCCAAAGCCAGGGTTGAACAAGGGACCTTTACATCTTAACGTGTACAAATCTGTTATCTGACAAAAGATTTATCTCATACATATATCCTTGAGCGAGGACAAACACATCACTTGGTAGCCCCACAAAGAACCCGACATGATCAGGACTGTATATGCCGGAATCCGGAATTGAACCAGAGACCTTTAGATCTTCAGTCTAACGCTCTCCCAACTGAGCTATTTCGGCACATCATCTCTCCGGTTTCGGACGGACATGTAACCACTGTCAGAAATGACGTCACGAAAGATTACCCACCTTTCAAAAAAACTGACTTGATCAAGACTGCATATGCCAAAGCCAGGGTGGAACAAGGGACCTTTACATCTTAACGTGTACAAATCTGTTATCTGATAAAAGATTTATCTCATACATATATCCTTGAGCGAGGACAAAAACATCACTTGGTAGCCCCACACAGGCCACGACATGATCAGGACTGTATATGCGGAAAGCCAGAATTGAACCAGGGACCTTTAGATCTTCAGTCTAACGCTCTCCCAACTGAGCTATTTCGGCACATCATCTCTCTGGTTTCGGACGGACATTTAACCACTGTCAGAAATGACGTCACGAAAGATTACACCCCTTTCAAAAAAACTGACTTGATCAAGACTGCATATACCAAAGCCAGGTATGAACAAGGGACCTTTAGATCGGAATGCGTACAATTCTGTTATCTGATAAAAGACTTATCTCATACATATATCCTTGAACGAGGACAAACACATCACTTGGTTGCCCCACACAGACCCCTACATGATCAGGACTATGTATGCCGAAACTTGGAATTGAACCAGGGACCTTTAGATCTTCGGGGTAACGCTCTCCCAACTGAGCTATTTCGGCACATCATCTCTCTGGTTTCGGACGGACACGTAACCACTGTCAGAAATGACGTCACGAAAGATTACACCCCTTTCAAAAAAACTGACTTGATCAAGACTGCATATACCAAAGCCAGGTATGAACAAGGGACCTTTAGATCGGAATGCGTACAATTCTGTTATCTGATAACAGACTTATTTCATACATATATCCTTGAGCGAGGACAAACACATCACTTGGTAGCCCCACACAGGCCACGACATGATCAGGACTGTTTATGCCGGAACCCAGAATTGAACCAGGGACCTTTAGATCTTCAGTCTAACGCTCTCCCAACTGAGCTATTTCGGCACATCATCTCTCTTGTTTCGGACGGACATGTAACCACTGTCAGAAATGACGTCACGAAAGATTACCCCCCTTTCAAAAAAACTGACTTGATCAAGACTGCATATGCCAAAGCCAGGGTTGAACAAGGGACCTTTACATCTTAACGTGTACAAATCTGTTATCTGATAAAAGATTTATCTCATACATATATCCTTGAGCGAGGACAAACACATCACTTGGTAGCCCCACACAGGCCACGACATGATCAGGACTGTTTATGCCGAAACCCAGAATTGAACCAGAGACCTTTAGATCTTCAGTCTAACGCTCTCCCAACTGAGCTATTTCGGCACATCATCGCTCCGGATTCGGACGGACGTGTAACCACTGTCAAAAATGACGTCACGAAAGATTAGCCCCCTTTCAAAAAAACTGACTTGATCAAGAATGCATATACCAAAGCCAGGGTTGAACAAGGGACCTTTAAATCGGAACGTGTACAATACTGTTATCTGATAAAAAACTTATCTCATACATATATCCTTGAGCGAGGACAAATACATCACTTGGTAGCCCCACACAGGCCCCGACATGATCAGGACTGTATATGCCGAAACCCAGAATTGAACCAGAGACCTTTAGATCTTCAGTCTAACGCTCTCCCAACTGAGCTATTTCGGCACATCATCGCTCCGGATTCGGACGGACGTGTAACCACTGTCAAAAATGACTTCACGAAAGATTACCCCCCTTTCAAAAAAACTGACTTGATCAAGACTGCATATACCAAAGCCAGGTATGAACAAGGGACCTTTAGATCGGTACATGTACAATTCTGTTATCTGACAAAAGACTTATATAATACATATATCCTTGAGCGAGGACAAATACATCACTTGGTAGCTCCACAAAGGCCCCGACATGATCAGGACTGTATTTGCCGAAACCCGGAATTGAACCAAGGACGTTTAGATCTTCAGTCTAAGGCTCTCCCAACTGAGCTATTTCGGCACATCATCTCCATGGTTTCGGACGAACATGTAACCACTGTCAGAAATGACGTCACGAAAGATTACCCACCTTTCAAAAAAACTGACTTGATCAAGACTGCATATGCCAAAGCCAGGGTGGAACAAGGGACCTTTACACCTTAACGTGTACAAATCTGTTATCTGATAAAAGATTTATCTCATACATATATCCTTGAGCGAGGACAAAAACATTACTTGGTAGCCCCACACAGGCCACGACATGATCAGGACTGTGTATGCCGAAACCCAGAATTGAACCAGGGACCTTTAGATCTTCAGTCTAACGCTCTCCCAACTGAGCTATTTCGGCACATCATCTCTCCGGTTTCGGACGGACATGTAACCACTGTCAGAAATGACGTCACGAAAGATTACACCCCTTTCAAAAAAACTGACTTGATCAAGACTGCATATACCAAAGCCAGGTATGAACAAGGGACCTTTAGATCGGAATGCGTACAATTCTGTTATCTGATAAAAGACTTATCTCATACATATATACTTGAGCCAGGACAAACACACCACTTGGTTGCCCCACACAGACCCCTACATGATCATGACTATGTATGCCGAAACCTGGAATTGAACCAGGGACCTTTAGATCTTCAGTCTAACGGTCTCCCAACTGAGCTATTTCAGCACATCATCTCTCCGGTTTCGGACGGACAATTAACCACTGTCAGAAATGACGTCACGAAAGATTACCCACCTTTCAAAAAAACTGACTTGATCAAGACTGCATATACCAAAGCCAGGGTTGAACAAGGGAACTTTAGATCGGAACGTGTACAATTCTGTTATCTGATAAAAGACTTATTTCATACATATATCCTTGAGCGAGGACAAACATCACTTGGTAGCTCCACAAAGGCCCCGACATGATCAGGACTGTATATGCGATTACCTGGAATTGAACCAAGGACCTTTAGATCTTCAGTCTAACGCTCTCCCAACTGAGCAATTTCGGCACATCATCTCCATGGTTTCGGACGGACATGTAACCACTGTCAGAAATGACGTCACGAAAGATTACCCCCCTTTCAAAAAAACAGACTTGATCAAGCCTGCATATACCAAAGCCAGGGTTGAACAAGGGACCTTTAGATCGGACCGTGTACAATTCTGTTATCCGATAAAAGACTTATCTCATACATATATCTTTGAGCGAGGACAAACACATCACTTGGTAGCCCCACACGGGCCCCGACATGATCAGGACTATATATGTCAAATTCTGGAATTGAACCAAGGACCTTTAGATCTTCAGTCTAAGGCTCTCCCAACTGAGCAATTTCGGCACATCATCTCCATGGTTTCGGACGGACATGTAACCATTGTCAGAAATGACGTCACGAGAGATTACCCCCCTTTCAAAAAAACTGACTTGATCAAGACTGCATATGCCAAAGCCAGGGTTGAAAAAGGGACCTTTACATCTTAACGTGTACTAATCTGTTATCTGATAAAAGATTTATTTCAAACATATATCCTTGAACGAGGAAATACACACCACTTGGTAGCCCCACACAGGCCACGACATGATCAGGACTGTATATGCCGATACTCGGAATTGAACCAGGGACCTTTGAATCTTCAGTCTAACACTCTCCCAACTGAGCTATTTCGGCACATTATCTCTCTGGTTTCGGACGGACATGTAAACACTGTCAGAAATGACGTCACGAAAGATTACCCCCCTTTCAAAAAATCTGACTTGATCAAGACTGCATATACCAAAGCCAGGGTTGAACAAGGGACCTTTAGATCGGTACAAGTACAATTCTGTTATCTGATAAAAGACTTATTTCATACATATATCCTTGAGCGAGGACAAACATCACTTGGTAGCTCCACAAAGGCCCCGACATGATCAGGACTGTATATGCCGAAGCCCGGAATTGAACCAGAGACCTTTAGATCTTCAGTCTAACGCTCTCCCAACTGAGCTATTTCGGCACATCATCTCTCTGGTTTCGGACGGACATGTAACAACTGTCAGAAATGACGTCACGAAAGATTACCCTCCTTTCAAAAAAACTGACTTGATCAAGACTGCATATACCAAAGTCAGGGTTGAACAAGGGACCTTTAGATCGGTACAAGTACAATTCTGTTATCTGATAAAAGACTTATTTCATACACATATCCTTGAGCGAGGACAAACACTTCACTTGGTAGCCCCACAAACGCCCCGACATGATCAGGACTGTATATGCTGAAACCCGGATTTGAACCAGGGACGATTAGATCTTCAGTCTATGGCTCTCCCAACTGAGCTATTTCGGCACATCATCACCATGGATTCGGACAGACATGTAACCACTGTCAGAAATGACGTCACGAAAGATTACCCCCCTTTCAAAAAAACAGACTTGATCAAGACTGCATATACCAAAGCCAGGGTTGAACAAGGGACCTTTAGATCGGACCGTGTACAATTCTGTTATCCGATAAAAGACTTATCTCATACATATATCTTTGAGCAAGGACAAACACATCACTTGGTAGCCCCACAAAGGCCCCGACATGATCAGGACTGTATATGCTGAAATCCGGATTTGTACGAGAGACCTTTAGGTCTTCAGTCTAACGCTCTCCCAACTGAGCTATCTCGGCACATCATCTCTCCGGTTTTGGACGGACATGTAACCACTGTCAGAAATGACGTCACGAAAGATTACCCCCCTTTCAAAAAAACAGACTTGATCAAGACTGCATATACCAAAGCCAGGGTTGAACAAGGAACCTTTAGATCGGATCGTGTACAATTCTGTTATCCGATAAAAGACTTATCTCATACATATATCTTTGAGCGAGGACAAACACATCACTTGGTAGCCCCACACAGGCCCCGACATGATCAGGACTATATATGCCAAATTCTGGAATTGAACAAAGGACTTTTAGATCTTCAGTCTAACACTCTCCCAACTGAGCTATTTCGGCACGTCATCTCTCTGGTTTCGGACAGACATGTAACAACTGTCAGAAATGACGTCACGAAAGATTACCCCCCTTTCAAAAAAACTGACTTGATCAAGACTGCATATACCAAAGCCAGGGTTGAACAAGGGACCTTTAGATCGGTACAAGTACAATTCTGTTATCTGATAAAAGACTTATTTCATACATATATCCTTGAGCGAGGACAAACATCACTTGGTAGCCCCACAAAGGCCCCGACATGATGAGGACTGTATTTGCCGAACCCCGGAATTGAACCAGGGACGTTTAGATCTTCAGGCAAAGGCTCTCCCAACTGAGCTATTTCGGCACATCATCTCTATGGTTTCGGACGGACATGTAACCACTGTCAGAAATGACGTCACGAAAGGTATCCCCCCTTTCAAAAAAACTGACTTGATCAAGACTGCATATGCCAAAGCCAGGGTGGAACAAGGGACCTTTACATCTTAACGTGTACAAATCTGCTATCTGATAAAAGATTTATCTCATACATATATCCTTGAGCGAGGACAAAAACATCACTTGGTAGCCCCACACAGGCCACGACATGATCAGGACTGTTTATGCCAAAACCCAGAATTGAACCAGAGACCTTTAGATCTTCAGTCTAGCGCTCTCCCAACTGAGCTATTTCGGCATATCATCTCTCTGGATTCGGACGGACGTGTAACCACTGTCAGAAATGACGTCACGAAAGATTACCCCCCTTTCAAAAAAACTGATTTGATCAAGACTGCATATACCAAAGCCAGGGTTGAACAAGGGACGTTTAAATCTTAACGTGTACAAATCTGTTATCTGATAAAAGATTTATCTCATACATATATCCTTGAGCGAGGACAAAAACATCACTTGGTAGCCCCACACAGGCCACGACATGATCAGGACTGTTTATGCCAAAACCCAGAATTGAACCAGAGACCTTTAGATCTTCAGTCTAGCGCTCTCCCAACTGAGCTATTTCGGCAAATCATCTCTCTGGATTCGGACGGACGTGTAACCACTGTCAAAAATGACGTCACGAAAGATTACCCCCCTTTCAAAAAAACTGACTTGATCAAGACTGCATATACCAAAGCCAGGGTTGAACAAGGGACCTTTAGATCGGTACAAGTACAATTCTGTTATCTGATAAAAGACTTATTTCATACATATATCCTTGAGCGAGGACAAACACATCACTTGGTAGCCCCACAAACGCCCCGACATGATCAGGACTGTATATGCTGAAACCCGGAATTGAACCAGGGACGTTTAGATCTTCAGTCTATGGCTCTCCCAACTGAGCTATTTCGGCACATCAACACCATGGATTCGGACAGACATGTAACCACTGTCAGAAATGACGTCACGAAAGATTACCCCCCTTTCAAAAAACTGACTTGATCAAGACTGCATATGCCAAAGCCAGGGTTGAACAAGGGACCTTTACATCTTAACGTGTACAAATCTGTTATCTGATAAAAGATTTATCTCATACATATATCTTTGAGCGAGGACAAACACATCACTTGGTAGCCCCACACAGTCCCCGACATGATTCAGACTATAGATGCCGAATCCTGGAATTGAACCAAGGACCTTTAGATCTTCAGTCTAAGGCTCTCCCAACTGAGCTATTTCGGCACATCATCTCTCTGGTTTCGGACGGACATGTAACAACTGTCAGAAATGACGTCACGAAAGATTACACCCCTTTCAAAAAAACTGACTTGATCAAGAATGCATATACCAAAGCCAGGTATGAACAAGGGACCTTTAGATCGGACTGTGTACAATTCTGTTATCCGATAAAAGACTTATCTCATACATATATCTTTGAGCAAGGACAAACACATCACTTGGTAGCCGCACACAGGCCCCGACATGATCAGGACTATATATGCCGAAACCTGGAATTGAACCAGGGACCTTTAGATCTTCAGTCTAACGCTCTCCCAACTGAGCTATTTCGGCACATCATCTCTCTGGTTTCGGACGGACATGTAACCACTGTCAGAAATGACGTCACGAAAGATTACCCCCCTTTCAAAAAAACAGACTTGATCAAGACTGCATATACCAAAGCCAGGGTTGAACAAGGGACCTTTAGATCGGAACGTGTACAATTCTGTTATCTGATAAAAGACTTATTTCATACATATATCCTTGAGCGAGGACAAACACATCACTTGGTAGCCCCACAAAGGCCCCGACATGATCAGGACTGTATATGCTGAAACCCGGATTTGTACGAGAGACCTTTAGATATTCAGTCTAACGCTCTCCCAACTGAGCTATCTCGGCACATCACCTCTCCGGTTTTGGACGGACATGTAACCACTGTCAGAAATGACGTCACGAAAGATTACGCCCCTTTCAAAAAAACAGACTTGATCAAGACTGCATATACCAAAGCCAGGGTTGAACAAGGGACCTTTAGATTGGACCGTGTACAATTCTGTTATCCGATAAAAGACTTATCTCATACATATATCTTTGAGCGAGGACAAACACATCACTTGGTAGCCCCACACAGGCCTCGACATGATCAGGACTATATATGCCAATTCTGGAATTGAACCAAGGACCTTTAGATCTTCAGTCTAAGGTTCTCCCAACTGAGCAATTTCGGCACATCATCTCCATGGTTTCGGACGGACATGTAACCACTGTCAGAAATGACGTCACGAAAGATTACCCCCCTTTCAAAAAAACAGACTTGATCAAGACTGCATATACCAAAGCCAGGTTTGAACAAGGGACCTTTAGATCGGACCGTGTACAATTCTGTTATCCGATAAAAGACTTATCTCATACATATATCTTTGAGCAAGGACAAACACATCACTAGGTAGCCCCACACAGGCCCCGACATGATCAGGACTATATATGCCGAAACCTGGAATTGAACCAGGCACCTTTAGATCTTCAGTCTAACGCTCTCCCAACTGAGCTATTTCGGCACATCATCTCTCTGGTTTCGGACGGACATGTAACCACTGTCAGAAATGACGTCATGAAAGGATTACCCCCCTTTCAAAAAAACAGACTTGATCAAGACTGCATATACCAAAGCCAGGGTTGAACAAGGGACCTTTAGATCGGAACGTGTACAATTCTGTTATCTGATAAAAGCCTTATTTCATACATATATCCTTGAGCGAGGACAAACACATCACTTGGTAGCCCCACAAAGGCCCCGACATGATCAGGACTGTATATGCTGAAACCCGGATTTGTACGAGAGACCTTTAGATCTTCAGTCTAACGCTCTCCCAACTGAGCTATCTCGGCACATCATCTCTCCGGTTTTGGACGGACATGTAACCACTGTCAGAAATGACGTCACGAAAGATTACCCCCCTTTCAAAAAAACAGACTTGATCAAGACTGCATATACCAAAGCCAGGGTGGAACAAGGGACCTTTACATCTTAACGTGTACAAATCTGTTATCTGATAAAAGATTTATCTCAAACATATATCCTTGAGCGAGGAAAGACACACCACTTGGTAGCCCCACACAGGCCACGACATGATCAGGACTGTATATGCCGATACTCGGAATTGAACCAGGGACTTTTAGATCTTCAGTCTAACACTCTCCCAACTGAGCTATTTCGGCACATCATCTCCCTGGTTTCGGACGGACATGTAACAACTGTCAGAAATGACGTCACGAAAGATAACCCCCCTTTCAAAAAAACTGACTTGATCAAGACTGCATATACCAAAGCCAGAATTGAACAAGGGACCTTTATATCGAAACGTGTACAATTCTGTTATCTGATAAAAGACTTATTTCATACATATATCCTTGAGCGAGGACAAACACATCACTTGGTAGCCCCACAAAAGCCCCGACATGATCAGGACTGTATTTGCCGAAACCCAGAATTGAACCAGGGACGTTTAGATCTTCAGTCTAAGGCTCTCCCAACTGAGCTATTTCGGCACATCATCTCCCTGGTTTCGGACGGACATGTAACAACTGTCAGAAATGACGTCACGAAAGATAACCCCCCTTTCAAAAAAACTGACTTGATCAAGACTGCATATACCAAAGCCAGAATTGAACAAGGGACCTTTATATCGAAACGTGTACAATTCTGTTATCTGATAAAAGACTTATTTCATACATATATCCTTGAGCGAGGACAAACACATCACTTGGTAGCCCCACAAACGCCCCGACATGATCAGGACTGTATTTGCCGAAACCCAGAATTGAACCAGGGACGTTTAGATCTTCAGTCTAAGGCTCTCCCAACTGAGCTATTTCGGCACATCATCTCCATGGTTTCGGACGGACATGTAACCACTGTCAGAAATGACGTCACGAAAGGTATCCCCCCTTTCAAAAAAACTGACTTGATCAAGACTGCATATGCCAAAGCCAGGGTGGAAGAAGGGACCTTTACATCTTAACGTGTACAAATCTGTTATCTGATAAAAGATTTATCTCATACATATATCCTTGAGCGAGGACAAAAACATCACTTGGTAGCCCCACACAGGCCACGACATGATCAGGACTGTATATGCCGAAAGCCAGAATTGAACCAGGGACCTTTAGATCTTCAGTCTAACGCTCTCCCAACTGAGCTATTTCGGCACATCATCATTCCGGTTTCGGACGGACATGTAACCATTGTCAGAAATGACGTCACGAGAGATTACCCCCCTTTCAAAAAAACTGACTTGATCAAGACTGCATATGCCAAAGCCAGGGTTGAAAAAGGGACCTTTACATCTTAACGTGTACAATTCTGTTATGTGATAAAAGATTTATCTCAAACATATATCCTTGAGCGAGGAAAAACACACCACTTGGTAGCCCCACACAGGCCACGACATGATCAGGACTGTATATGCCGATACTCGGAATTGAACCAGGGACCTTTAGATCTTCAGTCTAACACTCTCCCAACTGAGCTATTTCGGCACATCATCCCCTGGTTTCGGACGGACATGTAAACAGTGTCAGAAATGACGTCTCGAAAGATTACCCCCCTTTCAAAAAAACTGACTTGATCAAGACTGGATATACCAAAGCCAGGGTTGAACAAGGGACCTTTAGATCGGTACAAGTACAATTCTGTTATCTGATAAAAGACTTATTTCATACATACATCCTTGAGCGAGGACAAACATCACTTGGTAGCTCCACACAGGCCCCGACATGATCAGGACTTTATATGCTGAAACCTGGAATTGAACCAGGGACCTTTAGATCTTCAGTCTAATGCTCTCCCAACTGAGCTATTTCGGCAAATAACCTCCATGGTTTCGGACGGACATGTAACCACTTTCAGAAATGACGTCACGAGAGATTACCCCCCTTTCAAAAAAACTGACTTGATCAAGACTGCATATACCAAAGCCAGAATTGAACAAGGGACCTTTACATCGGAACGTGTACGATTCTGTTATCTGATAAAACACTTAATTTATACATATATCCTTGAGCGAGGACAAACACATCACTTGGTAGCCCCACACAGGCCACGACATGATCAGGACTGTATATGCCGAAACCCGGAATTGAACCAGAGACCTTTAGATCTTCAGTCTAACGCTCTCCCAACTGAGCTATTTCGGCACATCATCTCTCTGGTTTCGGACAGACATGTAACCACTGTCAGAAATGACATCACGAAAGATTACCCCTCTTTCAAAAAAACTGACTTGATCAAGACTGCATATACCAAAGCCAGAATTGAACAAGGGACCTTTACATCAGAACGTGTACGATTCTGTTTTCTGATAAAACACTTATTTTATACATATATCCTTGAGCGAGGACAAACACATCACTTAGTAGCCCCACACAGGCCCCGATATGTTTAGGAATATATATTCCGAAACCTGGAATTGAACCAAGGACCTTTAGATCTCCAGTCTAAGGCTCTCCCAATTGAGCTATTTCGGCACATCATCTCCATGGTTTCGGACAGACGTGTTACCACTGTCAGAAATGACGTCACGAGAGATCACCCCCCTTTCAAAAAAACTGAATTGATCAAGACTGCATATGCCAAAGCCAGGGTTGAAAAAGGGACCTTTACATCTTAACGTGTACAAATCTGTTATCTGATAAAAGATTTATCTCATACATATATCCTTGAGCGAGGACAAACACATCACTTGGTAGCCCCACACAGGCCACGACATGATCAGGACTGTATATGCCGAAACCCGGAATTGAACCAGAGACCTTTAGATCTTCAGTCTAATTCTCTCCCAACTGAGCTATTTCGGCAAATCATCTCCATGGTTTCGGACGGACATGTAACCACTTTCAGAAATGACGTCACGAGAGATTACCCCCCTTTCAAAAAAACTGACTTGATCAAGACTGCATATACCAAAGCCAGAATTGAACAAGGGACCTTTACATCGGAACGTGTACGATTCTGTTATCTGAAAAAACACTTATTTTATACATATATCCTTGAGCGAGGACAAATACATCACTTGGTAGCCCCACACAGGCCACGACATGATCAGGACTGTATATGCCGAAACCCGGAATTGAACCAGAGACCTTTAGATCTTCAGTCTAACGCTCTCCCAACTGAGCTATTTCGGCACATCATCTCCCCGGTTTCGGACGGACATGTAACCACTGTCAGAAATGACGTCACGAAAGATTACACCCCTTTCAAAAAAACTGACTTGATCAAGACTGCATATACCAAAGCCAGGTATGAACAAGGGACCTTTAGATCGGAATGCGAACAATTCTGTTATCTGATAAAGACTTATTTCATACATTTATCCTTGAGCAAGGACAAACACATCACTTGGTTGCCCCACACAGACCCCTACATGATCAGGACTATATATGCCGAAACCTGGAATTGAACCAGGGACCTTTAGATCTTCAGTCTAACGCTCTCCCAACTGAGCTATTTCGGCACATCATCTTCCCGGTTTCGGACGGACAATTAACCACTGTCAGAAATGACGTCACGAAAGATTACCCACCTTTCAAAAAAACTGACTTGATCAAGACTGCATATACCAAAGCCAGGGTTGAACAAGGGACCTTTAGATCGGAACGTGTACAATTCTGTTATCTGATAAAAGACTTATTTCATACATATATCCTTGAGCGAGGACCAACACATCACTTGGTAGTCCCACAAACGCCCCGACATGATCAGGACTGTATATGCCGAAACCCGGAATTGAACCAGGGACGTATAGATCTTCAGTCTATGGCTCTCTTAACTGAGCTATTTCGGCACATCATCTCTATGGATTCGGACGGACATGTAACCACTGTCAGAAATGACGTCACGAAAGATTACCCCCCTTTCAAAAAACTGACTTGATCAAGACTGCATATGCCAAAGCCAGGGTTGAACAAGGGACCTTTACTTCTTAACGTGTACAAATCTGTTATCTGATAAAAGATGTATCTCATACATATATCCTTGAGCGAGGACAAACACATCACTTGGTAGCCCCACACAGGCCTTGACATGATCAGGACTGTATATGCTGAAACCCGGAATTGAACCAGGGTCCTTTAGATCTTCAGTCTAACGCTCTCCCAACTGAGCTATTTCGGCACATCATCTCTCTGGTTTCGGACGGACATGTAACCACTGTCAGAAATGACGTCACAAAAGATAACCCCCCTTTCAAAAAAACTGACTTGATAAAGACTGCATATACCAAAGCCAGAATTGAACAAGGGACCTTTATATCGGAACGTGTACAATTCTGTTATCTGATAAAAGACTTATTTCATACATATATCCTTGAGCGAGGACAAACACATCACTTGGTAGCCCCACACAGGCCTTGACATGATCAGGACTGTATATGCTGAAACTCGGAATTGAACCAGGGTCCTTTAGATCTTCAGTCTAACACTCTCCCAACTGAGCTATTTCGGCACATCATCTCTCTGGTTTCGGACGGACATGTAACAACTGTCAAAAATGACGTCACGAAAGATTACCCCCCTTTCAAAAAAACTGACTTGATCAAGACTGCATATACCAAAGCCAGGGTTGAACAAGGGACCTTTAGATCGGTACTAGTACAATTCTGTTATCTGATAAAAGACTTATTTCATACATATATCCTTGAGCGAGGACAAACATCACTTGGTAGCTCCACAAAGGCCCCGACATGATCAGGACTGTATATGCCGAAACCCGGAATTGAACCAGGGACCTTTAGATCTTCAGTCTAACGCTCTCCCAACTGAGCTATTTCGGCACATCATCTCTCTGGTTTCGGACGGACATGTAACCACTGTCAGAAATGACGTCACGAAAGATTACCCCCCTTTCAAAAAAACAGACTTGATCAAGACTGCATATACCAAAGCCAGGGTTGAACAAGGGACCTTTAGATCGGAACGTGTACAATTCTGTTATCTGATAAAAGACTTATTTCATACATATATCCTTGAGCGAGGACAAACACATCACTTGGTAGCCCCACAAAGGCCCCGACATGATCAGGACTGTATATGCTGAAACCCGGATTTGTACGAGAGACCTTTAGATATTCAGTCTAACGCTCTCCCAACTGAGCTATCTCGGCACATCACCTCTCCGGTTTTGGACGGACATGTAACCACTGTCAGAAATGACGTCACGAAAGATTACGCCCCTTTCAAAAAAACAGACTTGATCAAGACTGCATATACCAAAGCCAGGGTTGAACAAGGGACCTTTAGATTGGACCGTGTACAATTCTGTTATCCGATAAAAGACTTATCTCATACATATATCTTTGAGCGAGGACAAACACATCACTTGGTAGCCCCACACAGGCCTCGACATGATCAGGACTATATATGCCAATTCTGGAATTGAACCAAGGACCTTTAGATCTTCAGTCTAAGGTTCTCCCAACTGAGCAATTTCGGCACATCATCTCCATGGTTTCGGACGGACATGTAACCACTGTCAGAAATGACGTCACGAAAGATTACCCCCCTTTCAAAAAAACAGACTTGATCAAGACTGCATATACCAAAGCCAGGTTTGAACAAGGGACCTTTAGATCGGACCGTGTACAATTCTGTTATCCGATAAAAGACTTATCTCATACATATATCTTTGAGCAAGGACAAACACATCACTAGGTAGCCCCACACAGGCCCCGACATGATCAGGACTATATATGCCGAAACCTGGAATTGAACCAGGCACCTTTAGATCTTCAGTCTAACGCTCTCCCAACTGAGCTATTTCGGCACATCATCTCTCTGGTTTCGGACGGACATGTAACCACTGTCAGAAATGACGTCATGAAAGGATTACCCCCCTTTCAAAAAAACAGACTTGATCAAGACTGCATATACCAAAGCCAGGGTTGAACAAGGGACCTTTAGATCGGAACGTGTACAATTCTGTTATCTGATAAAAGCCTTATTTCATACATATATCCTTGAGCGAGGACAAACACATCACTTGGTAGCCCCACAAAGGCCCCGACATGATCAGGACTGTATATGCTGAAACCCGGATTTGTACGAGAGACCTTTAGATCTTCAGTCTAACGCTCTCCCAACTGAGCTATCTCGGCACATCATCTCTCCGGTTTTGGACGGACATGTAACCACTGTCAGAAATGACGTCACGAAAGATTACCCCCCTTTCAAAAAAACAGACTTGATCAAGACTGCATATACCAAAGCCAGGGTGGAACAAGGGACCTTTACATCTTAACGTGTACAAATCTGTTATCTGATAAAAGATTTATCTCAAACATATATCCTTGAGCGAGGAAAGACACACCACTTGGTAGCCCCACACAGGCCACGACATGATCAGGACTGTATATGCCGATACTCGGAATTGAACCAGGGACCTTTAGATCTTCAGTCTAACACTCTCCCAACTGAGCTATTTCGGCACATCATCTCCCTGGTTTCGGACGGACATGTAACAACTGTCAGAAATGACGTCACGAAAGATAACCCCCCTTTCAAAAAAACTGACTTGATCAAGACTGCATATACCAAAGCCAGAATTGAACAAGGGACCTTTATATCGAAACGTGTACAATTCTGTTATCTGATAAAAGACTTATTTCATACATATATCCTTGAGCGAGGACAAACACATCACTTGGTAGCCCCACAAAAGCCCCGACATGATCAGGACTGTATTTGCCGAAACCCAGAATTGAACCAGGGACGTTTAGATCTTCAGTCTAAGGCTCTCCCAACTGAGCTATTTCGGCACATCATCTCCCTGGTTTCGGACGGACATGTAACAACTGTCAGAAATGACGTCACGAAAGATAACCCCCCTTTCAAAAAAACTGACTTGATCAAGACTGCATATACCAAAGCCAGAATTGAACAAGGGACCTTTATATCGAAACGTGTACAATTCTGTTATCTGATAAAAGACTTATTTCATACATATATCCTTGAGCGAGGACAAACACATCACTTGGTAGCCCCACAAACGCCCCGACATGATCAGGACTGTATTTGCCGAAACCCAGAATTGAACCAGGGACGTTTAGATCTTCAGTCTAAGGCTCTCCCAACTGAGCTATTTCGGCACATCATCTCCATGGTTTCGGACGGACATGTAACCACTGTCAGAAATGACGTCACGAAAGGTATCCCCCCTTTCAAAAAAACTGACTTGATCAAGACTGCATATGCCAAAGCCAGGGTGGAAGAAGGGACCTTTACATCTTAACGTGTACAAATCTGTTATCTGATAAAAGATTTATCTCATACATATATCCTTGAGCGAGGACAAAAACATCACTTGGTAGCCCCACACAGGCCACGACATGATCAGGACTGTATATGCCGAAAGCCAGAATTGAACCAGGGACCTTTAGATCTTCAGTCTAACGCTCTCCCAACTGAGCTATTTCGGCACATCATCATTCCGGTTTCGGACGGACATGTAACCATTGTCAGAAATGACGTCACGAGAGATTACCCCCCTTTCAAAAAAACTGACTTGATCAAGACTGCATATGCCAAAGCCAGGGTTGAAAAAGGGACCTTTACATCTTAACGTGTACAATTCTGTTATGTGATAAAAGATTTATCTCAAACATATATCCTTGAGCGAGGAAAAACACACCACTTGGTAGCCCCACACAGGCCACGACATGATCAGGACTGTATATGCCGATACTCGGAATTGAACCAGGGACCTTTAGATCTTCAGTCTAACACTCTCCCTACTGAGCTATTTCGGCACATCATCCCCTGGTTTCGGACGGACATGTAAACACTGTCAGAAATGACGTCTCGAAAGATTACCCCCCTTTCAAAAAAACTGACTTGATCAAGACTGGATATACCAAAGCCAGGGTTGAACAAGGGACCTTTAGATCGGTACAAGTACAATTCTGTTATCTGATAAAAGACTTATTTCATACATACATCCTTGAGCGAGGACAAACATCACTTGGTAGCTCCACACAGGCCCCGACATGATCAGGACTTTATATGCTGAAACCTGGAATTGAACCAGGGACCTTTAGATCTTCAGTCTAATGCTCTCCCAACTGAGCTATTTCGGCAAATAACCTCCATGGTTTCGGACGGACATGTAACCACTTTCAGAAATGACGTCACGAGAAATTACCCCCCTTTCAAAAAAACTGACTTGATCAAGACTGCATATACCAAAGCCAGAATTGAACAAGGGACCTTTACATCGGAACGTGTACGATTCTGTTATCTGATAAAACACTTAATTTATACATATATCCTTGAGCGAGGACAAACACATCACTTGGTAGCCCCACACAGGCCACGACATGATCAGGACTGTATATGCCGAAACCCGGAATTGAACCAGAGACCTTTAGATCTTCAGTCTAATGCTCTCCCAACTGAGCTATTTCGGCACATCATCTCTCTGGTTTCGGACAGACATGTAACCACTGTCAGAAATGACGTCACGAAAGATTACCCCTCTTTCAAAAAAACTGACTTGATCAAGACTGCATATACCAAAGCCAGAATTGAACAAGGGACCTTTACATCAGAACGTGTACGATTCTGTTTTCTGATAAAACACTTATTTTATACATATATCCTTGAGCGAGGACAAACACATCACTTAGTAGCCCCACACAGGCCCCGATATGTTTAGGAATATATATTCCGAAACCTGGAATTGAACCAAGGACCTTTAGATCTCCAGTCTAAGGCTCTCCCAATTGAGCTATTTCGGCACATCATCTCCATGGTTTCGGACAGACGTGTTACCACTGTCAGAAATGACGTCACGAGAGATCACCCCCCTTTCAAAAAAACTGAATTGATCAAGACTGCATATGCCAAAGCCAGGGTTGAAAAAGGGACCTTTACATCTTAACGTGTACAAATCTGTTATCTGATAAAAGATTTATCTCATACATATATCCTTGAGCGAGGACAAACACATCACTTGGTAGCCCCACACAGGCCACGACATGATCAGGACTGTATATGCCGAAACCCGGAATTGAACCAGAGACCTTTAGATCTTCAGTCTAATTCTCTCCCAACTGAGCTATTTCGGCAAATCATCTCCATGGTTTCGGACGGACATGTAACCACTTTCAGAAATGACGTCACGAGAGATTACCCCCCTTTCAAAAAAACTGACTTGATCAAGACTGCATATACCAAAGCCAGAATTGAACAAGGGACCTTTACATCGGAACGTGTACGATTCTGTTATCTGAAAAAACACTTATTTTATACATATATCCTTGAGCGAGGACAAATACATCACTTGGTAGCCCCACACAGGCCACGACATGATCAGGACTGTATATGCCGAAACCCGGAATTGAACCAGAGACCTTTAGATCTTCAGTCTAACGCTCTCCCAACTGAGCTATTTCGGCACATCATCTCCCCGGTTTCGGACGGACATGTAACCACTGTCAGAAATGACGTCACGAAAGATTACACCCCTTTCAAAAAAACTGACTTGATCAAGACTGCATATACCAAAGCCAGGTATGAACAAGGGACCTTTAGATCGGAATGCGAACAATTCTGTTATCTGATAAAGACTTATTTCATACATTTATCCTTGAGCAAGGACAAACACATCACTTGGTTGCCCCACACAGACCCCTACATGATCAGGACTATATATGCCGAAACCTGAAATTGAACCAGGGACCTTTAGATCTTCAGTCTAACGCTCTCCCAACTGAGCTATTTCGGCACATCATCTTCCCGGTTTCGGACGGACAATTAACCACTGTCAGAAATGACGTCACGAAAGATTACCCACCTTTCAAAAAAACTGACTTGATCAAGACTGCATATACCAAAGCCAGGGTTGAACAAGGGACCTTTAGATCGGAACGTGTACAATTCTGTTATCTGATAAAAGACTTATTTCATACATATATCCTTGAGCGAGGACCAACACATCACTTGGTAGTCCCACAAACGCCCCGACATGACCAGGACTGTATATGCCGAAACCCGGAATTGAACCAGGGACGTATAGATCTTCAGTCTATGGCTCTCTTAACTGAGCTATTTCGGCACATCATCTCTATGGATTCGGACGGACATGTAACCACTGTCAGAAATGACGTCACGAAAGATTACCCCCCTTTCAAAAAACTGACTTGATCAAGACTGCATATGCCAAAGCCAGGGTTGAACAAGGGACCTTTACTTCTTAACGTGTACAAATCTGTTATCTGATAAAAGATGTATCTCATACATATATCCTTGAGCGAGGACAAACACATCACTTGGTAGCCCCACACAGGCCTTGACATGATCAGGACTGTATATGCTGAAACCCGGAATTGAACCAGGGTCCTTTAGATCTTCAGTCTAACGCTCTCCCAACTGAGCTATTTCGGCACATCATCTCTCTGGTTTCGGACGGACATGTAACCACTGTCAGAAATGACGTCACAAAAGATAACCCCCCTTTCAAAAAAACTGACTTGATAAAGACTGCATATACCAAAGCCAGAATTGAACAAGGGACCTTTATATCGGAACGTGTACAATTCTGTTATCTGATAAAAGACTTATTTCATACATATATCCTTGAGCGAGGACAAACACATCACTTGGTAGCCCCACACAGGCCTTGACATGATCAGGACTGTATATGCTGAAACTCGGAATTGAACCAGGGTCTTTTAGATCTTCAGTCTAACACTCTCCCAACTGAGCTATTTCGGCACATCATCTCTCTGGTTTCGGACGGACATGTAACAACTGTCAAAAATGACGTCACGAAAGATTACCCCCCTTTCAAAAAAACTGACTTGATCAAGACTGCATATACCATAGCTAGAATTGAACAAGGGACCTTTACATCTTAATGTGTACAATTCGGTTATCTGATAAAAATTTTATCTCATACAGATATCCTTGAGCGAGGACAAACACATCACTTGGTGCCCCTTTCAGAAGCCCTGCCATGAACAGGACAGCAAATTTATTTTATTCATATATTCTTGACCAAATACAAACACATTATTTGGTGGCTCCTCACATGACCTGACATGACCAGGACTGCAGATGCCGAAACCCGGGATTCAACCAGGGACCTTTAGATCTTCAGTCTAACGCTCTCCTAACTAAGCTATACCGGCACATCATCTCCATGGTTTCGGACGGACATGTAACCACTGTCAGATATTACGTCATGAATGATTACCCCCTTTTCAAAAAAACTGATTTGATCAAGACTGCATATGCCAAAGCCAGGGTTGAACAAGGAACCTTTACATCCTAATGTGTTCAATTCTGTTATCTGATAAAAGTTTTATCTCATACACATATCCTTGCACGAGCACAAACACATCACTTGGTGACCCCTCACAGGCCCTGACATGTTCAAGACTGTATATGCCGAAACCCGGCATCGAACCAGGGACCTTTAGATCTTCAGTCTAACGCTCTCCTAACTAAGCTATATCGCCACATCATCTCCATGGTTTTGGACGGACAATTAACCGCTGTCAGAAATGACGTCAAGAAAGATTACTGTATGGACTTTTAGATCGGAACGTATACAATTCTGTTATCTGATAAAAGATCTATCTCATACATATATTTTTGATCAAGTACAAATACATTATTTGGTGGCTCCTCACATGACCTGACATGACCAGGACTGCAGATGCCAAAACCCAAGATTGAACCACGGACCTTTAGATCTTCAGTCTAACGCTCTCCCAACTGAGCAATTTCCGCACATCATGGTAACCACTGTCAGAAATGACGTCACGGAAGATTACCCCCCTTTGAAAAAAACTGACTTGATCAAGGCTGCAAATACCAAAGCCAGGGTTGAACAAGGGATCTTTAGATTTTAACGTGTACAATTCTGTTATCTGATAAAAGATTTATCTCATACATATATCCTTGAGCGAGGACAAACACATCACTTGGTGCCCCCTCAGAGGCCCTGACATGATCAGGACTGTATATGCCGAAACCCGGAATTCAACCGAGGACCTTCAGAGTGTCAGTCTAATGCTCTCCCAACTGAGCTATAACTAAATAAAAATGACTTGATCAAGACTGCATATGCCAAAGCCAGGATTGAACCAGGTACCTTTAGATCAGAAACATGTACAATTCTATTATCTGATCAAATATTCATGTCATATCTATCCTTGAGCAAGGAATATTACATTATTTGGTGCCCCCTCACAGGTTCCGACATGATCACGACTGCAAATGCCGAAGCCCAGGTTTGAACCAGGGACCTTTAGATTTTCAGTCTAACGCTTTCCCAACTGAGCTATTTCGGCACATCATTTCTCTGAATTCGGACGGACACGTAACCACTGTAAGAAATGACGTCACGAAAGATTACCCCCCTTTCAAAAAAACTGACTTGATCAAGACTGCATATGCCAAAGCCAGGGTTGAACGAGGGACCTTTACATCTTAACGTGTACAATTCTGTTGTTTGATGAAAGATTTATCTCATACAGATATCCTTGAGCGAGGACAAACACATCACTTGGTGCCCCCTCAGAGGCCCTGACTTGATCAGGACTGCAAATGCCGAAACCCGGTTTGAACCAGGGACCTTTAGATCTTCAGTTCTCTCTGGTTTCGGACGGAGATGTAACGACTGTCAGAAATGACGTCACGAAAAATTTATAGAAATCAGTCGGCTGTTTAGGCTGAAACCAAGAACAGACAAAAGTACTTTAGACTTTGAATTTACACCCTTCAAACTGATTTATTTCAGCACATACAACAATCTGTTGTTTTTCAGGAGATTTATCATCTATCGTGAGCAAGTTCAGAATGTTTGCCATACCTTAATAAAAATTTCCTTGATAAATATTCTCTATATTCTGAAACATGTACAAAAAAACTAAAGATAAGAACTTGTGAGTCTCCCAATTCATCTATATCAGAACATGTCCAATTCTGTTGACTGATACGTGATAGATCTTAGATATCTTTCCTTGAGAAAGGACAGATACATTACTTGGGCGGCAGTAGCTCAGGTGGTAGAGCGTTCGTCTTTGGATCAAGGGATCCCAGTTCGAATCCCGTCTCGCCCGTGTTACATGTCGAAGTGTCCTTGGGTAAGACACCGAACCCCTAACACCCCCAATAAGCAGGTTAGCGCCTTACATGGCTGCAGGGCCGCTATTGGGAAATGTGGAGCACATTGTAAAGCGCTTTGGGAAGTCATTGACTTGAAAAGCGCTATATAAATGCAGATCATTTCATTTCATTTCATACTTCCTTCCCCCTCACAGGATCTAACTTGATTAGGACTTCAAATGCCGAAACACGGGACTGAACCAGGGACTTTTAAATTTTCAGTGTAACGCGCTCCCAACTGAACTACTTCGGCAAATGGTCTCAATGGTTTCAGACGGACATGTAACCACTGTCAGTAATGACGTCACGAAAGATTACCACCCTTTAAAAAAAAAACCTCACTTGATCAAGACTGCATATGCCAAAGCCAGGATGGAACCAAGGACCTTTATATCGGAACATGTACAATTAAAAATAACTTTAAGTACCTAGCCATTCCAGCTCATCCAAGACTGTTCAGTAGCTCACCTTGCATCAGACAGCACCCTTTTATTAAGACGCATAGGAACGGTTTCAAGTTGTTTGTGGGGAAAAAAAAAATTGGGATCATAGGCTGCACTGTCGCCTCTTGCTCAATTTGCATTTCATCGGAGTGCTGTGTTTCTGACTGTGTTTAGTATTCGCGCTCAGTCTTGCGCACGCACGCTGTCGGGAGTCGAGCCCTGAGCCCTCCCGGGTGTTTTGAGGCTCCGATTCACATCGCTGAATCTTCTGACTGTGCCATTGTTATTTAAATGTGTCGGGGCGATCAGCGGCGGCCATTAATGGCATCCGCCACACACACACAAACACACAAAAACACACGAGTGTCGGCCTTGTGGATGCACCTTGAGGGCCACATGAATAACAAGTAGCGAGCGATTCTTCCCGGAGTTTTCACCGCATTAGTCAGCAGTCTTTGAACTGCAAGGGCGGGAAATTAGCGACATTACCCCGCTGCTCGTGCAATACGGAAGAGTTAGCCGTCTGTGTGTTTCAGGATCAATTTTAAGCTGCTTTTACTTGTTTTTAAATCTTTCAATGGTCTTGAGCAGTCCTATCTGTCTGATTTGCTTTTTTTATATCAGTCCTTGCGGTTCCTGAGGTCCTCTGGCAGCGGCTTGTTGACTGTTCCTAGGGTGAGGACCAAATCTTATGCTGAATCAGCATTAAGCCACTTTGGTCCTCATCAACAGTCTGCCGGAGGAAATCAGGTCCGCAGGGACCCTTCCTATTTTTAAGGGGAGGCTCAAGACCCACTTTTTAAATATGGCTTTTAATTGATCATTTTTATTTTTATCTGTTTAACTTCTAATCTTTTACTGTATAATACTTTACTTTTATTTTATTTTTATTTTTTTAAATTTTCGTTTCTAATTTAATTTCTGTGTTTCCTCATTTGGGTACTACACTGGTAAGTTGTGGTTCAATGGCTGAAAATCCAGAGGCCATCGGCTGCCATCCCTATCAGTGTGGATAAGCCTCCCTCAGGTCCCTTTCCTCACATGGCTAGTCTGTGCCTTGCCATAATCATATTTTATCTCTAAAACCACTTATTTTGTTCTTATTGTATTTTATCCATTGAGTGACTTTTGGTAGGGGATTTTACTGCCTTGTTGTATGCTAAATGTTTTCATACCTCACTTTGAGTGGCAATTATTTGCCTGAAAAGTGCTTTACAAATACAATAAATTTGATTTGATTTGAGTATGTTTACATGCAAGGAATCGTCCTAATAATCACTAGAATCCAAAAATGCTTTTATTCGGACTGCTAAAAGTCTTCGTGGTGTTGATGTTTTGTTTATGCTGTAAAAATAATGAACATGTTGAAATACATATTTAAAACAGATGTAATAAACAGATGCAGAACAGAAAAGGTATAGAAAGATGGGTTCAATGTCATTTTCTTCACGGTTTTTACTTTTATTTTGTGGCTACACTAGATATGGAGTGTGGATTAAGTTGTTTTTAGCCCCTTGTTACAGCATTTTCTTCACGATACAATGTCAACAACACATTATTTTGCATGCCCAAAAACAAATCAAATTAAAACTGCGGTATTACGTTTCTAAGATGCATTACTACTATTGTGCAATGTCAGATAAATGCTGGTCTGCTGTTGGTTTGCGTCACAGCATCATGAATATGCTGATGTGCTATTGGTGAATTCCTTCCTACACTGCCTTTTTTCATTCAGTTCAGAATCTTGTGTGATTCGAAGATTTTGTGAGTCGGCGTTACAATATATTGTTTTTTTTGTACTGTGTTAATTTACTATGGGTCCCAAGGCCTGCTGTGATGCTAAATGCTGAAGGAAAAACATGACAACCATGGAAACAATCCTTGCGTTTATCAGAAAATATGAAAAAGGCATACATATTGTGTTCATTGCTAAGGAATATCAACGTAACCAATCAACAAACATAAACAAGAAACAAATACTTGCAATCTCATAACAATCCTCGCAAGAGCAAGTTTTGTAATAATTATAATGTTGAATCCACTGTTCTCCCTTGGCATTCAAAATAGTTTAATAAATATACTGTATGTCCCTATTTTACCTCATGAGCATACACCTACTGATATTAATGATACTGAGCAATGGCATGTTTTTTTTGCAAAGATATAATCGGGCAAATTCTCCCGGGACACTGGACAAGGTCTCATGACAAACCCTGGTTTAAAAAAAGCAGAATTAGCCAAACCCAACCTTGGATATTTCCGATTAGTTCAAAAACTGAAATTCTGATCTCAATCCGACTATTTCCTAAAAATTTTAAATTGGTCCAAGTGGCACAAGTACTGGAGTGGGTGGGTTTGGGGAATACGTTTTTTGTTCTGTCAAGGCTAATCAGATCTTGGGTGTGGTATCTGAAGTGACGGTATTGTTTAAACGCTAGTGAAGATAACCTGCCTCTTTTCACCAAAACAGGATTGGACAGGCACCTCAGGCCATTAGAAAAAAATAGAACGAAAAAAAAACCCACTACTGTTGGACATGCCACCTCTAAACGTGGTGTCCTGATCCAAATCGAGTAGGTTAACAATCAAATTATGTGTTGAAATTGTGCAACAAACTATTGTTTGACCATTCGATTAATAAGTCGAAGATTTCTTCTATTAACTAATTACTCGGAGTCAATTGTATTGTAAAATAAAGTCCTATTTCTAACGAAGATGCAAACGCTTCACCTTCATTCTAAGCTTTACAGTTCTCTAGTGGGGAGTTTTTATACACTGTCAATTTAGCATATGCAGTTAATTCTGCACTACAAGGCATGACCTCAAAAATAGTATTTTGTCATATTTTCGATGTACAGACGCTGCCCTACATACAAAGAGTTCCGGACGATCATTCGTGAGTTGAATTTGTTCATATTTTGTATGTTTAAGGTTTATATAAGTAACCTGTTTGTTTTGTACTAAATAATAAACATTTCATAAAATAATATGCTCTATAATGATCAAAAAAGTTGAGTTTAACTTACTTTTGGAAGATGGGCTTCAAGAGGTCCTCCTCCGTGGTACAAGTGGCCGAAAAAAAGCGATCCAACCTTTTTCTCAACCGCATCTAGCTTTCTTATTCCACTTTCATTTAAAATGAAACGTCTCACCTCTTCTTTACACTTTACACCAACCATATTGAATGGATGTACGGAATATTAAACAATAAAAATGTCAAAGTTCTAGGAAGAGGAAGCAGATTTTTTTTCTTCCAGGTGGATGCTGGGTGACCTCTCACAGCGCCACACGCCGGTAGCGGCGGAAAAAAGCACTACAGTACTGTCTCGTACTCGGAAAAAGGTGCACAAAACAAAATCTAACTTACCGCAATGTCCGTTGATTTTTCGACATCCCGGAATGAATGATTTTTTTTGTAAGTCCAATGGTCGTAAGCAGGGGAGCGTCTGTTAATACAGATGTCTTCCTCTACAAGTGTTTAAAAAAAGGTTAATACGATAGTCTATGTATTCTTGTATTATTTAAATCAATAATGCTTTTCAAATGAATGATTTGTTTTGTTTCCACAAGGAAGTGCTAAATAAACTCTCACACTCTCCCTTTAAGACCTCAAAGTTGGTTTTGTTCAGGAGTTGATTTGAAACCCAAACAGGGATCGCTTGAGAAGTTATTAGACGCTGAGTGGGAGTTGGTTCAATGAGGAATTTGATTGTTTGGCCTTGATCGATAACACTAATTTAATTGTAGAAGGACACCAAAGTAACTAGTCAAACAATTCCAGCACTAGCGGTCTAATTCAATTTCGGTAAAAGAACAAAGAAACAACGCTGAAGCCGCGCTTTCTTCAATCAGTTCTTCCTTTTCTGAAATGTTATGATACATGCTAATGTACTTTATTAGCAAGGATACAGAAATACATGTAGAAATTAAAACAGTTGAATTTAGACTAAAATCTTAACTCCTAACACTCATACCATGATTAATCAACAATCTGTTCTCAGATTAAAGCCCTAGTGTGTATTATACAGGGACCTCTGTTGGTGTTAAAATAATTCATTCATCTAAATAAATGACTACTGATTCAACTAACGAGGAAAAACATTATTCAAATGTTGTTACTCTGTATCACATTTTGTTACACACTTTGAAAAAGCTGACATGTTTTGCTGTCATTTTACTACTACTACAGAAGTCTAAATACCATTCTGCAAAAATAGCTTGTCTTGGTTGTGCATCTAGCAATTAATGGCTACTTAGCTTCCACAGCTGAGCCCAAAATGTGATGGGCGCAGAGTCCCATCAATTAGGAACTTTTCCCTTTTTTCCACTGCTTCCTTTTTCAGCCACACAGGTTAGTCACTTGGCTGCAGGCTGTGGCTTATCTCTTGTTATCGTTAGCTTTGCAGATAAAACTTGCTCTGTCGTTAAGCTTCATTCTAAGCTATACAGTTCTCTAGTGTCAATTTAGCATATACTGTTTTTTCTGCAGTATAAGGCATGTCCCCCAAACTAGTCTTTTGTCATATTTTCTATATGTAGATGCTGCCCTACTTCCGGATGATCGTTCATAAGTTGAATTTGTTTGTAAGTTGCTTCAGTGCTATATTTTGTATGTTTAAGGTTATTTAAGTATGTCTAAGGCTTGTATAAGTAACCTGTATTGTTTTATACAAAAAAGTTGACACTTCATCAAATAATATGCTCTATAAAGATAAATAATGTAAAGTTTAACTTACTTTTGCAACATGAGCTACAAGAGTTAGGCGACTTACTCTCCCGTGGTAAAAAGTGGCCGAAAAAAAGTGATACCACCATTTTCTCAACCATATCAAGCTTTCTTATTTCACTTTCATTTCAAAAGAAACGGCTGGCATCTTCTTTACACTTTACGTCAACCATATTGAATAGATCCACGAGATATTAAACAATAAGTCAAAGGTTTTAGTGCGCTGGAGATAGTATAGACAAAGTATAGACAGTATATAATGTTTACACATGAACTAGGAAGAGGAATCGGATTTTTTTTCTTCCGGGTAGATGCTGAGTGACCTCTCACAGCGCCACACGTCAGTAGCGGGACAGTATGACAGTAAAAAGGGTGCACACAATACAAAATCTAACTTAATTTTTGAAATCCCCCAAAAAATGTTCATATCTGCCGTTTTTTGTAAGTTGAATGGTCGCAAGTGGGGGAGCGTCTGTATAAAGGCACATTGGACTACATTAACTTGAGACTACAGTAAGAGCTATCGTGTTTAGTAGGCTATAACCGTTGGGCTCTTTATACATTGACAGTAAATACCAGGGGTGGCGAACACGTGGCTCAAGAGCCGCATGCGGCTCTTGGCCAAGAAGAATGCGGCTCTTTGCCTCATCATATTTTCTAATATACTGTGGCTCTTTGCCTCGTTTTAAGTTTTGTTTTTTTCCCCCTCTTAAAACACACTTGAATCCGACAGAGTTAATAACAAATAATCAATAATATTTGGAAATTAATTTGGCACATTTGTTGTTTTTATGCTGCTCTGGACACATAACTGACTGCCAATCATCTGCGTAGGTTACGTCTAATGCCGGGAAATTAAGTAAACATTTCATGAGCGTGCAGACTGTTACCCCCATGGGCAAATTGGCAAAGTACAAAGCGAAACAGAAATATGAAGATGAACACAGCGCATTTCAGGAAGAATGGGAGAAGGCTTACTTTTTTGTTGAACGGAATGGAAAATCACTCTGTTTATTATGCAGTACCATGATATCCCATTTCAAGACTTCAAATCTTCAGCGTCATTTTAGCACAGCCCACGCTAATATTGACACAGAATTTCCCAAAGGTACTGAATTACGCAAGCAAAAATTGAGCACCTTGAAAAGCCAGGTAAAAAGACAGTCTCAAATGTTAAGTGTGTGGTGTGACTCTCACGGTTAAAAAATGCGGCTCTTTGTGTCAAACTTGTTCGCCAGCCCTGGTATATACCAATGCAATGATTTATTAGTCAATGAGTGTTGCAGACCAAAATTGCCAAACGTAGTATGCAACGGGAATCAAACCTGGGTCGCCTCTGTGATAGCACCGACACTCAACATGTGACACATGAAAGGCATTTGATCTTTCCCACGTTATCACACTATTTTTAATGAAACACTGATTTGCATAGTGCGTTTTGTTCTGTTCTCTAATAGGTTAAACTATCTCGCCACTTCTTCCCTTGTGCGTCAATAACGTTTCGGTTTAATATGTAAATGTACGTGAAAGAGCTTGTATGTTTTTTTGTGAAAGACCTTCTGTTTTCTCCATTATCTAGCATTCGTTTGTGAAGAAGTGGAGGGACTGTTTAACCTACCATAATGCAGAACAAAATGCGAAATTAAACTCAGCGTTTCAGGCAACGTGATTCAAAATACTGTGGTTATGAGATAAGCTGTCATGCCATTTTGTATGTCATCTGTAACACTGGTGGACTAGTGGTAAATTTTCGGCGCTCCCACCCTTCTACCCGGGTTAGAATCCCTTTGCACAAATCGTTTTGCTATTTTGGTCGGTTTATGGAATGATCAATCTTTGCACAAATACATTGATATACCGTAAAATGTCATGTAGTAACGCGCGCCTATAAATACTGTATGCATTTCTTATAAGGGCACAACAGGTAATAGGGCACATTTTCATATTTTTTGCAAATTTGGGGTTTTTAAGTGCGCCCTATAGTCTGGAAAACATGATATTTCCCGACTGTAGTCCAGAAATGTGCTGCCACTTAAAATACTGTTTATCTTTTGCATTCTTTTTTTTTCGGGTAGGGGATTTTTTATTCTATTTTCTTAAACTCTTGTTTGTGTGTTTGAGTGTGTATTTGGTAGTGTTGTCACAAGTGATCCCATTTTCATTACTCACTGCCTCAAAGGAGGAGGTGAGGCCCTGGCTAGCTCGCCGCAGTGATAAATGCATTACGCCAATAAACCCTGTCGCCACCGAGGTGCTGAATGCCAGCACACAAACGCACACAATCGCACACACTCACGCACCAAGTGAGAAAAAGAAGAAAGAAGCTGCCACTGGAGAGAGCGATGGATAGATAAAGGGAGTAAAGAGACGAGCAAATGGGAAGAGAAATACAGTGACAGCCCACAGGAGATGAGAAAGAGGAGACTGAGGGCGCGAAAGAAAATAAACAGGGATGCAAAGGGGGGTTAAGGGTCTTGGAGGGAAGAAGGGGATGAAGTGACAGGTGGCGAAGATGGACAGGAAGTGGACCTGAGGAGGCGGGGCTACCTGGGGCTACCTTACCGGTTACTAAAAAATGGAGGTGATACTTGCCGAACTTTTTGTTTCCGCCCATTGGTTTACTCAAAAACTTTCTTTTTGGTTTCATGATCATAATATTTAGCACTGGTTTACACCAAAGGGATTTTAAATATTTCTAAATTATAACGGCGCTGTATGGAATTTAGCTACTCTCTGCCGCCATCCCCTGGCTTGTAGTCACGATCGTAACCTTAGTCAGCTCATTCATGATGTGCATGCAAGTACATGCATTTCTTAGGCGCACTCGAATAAACTTTTTTCATCTTTTTGGGGGATTTGGGTTCGAGTTTGCACTCTACAGGCCTTTTCCTGCATTCAACATTTTCATGCTACCTGACAAATACAAATAAAATAAAAACCAGCAGGGTAGAGGATAACGTCCGTCTCCAGCACCCTCAGGCCCTACTCCTAAAACCTCATGTGTTCGGTCCCGAACAGGTCTGATAAAAGTAAGATCAAAACATATAGTGTCATGATTACTCATTACGCTCACCTGTGCCCGCTCGTTTGGCGCCAGCTGCTGCTGGTTACCTGATTGGTTCCTCGTCCTATTTAAGCTCAGTCCTTTCACTCACCTGTTATCAGTCCGTCAGCGAACCTCTGTTTTCACAAGGTAAGCATTTTTCGGTCCCGTTTTGTCACCCGTTTTCCACTCGTCCATTCCTGATTTCCCCGTTTGTCTCCTGCTACGACCCGTTTTTTTTATCCCGACCACGTTTTGATCTCCCTTCCTGGCTCACGACCTGTTTTTCCGTCCAACTACGCTACGATCCCCCGCTCCAGAAGGTCCACTTCCGCATTCGGAACACGCTCCGATCCCGTTAGCGCCTTGCTTCCACGTGTCCAGTGAGCACTGGATCGCTGGCGCTGCCTTTCCTCTATATTTCAACAAACCTGTGAGTAACGTTACACATCTAGGTCCTCCTTCTGTTCTGGTCGTGACATATAGGTAAGGTGGAAAATAAAGCATAAGGGCTATTTTAACTCAGTTAGGCATTGTTAAAACATACTTAACAGTAACAATATTCAACTTTTTATGAACACCTCAAACGATGCACCACACCTTTAAAGATACATCCATATGTTTTTTATGTGGACTTCTGCATGATGTAAGTCATAACTGTCTGTAACATTCATTTTGACACTTACTAATACGATAATGAGGGTGTCACTTTCCTATTTAAGCCTTTTTAAAAAAAAACAATTTGCAGGTAGGGCTGCTAGATCTTTATGCTTTACTGAAATCAAGACTTATGTTATGTATATGTTATAATGATAAGAACTTGGGTAAACATAGGCTTAGTCAACCACTTAAACGTCTACCCTTTTTAAGGGCAATGAGTAATTTACATACATAAATTATGGGCTAATTCTAAAAACAATTGATCATGTATTTCAAGACACCGATCATGCCATTGATATCTCATGGTAGTTAGAAATCACATTTCCTAGAACATCAAAATGACCAATTACTGGTGAGCTCATTTAGGAACAGCGCTACTTTGGTGACCCCAGTACAACACGTCACTTGGTAAAGGCATAAACTCAGTTAGGTTACAATATAACATTGAGAGTAACACATTCATTTTCAATAATCATGAGATAACACAACACCAAAAATAGGGTTATTTCGCCCCAGCAACCATGTAGACAGGGGCAACAAGCAAATTGTATATTTATTAAAAAAGGATTAACTTAAAGAGATATTATACTTTATTCATCAAAAAAGAAAAAAGCATTCATTTGAACAATAAGTGAAAATACATATCATATAAACATGCATTTTTGAACATACGTATGGGTTGGGAAATTTGCATATATTTTACATCACATGAGCCTCAGCTAAAGCAGGGGTCTCCAACCTTTTTCAAAATGATAGCTACCGTATTTTCCGCACTATAAGGCGCACCGGGTTACAGGGCGCACCCCCAAAAAATAATTTTTGGTCCTATATTTTCCAAACATAAGGCGCACCGGATTATAAGGCGCTACAATAGGAACTTCGACAAAACAGTCAGATAGTTCAGTCAAACTTATTACCCCCTTAACATTCCGAAAGCTTGCAAAGAAGCAAATACGTGTCTCCGTCATGTACGGAAAACGGTGTCTGTACGATGTCACCAATCACTCAAATGCATCGTTCCAAATATCATTCGGAAGGTTAAAGTCTTGGGATTCAAGAAATGCCTAACATTTCTTAGTTTCCATTTTATGTTTTGCTGGCAACTGTGTGGACAGCAAAGTAAGAATTTTATTGTGCAGGGAGATGGGGTTCTTTACAGTGCATATGACAATAAAATCTTTGAATTGAATTTAGTTTAAAAATAGACTCATCACAGAAAGATCAAGATCGTTCTAAAACAAGATACCGGGAATATATAAAGCGGCATAGCTCACCTAAGTTCTCTTGCAGCCATCACGTTCAATAATGATACGTAACCATGGTCTTCTTATAACCGTGAGTGTAGTAAATCCGGGAGAGTAAAATATTTACAAATACAGAATAGTAAAAAATGTTTTCTCTATGCCGTAGTGCAACCCAACGTGTGATTCACATTCATCTTTTTCGGCCAATTGCAGGCTTTGTTTCGCCCCTTTAGCCTAAGCGAGCCTGTAAATGATAAAAAAGGATCCGCCCCCTTTACCTCCGAATAACTTTAGCCAATAGTGACTGATTCAAATGATGATTGACACATTGGTTAGGAAATTAAACGCCGGTATATGAATCCCAGCATACACCGCGGACTACTTCGCCTTCGGGGGAAAATCTAGTCGGCGGCTGCTTGCCTTAGTTGCAAGACTTTGCGACTTAATATTGATCCATATATAAGGCGCACTGTATTATAAGGCGCATGGTCAGCTTTTGAAAAAAATAAAGGCTTTTAGGTGCGCCTTATAGTGCGGAAAATATGGTACCTTTTGTTACTAATTAGCGTTATTTCTGAAGTAACAACTCATCTCAATAGTACAATGTTCCCACTATGTTATTACCAGGTTAATAATTGAAAGTAGGGTTAAAAAGACTCAGTCGACCACGCAAGACCATGCGCCTTATAATACAGTGCGCCTTATTTATGGATCAATTTTAAAATTGCAAAGTTTTCCAACTAACTTGCAGCCGCCGACTAGATTTTCCCCCGAACGCCAAGTAGTACGCGGTGTATGCTGGGATTTATTTACCGGCGTTTCATTGGCTAACCAATGTGTCAATCATCATTTGAATCGATCACTATTGGCTAAAGTTATTCGGAGGTCAAGGGGCGGATCCTTTTTATCATTTACAGGCTGGCATTGGCTTGAACGACAAAACAAAGCCGCAATTGGCCGAAAAAGATGAATGTGTATAGCATGTGGCTGACGGCATAGAGAAATCATTTTTCTTCTATTCTGTATTTGTAAATATTGTATTCTCCTGGATTTACTACCCTCACGGATATAAGAGGACATTGGCTGCACATTATTATGAACACAACAACTTCGGTGAGCTACTCCAGATTTTATATTGTCCCTGTATCTTGTTTCAGACTGAACTCAATGTTTCTGTGATAAGCGGTGCAGATAATGGATGGAATGGAGTGTCTATTTTTAAATTAAACTCAATTCCAAGTGTTTATTGTCATATGCACAGTAAAGTTGCGAGCGAAAAAGAAAATAGATACTAAGAAATGGTTGGCATTTCTTGAATCCCAAGACTTTAACCTTCCGAATGATGGAATGATGCATTTGAGTGACATCGTACGGATACCGCATCCGTACGTGTTCTCGACACGTATTTGCGTCTTTGCAAGCTTTCGGAATGTTAAGGGGGTAATACGTTGGACTGAACTATCTGACTGTTTTGTCGACGTTCCCATTGTAGCGCCTTATAATCCGGTGCGTCTTATGTATGTCAAAAATAGGACCAAAATTTATTTTTTCGGGGTGCGCCCTATAACCCGGTGCGCCTTATAGTGCGGAAAATACGGTACCCTTATTTCTCACTCGTATAAATTTAACTTTGTTTCCCTTGTGTACATTGGAGTATACATGATGTAACACTATCCTGGTTCTCGCCTCTCTCTGCCCCTGCAGGCTCGCCACCTTTAGTAATGAGGGGAAGGTGGATCAGAACCCTTAGCAGGAGCTGGGGTCTCAGTCCCAACAGGGTCTACTCTCTCATTAGCCTGCCATCACAGACAAAACACAACCAGGAAGTAAAGATGGAGAAAAATGCCTTTAAAAATCTCTTTTAGGACACTTTAGGGGTGCAGAGGGGGATTGTGGGGTACAGGTCGAGAGCTCCACACAATTATAGAGGACCAGGGGTGACCTTATAATATGAACGGAGTGAGGGAGAAGTTGTTGGGAGGGGGTTACGTGCCCCACATAATGAACGGTTGAACTTTTGGGGCGTCTGGGGCGGCATACCAAATGGAGTCACCTTCGGAAAGGGAAGAGGGAGCGACCCGGGCGACTCGAGGAGAGACTTTAACGAGGGACGGGAAGAGGAAAAGGGGGCGTACCCGCTTGTCTAATGGGCGAAGGGAGGGACGGCGGGTGAGAAGGAGAAAGATGGGGAGAGAGATAGAGTGCCCCCCTTCTCCCTTTGGCTGCCACAGGGCCCTGAGTGACAGAAATTAATAATTAGTGACAATGATTGACAGCGCTCCCTCCATCTGCGGCTCCTCGCCATGCCGGCGACCGCGGGCACAATGAGCTCCGGAGGGATGGCGGGAGACGCAAATGATTGACATCTGCCTCCTGGAGAGACGAAGGGGAAGGGGTAGGAGTAGGGGGATGGAGGCGAGTTTTTAAAGAGGCTGGACCATCTTCTCTGTCCCCTCCCCCTCCCCATCACACCTCCTCGGACTGCTCATCTCGCCGTTCCATTTTCCCGCCTAGCCATTATGCAAAAAGTGACAAATTGAGCGCAGGAGGGAAAGAGGAAAGCAGGGATAAATAAAGAGGAGAAAATGAGAAGGCAGGGCCTTAAAGGTATTCCCAAATTCTTAATCATGCAAAATGTGAGGAAATAATGCATGCATTTTGCATAAATTCTATACAGATTTCATCGGGATATTACACACTGGACCAGCTCTTCACCCTCTGCAGGGTTCTTGAGGGTGCATGGCAGTTTGCTGATTCAGTCAAAATGTGTTTTGTGGACTTGGAGAAGGTATTAGTCTGTTTACCTCTGGGAGCTCTGTGGAGGATGCTACAGGGGTAATACGTAGCGGATAGTCTTATCAGAGCTGTTAGGCCCCTGTATGAAAGGTTGCAGGGTTTGGTTCGCATTGCTGGCAGTAATTCAGATCAGTTTCCAGTGATGGACTCCACAAAGGCTGCCTTTTTGTCACCAATTCTGTTCATAACTTTTATGACCACAATTCGTAGGTGCAGCCGTGGGCCCAGTTTGTGAGCCTCAGGATTGCATCTCTGCTTTTGGCAGATGATGGTGCTGCTGGCTTCCTAAAGCCATGATCTTCAGTTTTCACTGGAGCGGTTGACAGGCGTATGTAAAGCTGTTGGGATGAAGATCAGCACATCTGAGTCCTAAACATTGGTTCTCACCCGGGAAAGAGTGGCATGCCCTTTCTGGGTTGGGGATGAGATCCTGCCCTAAGTGTAGGCGTTTGAGCATCTTGGGGATCTTG
Organism: Urocampus carinirostris; assembly: GCF_059441175.1. Classification (NCBI taxonomy): domain Eukaryota; kingdom Metazoa; phylum Chordata; class Actinopteri; order Syngnathiformes; family Syngnathidae; genus Urocampus; species Urocampus carinirostris. The sequence goes on from NC_142350.1 coordinate 52,009,277, forward strand.
TTCACAAGCGAGGGTAGGATAGAACGGGAGATGGGCAGATGGATTGGTGCAGTGGCTGCAGTCATGCGGACCCTATACTGGTCTGTTGTGGTGAAAGAACAAGATCCTACATACGAGCAGCTCTACAGGGTGGCTGCGTTCTCTTTGTGAGATAGGGTAATAAGCCTGGTCATTCGGGACTCAGTGTAGACCCGCTGCTCCTGCACATTAAGAGGAGTCAGCTGAGGTGGCTCAGGCATCTGATAAGGGATGCCTCCTGGACGCCTCCCTTGGGAGGGGTTCCAGCCATGTCCCACCAGCAGAAGGCCCCGGAGAAGAAACCGGACACACTGGAGAGACTATATCTCTTGGCTGTCCTGGGAACGTCTTGGAATCCTGCCGGATGAGTTGGACGAAGTGGTTTGGGATAGAGAGATCTGGGCTTAATTGAGGCTGTGGCTCCCACCACCCAACCTTGAATAAGCGATAGACCAGGAACCAACTAGGGGGAAATGGCAAAATCAATGATAACGCCAAGCTAGTCGGCCAAATAACCCACAGTGGGCAGCTAACGGGCGCCAATAGGGAGCAAAAAAAGCCCAGGAAATCCCTGGGCAGTCAGACGCTAATAGGGAGCTAGCCGAACAAAATTACACCACCGCGACACACACGGCAAAGACCACGTATGAAAAGCCACAATCGCTTCCCTAAAAGTAGGCGAAGGCAAACAAACACACACAGGTACATCTACCCCACGCAGCTTTTCAAGGTCGAAGCACGCAACTCCGACAAAACAGTCACAAGACCCCCAGCGACAGGGTAAGCAAAGTTCCAATTTTTTCAAACAAAAATGACTGGTATGCAATCGCTGCTCACTACAATAACTGGCTGTTTCAGAGCTGCCTCACAGGTTGTGTTAACGGGTGTAGGAAAAATGATCAGATAGCTATCTTACATTCACTTATTATACACTTATATCACTTAGTATCATTGTCTTAACATTACTAGTGGGCTGTTTGCATTTTAGTCTAATAGCAGTAATAGTCGTTTGCATTTTAGTCTAATAGCAATAATAGTTGCTTACATAACAGCAAATAAGTGGGATGCAGTGTTTTGTTAAGCTTCTCAGATATTTTTGTGTTAGCCATAAATAAACCATGTGTGACACGTCTTCTGGCTGTGTGTTCTCCTAACCTTTATCTAGAACATGTATATTTTAATTAGGGCATTTCCAATTTTAATAAGAATTTTGTGGAAACTGATCCGCGACTGGCTGGCAACCAGTTCAGGGTGTCCCCTGCCCACCGCCCGAAGATGGCTGGGATTGGCTCCAGCACCCCCGCGACCCTACTCAGGATGATTTTCATGAAATATTTATAGAACCTGACAATGGGATTTGCCATTTTGAAAGTCTTGTGTTTTGTGGAAGAACACTACACGTTCTGGCGCTAATTGAAAAATATTTGGGAAAACATTTTAGGAGTCCGAACGGTCTTCTCCAACCCCTCCCCTGCTCCATCACACCTTCTCGGACTGCTCATCTTGCCGTCCCATTTCCTATCACATCATTATGCAAAAAGAGACAAATTGAGCGCGGGATGGAAAGAGGAGAGCAGGGATAAATAAAGAGGAGAAAATGAGAAGGCAGGAGCTTAGGGCCGGCCTATTTCGCAGTGAGGGGTTGGAAGAAATAGCCTGTAGATAGCCATCAACGGGGGATTTGTCACTTGTCGCCTACCATGGCGCGTCTTGCCATCCTTGAGCCGCGCTTTTTTCTGACTTTTGAAGTGACGTCGACTCACTAAACGACTTGAAATAAGGGAAAAATAAGATCACCCTAATTTAGATGTACAGTCGACACCCGGGTTATGTCATCCTTGCTTTACATTTTCACGTGACAATGTGAGTGTTTCTCTGATGCCTGTGTGCTATTGGTCAACATGATATGAGATAGTCGTCTACTATTGTTTTTTGGCACTGCATCATCAAGATTCCGTTGTACGATTGGCTGAACACCCTCGCACTAAGCACTTTTTGTCCCTCTTCATTCAGTTCAGAATTTCATGGAACAAACTGAAATTTGTTGTGCTAAGTGTCCCAAGACTTGCAGTGATGCGAGAAGAAAAAACATAACTATGGAAATAAATCATGTGATTATCAAGAAGTACGAAGTAGGCATACAGATCGTTACCCTTTCTGAGGAAAATGGCCATAACCAATCAACCATAAGGATACAATTTAAGCAACAACGTTTTCTGAGGGCATGATATTCCTTACAAATTGATGTTTTAAAATCAGTTTCAACTTTAATCTGCCGTCTACTCACACTTAGCATCCATCCACTTACTCCACTGTACCAGCTCAAGTCAAGTCACGACAAAATCAGGATTCAGGGCTAACCACTCTACTGAGACAGCTCTGATTAAGGTAACCAATGATCTCCTACGGGCAATGGACTCTGGCGCATCATCACTTTTGCTGCTGCTGGACCTTAGTGCTGCATTTGACACAGTGGACCATAATATCTTGCTAGAACGGTTGGAAAAATGGATTGGTCTCTCAGGAAACGTCCTCTTATGGTTCAGATCCTACCTCTCAGATAGGACACACTGCATTAAATATGGCGAATTGACATCTGAGCCATTTAGTGTTACCTGTGGTGTTCCGCAGGGTTCAGTGCTTGGCCCCCTTCTCTTCAGCATTTATATGCTTCCACTATATTCTTCGCAAGTATAATATCAGTTTCCATTGCTACGCAGATGACACTCAACTCTATCTCCCGATGGAGGAATCTGCCACACTAAACTGGAAATTTGGAGGCCTGCCTCACTGAGATAAAAGAGTGGATGTCACTCAATTTCCTGCGTCTTAACTCTGAAAAGACTGAAATGTTAGTTATTGGCCCATCTAAGTCCCGTGACTTATTCTCTAAAACCGCTGTGAACATCGACAATTGCCACATCACACAGAGCGACTCACTTAAAAATTTAGGTGTCATTTTCGACCCCGATCTGTCCTTTCAAACACATGTGAAGAAAATTACTAGAACCGCTTTCTTCCATCTCCGTAACATTGCTAAAATTCGTCCTATACTTTCTCAGTCGGATGCGGAAATCATAATTCACGCGTTTGTTACCTCCCGTCTCGATTACTGTAATGCACTACTTTCCGGTCTTCCGATGACCAGACTCAAGAGTCTTCAGCTGGTACAAAATGCTGCAGCGAGGCTTTTAACTAGGACAAAAAAGTATGATCACATCACCCCAATTTTGGCTAACCTGCATTGGCTCCCTGTTAGCCTAAGATGCGATTTTAAGGTTCTCCTATTGCTATACAAAATCATACATGGACTTTCCCCCTCATATCTTTCAGATCTGATTTGCCCCCATGTCCCGGCCCGAAGCCTTCGTTCCGAGAGCGCCGGTGTCCTGGTGATCCCAAGAGCCAAGAAGTGTTCCGCTGGTTCGAGAGCGTTCTCCATCCGGGCACCGGTGTTGTGGAATGCTCTTCCCCCTGAGATCCGATCTGCAACCTCAGTGGAAATGTTTAAATCTAAGCTTAAAACTCACTTCTACTCTATAGCATACGAATAACCTAAACTTCTTATATGTAATAACTTGTGAAGCCCTTTGAGACTATTTGTGATTAAGGGCTATACAAATAAAAATGACTTGACTTGACTTGACAAAAGTAATATACAATAAAAAAATATCTTCATATTTATTTGTAATGTTGTACAATTATATACATACATACATACATATATAAGTAGTATTATATATTATTTTGTTAGTTAGGTTTCATAGGCATAAACAACTTTAACATTTTTAAATATGGTACCAGGGGTTGGTTACGCATTAGCCAATCAGCATAGGTTTCTATCCCCAGACAATTTCAGTGTGATCCCGCCCTCATAATGGAATATTGTAATAGCCCGCAGTGTATTGTATTCATTATGTTATCTTTTGGTCCGGACTTTCCATTTTCGATTACCAAATTAGCCTTTATATGAAGTAAAAATACTTTTTAGGGAATGATCATACTGTATACTACTGTAAACTATAAAACAAATTTCTACGTGCCTGGATTGTAAAAAGACACATTCAGAAATATAACAACACCAAAAGAAAACCTTACCCCAAAGGCAGACAATATGCTCGTTTCACTGATTATTTTCTTCTTTTATGATCTTTTATCTTTCCATAATAAAATAAGCGTATCTTAGGAAATGGTAGAATTTTGTTGCACATTTATATTTTCTCCTAATCTTGGTAGATTTTTTTAATGAGTAAGATGATCTGTTATCTCATAGTTTGAATCATATTGCACTGTTCTTATGTTTATTATATCTAAAATAAGCAAAATTTTATACCAAGAGGGTAAGATTTTATTTAAAAAAACAATTATCATTTGAAGTGTTATTGTAATTGTCTAAATATATTTCATCTTGTTTTTTGTATAAGATAAACAAAATAAATACCTAAAATAGGGAAATAATGTTATTAAGGAGATGGCATTTTTTGCTTTCTTTTCTCAAATCTTGGCAAAAAATGTATTCAATATCTGCTAGAATTTGCCTTTGTTTTTCAAATACATTTAAATACAAAAAATACCCAAGATAACTTAAACTTTTTTAGCATGCACAGATGGTAATGCTCATTACTGCCACCCAGAGGTATGGAGTGGCATGGTACTAACTCAGACGAAGTAGACTAACATGCTTGTGGTTTATCGGCTTTGGTGGAATTCAATTTTGCCTCATTCCTCTTCTTTGGTTTACCCGTGACTCTTCTTTTGCCTGTTGGCCACAATGCCCGGCGCTAATGTGCTCCGGTACGGCTTAATCGGTGCGCAGGGTCTCCCAGGCTTTACCGAGGCGCACTGCTACAAAGTACACAGTTTACCTCAGGGCCACAAAGAAGAATAGGCTTTTCACAGAGAGCTGGCAAACCCAGTGGGGAATAAGTTTCACATCACAACACATTATTGATTTTTTTTCTCGCCCCCCTCTTTCCTTTCTTCCCCTCCCCAAAAGAGACATTGTTGCTCCAGCCTGGATTTCTATCTGAGCCGTGCTGCTACAGAGGTAGCTAAGGAGCTCAGGATGAAGGTCGTACCCTCCAGCTAACAGCTGTAATGTGTCTTATTCCACCTCCTTAACTATCAATTCTTCGGGTAACCAAGGAGGGTTGCTCTCTCGGTAGCTATCGCCCTCGTTTTTCTTCCAGAACGGCGGACGCAGAGCAATAGTCGAGCCGGGGAAGATCCGGTTGTCAGATTTTTCAAAGATAATCTTTGAGAATCTAAGCAAACAACTGCCAGGCCTGTAAACTGTAGATCAGGGGTGACCAGGTATCCCCTCAAAACACTTGGGAAGCCTGCAGCTGGTTCTAAAAATAGATCAGTAGTGATAGGTCATTGGGATTTTCTAGGCAATGCAATTTGATACTGTCATACTGTGTTAGCGATTGCCCAATTTCGTTGTCACAATATGTTAACCCATTTTGTAACAATGACAATAAAGGTATATTCTATTCTATTCTATTCTATTCTATTCTATTCTATTCTACTAAGCCCATTTTATTTTTTTTTCAATCATTAAAACCTGGTGAAAACATAATAACATAATAACAACATAGTAATAATTATATAAGTTCTTTTTTTTAATGCTCATCAAAATAGTAGCAAAAAAGTAGCTCTCAGCTTTATAAAGTTTGTCGACTCCAGCTACCGGACATTGACGCCGATGACACAGAGAAAGAAGTGAAGCGTTTTTTAGAGATAACTTTTACTGCTGTTCAATTCTTGATTTGTGGGTGCAAAAGTAGAAATATTGTTTATACACTGTAAATATTGAATACAGTACCTACTGTCAAACCTCCCGTTCTGCTCCTGTTATGTATTATATGAATAATGCTGACAAAACAGTGACAAATTGCCTCAAAGAAATGTTTCAAGATATCCCCGCAATGTTTTGTACGCACGTTTTTATGCTTGGCATTTCTTAAGTATTTTTTCAGCTATTTACACAGATATTACAGGTTGCCTTGCGACTGGCAGTCAACCAGTTCAAGGTGTCCCCTGCCCACTGCCCGATGATTGGTGGGATGGGCTCCAGCACCCCCGCGACCCTACTGAGGATAAGCGGTGCAGCTAATGAGATGAGATGAGATATTAAGCCGCAGGGTTTAGAATGGGGAAAAAAATAGCACCTTTTTAGTCTGGAATTTTCCAGCACAGAGATTCCTTGTTTTTTGTGGTTAATAGGGACCAGAAACACCCGCGAGAAGTGAAAATCCACAAACTAGCCTAACACTTTCATGAAAGCCCCCAAAAGGTTAAACTTACCTCGAGATAACGTCATTACCAACTGAGTGTATACGAATGTAAAAAAAAACAGTTACAGATCTACAAATATTAACACACAACACATAATATCAGTTAAAGTTGAATGATTTTATTGTCATTATACAAAAGTAAAACAAAATTGGAGGGCTTTTCCTTTCAGACTAAGTTAGCAATTTAGAAAGCGGCTGACTAGGTGTGTGCTAGCATCGGGTGTCCTCGAATGGAGACAGATTTCTGTGATCATGAAAGTATTGTTCGTCAATTCGTAATAGGACCATTGGTAACAGTAGTTTTTAGGAGTAGGGTGGTGTGTCCGCAAGTAGCTGATGAGGCCAATTGGGGCGTGGAAACCTCTCCTACAGGTTTGACACCAGTCGGTGAGGGGTATGTTGGCTGCATTCTCAGATTGTGTCTTTCGCATCATGTGTTTTTTCCTTGCAGCATCAGAGTGTGTTTTTAGGTGGAGGGCACTCTTGTGGATCAGGCTTCGCCAGGCTGTTCTGTCAGATGACGAAGTCTTTCGGGTAGGCCTTCAGGGTGTCTCTGTAGCGCTTGTGCTGACCCCCAGCTTTTCTATGGCCACAAGTGAGTTCAAACAGTTGATTTGTGAGTCCTCTATTCGAGACATGACCAGCCCAGCTGTGCCTTGCGCATTGTGGCACGGTGATTGGGATCTTGTCTTGCCAACAGATGTTGAGGATGCTGCGAAGACACCGGAGATGGCCGCTGGCTGTTTGACTGACAACTGACAGCAGCCTATCAGAGTCGTGCACACAGTCACATCAGCCAACTACGGCCGTGCACACACAGTCACACCCACCCAAAACACAGCGCCCTCCTTAATATGTCCCCTCTGTACACAACGCACGATCAAATGACATTAGTGACAACAGAGACAAAATCGGATAATTAAAAAGTCGGTAAAAGAGTAAACCAGCAAGAACCGAAGCGCGAAGTAGCAAGGGGTCTCTGTATTCTCAAATCTAGTGGGCAATTTAACAACACTAATTTGACCCACGTGGTTCCAAAGGTGAGAGAGACTATGTTGTGGGTGCACCTTCGTTTTCAATCAGCCCAAGTGTTTAACTTTGCTTAAACCCTTTTAACACACACACACAAAACACAAAACACACACAGAGCAGAGCACAGACGGCTCAGTGTGCACGTGGAGTTGACAGCTGGTAACTGCGGGGCCCAGCAGGTGCCGGTTGTGTGGGCTCCCGGAGGGCCCCAGACTCATGGCCACAGAGGCTGGAGGTTTGTTTGCTATGTTTGTGTGTGCCATGTAATAACAACGAGACTAGCCTGGAGTAGAGTCCACTTCAGCTCTGATGATTGATTAGAATCAGCCTGGACGTTGCCTTTGGTCACCAGCTTCGACCACCTAAATTACATTAATACAGCAAGCCAGAGGTAAGATCCTGGAACCGGGCCCTAACCATTCCTGCACCCGGCCTGAAATTTGGGCTTGTGTTTCTGTCTCACCGTTTTTTTTCCCCTTTGTGGAGGATCTGCACAGCATTCCCTTACTTTTACTTAAGTCATGATTTAGATGACTGCTTTTTACTTCGAATTGAGTAATATTTTTCTGAAGTAACAGTAATATTTTTCCCTGAGTAACACACTTTGGCGGTGCATTTCGGCGCCGAAGGTATATTATTCAGAAAACTCTTTCATAAAGAACATGCTTATCAGTTTCACTCCAAATCAGTAAATCCAAATACTTTTTTATCCTCAAAGTCACGATAAAAGATGCACCGCTTTCTCTTTCCACCTCTACGTGGCTTACGTCAGACGTCATTCCTGGTTCTCGCCAATAGCTTAAAATCTTTGCAAACTTTCTTTCTACTTTTCAGCCAAATATTTCACCTGTAATCCGCAGAGTACGATTTTCTTTCCGGCGTCATTTCATTCAGTTATATATAGCTGCACTTTGCCGAAATGGGCACTCATTTTAGTTAGTTTGTGCTTGTGATGTTTTATAAGTTAAGGACCAAAAACACTTTTTGAGCAGGGGGTGTCCAAGTAGTGGATTGGTCGAATGTTTTCTACACAGTTTTGATTATTTTTATTTTACTTCATCCATGTACCATTACTTTTTTATGGTGTGTTTTCCTTTTCCGTGTTATTTTTCTTTTCATATAAGGCTTCTATAAGACTTTTAATTTTTCGCAGCTCCAAACATTTTTAAATGCAGTTTTTCATAAGGTCCACATGATGAAAGCAAAGGATAATGCATGGTAAAGTGGATTGTGTTCTCAATCAATAAAGTTGTGCAATTAAATGGCACAATTTATTTAGAGAAATAATTTGATAGTACAGAAGTTATTTGTGAAGATAAAAAAACGTTTATAAAGTACGGTACGTTTTTTTTTTGTTAAAACAATTACTTGAGCTCTTTAATTGGGTTTGTTCTTGAGTACCTAATAAATACATACATACAGACGCTGCCCTACTTATGAAGGATCCGGACAATCGTTCGTAAGTTAAATTTGTTCGTAAGTTGCTTCAGTGCTATATTTTGTATGTTTAAGGTTTATATAAGTATGTTCAAGGCTTGTATAAGTAACCTGTATTGTTTTGTATTAAAAAATAAACATTTCATAAAATAATATGCTCTATAACGTTAAATACAGTTGAGTTTAACTTACTTTTGGAAGATACGCTTCAAGCTGTCCTCCTCCCTGGTAAAAAGTGGCCGAAAACAAGCGTTCCGACCATTTCTTCAACTGCATTGCAAATAGGGAAGAGGAAGCGGATTTCTTCTTCAAAGTGGATTCTGGGTGACCTCTTACAGCGCCACCACACGCCAGTAGCGGCGGTAAGAAGCACTACAGTAATTTCCTGTACTCGGAAAAAGGTGCACAATATACATAATCTAACTTACAGCACTGTCCGGATATTTTTCGACATCCCGAAAAAAATGTTCGTATCTACCGTTTTACGTAAGTCGAATGGTCGTAAGTAGGGGAGTGACTGTGCATAAAATATTCTACTTAGCGGGTTTTAAGTATCGCTGTATGTTTTTGGAACGCAACCTGCAAAAAACTACTGTGTATATTGAGATACAAATTTTCAGCTAACAGTCATTAACTACATAAGCAATTTATGGGCTCTATTTTTCCCAAGTTTAATGTTATCCTCAGTGAAAAAATGCTGCTTTTCCATCAAAAAAAAAAAGAGGACATTTCTAAGCGACCCCAAACTTTTGAACGTAGTGTATAGTTCACACTGTAGGAAGAAAATAAATAGAAAAATCCCCTCTCTCTCTGTTCCTGGCTCTCGGTCAGCATCTGACAGATCAGCGTACTCCTCGGCCACCATGGCCACCACCTCCTCCTCCACTTGCGCTGACATGTTGAAAGGCGCGGCGTCCGTGGCACACACCTGGCCCCGCCGGCTGCTTCTTTGCTGCGCTCACCTTTTGTCAGCGCCGTGTTAATGAAGCCGCTGTCAGTGTCCACCTACCGCACGCCAGGGCGCCTTTTAATGAGTCCAACGCTTGATCAGGACAGACACGGGGCTGCTACATCTCTTTGGATGCTGCTCATCCCATCTTGCCTGAGGGGGGACAGAGGTAAGTCAGCTGATTAGAGTATAATGAAAAGAGGGGATGGTGGTTGTCTTAAACAAATAAATGGGCGGAAAAAGAAATACATGGAATAGAAGTAAAGGACAAAAAATGGATTGGGGTGCCGAGAGAAGGACTGGGCATTTCAACTTGGGAATGTCAAAATGCAGGGCCAAATCTGCTGGGAATGAGGGAAAGGAAAAACATATGTAGAGGATTTTAATTACGAATGCAGGATTTGATAGGGAGCAGGTATGGGCAAAGTACGACCCACGGTCTACATACAGCCCTTAACGGTTTTTACTCCAGCATACTGAACAAAAATAGTAAAAATATCATGTTAAAAAGTACCATGTTTTACAGATGATTAGACAGACCTAAAACCCCCAAATTGGCCAGAAATGTGAAAATCTGCTTTATAATCCCAGTGCGCCTTTTGAACCACAAAATACAGTGGATAAGATTGGAAATGCATGTGCGTAATTCATGGTATATTACTGTATTTGTGCAATTAATTAAACAAAAAACAACACTGACCAATCGCCAAACATTGTATGTGATGCGAGTCGAACCCGGATCACAACGGTGAGAGCAGTGAGAGCACAATCACTAGACTACTAGTAACACGGGTGACATATGAAAAGGCATTCCTTCTTATCTCGTCATCACAGAATTTTTAATCAAGGTGCCAGAAACGGTTGTCAGAGTTTGGTCTAAATCGAAAGACATCCTGAAAAATATAAGCGAACACAAAGTCCGATGTATTGTCAGCTACACCAAAAAATTGTTTGCATTATTGTGCTTTTTGTGTTTATTTACAACTTTCAGGATGACTCTCATATTTTTCAATTCTCTAACATTCATTTCTAGCACCGTGAGTAAAAATAGTGTGATGAGATAAACTTCAATGCCTTTTCATATGTCATCTGTAGCGCTAGTGGTTTACTGATTAGGTTTTGGCCTTCTCACTGCCACGACCCAGGTTTGATTCCTACAATGTTTTGCAATTTGGTCACCGACAATTTTCGACTGATCAATCATTGCTCTAATACAAACTGTGAGTGTATAAAAACAGTAAATATGGTACTTTTTACTGTAGACTTAATTCCATGCACCCTATAGTCCAGTGTGTAGTATATATAAAAAATACATGATAAAAGACCTTTTTTGAAGGGTGTGCCTTATAATCAGGTGTACAATACAGTCCTTAAAATACAGTACTGCTAATATTTATTTATTATTTGCTGAAATATGACACATGTCCAAGATGTTGCATTTTATTGGAGTGGATTAGGACGAGTCAAGTCAAATCATGTTAATGTGTATAGCCCTTTATCACAAGGAGTTTTAAAGGGCACAAATTATTGTAAACTACAGACTATTATTACACCATCCCATGATCTAAAACCTACATGAGGGCAAGGAAAAAACTCAAAACCTCAACATGAAGTAGATAAAGAAACCTTGAGAAGGGATCGCACATGAGGTAATCCCAATTCCAGGATGACCAGGCTGAAACGGATGTCGCAATAACAAATACCACACAGATATTGTCAACGTGAAATATATTTTATTCATAATCTATATCATAGAAGTGTGTTTTAAGCCTAGATTTAAACAGTTCCACTGAGGTTGCAGATTGAATCTCAGGTGGAAGAGCATTCCACAACACCAGGGCCCGGATGGAGAACACTCTCGAACCTCTCTTCTTAGCTTTTGGGATCACTTATACCAGAATTTTCAGAGCGAAGGCTCCGAACCAGAACGGAAAGATTCCAAGTTGGACTTGAAGATGAAAAATTACGACCATGGGTAGGTTAAGATAGGTTACTTTTAGGAATATTTGCTACAGTAAATTTTGGCTAGGATTTCAAGATTCTAGAAAGGAGGTTCAGGAGATTATCAGGAGAATATTCCAGCTTGTGCTACAAATGTTCGAAAACCACGTTCTTCTGGACCTTTAAAGAGTGTTTCTCTTCAATCAAAAAATGATATGGAAAGTTTGGACCAGGCATACGGGACACAAGGTTGAAGATTCGAACAAAATCTTTAAGACTAGGACTATATGTATACTGGACCAGACATTAGGTAAATAAAGTAAGGTTAAAAAGTAGAATACAGTGATGGAAATGCGGGACCACAAATGCAGATTTGGCATTGAGTTATAAGTAGTAATTCTGTGCTTGAAACAGAAGCTAGGGCAAGAATTATAGGGCATGAGATGCAAGTTTACAGAATTTAAGACTTGGGACAGAAACTAGAGAATGAATACGGTTTTGATTAAAGAATGGGGGAGGATGCATATATTAAAAAAAAAGATATATTTCCCACCCTCTTTCTCCTCCTCTTGGTGCTGCTGTACCCAAGTGCGTCGCAGTCGAGATGAAAGCGGTCCGGGGCGAGGGGGCTACCGACAAAAAAAAAAAAAGGAGAAAAAAAGTGCCAAGCGATCACAAACAAACCTTCAGATGAATCACATCAAAGGCGGCGGCCCAATTGTTGGCCTCCTCGTATCCATGAAAAATTGGCTCATTAAGGCCTCGGGAAAAAAAGATGGGAGAAAAAAAAATGACATTGTTTACATAAGCCAGGGTCCTGATTAGCGTCGGCCATGTTTGTTGTTGTGTCCGCTTACACCCAAAGGCCACTCCAACGGCGGCGATACACAATTGGCCCTTTGAAGGCTTTAGAAAGGGGAGCGAGTAGAAGAAAACGTGCCCCGGATGGTCACAAATTGCGTTTCCGCCATGCACACAATGGCGGCCTTTTTCCCATTTTTTTGTCTAAACTCATCGCCTCATCAGCTCTTTAGGACTAATTAGGCCGCTCGAGGAAACGAAGGCGATAATATCGGACGCCCTGTGGCCGTGTTTGTTGTAATTGCGTTGATTAAGCGGCGGAAAGAAAGCGGTGAATTGAAAAGACCTCGCACCTTTTGTGAGCTGACACCTTGTCTCATCCTTTGCTTTTAGACGCCATTTTGGAGGGACTTGTTTGAAAGCCCGTTTGATCCTGCGTAAGGGTCCTTGCGCTATCTCATCCGCCACTTCAGCTCCTTTATTTACTTCCCCCTGCTATTAGTTCTTTTGCATCTATCACTTCTGACAAAAAAGCAGCTCTTATTTCAAGTCAGGTGTGATTTGTAGAAAAGTATTGACAATTTCACCAAAGGTTATGTGATAATTACTCCAGGAAATTACAATTTTTTTACATAAACTATATATAATATACATAAACTATTTAACGCCTGTGACCTTGACAAATTCACCTCTTGACCAAAATATGCAATATGAATTTGCCTTCGCTTTGGACCAAATTTTTGCTCAAGCTCAGTCCAACCACGTGCCTTATAGATTCCGAAACCAAGTGCGGTTGCGAGCATATTGAAAAAAGGCGAAACTTTTTATTTCTGAAGCGATTTATGGCTGGTTTGAAACATTAAAGCAGATACCTCGTATCTGGAGCAATAGAAGTATTGTTACATGTTTATGTTGTTGGTGTCAGGAAGAGTTGAGAAGATGCACACACAAGGACCGTGAGAGGACAAACAAGTGTACAGACCAAACAATGCCTGACACAGTTGAGGTTATTTGATTAGAGATTAGGAGAGGCAGCGAGTTTGGACCAAAAGATCACGATAATTACGTAATTGTCATGATTACTGATTAGCATCACCTGAGCCCTCTCATTTGGCGCCAGCTGCTGCAGGCTACCTGATTGGTTCTCTGTCCTTTTTTAAGCCCCCGTCCTGTCACTCTCCAGTTGTCAGTCCGTCAGCAAATCTCAGTTGTTACAAAGCAAGCATTTTGACCCTGACTCCCGCCTGTCCTGTTTTTGCATCCGTTTTTCCACCCGCTCGTTCCTGATCTCCCCATTTGTCTCCTGCTCCGACCTGTGTTTGATTCCGATCACGTTTGCTCTCCCGTCCCGGCTTACGACTTGTTTTTTGATCCTGACTACGTTTTTGCTCTCCTGTCCCGGTTATCGACCTGTTTTTTCCGTCCTTGACACCGCCATCTCCCGATATGGAAGATCCACTTCCGTAATCAGATCACGATCCGATTGCATGAATGGCTTGCTTCCCGCGTCCAGCGAGCACTGGATCGCGGGTGCTGCCCTTCCACTTTTCATCAATAAACTTGTGGTTAATGCTACGCATTTGGGTCCTGATTCCATTTTGGTCGTGAAAGTAATGGAATTTGCCCAGTACATATGGGCTGATTAATGTTTTCGTTAATTTCTTTGGTTGCGTTGTGACAAAATTTTCTTAGGAAGAAAAATTCCGGCCACTTCAAAAGAAGCAACAAACGTAAATCAAATGGTTTAAAAATGGTTAAAAAGTGTTAATAATACGCAGGGCAGCACGGCGGCGCAGTGGTTAGCGCGTGTGCGGCACAGTTCTGAGGTCCTGAGATCGAACCTTCATGTGTGGAGTTTGCATGTTCTCCCCGTGCTTGCGTGGGTTTCCTCCCAGATTCCAAAAACATGCATGTCAGGTTAATTGGCCGGTCCAAACTGTCCCTAGGTGTGAATGAGTGAGTGGATGGTGGTCTGTCTCCGTGTGCCCCACGACTGGCTGGCAACCAGTTCAGGAACTCCTCCTGCCCAATGCCCGAAGACAGTTGGGATGGGCTCCAGCACCCTCGTGACCCTACTGAGGATAAGCGGTGCAGATAATGGCTGGATGGGTGATTCGAAACAAGTTTATTTTTATAGCCCTTAATCACAAGGTGCCTCAAAGGGCTGCAGGATTATAGGAAGAAAGAGAGAAAAAGAGCAAGAGAGAACTAAAGAAAGACAGGACTGAAGAAAGAGAGAAAGACAGGACAAAACATAGAGAATGAAGACAGGACAAAAGGAAAAGAGAACCACAGGATCATAGGAAGAGAGAATGAAAGAAAGGACAAAAGGAAGAGAGAATGAAAGATAGGATAAAATGAAGAGAGAAAGAAAGGAGGAAGGAAGAGAGAAGAAAGAAAAGTAGCAAGGAAGATCAAAAGAAAAGAGAAATACAGAAAGAAGTAAGAGAAAAAGAAATAAAGAAGGAATGAAGAGGAAAAAGGAGAGGAAAAAAGACAGAAAGAGTAAGAGAGAAAGAAAGAAACAAAGAAAGAGTGGCAAGAAGGAAGAAATAGAAGGATGAAGAAAAAGAGAAGAGATTAAAAAGAGCTAGAAAGACTGAGAGCAAGAAAAAAACAATGAGAGCAAGAAAGAAACAAAAGAAGAAAGAAAGAAAGAAAGCAGGAACAGAAGAAGGAGGTGAAGTGCATCGAAAGTTCCAACGGAAATTACTGGATCGAAATGTTCAAATCGGAAGGAAATAAATCAAGCTACCACACATTCAGCCACAATAAAACTTGAAAGAGATGTCAAATTTAGGAAAATAGGAACAGTAGATTAAAGATATTAGGCTTCTAGAATCAACTGGACTGCCAAGCAAACATGACATTATACAACCCGCCGACTTCATATAGTGTGTAGGCGTCGATTATGACCATTAACACGTTAGCATCCCTATTTCAAATTTTAAAAAAACGATTTCCCCCTATAAACCATTTTCTATGCTTTTTATTCTAATCCACTACATTTACCCAAGAAGAACTTTGCCTTTCCGAGTTGAAGCTTTTTGGGGCAGCTTCACCCCTAAGACTGCCAATGAGATATTAAAATTCAAACCAGTCATTTCTTTTCTCTCCTCGGTGTAGTAGAGAAGAGAAGAACTGCAGGAAAAAAAAGAAAAATCCTCAAGAACTCCAAGTGGCAGGTGAGCAGGTCACAACACGTTGCTAACGACAGGCAAGGACCTAGCGGCCGACCCGTATTAGCCTCCACCTTCCGCGGCTCCCCCAGGCCACCTCACCTTTGCCCCGCCGGCGAAATGGAGTGGTGATGATAATCTCTGCGATTCGGGTCGCTCCCTCCCGCCTTCTTCGTCCCATCCTCATCCGGCCCCAGGACACTCGGCCCCGGATGCCCTCAAGGTCAGCTGCCACATTATGAATCCTCTCTCCTTGTGAACTCTGACTCTTCATTTACATATGTTACCCCGAATACTTCCTGCCTTTCTTTTTGTTAGTTAAATTTTTTTGCATTATGATACCTCAAAGTAGTATCCCTATTGATTTTTTAAACTTAATTTCTTGCATGTGAAAAGCAAAAAATGAACACATAGTGTTAAGTGCCAGGTCTAATCTCTTAGCAAACCATGTTTTCTCATTCTTGCTGTCTTTCTTTTTGCTAGTTTGATAAACTTTTTTAGCATTATGATATTACTTTGAAGTATCCCTTTTGAATGTTTCTAAAACTTAAATTAATGCAAATAAAAGGCTAAGAATAAACACATAATGTTGAGTACCATGTCCAATCTCTTCGTAGACGATTATGAAATGAAATGAAATTATATGCATTTATATAGCACTTTTCAAGTCAAGACTTCCCAAAGCGCTTTACAGTGTGCTTCACATTTCCCAATGGAGGCCGTGCAGCCATGTAAGGCGCTAACCTGCTTATTGGGGGTTCGGTGTCTTACCCAAGGACACTTTGACACGTAACACGGAGGAGCCGGGATTCGGACCGCGATCTCTTGATCCCAAGACGAGCGGTCTACCTCCTGAGCCACTGCCGCCCCGATTATCCGTGACAATAAAGACAATTGTATTCCAGTTGACAAAAATACACATAAGGATTAACGTGTGACTCTCTTCATGTTAGTTTGATACCCCTTTTTTGCATTATGACACTACTTTGAAGTATTCCGAGTGCATATTTTTCTAAAACGTAATTTCCTGCGTATGAAAAGCTTAAAATGAACACAGTGTTGAGTCCCATGTCTAATCTCCTTGCAAGCAATGTGTTGTCATATTTGCTGTCTTTCTTTTTGCTTGTTTGAGTTTTTCGAGTTTTTCCTTGCTCTCATGTAGGTTAGATTAGGGGATGGTGTAATAAATCTGTAGTTTGCAATAATCTGTGGTCTTTACAGCCCTATGAGACGCCTTGTGATTAAGGGCTATACACATAAATGAGACTTGACTTGCTAGCATTATGATATTACTATTAAGTATCCCTCTTGAATGTTTCTGAAACTTGATTTCTAACAATTAAAAAGCTAAAAATGAACAAATGGTGTTGAGTACCATGTCTAATTATTTTGCAATTTTTTTTCTATCATTATTTTCTCCTAATTTGATACACTTTTTTCGCATTATGACATTAGTTT
This sequence comes from Urocampus carinirostris, assembly GCF_059441175.1. Taxonomy (NCBI): domain Eukaryota; kingdom Metazoa; phylum Chordata; class Actinopteri; order Syngnathiformes; family Syngnathidae; genus Urocampus; species Urocampus carinirostris. Next base: position 52,026,391 of record NC_142350.1, read on the forward strand.
GAAGTATCCCTCTTGCTTTTATGCTAAAACTTAATTTCTTGCAAATAAAATGCTAAGAATTAACACATAATGTTGAGTTCCATGTCTAATCTCTTCGTAGACGATGTTCTCTATGTTGTTGTCGGTGACAAAAAGACAATTGTATTCCAGTTGAAAAATACACATTAGGATTAAAGTGTGATTCTCTTTTCGTTAGTCTGTGTCATGATTGTGCCCGCTCCTTTGGCGGCAACTGCCTCGGACTCTGATTGGCTCCCTGTCCCTATTTAAACCCACTCCTATCTGTCCCCTTTTGTCAGTCCGTCTGCGAATTTGTTTTTACACGACAAGCTCTTTTTCGACCCTGACTCACGCCTGTCCCGTTTTTTGCTCCTGTTTGTCTCCCGTTAAGACCCGTCCCGCATTACGATCTGCTTTTGATTCCAACCACGTCTTGTTCTCCCGGTCCCGGCTACCGACAAGTTTTCCGCCCTTGACACCGTCATCGCTCGCTATGGAAGATCGCGGACGCACCCCTTCCTCGTTCCTTCAATAAAACTTGTGGCAAACGTTTCGCAAGTGGGTCCTGTTTCCGTTCTGGTCCTGAGAAGTGTGATACCCTTTTTTGCATTATGACACTGCTTTGAAGTATCCCCAGTGAATATTTTTTTCCAAAACTTAAATTCATGCATAGGAAAAGCTTAAAATGAACACAGAGTGTTGAGTGCCAGGTCTAATCCCTTTGCAAACAATGTTCCCTCATAATGGCAGTCTTTCATTTTGCAAATATGATAGACTTTATTAGCATCAATGACAATTTTGAGTGTCCCTCTTGACTTCAAAAAAAACAAATAAACAAAAAACTTTCTTGTAAGTAAGAATGTAAGTATATACATATGCACACATACTTGACAAAAATACACTTGAAAAAAAATCTGTATACGGATAACTAATAATAAGATAATAGTAACATTTCAAAATAAAATAATATAATAATACTAAATAAGAAGTGGAATTCTTTATTCATAGCATTGGCAAGGAAATATATACTGGTACATTAAAAGCACAAATCATGGAATAAAAACAGGAATAAAAACAACAAAAGGGTGAAAAAAAATGGTAGGAAAATATCTACATTTTTTAAAACAGAAAATATTTAAACGTTAGAATATGTAAAAAATATGATTTAATGCAATAAACTTGTTCAAATATCAATGATGTTAGTTAAGTCAACATTCGATGAACCCCAAAAATATAAATAATGTCCTTGCTTAAAAGACAAATACAATGTTAGTGACTCGAAGACTAACATTAAAATTAAACTCTAAATTATATATATATATATATATATATATATATCTATATATATATATATATCTATCTATCTATATATATATATATATATATATATATATATATATATATATATATATATATATATATATATATATATATATATATATATATATATATATATATATATACACACACTGTATATATAAGTACAGCCACAAGCTGTACTTGCCCATGTCACACCACAAGGAATGGTGCTTCTACGACCCTAGTGGTTAAGAATCTTTTTCTTTTACATATAAGAAAAATAATCTTAAGATAAGCAAAACGATCAACTATAAGGTAGATGAAGTATAGATTCGTTTGATTTGACAAATACAAACACTTAAAATATCTTGAAAGTGGAAAAAAAGTCATCTGAAAATAATCCAAATTTCCCCCCGAATGGAGTAGGATTTGTTTTTTTGCAGGTTTAAATCAAAACTATTGACTTTTAAATTGTATTTTAGTCGGAAAGACACCATATTTATCCTTTGTATGCCTTCAGCATGCGTCATAGCGAGCTTTTTCCAACCAAGCAGCAACATCTCGGCGGGAGGGCGAGCACGTTTGCCAACACACAGCTGTGTCTTGAATGTTTTTCTCCTTGACTTTTGACAAGCTTTTTATTTCCAGGGGAGAAGGGGACAGGGCGGGCTGACTTCCATTTGTCTTTAAAGGACCCATATGGAAAATATAAATAGGTGGCAGCGGGGAAAGGGGGCGAGGCCGCAGACATTCACTACGTCCATTTGAATTCATGAGGGAACGCTGGGCCTTTTTTTTGCCCTGGGATTCGAAGGAGAATTGTCACAGGAGGGGAGATAGAAAATAAAATTACCCTAGCACAAATGCAATTGTGTCATTTTCCCGCAAATTCTTAATGCTTGAAAAGTAAATGCATTTTTGAACATTCGATGCAGAGCTAGAAAACAAAATCTAAGTGAAAATAGTTACTATTTTGATGACATCTCACAACCTGACGATCGTGATTTTCTTCTATTGTTATTTAATTTCTTTTCTGTGGATCAGATTGTCGGTCCAACTTGTACCAGATCACAAAGGGATGCAGAAAAAAACGTTTTTCTTATCAGTTAAAAGTGAAACTATCCACCAAGTACAATATCAATCATAGGTTAAAGATCAAATACTGGTTAAAAAAGGGGATTTTTCTGGGGTGGTGGGGGGCAATTTTGTCGCAAAATAGTGCATTTACGAGAAAAAAAACAATGAAAAAGATAACAATTTCAAAAACGAAACTAAAACTGGGGTGGCAGTAGGTAGAGCGATCGTTTTAGGATTAAGGGATCCCAGTTCGAATCCCGGCTTGTCCGTGTTACATGCCGAAGTGTCCTTGGGTAAGACACTGAACCCCCAATACCCCCAATAAGCAGGTTAGCGCAGAGATCACGACCGCTATTGGGAAATGTGAAGCGCAATGTAAAGCGCTTTGGGAAGTCATTGACTTGAAAAGCGCTATATAAATGCAGATCATTTCATTTCATTTCATAAAACAAATTAAGATTCAATAAGATAAAATCCGAAAAAATACAAAAATACTCAGCCTAACCAAGCTACACAATGCAAAACATATATAAAAAATGTGTTACGATGTGTTGATCAAATGAAAAACCTATTACAAAATTATTGTTTTTAACGCAAATATTCAAGACCAAAATAAGGGGCTGAATCGAGATACAGAATGCAAACATTGCAAGAACATTTTTATGGTATGGTATACTTGTTGAAGTTATTAAAACAAAGAACCTAATACAAAAAGAGTTTTTAGAGTAAAAATATTCAGCCTACCCAAGGTACGAAACAGAAAAATTATAATAAAAAATATATGTTATGATTTGATTAAAATAAAAGCCCTCGTACTAAAATAGTTTTAAAATTAAAATATTTAAGACAAAATTTCGTCCTAACAAGGCAATACCAGGGTTTCCGCGTATCCTTGAAAAGTCTTAAAAGGCATTGAAATCATGAATCTAAAAATAAGGCTTTAATTGGCATTAACATGCTTTGAATCCAATTTTAGTAAGTCCTAAAAATCTGAACACATTTAAGGATTTATAATTGTTTGAACTAAAAAGATTCAGTAACGTTTACCTTTTTTTTTTACTTTTGTGGCAACATTGCGTGACCACAATAACGAAAAAATCAAACCGATCATGCAGTTTCAGTCGGGCCTTTGAGAATCAAGTCAAGGCCTTGTTTATTTGTATAGTCCTTAATCTCAAGAAGTTTCAAAGAGCTGCACAGACCACCGATTATTGCAAACTACAGACTATTATTACACCACCCCCTGATCTAAAACCTACATAAGGACAAGGAAGAACTCAAAACTTTGGCATGAGGAAAATGAAGAAACCTTGAGAACGGACCACACATGAGCTCATCCACCTTCCAGTATGGCCAGGCTGTGATGGATGTTGCAATACACAGACCTCTGCAACATGATAATTAGGTATTTATAAGATTTAGTGTGTTTTAAGCCTACATTTAAACAGTTCCACTGAGGTTGCAGATCAAATCTCATAGAGCAGAGCATTCCACAGCACCGGGGCCCGAATGGAGAACGCTCTCGAACCTGCGGATCTCTTCTTCGCTCTTGTGATCGCTAGCAGACACATGTTTTAGGTCTACCAATAATACACAAAGCAACTTTGGACTGGAACGTTTACTTTGAACCACGGCAATACAAATTTAGTGGCTTTTCAACAAACACTTTTCCCCATGGCTAAAAGCTCAGACAGGTAAAATGTATGAGGCATGATGTGTTGTGTATTCTTATGTTTCACTTGTGTTTTTTGTTGACTTGGTCTCAAATTTAATTTCAAAAGACATTAAAAAGAGTCTTAAAAAGTCTTGAATTTAACTTGCCTTAAGTGCTAAGAAACCCCAATACACTGCAAAAGTAATACAGTATTAAAAATGTAAGCGTTAATTAAATGTATTAAAATAAAAAAAACAACCTAAAAATATTTTTAATGCCAATATTTAAGACAAAAATATTAGTCCTAACTGAAAAAAATTCAATTAAAAAATGTATATAAAACAATTTAGTTATGATGTGGTTTACTAAATGTATCAAAACAAATAACCCAATAGAGAAATCGTTTTTTAATGCAGATCTTCACTATGAAAGTATTTGGCTAAACCAAGAAATACACCAAAAAATAAGTGACAAAATAAGTGAAAACTGTTATGATGCATTGATTGCAGTCTTCCAAGGTAACACTAACTCTGCAAAAAAAAAAAACAAAAACAATAAAACCTTTATTTTGACACCTGAATGTTAGATATCACCTCGTGCTTTGCAAACAGTCCTTAGTAATCCACTTAAATAAATCATCTCTTTTGAATATTTCAATTAGTTTCCCGGTGGCTGACTTTACAATTTGAATGATAATTTCATCCCTCGTTAGCGCCGGAGTTTGCAGAAGTATTCGCTTTCTGAGCTGTTCCCCTTGGAGAGCATCCCTAAGTACTTCCTAATTCCAAAGAGTCTTGTGTTGCAGTGGGGAAAAATATAAGATAACAAACAAGAAGCATATTGCAAAAGTATATTTAAAATTACAGAAAAATATTGTACTGACGCATTTTAAAGTGCAAGTCTTGGAAATGTTACTTCCAAATACCTCCCCAAATTTTTTGAAGGTTGTTTAGGTGTGGAGTCATTGTTACAACTCTGAATGTCTGTTCCTTTCATAAAAAAACAAAAAACAAAACTATGTGTGATTAAAAAAAAAAACACTGAGGGGAGATATTATGTACAAAATATGAAATATATCGGAACAAAACTCCCTCAAAAATATCAAACATATCAGCTAAACATATCACAATTTTTTTTAGAATTTCATACAAAAAGACGACAATAATGCAAAACAGATACAAACTACACATAGATACTGGACTAACAAATATGTACAAAATACCTTACAGTTCTTAAAAAATTAAAATATTATCATTTGAATTGTAGTGTTATCGTTGGAACTCAATTAATGTTGTTTGATCATTTTAATTCCACTGTTTAGTGTAAAATAAAATACACACAAACAGGGGAGAGGACCCTTAGGCATGTTACTTGTCTCCCCAAATTTTCAAGGGGAAGGCCAAATTTCTGTTTAAAGAAAAAAACATAGATTATATACAAAATTTTAAAAATCTATTGCAGAAAGACATTAATAAAATCTGAGGAAACTACAGTGATCAGAAAAAAAGAGAAATATATATGTAAGAAATTTAAGAACTAGTTTTTGGTGTGGGCAGCACGGCAGCACAGTGGTTAGCGCGTGTGTGGCACAGTTCTGAGCCCATGAGATCTAACCTTCGTGTGTGGAGTTTGCATGTTCTCCCCGTGCGTGGGTTTCCTCATGGCACTCCGGTTTCCTCCCATATTCCAAAAACATGCACGTCAGCTTAATTGGCCAGTTCAAATTGCCCCTAGGTATGAATGAGCAAGTGAATTGTCTGTCTCTGTGTGCCCTGCGACTGGCTGGCAAGAAGTTCAGGGTGTCCCCTGCCCACAGCCCGAAGATAATTGGGATGGGCTCCAGCACCCCCGCGACCCTACTGAGAATAAACCGTGCAGATAATGAATGTATGGATGGATCGTTTTTGGTGTGTACAAAAGAAACACATGGGAAAGACAACCCATAAAAAATGTCCCATGAAAAAAAAAAGGATTGCCAAACTTTGATTAAACTTATTGCCCAAACGAATTTATTTCTGGGGGGAAAAATATATTTTTACCCCAAAAAAAACCCATGAAATGTCGATTTTTACTTAAACGCAAAGATACATTTAACATTGACATATTTCCCAAAGTATTACCCTATTTTCTGCATTATAAGGTGCACCAAATTATAAGTCGCACTACCCAAAATTAGTCTTTTGTCATATATTTTTAATATAAAAGGCGCCCCGGACTATAAGGCGCATGACATTAAGGTTACAGTAACAACTACTGTGTGTATGTGATGCATTAATGCAATGCATTTTTCTATGCCACTCACCTAAAACGCTGTAGATAATGGGAATTGAGCCAGAGTATTGAAGGTCAGAGCAATGACACTTTACCACTAGACCATATGGATGACATATGAACATATGAAATGGCATTAGAGCTGTATCCAATATCACACTATTTTAAATCACAGTGCCAGCAGCACTGATTTGCGTAGTGCATTTCAATAGGTTTATCAAACTCTCCGATTGTTGACCTGTGTGTAAAAAAACATTCGGTTTAGTTTGTATGCATACGTAAAAGAGCTTGTATAGTATTGTGTTGAAAGAGTTTCTGTTTTCTCTATTCATTAACACTCATTGGTGAAGAATGCTCCAAGCAAATTAGCGGGCAAATAGTGTGATAATGAGATAAGGTGGAATGCCCTATCTTGTGTCATTTGTACCACTGATGGTTTAAGTGGTAAAATGTTAGACGTCAGTATTCAGGTTCAATACCAGTTGCATACAATGTTTTACTATTTAGGTCATTGGTGTGTATTGATTTGATCAATCATTGCACAATCAATGCTCAAATATGGTCATGTAATCTCTTGTATAGTAAAGTATACCTATAATTACTGTATGAATTTCCAATCTTATCTGCCACATTCAGTAGTATAAAGTGCACAGGTTTATAAGGTGCACTTCCAAATTCCTGGACGAATTTAGATTTTTAGGTGGGCCTAACAGTCCAGAAAACACAATACTCTTTGAATAATTCCTTAATAAACCGTTGAGGAACAAATGAAACAATGAAGGAACAAAATCGAAAGACACTTCGGAGACACCTTTCATTCACACGTGACAGCAAAGCTATGCATTAAAGAAAAAAAAAAATGAATTTGAATATTTTCCATTGTTGAAATGTCGCTGTGGGGGTTTAGGCGGCTATTTGGCTTGGCGGGCACCACATTAGCAAGAGGTCGCGTCTGACTCGTGGGACGCGTGGCTAAGCGCGACCTTGCGGATAATAAGTGCTAGCAGGGTTCCCCGTTAGCCTGGGAGGGGGTACGAGAGACGCTGATAAAACCAGAGCGAAAGGAGGGGACAAACCCTCGTCCTATCCGGATTCTCTTTTTTCCCCGACGTCCCCTTCGCCGCGTTGCCGCTATCAGGTTAAACGGAGTATTATGCAAAACTAGGATGATTTTGGCTTCGGGGGGTCCGATAGGGAGAATTGTGAGGCGGTTTGGCCCAAAGGAAAGAAGATGGGGATGGTTAAGGTAAGGGGAAGGGAATGGGGGGAGTCTAAGAGGGTTAATACAAGTGACAAGTGAGTGTTTCATTCTATCAGAGCCATCTTTCCACGGACAGGTAACTCACTTAGAGGATTTGCTGAATGGGGGAGTCAGCCACCAATTGTGTGTCACTCTCAATAGAAGCCAAAGGACGCCCAGGACCCCCAGGTCCAGCCCCCCTTTTTTATATGAAAGCCCACTTGGGGGACAGAGCAATAAAGGCCAATGTAATATGGCTACAAAGAGAACAGAGAAAAAAAAACAACTTGATTTTGAGCGGGAAAAGTAATGGGAAGTTATTTGCAAATCACATACAGCAAGTTGACTTAGGAGTGCAGTTCATATTCCATCTACAATCTAAACTGATTTACTCTCGCTTGACTGAAGTTATTGGAAAAGAAAATGTGCAGAAGTGCACACCGTGTCACTTATGGAGAGCTTTTATTTTATTGCGGAAGTTTCTGATCATTTGAGACTATTTCAGTTTTGCCTTGTTTATATGTTGAATATAAACAGCTCCCCGCCCCCCAAAAAAATATTAATTGGTTCCACAGATAAATAAACACTACATACCAATCGGAGAACTGCCTTCTGTTTCCTGGGTGCTGATTGGGGCAATCCGTTTAATCCTTTACATGTCAAGTATTTAAAATTAGACCTCTCAGAAAGCAGATAGAAGACTTGAGCTGACCCGCTAGGTTTCTGTGACCTTCCTTACTTTAGCATGTTCCTATCTAAAAGCACTCTTGCACACATTATCCAGTTGAAACCATTTAAGACCATTAGACTTACATACGCACATTAAAGAGGCTAAGTCGCCCCTCAAAGGGGGGCTTCATAAGAAAATGCCGTACAAATTAATACCAACTGCCGTTAATCACGAGGGAAGGAGAAATGCAGGGCAAAGCAAAGCTACGAGAGGGCAATGTCTACATCATTTATTTATAAGCAGACTTGTTGAGAAGCACTTACAAGCACTTAACCCAAAATTCAATCACTTTTCAATTCTTGAAAATACAACATTAAATTCAAGCATTTTCAAGGATTTCAAGAACCCATACTAACACCAAAGGGAGTAAAATTAACATGGCATAGTTTTTTTTTCCTTTTTTGCCGTTTTTATGGAAAATGTGTTTTCGTAATTTGCTATAAACTATGTGTCTGTATACTGTAAACAACAGAAAATTTGTATCATTTGATAGCTCTGCATTATTTACACACCAAATTACGTAATGTAGTTTATGTCAAAAATGTAAAGGCACACCACTGAAGAAGAATATATGATCTAAATCAATTGATCTCCAGAAACATTGGACTTCATTTTTCAGAATGGATAGAGAAATTTCAGATTTTTTTTTTATAGCTTTTAAGAGCGCCATTTTTATGTCAAAATTATTCTTAGACCACGACAATTAAAAAGACAACTGCACATAAAACCTGCTGTAAATCCAAACGTCCATCAGATGCCACCAAGGAAATATTTACATTGTCGATGCAAAAATGTGCAATGCTTGTTGTTTTCAGTTTTTGTAGTTTTGGTCAAAAATATGTATTTTGTTATTTCCTATAAACTGGCGTAGTAAACCACGGATGATTCGTAGTATTTCGTTGCACTCTTAAATATATTTCTCATCATCAACATAGCAAAGACGCGCTACCGTGTGGTTTGGTGCTGAACTACAGTCTGTTACAAGACTTCTGGCACACCTTGTCGCTAGCTTAACATAATCTTCCTACAAACATTATGAAAATATCACAACCACTATTAAATTATTTAACAAATTATGATTCACCTTGATGTTTGCAAAAAGTTCTAGCTCTAGCTGATCTGAAGTCTGGGAATCCCTGCTATAAAAAGGATTAGCCCGAAATTAACATATCACAAGGAGACATTCCAACAATACGCAGGGGTGGTTACGGCAGTGGGAGAAATTGCTATAAAGGCATTTCTATTAAAAAAAAAACACTCTGATTTCTTTTCCCCGTCTCTTGTTTGCTTTGAGAGATTATTGCTGACGCAACGGTGTGCTGGCAAGTGAATCGTGCAACCCGTGCCAGCGCTCTGGAAGGCGAACAAGACGCCGCGGATGTCTGCCAGGAAGCCAGTCGACACACTCTCGGGGAAGTTAACCGTCAATCACCAATCCTCGAATGGAAACAACTCCTTCTCGCGCCGCGCTTCACCCACGTTGCACAAATAAATAAACAGACAAAATACTTTGGGGTGAATGTCTGATAAGGCCTCGGAACGCTGCGACTAAATCCGGCAGCTTGGACTAAATTTAACCGCCATATGCGAGCGGCGGGGGAATATTTCTGCAGATCCCTTGCCTCGGGTGAGAAATAATCTGGTTGGGATGGATTTTTACTCGCAGGGCTAACTTTTAAATCATGTGTAGTTGGAATCTGCAAAAGCTATTGCTTTGGCGCCTTGACTTACAAGTTTAGTTTGTTCAGTCAGCGGGCTTTGTCTCACATAAGAATATATCAAACTCCTTAGAAATAAAAACAAGCAAAAGTTCAGGGATTTCCAACCCAAAACAAAACCAAAGACAAAACATGGCTAGACCCAGAAATAAATGACAAGCCTTTTTCAAATGAAAACAAAAAGGGGTTTCATACATTAAAGTTCGTCACTTAATATTAAATATTTATCAGTTTCACATCAATGAAAACCTTAAAAAAAATTCTTGTGCTTTTTTTTCTATGGAAACCATATCTAAAAAAATGTGTTTCCCTCCCTCATCTTTTCCATTTCCAAACATCTTTGTTAAAAATTTTCCAATGAGCCACTAAGGGAGTGCTACAGAGCCGTATGCGGCTCTAGAGCTGCAGGTTGTTGACCCCCGAGCTGAGCTAATAACAGAAGCTAAGAGAGCAGCATGAGCTAAACTGGCAGCATGAACTAAGCAGAGTGTTTATTGTCATATGCACAATGAAACTCTTACTTTGCTGTCCCCACAGTTGCCAGTGTAAAAATAGTAACTGAGAAAATATACACACAAATACATAAAAGAATATCAAGAATATTAAAAAGATAAAAATACAAAATTAACTCAAGATGAGTTAAGGCAATTAGATAAAATAAGATAAAAGACATTTGTAAGTGACTGTAGTGCAAGAATAGTCCAAGTATACAGTGGGACCTCGCTACTTCGCGGTTCGACGTTCGCGGCTTCAGAGCTTCGTGGTCTGTAATGGTTTAAAAAAAAAATAATAATTTTTTTTTTTTTTTTTTGAAGAGGCGTTGCTACTATGCAGATTTTCACTTTTTGCGGGAATCCCCCTCGGCCGACGACCCTAGCACGGCGCGCCGATCTCGTTTCCCGCCGCGCGGTTTCGGTGTGGCTTCCGCTTCACCGCCCCCCCTAACCCCACAGGTCCCCCCAGCTACCCCTTTCCCCCGCGGCCGCCCATCCGTCGGCCGGAGCCATCATGGGCTGTGTAGCGCCATGTAGAGCAATTGCGGCCCGGGCGGGAGACGCCGGGCGCCGGCCTCCGCGCCGAGCGCTCGACCCGCTCGGCTTGTCGCGGTGTCGTGCGTATCACGCCCGGAAGTACCCGCGCCTCGGGTTAGGGGCTCGCTCGCGGGAGCGACCGAACGGCACCTGCGGTGCGGCATAAGTAAAAACCCTGTCGTGAATTTGTCTCCGGTCGTCCCGGGCGGACGTACAATCGCCCAGCTGTACGCACCTTAAAGTGCCTGTCGTGTAAAAAAGTGTCTGTAGTGTGCTGAACGCGTCTGTAGTGTATTGTTTGATCAGCAGCCGTTTAAGAGTCTGATGGCAGAGGGGTAAATAGAGTTCTTTAGACAGGTCGTCCTGCATTTCACACTCCTGTACCTCCGTTCTGAGTGCAGAACTTAGCTTGCGACAGAAACTAAGACAAAGGCATAACCCAAGGCTAAAGCCAAACTAGCAGCAAAAGCTAAGAGAACAGCACAACAGTTTAATATTTTGCTAAGTTGTGAAATTCAAAAATTGAATAAAACATTTTCTGCAATGCACTTTTCAACCACTGCAATGCCAGTCAAAGATCTGTATAAAAACACGCAGTGTAGCGTATTAGAATAAAAAAAAACCCCTCCCTTTTCCCCACCTAATAACCGGGAACACCAACTACACAGACACACTAAAGGCTTAAAATAAACTGGTGAATAATATAACTGTAAAAAATGATATAATAATAGTAATAATAATAATAATAACAAATAAAATTATGGCAATTGAGTGTAGCTATTTAACTGGTTTAGAATAGAACATAATTGAATAGAATATACCTTTATTGTCATTGTTACAAAATGGGTTAACATATTGTGACAACGAAATTGGGCATGACACTCCAGTTTTACACATTCAAAACTTTGTTTGATTCCCTCAAAATTTGTGCTGATAGTTAAAAGTCCCTAACAATATTACTGTCAATTTTAGAATTTCCGAGAGTAACATTTACATCAAAGTGTCACGGTCGCCTTGGTGACCAGTCTGCCCCGCCCTCTGGGCAACAGCTGAAGCAGTTTCCACTAATTGTGTGTCTGATTTAAGGCTGCATTGTGGGCTCTGCGGTGGCGGGTTCATTAATACTCATTATTCACAATCCCGTTCTGTTATGCCTTGTCCTGTTTTAGTCTGTTATGCCTTGTCCTGTTTAGTCTGTTATGCCTTGTCCTGTTTTAGTCTGTTATGCCATGTCCCGTTAAGTTCGTGCCGGAGGAACTCTGTATTGTTCTGTTTTGCCCCGGAGTATTGGGCGACTTTTATTTTATTAAATAAAACTTACGGATCGTCAACGCATTTGAGTTCTCCCTTCATGCCTCCTGCCTCCGTTCTGGTCCGGTCCCCTTCCACGCCACCACGTCTCGTGACAGAATGAACCCGCCAACAAAGAGAACTCAGCGAACGATCCCAGCGCGACTTGGGGAGAGCTGGAGAGCGCAGTTCGGCAGGCGCCTACTGAGTTGGCCTTCCCTGCTCGTTCGAACCACGGCCCCGCCCGTCGTGGCCCTTGCTGTGCCTCGAATCGACTCCCGGGAGGAATTGACGCCTGCCTGTTCGACTCTCATGCCTGCCTGCCCGACTCCCGTGCCGATTGCCTGCTATTCCGTCTCCCCTGCGTGCCAGCCCGACTCCGACTCCCAAGCCTGCCTGTTCGACTCCCAAGCCTGCCTGTTCGACTCCCAAGCCTGCCTGTTCGACTCCCATGCCTGCCTGTTCGACTCCCATGCCTGCCTGTTCGACTCCCATGCCTGCCTGTTCGACTCCCATGCCTGCCTGTTCGACTCCCATGCCTGCCTGTTCGACTCCCATGCCTGCCTGTTCGACTCCCATGCCTGCCTTGAGTCTCCCTGTACTGATTTTGTTCAGTCTTTCCTGTCCTGTCTTGTCTGTTCTGAATCTGATCCCCCCTGAGTCTGACTCTTCTGAATCTGATCCCCCCTGAGTCTGACTCTTCTGAATCTGATCCCCCCTGAGTCTGACTCTTCTGAATCTGATAACCCCCTGAGTGCGACTCTTCTGAATCTGATAACCCCCTGAGTGCGACTCTTCTGAATCTGATAACCCCCTGAGTGCGACCCTTCTGAATCTGATAACCCCCTGAGTGCGACTCTTCTGAATCTGATAACCCCCTGAGTGCGACTCTTCTGAATCTGATAACCCCCTGAGTGCGACTCTTCTGCATCGGCCTGACCTGAGTGCGACTCTTCTGCATCGGCCTGACCTGAGTGCGACTCTTCTGCATCGGCCTGACCTGAGTGCGACTCTTCTGCATCGGCCTGACCTGAGTGCGACTCTTCTGCATCGGCCTGACCTGAGTGCGACTCTTCTGCATCGGCCTGACCTGAGTGCGACTCTTCTGTAGAGGCCTGTCCTGTTTACCTGTTCTGATTCTGCTCTGATTTTGCCTGTCCTGTTCTCGTCAGTTCTGCCTGTCTGTTATCCCCTGTCCAGCTTGCCCGCCGGACCCCCCCCTGCCGAGCGCCGATTCCGATCCGCCCGACGCAGATGGCGCCTGTCTCTCCCCGTTCCTGCGTGTTCGGAGGAGGGAGCGGGGTTGCCCCAATCTTGAGCGTCGAACCATTCCGGGGCGTGAGGTTGTAATTTTTTCTTTTTTGGGACCTCGGGAGCTGTCCCTTAAGAGGGGGGCTCTGTCACGGTCGCCTTGGTGACCAGTCTGCCCCGCCCTCTGGGCAACAGCTGAAGCAGTTTCCACTAATTGTGTGTCTGATTTAAGGCTGCATTGTGGGCTCTGCGGTGGCGGGTTCATTAATACTCATTATTCACAATCCCGTTCTGTTATGCCTTGTCCTGTTTTAGTCTGTTATGCCTTGTCCCGTTTTAGTCTGTTATGCCTTGTCCTGTTTTAGTCTGTTATGCCTTGTCCTGTTGAGTTCGTGCCGGAGGAACTCTGTATTGTTCTGTTTTGCCTCGGAGTATTGGGCGACTTTTATTTTATTAAATAAAACCTATGGATCGTCAACGCATTTGAGTTCTCCCTTCATGCCTCCTGCCTCCGTTCTGGTCCGGTCCCCTTCCACGCCACCACGTCTCGTGACAGAATGAACCAGCCAACAATTGAACTCAGCGAACGATCCCAGCGCGACTTTGGGAGAGCTGGAGTGCGCAGTTTGGCAGGCGCCTACTGAGTTGGCCTTCCCTGCCCGTTCGAACCACGGCCCCGCCCGTCGTGGCCCTTGCTGTGCCTCGAATGGGGTCCCAGGAAGAATTGACGCCTGCCTGCCCGACACCCGTGCCGATTGCCTGCTATTCCCTCTCCCCTGCGTGCAAGTCCGACTCCGACTCCGCTGCCCGTCGGGCCAACTCCGACTCCCAAGCCTGCCTGTTCGACTCCCAAGCCTGCCTGTTCGACTCCCATGCCTGCCTGTTCGACTCCCATGCCTGCCTGTTCGACTCCCATGCCTGCCTGTTCGACTCCCATGCCTGCCTTGACTCTCCCTGTACTGATTTTGTTCAGTCTTTCCTGTCCTGTCTTGTCTGTTCTGAATCTGTTCCCCCCTGAGTCTGACTCTTCTGAATCTGTTCCCCCCTGAGTCTGACTCTTCTGAATCTGTTCCCCCCTGAGTCTGACTCTTCTGAATCTGTTCCCCCCTGAGTCTGACTCTTCTGAATCTGATCCCCCCCTGAGTCTGACTCTTCTGAATCTGATCCCCCCCTGAGTCTGACTCTTCTGAATCTGATCCCCCCCTGAGTCTGACTCTTCTGAATCTGATCCCCCCTGAGTCTGACTCTTCTGAATCTGATCCCCCCTGAGTCTGACTCTTCTGAATCTGAACCCCCTGAGTGCGACTCTTCTGCATCGGCCTGACCTGAGTGCGACTCTTCTGTAGAGGCCTGACCTGAGTGCGACTCTTCTGTAGAGGCCTGACCTGAGTGCGACTCTTCTGTAGAGGCCTGACCTGAGTGCGACTCTTCTGCATCGGCCTGACCTGAGTGCGACTCTTCTGCATCGGCCTGACCTGAGTGCGACTCTTCTGCATCGGCCTGACCTGTTTACCTGTTCTGATTTTGCCTGTCCTGTTTATCTGTCCTGTTTTTGCCTGTCCTGTTTATCTGTCCTGTTCTTGCCTGTCCTGTTCTCGTCGGTTCTGCCTGTCTGTCATCCCTTGTCCAGTTGGCCACCAGACCCCCCCTGCCGAGCGCCGATTCCGATCCGCCCGACGCAGATGGCGCCTGCCTCTCCCCGTTCCTGCGTGTTCGGAGGAGGGAGCAGGGTTGCCCCAATCGCGATCGTCAACATTCCGGGGCGCGAGGTAGTAATTTCTTTTTTGGGACCTCGGGAGCTGTCCCTTAAGAGGGGGGCTCTGTCACGGTCGCCATGACGACCAGTATGCCACGCCCCCGAACTCAAGCTGAAGCAGATCAGCTGATTGCTGTTCTGCAATTTAAGGCTGGATTTTGGGTTTGGCGGGTGCTGGTTCATTACTCATTATTCACAATCCCGTTCTGTTATGCCTTGTCCCGTTTTAGTCTGTTATGCCTTGTCCTGTTTTAGTCTGTTATGCCTTGTCCTGTTGAGTTCGTGCCGGAGGAACTCTGTATTGTTCTGTTTTGCCTCGGAGTATTGGGCGACTTTTATTTTATTAAATAAAACCTATGGATCGTCAACGCATTTGAGTTCTCCCTTCATGCCTCCTGCCTCCGTTCTGGTCCGGTCCCCTTCCACGCCACCACGTACCGTGACACAAAGGTCTTCATTGTGCTGCCCATGGGCACGTAGTAGACCTTTAAGAACAAATGAGTAGCCCGGGAAGAGGTTCTAAAAAAATTTTAAAAAGTTCGACAGTGATGGGTCATCGCGATTTTCTGGTAGATTTTATTTCCAACTGACACTATGTTTACTGGTTGACTAAACTTCTGATAAATACTACCTGGTAATAATTTAGTAGTGATTTTTTACATAATTAGTATGATAATTCATGTAATTTTGCCTCATATTCAAATCAATGTTTTGTTTTTTTACTTAACAAAAAGTTTTTTGTACAACTAGGAGGCACTAAATATTACACACTGTTCTTTTTAGGTTAGTGTCATGAAACCACTGTAAGACACTGGGCAAAAATGGCATCCATGGGAGAGTTGCCAGGCAAAAAACAATTCTGTCACAAAAGCACTCAAAGAGTCGTCTAACATTTGCCAAAAAGCATCTTGATTATCCTCAAGATTTTTGGAGAAACATTCTGTGGACTGATGAGTCAAAAATGGAACATTTTGGAAGGTTGGCAGCCCTTTACATGCACCGTAAAAATGAACAGCATTTAAAAAAAGAGCACGATGACTGCAGTAAAGCATGGTGGTGGCAGTGTGATTGTCTAGGGCTGCCTCAGGACCAGGATAACTTGCTCCTTCACAGAACAATTCATGTTTACCAGAAGATGCGGAAGGAGAAAGTTCGGCCAACAGTTTGTGCCCTCCAACTTAAGCATTCTTGGCAGTACAACGATCTAAAAACACGAGTAAGTCCATCTCTGAATGGCTTAAATAATAAAATGAAGGTTCTGGAGTGGTCAAGTCAAAGATTGGATTAAAATCCATATGAAATGCTGTGGTCTGACCTTAAACAGTAAATTCATGCTAGAAAATCCTCCAAAATGGCAGATTTGAAAGTATTTCAAAGAAAAAAGGGCCAAATTTCCTCCACAGCGTGAAAGAACACTTATCATAAGCATTTGGTTTTGGTAATCACTGGCAAAGGTGGCCCAACTCGCCATTAGGTTCTGTGGGCAATTACGTTTTCAAATAGGGCCAGATAGGTTTTGATTTTTTGTGTCTTAGTAAATGGAGTCAACATTTAGAAACTGCGTTTTGTATTTCCCTGGGTCGTCTCTGTCTGATTTTCAAATTGGTTTGATGATCTGAAACCTTTTTGAGTGATAAATGTGCAAAAAACACAGATCTCAGGAAGGGGTAAAATATTTTTTCACAGAACTTTATTATGACAGAGAAGCTATTGCACATGTGCGACTCTCAGCAGAGATTATATTTATGTAGAGATGCTTCAATCTTTTAGAAAAAGGTGTCCGGCAACAAAAGTCGACAATGGATAAGCTTACGTCAATTATCGATTTTCTTCAACATCGTCAACTGATCATTGGCATGATGTTTTAGTGGTTGACCTAACTTCTAATAATTCCAACTTGGTAATAAAATAGTGGCAAACCAGTCATAACATAAGCTGTTATTTGGAAATGTATATCAAAATGAAAGCCTTTCGCGCCAATCAGTAAAAAAAAGTAGCTCTCAGCTTCAAAAAGCTTGGTGACCTCGAATTTATATAGTTGCAAATGGATTCATTGCTCAGTCCTAACCAGAACAAGCTTGAGAATTTACTGTACATTGTGGACGGCGTTGCGGATGGTTGCGACATGATGAATAACCCTGCCATGCTGGCAGACCTCAATAGCCCCCTGGAGGCGAGGGGGTGACCCGTTACGACTTTCCATTAAAACCTCTGTCCGATAAATGCTTTTGAGTTGGCCATAATTTATGATGCCATTACAGAGCAATTAGTGCCAGCTTCCCGCTGCCATGCTCTACATGGCAGGCCCTTGGTATTTAAAAGGGCGACGTAGCTTAGACATGCACTAACATCCTGATAGCTTAAATGTGGGCGGTGGTGGGGGTATGGGGCAAATGATAGAGCACAAACCTCTGCCTAGAACACAATTTTAAAAATATATATTTTCCGTTGTTGGGGGCATTTGTGAGTTAGACTTTACTTTATGGTTTTTGGTAGTGAGGTCCTGATCTTATAATTAGAATTTTATTATATTTTATTCTAATGTATCAAGTTAAAGTAATGTGAAAAAAAAAATACATTTGCTCATTATTTTTTCACACTAAAACGATAAAAACAAAATGTTGACATTTAGAAAAACAAGTTAAAAAATGTTACGAAAATTATTTACCAGCACTACCTCCTTGGCCATAACTGACTCAAATAATGACAACTTTAAATGAGTGAATTAATGATAGTTTGAACATCTTATCTCATCTCATCTCATTAGCCGTACCGCTTATCCTCATTAGGGTCGCGGGGTAGTTTGAACATGTGAAAATAAAAGCCTCTAAGAAATGAAAAACTGTAAAAACTTTATCTTATACTCATGTCAAAAAAGGGATTTCATAAACAGGACGAGCTGAAATGTATGCACAAGCTATACTGGTGGCACAGTGATACAGCACAAGCTAAGTAAACAGCTAAATGAAGATAACAGTACAAGCTAAGCTAGTAACATGAGTTAAGATCGCAAAAGCTCGGTGTTATGAAGCTAGTGGCACAAAATAAGATATTAGCACGAGCTAAGCTAGCCGCACAAGCAAAGAAGGCAGCTTGAGCTATTAAAAACAATTCCCAATTGGAAATTTTACCATACCACGAAAAATATAATGATAATATTGCTACATTGTAGCCTTTAAACGTTAAAAGAAGAAAATGCAGCAAACAAACTTTTTCACAATTGTTTTCTTTTAAGGTAATTCCACCTCATAGTGGTAAAAAACACCTAATTCAAGAACAACATTGATTTAGATGGAAAGAAAATACATATAAAGGTGCATTTTTTTTCAATACTTGAATTACTGTGCATAACAAATCGATGATGACATTTGCTGCCAATGCTTTTGATAATCAAGTTTAATCGATTTTATTCATTTTTTGTTGCAGCCCTAGTCTCGTGACTGGTTTTTTTTTTATATGATACATTTGACACACGCTTTATCATCTGGTCAATTAATGACGTTTGCCTATGGGGAAGCCTTTTACGGCCGTGTCGATTTTTTAACCTACTTTTCCCCGAAGCGCTTGCGCTTTAAGCGTAATTTTATCCTTGTAAAACTTAAGGAGTGTGTCATCAGCATTCGGAGCGCACGGTCGGCCGAGTGTGACTCGACAGCTTGTGCGGAAGATTGCGTGCTCGTATGCTCATCAAAGTCGGTGCAGCCATGCTTGAAAGTCAATTCACTGCCTGTGTGTGTTTTATTTATTCATTAGTGACACACCACTTGAACAGGGAAGAAGGGGCTGATAATATTCCCCCCCAAAAATCAATTCAAATAAGCACAAGATCCCTAGAGCGCAACGTAAACGTGATGACACAAGTGTGTACTCGTCGGAGTGGGATGAGTTCTTTTAATTTTGGGGTGGGTGGGCCTCTCGGGGGAAATTGAGCCTGAGAGCTCGCAATTATGACAGTCATCAGTGTGGCGTAAAAAGACGAGGAAAATCATTTGAGCTTTTCCTTTTCATCACACGGGGTTCTTGATCACACACCAACAATTACATCTATGCAGGTAATCTATTACAATTGAGTGAGTGTTGAAGGATGTGGAGGGGTTAGAGAAAGTGTCACCATTGGCTAATTATTGTTGTATTTGGAGGGTTTAAGTCGCTTCATAGTAGGGTCAGTAAACCCCCCCCCATTTTAACAGGAAAAATCCATTATGGAGAAACACATAGCTTAAGAAGAAGGGGTGGAGTCAACTTGTCATTGCCTGCAGATGGTTCATTTTATATTTTTACATTCCATAAACCAGCTCGGTGGCCTTGGGGATATGGCGCCCGCACCGAGACTGGGAAGTTTTGGTTCAAGCCTCGGCCGAGTCATACCTAAAGGCCCGGTCACACAGCCTTTTGCGTCTGTATTGCGGGTCAAATTTTGAGATTTTTTTTTTGCCCGTGGTTGCCTGCGGTGGAAAATGTGCAAAATTGGCCGGCGACTGTTCTGCGTCCTTCCGGCGACTGTTCCGCGTCCTTATCGCTGGTAACCGCGGCTGCATCGCTGTGCCGCCCGCGGTTACCCGTGGTCTAAAGTTTTGAGCAGCGCAAAACTTTTTCCCGCGGCCAACCGCG
This sequence comes from Urocampus carinirostris, assembly GCF_059441175.1. NCBI lineage: Eukaryota > Metazoa > Chordata > Actinopteri > Syngnathiformes > Syngnathidae > Urocampus > Urocampus carinirostris. Next base: position 52,046,319 of record NC_142350.1, read on the forward strand.
TGTGAATTTCTTACCGCGTGTAAAGCACGGCTGTATCTCGTCTGCATCGCGATCTCAAAAGCGTCCAACAGCGTCTGCTTCACGGGCAGTAATTTCTGGCCGTGATTCAGCCTCGATACGCCCGTGAAAGGCTGTGTGACCGGGCCTTTAGACTTAAACATTGGTACCCGTTGCCTCTCTGCTTGGCGTTTAGCATTAGGGGTTGGAATTGGGGGGCTTGGTCACCTAATGACTCCCAACACCTCAGTTGAGTTGAATCAATCTCCCAAAAAGAGTCAGAAATGACTCTAGCCACCTCCCACTAGGGGGATATGGCTGTGGTACATTATAACATTCCATAAAATGCACCTTTACCACTGTTACACAGTAGGAACCTATCTACAAGATGGAAAACCGATGAGGGCCATGTTTTTTACTATAGTGGATAAGCTAACAAGCACATGTTTGGTGTGGTATTGTTAGTGCACCAAAACATCAAGGCCTTAGTATAGGATGTACACCAATCTCAAGCATACACATCACAACACGCCTCAATGCCTCACTGTACATCACAGTCATCCAGGCCTAAGCATCAACCTTTGAACACAGTGACGAAAAAACTGAGGACTTTTTTCCCAAGTTCAAGACATCATTCAAAGTACCAAAGAAATGTATCATCATTTTGCAAGGTGACTGGAACACCCACATTGCTGTGAATACTCAAAGACTGGAAGAATACAACCAATGGTAGAGGACAACAGCTTCTTGAACTAGCTAGCAGCAACAAATTGGTGTTGGCAAACGCTCTTGACAACCACAAAAACCCCAGAAAATGGACATGGCACCACCTGGATGGAATCCACAACAGTCAGATTGACTTTGATTCCACAAAGTTTCAAAAGTGGAATCAAGACAAGCAAGCACACGCGCATATCCATGAGCTGTTGTGGGAAGTGATCACGACCTGGTCATGATGAACTTCCCCGTTTGCCTCCTTGGTCAAGAAGTCACAGAAACCACAGATCAAGTCGGATCTTGAACGACTGAAAGATCCACAGGTGGTCGAGACCGTGAAAATGCTGTATTTGGTCTAACCTGACTTATGAATGAATCATGATAAGGTGACTATTGTTTTTCTTTCCATTGTAATGTATTTTGTTCAACCAGATGATAACGATTTTTTACAATTAATTATTTGTATCTGTTTCATAATGAATTGATTTATACTGTATCTAAATTGTGTCTATTTCAGTGTTATTTTTATCAGACATTTTATAAGTTTATTTTATTCCAAAACAGTATAGGGTGGTCAAGGTTTGTCAGATAAAATAATTGTTTCAACAAAAAAATTATTTGTTCTTCGTTTATTTTTAACTGATTAAACTAACGCTAGTGTGTTAGCATTGAGCATCCAGTGCATAATTATCTGTTTTTTTTGTTTTTTTTTGTCAAACCATAGTTGACTTTAAGTTTATGTGTCTTTTTCTTAGTCGATAAATTACAAACAATAGTTTAGTTTATTACATAACATTCAAATATTTTTGAAAAAAGTATGCCTATAGATATATAAGTAAATGGGAATTTTTCTTACGTTTCATCTTACAAACAACAACAAACAAACAAAAAAACTATGTCCATTAATATACTCATACGCATTTAGTCAATTAGCCACAATTCATTATTTGTGAACTAAAATGTCTATAGAATATAATTAACTTAATTTTGGTTCGATCTGTATTTTATTCTAAAGTGTTATAGGGTGTTTAGTCTAGTTTTGTCAGGTTAAAAAAACAAGAACATATACAGTATATTAAGTTTAATTTTCATTTGATAAAATTAACAGTAGTGTGTTAGCATTTTGCTAGCATTAAACAGCCATTGCGAAAGCATCGGTCTGACATTATTTTCCTGACCTAAACGTATCCTTAATTATCTTTTCCCGAATACGACTTTGCCTCAAACATTACAATTACGAAGCAACACAGGGAACACACTCTTCCGAAGATTCAATAACAGCGAGAGGTACTGATACTGCAAGTGCACGAGAGGAAGGCCAAATTAGCCGAGTCGTATGAGCAATTATCGGGTCTCGCTGTGTACCTTAGCTCTCCTAATAGGTATGTAGAGAAGGCCTTATTCAATTAGGTCGACGACGAAGCAAGTGGCGCAGGCGACAGCGCCTGTGTCTTCTCCTTATGAAACAACCTATTTAAGCTAAATCAACTCCCACTTAAGAGCGCCGGTAATAAGCGCACGGCGGCGCTTGCCGGCCCGCGGGGGCCCATCCGTCATGCTGTAATACGAGAGTCGCAATGAGTGATAGCGCCTCGTCCCGCTACGGAGACTTAGCTTCGATGCTCTAGCTGCTGCCGCAGGAGTGGCTCCTGCATGCGGCAGATAATATATGGCAGAGAGTGGATGCAAGATCTTACTTTTTGAAACAGTACAGGTAATGTTTGTTTGGCCTTACTACTCGCCAGTGTTACCCAACATATCCTGTTTATGGTACAACAGAATCAAGATCTGATTGATTGTGTGTGCTTGGTCAGTACAGGATAGTGGGTTGTGTAAGCTAGCATGCAAGGCTTGATAAACATTAGCCTTGGCTGAGAGGTTTACCAGACTTTATAGCGACATGGAATGATGAATAAATTACTCGATTAATAGGCTGATTCCTTTATCGAATACTTAACCCAATTAAAATGTATTTATTTCCATCCCGTTATTTTAAAAACAGATAGTTTAGTACATTTACTTTTCATCATGATTTAGCTCAGGGGTGTCAAACTCATTTTAACTCAGGGGCCACACGATAGAACAAACATTCTGTCCGGGGCCGGACTAGTAGATTAAAGAGAAAGAAAAAGAGAGATAAAGAAATAAGAGAAAGAGGGAGGGAAAAGGAGAGAGGACGGGACAAAGAAAGAAAAAGAGTGGGAGAGAGCGTGGGACAGACAAAAGATAAAAAGTCGTGAGAGAGGGGGAAAAGAAAGGGAGAGGAAGAAAGAAATCCAAAGAGAAATAGAAAGACAGAAGGAGAGAAAAGAGAAAAGAAAATGCGAAGGGTATGAAGAGAGAAAGAGAAAAGAGAGAAAAAGAAAAAACCTGCAGCTTGTTTTTCTCTTGCGCTTCTCTGAGTGTTGTCTCACGGGCCGGATTCAATCCCTTAGCGGGCCTGATCTGGCCCGAGGGCCGCCTGTTTAACACCTGTGATTTAGCTCCTGGTTTTGCCCCATAACGATTCAGAAAATAAGCAAAAATGTTTTTATAAATAAAAAAGTCGCTGGCGTCATGCTATTACTGTTCGACTTCAAAATGTGATATTTTAATCAAACTTTAGAAATGTGTAATTAATAGATAATAATAATAGTAATAATAATAATAATAATAATAACAACAATAAAGAAGATGGTTAACCACACTTTTGGGATTTTTTTTTCATCCATCCATCCATTATCTGCACCGCTTATCCTCAGTAGGGTCACGGGGGTGCTGGAGCCCATCCCAGCTATCTTCGGGCTTTGGTCAGGGGACACCCTGAACCGGTTGCAAGCCAGTTGCAAGTATTTTTTAATAAAGAAATAAAAAATGTACATTCAAAAAAAAATCATTCCAAAAGGAATGTGTTTACAAGAAAAATCTTACAGATAATTTCTTCTGATATACAATTATATGGAATTTGGCCAATATTTATTCATGGTAACATTAAATGTTGAAGAGTATGGTGTATGGATAATTTGTCATCTAAAAGCAGTCCAAATGATTAATTAACTATTTCCTTACTTGTCAATTAATAAATCTATTGTAATTTGTGCAGTTATATTTAAAGTGAATTTCAGGCTTCACCGTAAATCTTATTTATCAATATTTATAACTTTTGTTGAAAACTGCATTTTATCAGTTATTTTAAAAGATATATGGACATTGTAAATGATTCATAACGACTTAGGGAAGAGCAACATATATAACATACCAAACTACTAGTTTGCATTTGTAAAATAGCCACTTATGTTATTACTGTGTTACTATTATATTGTTACCTGATTGTAGTAATTGGAAGTTTAAATAGTTAAATTGGCACAGTCAACCACTAAAATATCTGTACCAGAATATTGAATACTTTCCAGCCACACACACACATATATATATATATACCGTATTTTCCGCACTATAAGGGGCACCGGGTTATAGGGCGCACCCCGAAAAAATAGTTTTTGGTCCTATTTTTGACATATATAAGACGCACCGGATTATAAGGCGCTACAATGGGAACGTGGACAAAACAGTCAGATAGTTCAGTCCAACTTATTACCCCCTTAACATTCCGAAAGCTTGCAAAGACGCAAATACGTGTCGAGAACACGTGTGAATGCGGTGTCCGTAAGATGTCACTCAAATGCATCGTTCCATCATTCGGAAGGTTAAAGTCTTGGGATTCAAGAAATGATAACCATTCCTTCGTATCTATTTTCTTTTTCGCTCGCAACTTTACTGTGCATATGACAATAAACACTTGGAATTGAGTTTAATTTAAAAATAGACACTCCATTCCATCCATTATCTGCACCGCTTATCACAGAAACATCGAGTTCAGTCTGAAACAAGACAATATAAAACCGGGAATAGCTCACCGAAGTCATTGTGTTCATAATAATGTGCAGGCAATGTCCTCTTATATCCGTGAGGGTAGTAAATCCAGGAGAATACAATATTTACAAATACAGAATAGAAAAAAATGCTTTCTCTATGCCAGGGGTCGGGAACCTTTTTGACTCAAAGAGCCATAAAAGCAAAAAATATTAAAATATTATATTTATTTTGGGAAAGAGCCACACCATATATTATGAGACAAATTTACTAAATTGCTAAACCGGCGCCCCAGACAAAAGCTTAGTCTTCAGCACATTTTTTTTTGATGATTTGATAAAAATTATGAAAAGAGAATAATGCCAGAGCCCCTGTCCCAAATTCAACAAACATACCACTTTAAACTTGTCTCTTTCTTGCAATTACTCAAGATCGGTTAAACTCCTTTTGACCCTTTTTTCATACATATTGGTTTCAAAACCAGATGCAAGCATTTATTTTGTAAAAACGTCACAACATTCTGAGAATAGGGAGCCTTATGTGCTTACCTTTGGCGATAGATGGGAGGGAATGCTTGTACTTTTTGCATAGCTCCACCCATCCCTCCCACTCACCCAATCAAATGACTAAGTTCTCTTCCGGTGTTTTGGCGTATTTACAGTTCTGTGGATTCATCATAAAGTATCTGAACACTGAACACAGATTATATAGTGAACTTTTAAATAAAGGATTCTTTAGCGTTGTACAGCCAAAACGAGTTTTTTTTTCCCTTTTTTTTGTGTGACACCTTGACTGTAAATTGTAGTGAAAAACATGCCCTATACATATACTGCGAAGTGTTACCTTTATGTTTAGCTTTGGTTTGGCTTTACGTGTACCTGAATAGGATTGACAACTCCGGTTTTGAACAAGATGGAGAAATTTTGCATGCAATCAAATTGGTCTCTGAGCCACAGATACTCATAGAAAGAGCCATATATGGCTCGCGAGCCATAGGTTCCCGACCCCTGCTCTATGCCATCGGCCACATGCTATACGCATTCATCTTTTTCGGCCAATTGCAGGCTTTGTTTCGCTGTTTAAGCCAATGGCAGCCTGTACATTATAAAAAGGATCTGCCTCTTGACCTCCGAATAACTTTAGCCAATAGTGATCGATTCAACTGATGATTGACACATCTTTTTCGGCCAATTGCAGGCTTTGTTTGCCATTTGAGCCAATGGCAGTCTGTAAATGATAAGAAGGATCCGCCTCTTGACCTCCGAATAACTTTAGCCAATAGTGATCGATTCAACTAATGATTGACACATTGGTTAGCCAATGAAACGCCGGTAAATAAATCCCACCATCCACCGCATACTACTTGGCGTTCGGGGGAAAATCGAGTCGGCGGCTGCAAGTTAGTTGGAAAACTTAATGTTGATCCATAAATAAGGCGCATTGTATTATAAGGCGCATGGTCAGCTTTTGAAAAAAATAAAGGCTTTTAGGTGCGCCTTATAGTGCGGAAAATACGGTATATATATATATATATATATATATATATATATATATATATATATATATATATATATATACACCATACATATATATATATATATATATATATATATATATATATATATATATATATATATATATATATATATATATATATATATATATATATATATATATATATATATCATCTCATCTCATTAGCCGTACCGCTTATTCTCATTAGGGTCGCGGGGGGGCTGGAGCCCATCCCAGCCATCTTCGGGCAGTGGGCAGGGGACACCCTGAACTGGTTGCCAGCCAATCGCAGGGCACACGGGACAGACAACTCATTCGCTCCTAGGGACACTTAGGACCGGCCAATTCACCTGAAATGCATGTTTTTTGGAATGTGGGAGGAAACCGGAGTGCCCGGAGGAAACCCACGCAAGCACGGGGAGAACATACAAACTCCGCACAGAAAGTCTGGAGCTGGATTTGAACCCACGACAGGTTCCCATGACATGAACTGTGCCACGCAAGCACGGGGAGAACATACAAACTCCGCACAGAAAGTCTGGAGCTGGATTTGAACCCACGACAGGTTCCCATGACATGAACTGTGCCGCACAAGCGCTAACCACTGCCCCGCCGTGCTGCCCTATATATATATATATAGGGCAGCACGGCGGGGCAGCACGGCGGGGCAGTGGTTAGCGCGTGTGCGGCACAGTTCTGAGGTCATGGGTTCAAATCCAGCTACCAACCTTCCTGTGCGGAGTTTGCATGTTCTCCCCGTGCTTGCGTGGGTTTCCTCCGGGCACTCCGGTTTCCTCCCACATTCCAAAAACATGCATGTCAGGTTAATTGGACGGTCCAAATTGTCTCTAGGTGTGAATGACCGAGCGAATTGTCTGTTCCTGTGTGCCCTGCGACTGACTGGCAACCAGTTCAGGGTGTCCCCTGCCCACTGCCCGAAGATGGCTGGGATGGGCTCCAGCACTTGCGACCCTACTGAGGATAAGCAGTGCAGATAATGGATGGATATATATATATATATATATATATATATATATATATATATATATATATATATATATATATATATATATACATATATATATATATATATATATATATATATATATATATATATATATATATATATATATATATATATATATATATATATATATATATATATATATATATATATATATATATATATATATATATATATATATATATATATATATATATATATATGGGCAGCACGGCGGCGCAGTGGTTAGCGCTTGTGCGGCACAGTTCATGTCATGGGAACCTGTCGTGGGTTCAAATCCAGCTCCAGACTTCCTGTGCGGAGTTTGTATGTTCTCCCCGTGCTTGCGTGGGTTTCCTCCGGGCACTCCGGTTTCCTCCCACATTCCAAAAACATACATTTCAGGTGAATTGGCCGGTCCAAATTGTCCCTAGGTGTGAATGAGCGAATGAGTTGTCTGTCCCTGTGTGCCCTGCGATTGGCCGGCAACCAGTTCAGGGTGTCCCCTGCCCACTGCCCGGAGATGGCTGGGATGGGCTCCAGCCCCCCCGCGACCCTAATGAGGATAAGCGGTACGGCTGATGAGATGAGATGAGATATATATATATATATATATATATATATATATATATATATATATTATTATAAATATTAGAGTCTACAATTTTTTTGAAGAATTGACCGCCATTTATTTGCACTGATCATGTCAATGATTTCTCATTTCAGTTAGAAATCAAATTTCTTGGAAAATCAAAATGATTCATCACTGGTGAGCTCTTTTCAAATCCACTGGCTACTCAGGTGTTCCTAGAGGGCTACCTGGTGCCATGGGCACTAGGGTGGTGACCCCTGTCCTAAAAACAGGCTGAGAGGTTTTTGTGAGAAATTAGCAAATATCTGCAGTAACGTCCACAAAAGTAGCATAAACCCTCGGCAGCAAACAGAGAGAGATGTTGACAATTTTCCGCTCTTGGATCACGAATAGCTAAACGAACAGATGAAAACAACAACAAAACAGGGACAGAGGAGGAGGAGAGCGGAGGAAGGGGACGTGGGGGAGAACGTCGCGTTTGACGCGTCGGAGAAATTTCACGGTCGTCTTTCTGTTTTTTTTTTTGTCGGCGACGTATTTGTTTTCCGCCTCGCTCTCCTTTTCCGCCTTGCTCATCAGCGCGGCTGTTCATGGGTAATGACTCCCACTGTGGCAGGGGCCCTTTAAGGTTTAGGTACCCCCTTCCTGGACAGCTCCCCCACCTTTCTCATCCCTCTCTATGCATTATTCATGTTTGAGAATCAAATGAGGGAACAACGGTTGGTAGCACGAGAGACGGAGCATGGCTCATCCTCTTCCAAAAGTCCCCCGAGGTGCCCAAGTCTGGAACCCTCACTCAAATCTACCCCCCAGCCCCACTTTTTTTCTCGACAGTTTATCTGATGGAGTTTGGGGTCCAGACACATTGACTCCATTCCAGCCTGCCATGCTGCGTTGTCCACTGGCGACCTCTCTTACCCTTTCTGGGTGGCCATCACTTCCTGTTCATGTTCACAGGGGGGGACACCCAGATTGTCTGGCACTTTTTTTCGGATGCTAAGGACCATGTTTTTCAAATGCAAGTAGAGTACTAGTATTTTTTCTTTTACACAAATCAATGTAAAATTTATTGGGTTCTTCCTTTCCATAACTGTAGTTTGTCTGAAAAATATTGTAACGGTTGAACTCCACTCGATGTCCTGCCATTTTACACATGTTATACATTCAATTTTGTTGTAGGTAAAAGCAGACTCATTGATTAATCAACAACTAAACTCACATTATCAATAAATAGATACCTTTTGTATTAACATTCTCCAGTTCTTCAGAGTTTCAGCTTCACAAAATAGTAATTTAGCGATTTCACAACAATAGGGTGTCTTGCAGTAAAATATTGTGTCATAAGACCCGGAATACAGAAACTAGTCGATTAATCAACAACCAAATGGTTGGGGCGGCAGTAGCTCAGGAGGTAGAGCGCTCGTCTTGGGATCAAGGGATCCCAGTTCGAAACCCGGCTCTTTTTTGTTACATGTCGAAGTGTCCTTGGGTAAGACACTGAACCCCTAATACCCCCAATAAGCAGGTTAGCGCCTTACATGGCTGCAAGGCCGCTATTGGGAAATGTGGAGCACATTGTAAAGCGCTTTGGGATGTCATTGACTTGAAAAGCGCTATATAAATGCAGATCATTTCATTTCAAACGTAATAATACTTGAATTTATCACAACAGCAGTTATTTACTGATTTTACAATGAATTCCACAAATTTGGTGTTGTGAAATCTTAAAGAGCAGAAACAAATTGATTTATTGAAAACTAAACTCAAGAATTAATCAATCATTAGATACCCCGAGTATTAGAGACCCTCTAGCTTCATGACAGTAGTTATCTACCAGTATTCCAAAGATAAACATGTCTTGCATTTAAATTTTGTGTCATAAAGTTTAGAAGAGCAGAGACTTATCGATTAATCGACAACTATACTTAACAATTCATCAATTTTAAATACATTTAGTGATTGACATTCACCAGTTCCTCAGAATTTCAGCTCACAACAGTAGTTATTTGCCGATTTCAATGGGATGGGAGAGGTGTCTTGCATTCACTAAACCTGACAATCGATCAATCGAAAAATACAATCTGTATTAAACATCCTCCAGTTCTTCGGAAATTTAGCATTGCAAGAGTATATATACGTATACTGATTTAACCATCATATCTTGCATTCACATTCTTTGTGTGAAATTTAGAAGGGGCAGAGACTAATCGATTTATCGACAACTTAACAATCCATCAATCATTCCATACTTTTTGTATCGGAATTTTAGCTTTACAACAGTAGTTATTTACTGATTTCACTAATGGCCTTACTTTTTACTTTAAGACCGATAATCAGTGTTAAATGGAGATTCAACATTTTACTAAAACTTATTTTTATTTGTGACAACCAACTAAGTAACAGTAATCGTCAAGTTGTTCTACTTAAATTTCATGATTACCTATGTGAATCACTCATTTGGCGCCAACCGCTGCAGGCTCTGATTGGCTCCCTGTCCCTACTTAAACCCAGTCCTGTCAATCCCCTGTTGTCAGTCCGTCTGCAAACCTCTGTTTATACAAGGCAAGCGTTTTTCGACCCTGACTCCCGCCTGTCCCATTTTTGCTCCCGTTTGTCTCCGGCTACGACCTGTTTAGATTCCAACCACGTCTGCTCTCCCGACTCGTTTCTGACCCTGACCACGTTTTGGCTCTCCCTGTCCCGGCTACCGACCTGTTTTTCCTGACACCGCCCTCGCTCGCTATTGAAGATCCACTTCTGTATTCGGATCACAATCCGAGTTGCTTCCCGCGTCTAGTGAGCACCTGATCGCGGGCGCTGCTCTTCCTCTCTCTATCTCAGTAAGCTTGTGAGAAACATTATGCGATTGGGTCTACCCTTTGTTCTGGACGTGACATTAAATTGTTACAATATATTGTGGTTGACAAGTCACGATATTAGAAAAGGCACTTCTCTTATAAGGGTTATTAAAGTGGCTATTTAATAATTTATTATATCTGTTCGAAATAACTTTTTGACTGTTTCAGACAAACAGTTTGTGGATTAACCTAGCGATTTCATATTTTTTGTCACTGCTGTGTTATATATTATTCTCAACAATATTTTGCTTGTTTTTCTTTCACCCTGTAATGAACTTTTGTCTGTAATAACAAGCGGACCACAATAATGTGATGAATATCATATTTTTGGGGAATATCAGTATATTTATTGTTCTATGATATTGGGATATCGTTTCATCTGAATCACTACCTTGTTAGTTTTCATTTAAAAAAAAAATGTTTTGAAATTATTGACAATTTTTAGAACATTTGTTTGGTCTGAAATTGTACTAATTATTTTGGAGGTTGTTAGTTTCACATTGATGCATATAGTTTGTGATCTAGGACATATTTTGTCTATTTTATGACCAATTTTGGCTCAAACCAGTAACTCAATACAAATTATTTTACTTCTCTCCAATGAAAATTTATTTTTAATGTTAAATGAAAGCCACATAGATGATTTCTCTCAAGTCTCAAATAGTCCCTTCAGCTTGATTTCACCCATTCCCGGCGCAGAAATACGCTATTATGCTCATCTTATTATCATCATTACAGGGGCAGCGGGAGCGTCGCTCGCTCCCATCACGGCCCTCTAATGCGAGGTCTAATGGTTCTGACCCATGCGGGACACAGGTGGTCTCCAGAACCTCTTTTGATTGGCTCCATTTATGAAGCCACTCTGGCGCCGGAGAGGCTAAGTGTTTGGAGAATGATCCATTCCCGGGGATCCGAAAAATCTTGGCCCTGTGACTGAGGCTTTGTTCTATCCAAATGCCACAATTAAAAAGGCTAATTCGGAGCGGGACCTCCTTCAAAACGGTTATTAGCACCAAAGGATCAAACTGTATGGGCCAAATAAATTACACCATAACCTGACTTTCCATTGAGGTGCAAACGTGACAATGTGCAGTCATGGGATCTATATTTGATCCAAACATTTTCGTAAAAGTAGGGATGCACCAAAGGAAGATTTTAGGCTAAAACTGAAAACCGAAAATGTGAAACGTTTGGCGAAAAAAACAAAACGTTCAATTATACAGTGATAAATAACTGGTACTACTAGATGCTATCCATCCATTATCTGCACCGCTTATCCTCATCCTTAGCCCATCCCAGCTATCTTTGAGCAGTGGGCAGGGGACACTCTGAACTGGTTGCCAGCCAGTCGCAGGGCACACAGAGACAGACAATTCTCATTCACACCCAGGGACAATTTGGACCGTCCAATTAACCTGACACACAAGTTTTTGGAATGTGGGAGGAAACCGGGGTGCCCGGAGGAAACCCACACAGGCACGGGGAAAACATGCAAACTTCACAGAGGAGGATCTGAACCCGTGACCTCAGAACTGTGCCGCCGACGTGCTAACCACTAACTCAACGTGCCGCTAACTAGATGCTAATCTTAAGTAATTATCTAAATGATTGCCGATACCTTATAAAAAAAACATTTTTTGACAGAAATTATGATTAGATTAAGAATTGTGAAGGTTAACATAGTGAAGGTTGTTTGCAATGAGATTAGACATGGCACTTTAGGATAAAAAAAAATGAGAAATAAGCAAACTTATTTACAATGTAGTGCTTATCAGTGCAATGAAAAGTAGTGCAATAACATTTAGCAACAAACGAAAAATCCCAAATAAGTCAAAAAAAAAAAGATATAAGTACCTCTGTCCGACAACAAAGTGATACAGAAGAAGTACAATATCTGAAAGGTTAAAAATGCAAACAACACATGCAGGTTTATTCAAATTTGAATAAAGTCATGATGAAAAATAAATAGTTTGTAACTGCTACATCGAACAGTCTCTCGCTTTTTCAAGTACAGTTTTGGGGATATAGAATTTAGTTTTTCAATGGTAATAGTGACAAGAAAACGGGAGAAGGGAACTAATGATGCCGATGATGATGTTGGGATAGTCAGCACAGTCTAATGCAAAATAAGTGTCACACTTGCCTATTCACCAAAGTAAAATAATCATAGTAAATCAAATTGTCTTTGCTGAGACTGTAGCTTAACCGATCGACTTTGAGTGCAAACTGACTGAATGTCGCAAAATTACAGTGCTACATATACTTACGAATCTCTCTATATACGAAAGCTTCAGGTTTGAAAGTACCTGAACGGGATAATATTGTCTCTAGTTAAAAATTCCCAAACTTAAACAAACAGGCTGTGTGTATCTCAGCATGCTTTTCATGTCACCGTCACAGAGACCACAAAGAGGAGGGGTTCCGGCAAGACGGCGGGGAGGAAGACGCAGCTATCAGTCAATCAGCCTGTATTAGAGATTTTTTTAGCAAAATTCCTTGAAGTCCTGGAATTTGTGGAAAGGAATCACCCAGAAAAATATACCAGTTGGGCTTTTGTTCGTAATGATGTCTGCCTTGCGCATTTTTGACAGACTAACAAAAGCAAACGTCATTGAATCAGTTTCTCAAGAAATAGGAAATACTTATTTTATTCTTTGTTTCTAGTTACATTAAATGCCTCTCGTTTTATGTTTATTGTGCAGTAATCTATATTTAACATGTTTGTTTTTCATGTTATTTTTCTCTTTTATGAATCGTTAAAAAAATATATACTGTGCTACGAATTAGCGCATTTGCATTTAAAATGCGTCCCTTCTTACAAATATTTCAGGTTACGAAGCTCCTCCCAGAATGAATTTAATTAGTAAGTAGAGGTATTACTGTATATGTTTACGGACAAAAACGTCTCAAATGTAATAAGTTAGCTCTATTGTGTTAGCATGTAAACCTTAGCCATAGCCTGGGTTGCAGAAAACAAAATCGAAATAACAAAAGCAACATAAGCAGCTTCGTCATGCATAAACTGCACCCCAAGTGAAAGCCAGCTTCGAACGACTTGCTTCATTTCTTATTCTTCACTTATATCTTGTTTTCTAGGATGACCATTTTTTTCTTAATGTAAGAAAAAATGTTTTATTTGGTAGATTATTTTCCTTATTTTTTGTTTTGTTTTTAAATATAAGTAAAATATATTCCTGCAAATGAGAACAATCCTCTACCTTCTGCTAGATAAAACAATTCTGCTTATTTTCAGTAGGTTTTTCCCTTTTTATTGGCAAACAACTTAAATGAGCAAAACAAATGTGGCAAAAATTCGATTTTTGTTGCGTAATGAATATTTACTAATATTAGCAAAAGTATATAAACGTGGGGTGTGTAGTTTGATGTGTCCTTAACAAGGTCAAAAGTTGAATACTTTACATTTTAAGTACGTGTTAATGATGCTCCACTGAGTTAAAATGTCCATATTTTTTTACACCGCGCCTATTTGCTTTTCGTACTTTAAGCAAAGCTGTTTGGGCTGCGGAAAAGATTAGGCAGGAGCCATTGTCGCTGCCGGGTTTGGAGAGTGACCACAGTTTTTTGTTAATGTAGCATGAAAAAGGTAAAAGTAAAAATATCTCTGTTTAAAGTATAGTCCAAACGCCTACCCAAAAGAAAAAAAAAAAGAGATTTTATGTAGATGCACATACTTGAACGTGCAACAAGGAGCTTGATAAAGGCTGCAATGATGACACAAGCCAGAAGATGGTGTCGGCGAATGGAAAAGTTTAAAATTCCATACAGCATCTTCTGCATCTCCTAAACAAGATGAATTATCTTATTTTAAACAATATTTATCTTAATTTATGAGTGAAGATTAGAAAAAACCCCACATAAATATGAAAAAAATTGGCTAAAATGAGCAACATTTTCTGTCTAAGGTATTTTTGCGGTGTACAGAATATTTCGTAAAATGAATAAAATTAACTAACATTTGCTAGATGGAATACATTTTCTTACCGGTATTTTAAGGACTGCTTCCCTTATTGCAGAAACACTATATTTTATTTTGAAATAAGTCAGATTATTCTACTGTTATTTTCCTTGTTATTCTTTTGCAGAGTATGACAAGCAATTGTTTGCAATTACTCCTGATATTTTAGTCCCGCATGCTACCTTCTTATGCATTGTCACACTGTTGGTTGGTTGCATTGCTACCACACTGCACAGCACACATTTATTATTCATGGCAATCAAATAAGTGAGCTGCTCAGGAGAAAGTTACTCTCTTCTTCTCTACTCGCCACCTGCACGGAATTGCTTCGGCGGCAGGAGAGCGTTCTGTGGAGAAGCCGTCGGCATCCGCCCGGTCGCCTTCACTGCCATCCCGCCTGCCCTTCCGCCTGCCCCCCTCCCCCATTTTGGGGAAATGAGCAATTCTCTCATTGTAATAATGCGCCTCTGTCATCTCCCCATTATCGGCGTGATAAAAGATGAAATATTCAGGGAGGCTGGCCTCCTAACCTGATCTGGGCGTGATATTGGGCCCGTAGAAAATGAGTTTTATCAGCTTTAATATACTCCTTGGCAGACTGACCCTTGAAATTAAACATTATTACAGAGCGGATATTTAAAAAAGCGGGGCCACAAATGACATCAGAATGAAAATATTAAGGAACATTACGGCTCCATCAAGTGGCGTTTTTTCCTCCCTGCTTTTCCCTCCTTTCATGCAACTGTGATGCTGTAGGTGTCATTCTTATGGTTGTGTGTGTGTCGTGAGCTGGCAGCAGAATAATAACAAATTCCGCCTGTCCCGCCCGCTTCATGCGTCTGAATAAACTAATTATGGCTCTACGCGCTCATCACAAGCGTTATTGAGAATGCACAGTGTGGGCGTGTGTGTAGGTGTGCATCTTTGTTTGCATGGCGAGAAAATGGTAATAGTGCACAATCAAACCAATGTTTGATGTGTACAAGACACATTGCAAGTGATACTCACGCCTGTGTACATTATATATACAGGACAGTAAGTGTTATGCATTTAGTGTTACCTCCTGCTAAATGCGAGTGCATGATTGGAGGAATACATTTCACATCGTTTGTATCTATTTAATCAGATTTTAGTTTCAATAAATTAGAACAAACCCCTCATTTGAAACCCGAAGCAAGGTTTAAAACCAAGAGGTTTGCTTGAGAACTAGACTAAAATTTGATATTTAACTTAAAACTACAACAAAAAAACTGTAGGGTCAACCATAACCCAGGATTGAGTCAAAAATGGACCAACTTGACCAATTTCCTCTGTTGTTGTGCAGTAACAAAATCAAATGTTTTAGCTTTTTGTTCATGAGAAATGTTTAAAATAACATCCCCCATCTTGGGTCCTCTTGTTTGGAACGACTCGAACAAATTGATCATTATTTTGCAAAATAACCCATGAAAATAGCTCAAATAGATAACATAATAGGTTGACCCCTAACCCACGGAAAAAAACCCCACCATAACTAAAACCCAACCCTGTTTGAAAAGGGTTATGACTATAAATATACGCAATGGGTATATAACATAGCGTAATGCTTTACTTTGGGAGAAAAAATAATCCTCCAACTTTAGACCAAAATACTGCTAAACAATCATTCGAAATTGGAATTTGAGAGGTAAGAAATTCTTGATTTTATTAACGGCAGGACAGTCTGTTGCTGCAATGAACAATCGTTGCTGTCCTGTAATGTCATTGATTAGTTGTAATTTTGTATGACTTTTTTACCAATTCTCGATTTTGCAAAATGTTCGCAGATCAGGACTGTGTGACATCCACTTAACAATTTGACATATTTATTTTTTTATTCAATTTTCCAGACTCATTTGCGGCAACAAGCGATTACATTATGATTCAATTAATGTGATTGAATAATCGATGTCCGATCATCGTCCAAAATATTAACACAGCGTATTACATAATATTCTAGAAAACAACCACACAGCTGCTCAAAATGTTAGACTTTTGACAAATAGTGACCAATGAGTTCCAAAGCCAGAAAAAAATTTCAACATACATTAGTTTTCTAGAATCAAGACAGAAATTCGCAAATGTTTACTTTCACAAAACTAAAATCTGACGATTTACAGTTTCCAATCCCTGAGTTATCCAAACAATGAATCATTTGGTTGCTAACCTATATTCTGTCTGGTGAATGGGTAAGTGAAATGCTCTGCCCATTGAGATACGATCTGCAACCTCAGTGGAAGTGTTTACATCTAGACTTAAGACACACTTCTATTCTATAGCTTGCGATTGATGCAGACCTCATACTTTTCTTTTCCTGTCCTTTCCTGGCTGCTGGCTAAATACCTGGATGGGTCAGCGGACCAGCATCCGGGACCTGAAACATGCCATCATCGAGCAGCCGGCTGTGATAGGAAGCTGCGTCATTGCTGTCTTAGACTTCTTGAGCAATTCTACATATTATCAATGTTTATTGTTGATGTCTATTGCAGCCTGGCCATCCCAAAATGAGGATTACCTCTTGTGTGGCCCCTTCTCAAGGATTGTTATTTTTCTCATAAAACCTAAAATCCTCTTATGTATAATGTCCTTCTCCAAAGTAGAGAAAGTTGAGTTAGTTGAGTAAAGTGTGTATATATTTGTGATGGACCGCCTTTAGTTGTGTACGGGTGACACTATCAAAGAGAGATGCGATTTGAATAGATTTCCCAGGAAGTGCGTCCTTGGGGCGGTGGGAGTCGGATGAGTAAGGAGTGTCCCCGAGGAACGAATTAAAACTTAACTTTTGGTGACTGGGAAAATAAAATGGCAGTACGCTACACGGCCTCCCCAATAGCACAATGTTTTTTATCGTCTAAACAAATTACTCCAATGACTAATGTCTCTCAGTTTTGTTCACACGTGTGCACTTTTCACAAACCAAGTTTACTTTAATCAGGATTAGGGTTTGAAAATTAGCGTTGGGACCCTTTTTTACTCAAAGAGCCATAAAAGCAAAATATTTTTATTTCATTTTGGGAAAGAGCCACACCGTATATTCATCCATCCATTATCTGCACCGCTTATCCTCAGGAGGGTTGCGGGGGTGCTGGAGCCCATCCAAGCTATCTTCGGGCAGTGGGCAGGGGACACCTTGAACTGGTTGCCTGCCAAGTCACAGGGCACACAGAGACAGACAACTCACTCGCTCATTAAGACCCAGGTACAATTCAGACTGGCCGATAAACCTGACAAGCATCTTTTTGGAATGTGGGAGGAAACCGGAGTGCCCGGAAGAAACCCACGCAAACAAGGAGAGAACATGCAAACTCCACACAGCAAGGTTCAATATCATGACCTCAGAGCTGTGCCGCACACATGCTAACCACTGCGCCGCCGTGCTGTCCCATATATTGAGACAAAATTCAATAAAACCGCGAAACCCACTTTCCAGACAAAAGCTTATTCATCAGCAAATTTTATTTTGCTGAGTGACATTTGACAATTTGATAAAATTAATGAAATAAGACTAATGCCAGAGCCTGCGTCCAAAATTTCAACAAATATTCCACTTTAAAAGTTTCTTCCTCCTGCAATTACTTAAAATCGTTCAGGCCCATTTGACCTTCACTTTTTTTTCATAAATAATGGATTCCAGACAAGGTTCACGCAGTTATTTGTAAAAACGTCACAAAATTCTGCAAACGAGGACATACCGTGCAGGATGAGACAGGAGGGAGTGCTTAGGCTATTTGCATAGCTCCACCCATCCTTACCGCTCACCCAATCAAATTGCTATGTGGGCTCTTCTAGCGTTTATGTGTTTTTTTTTTATCATAAGGTGCCTTTACAGTGAACACGGATTATTTAGTGAGCTACCATATAAAGGATTACTTTATGATGTACAGCCAAAACAAGTTTTATTTGTGTGATGCCTTGACTGTAAAAAGTCGTAAAAAAATTGCTCTATTCATACTGGACAGTACCATCAATAGCTTATGGATTGGCCCGTCTTTTCAGGCTCTACATTAGACTTTGCTCACTCAAATGTAGAACATCACAAATATGTTAAGGAACAATATATGGCTATAGGGTTTCAAGAAAAAGACAGGGCTTTCATTGAGTGTTGCAAACTGGGATTTCAAGCAGATCAAACTGGTATCACTAGGCTTTCCAATTTTTTTTAAAAGATGGAAATAAGCAAATACATTTCAAACTAGGATAGGTATTTAAGTTAATATTTAGTCCCAGATTTTCCTTTGTGTTTCGAGCTAGATGTGGGTTCAATCGCAAAAGATAAGGTCCTCGCACCCGGTGTGCGATATGTCAAATTCAAGGCCCACAGGCTAAATATGGAAATTCTTTATCATACACCAAGAATCTTTGTGTATTTTTTTCACTGTACATTTCTTCTCCTTCAAGAAAGTGTTGTTTCTGGGGAATAGTATTTTTTTTCCATTTTATTTTTGCATCTCAATAGATTTATGTTTTTAAAAATACTTCAAGAAAATCATTGTTTTTTTTTCTTGGAAGTCAATTCAGCCTATTTTTCTAAAATAGAAAAATGTAGTTTGTTTACAATGATTAAATATAGCAGGAAGAGCTGCAGTGGCAGCTTTTAGCATCAAGCCACTCAATTGAAATAAAAAGAAAATTGAAAATCAATACATATAATGCACTGCTAAATAATCCTTTCTTTCTTTTTTCAAGTAGTGAGCACCTATTCAGCTTAAGCGCATAGCTGTTACCTTTGAATAGTGTTTGCATCGTCTAGCATTACTTTAGGGATGTTAGCAGCTGACATCTTAAACGCTCTCTCTAGCTTAAAAAGTTGTTAGCTTTGACTAGCACAACATTAGCAACTAGTATTAGCAGCTTCTTTCATTTAATGTTTCTGTTATGGGGATTTTTATAACAAGGAATTACTTTTTTGCCTGTCAAAAATGAAAGATTACCGATAGAGCCATCAGAAAATGTTGGTTTATTGTTTTGTATTAGAATTTACACTATGTTCAATGAGGTTCTCTAGACAACTAGAGCATCCTGACCAGCTGTATCTCTGTGTGGTGTGGAGGCTGCAATGCCTCGGACTGGGGTAGTGTGAGGAGGGTGATGAGGACAGCAGAGAAAATCATTGGGACTTCTCTCCCCTCCATTCAGGACATTGGCCAGAAGCGCTGCCTATCCCGAGCCAAGAACATCATTAGGGACCTCTCTCACCCCATCATGGACTGTTCACTCCGCTAGCCTCTGGGAAGAGGTACTGCAGTGTGCGGTGCAGGACCACCAGGTTCTGCAATAGTTTTGTCCCACTGGCCATTAGACTGTTAAATGGTCAATCACACACATAGTAAGTCTACACTGCTGCTAATCTGTACATCTGTTTGTCTGTTTTGTTTTTTTGCACTAGTAGGAGTTCTTTATACCTAGCCACTCCTTTGCACATCTGTTATCCTCTGCACTATCGTACTACAGTGTTATTGTTACTGTACAGTGACTTGTTTACCTGACTGCCCATTTTGCACATCTGGTTAGCTGCTACTCTTTCACTCTTTGCACTATTGTATAATACTATACATAGCCATAATTATTTAGTATATTATTAGTACTTCAATACTCCAACTCAATACAACATTTTATCTATATCTGTACATTCAAGGAAACTGTGCGGGTCAGATGTATCGACATTTCGTTCTGTATACACGTGTACTAGAATGACAATAAAGTATATCTGAATCTGAATCTGAATACTAGCGTAGTTTTAGAACCGTTTATTGTTCTATTAGTTTGGCCTTGATTTGAATAATGGACAAAAATGCATGAACTATCATACCAATGTTATTTTTTATAAATAGTCATAGGTTGATAAATTTGTACTTCTCTTACGTAGCGGAATTTAGTGGTCCCCGCTGTGTTTGTCTGTCATCTTGCTGCGAGGCTGTGCTAATTTTGCACTGTTTTTTGTTCGAAAATACAGTGCCATCTAGTGGTCAAATATTACAACATGTACCTTGAAGGAATTTTGGTTTTAATACAATTAATGTTGTAAAGTAAATTAAGGTCAAAAAGGAAAATGTTTTTTATGAAAGGTAATGGTTTCAAATTTGGGTTTCTCAAAGTATGTATTCAAATCAGGGTTACAGTTTTAATTCCATCTGTCTCATATGTGTTAACGAAGAGTCCGGTTTGGGCTCTAAATTGAATTTCTGGAGCAAAATCATGGGGACTAAAAAATAATTTACTGCATTTCCAAAAGACAGGGTTACATAATAGCATTTATGGCAATTTGCCATTTTTTCGGATGCCGGGCAAAGGCGTAAAAAGCGGGATCAAAGCAGGAAAAAAAAACAAGGGAAAGCGAAAAAGCGGGATCTACACGGCAGGGGTTTGCTGCCACGAGGGGGAAAAACACAGCAGAGGGATAATGGTTTTCTCCAATCCAATCCCCTACCCCCGTCTTTCTTTCCCTGCCACTTGATTCATTATGCTGATATACACACTATTTGCTTCCAGAGCGAGCCCCCCCTTTCCTTTTCGTAAAGCGCAAACACACATTCTCACACACACAAGCACAGAAAGACACGGTAAGGTGCCGCATCGGCTGCCATAAATATCGCAAACGACACAGCCCGGCAGCTGAGCAAGGTCAGCCCAGGCCCGAGATGACGGTGCCGTGGGCGCTGCACCCAGCTCTTATTAGGAATGCACACGGAAAGCTCATTAGGACGGACCCCTGACACCACCCCCCTCCTACCCCCAACACACCTCCCCGCCACCTCTCTCCAGCACACACACACACACACACACACATA
Organism: Urocampus carinirostris; assembly: GCF_059441175.1. NCBI lineage: Eukaryota > Metazoa > Chordata > Actinopteri > Syngnathiformes > Syngnathidae > Urocampus > Urocampus carinirostris. Next base: position 52,067,635 of record NC_142350.1, read on the forward strand.
TAAACATATATAAACATTGATCCATTTACTGTTTAATTGCAAAGCTGCACTCTACTTTTACGCCGTTTTTCTTTGATTTACGGTCTGGCTGCCTGGCGGTGCCATTTTGGCCCTTTGAAGCCAAAGAGGTTTTATATTATTCCTAAATCTGTATATTAAGTATGTTTAAGTTTGATTTATGTGTAATCATTTCCATGGTAAAACAATAAAAAAAATGGGCAGGTAATATTAAGAAATATTTGAAAAAAAAGAGATGGAATGTATTTAAAAGGGAGAGATTTCGAAAGGAAAAAACATGCGTTTTTACCTCACATGAAGCAATAAAGAAGCATTATTTTTTAATTGAATTGAATTGTCTTTATTTTCATTGATTCAAAGGTGGCGAACATTGTTTGCAAGGAGATTAGAACCGGAAAAAAGACTTAAAGGAGAAATATAAGATGAAGAAATGTCACAATATAAAAGCAAAAATACAAAGTAATGCTTGGAGACTGGCCTTAGTTGCAATAATAATAATAATAATAATAATATTAGTGCAATAAGGAAATAAAGCTTTGTAACAATGAAAAGTAGCGCAATCACACTTTAGCAGTGACAAAAATTCCCCCAAAAGTCGATAAATAAGATAGGAGTACCCATTTTCCAACCCAACAGGAAATATATTAATTGTTCACATTTTTCACACTTGTTTAGGGTGGTCATGGCCCTGTGGAAGAATAGGTAGAGAAAATGCTTCCGTAACAGAATTTAGTTTAGGGAACAATAGTCTCATTGTATATTTACGAATTTATATTATAAAATATATGATGTAAGTCTGTTCATTAAACCCCTTTTATCCAATTGTTGAAACATCTGAAACTATGTGATAAACGGAAAAATTAAAAACCAGTAAAAATAAATTAATATACTGTATCAGAATGTTTATGTTCTTGTTAAACAGGTTGCCTAAAAATATATTCCTGTTCCTTATGTTGTTTAAAATGGTGTAAATTGTGTTATTTTGTAACAAAAGTATGGAGAGAAATGATGCAGAGAAAATAAGACGCGTCTTCTTTCCTCTCCTATTCATCCCGTTTTAAAAATGAATTGTATTATTGTTTTTAAGTTTGACAAAAAACTAAAATAAATCAAATCGAATAAAAAGAAAGGGAGTTATAAAATATTTTCCAGGTTCCAAGAAGCAACAATCCACTGTGGTACAGGTTTGTGGTTGTGACTGTATACCTTCTTTATCTGTGTAGCAAATATGTATGTTTGAAAACTCATACCAGGCATCAATATCGGGGTAGATACCAGTCTGAGCTGTCAATATCAGTGGATATAAGTTGCCGATATCAGTTTTAGCATCGGCTGCCCCTAGTGTATTAAAATCATTATTAAAATTTATTTTTTAATAATTTCAAGCATTTGTAGATTAACATATTTTGTGATTTATAGATTTTTGCAATTGTCATTTGAGTGTGTAATTTAAAATATTAGTGATTCCTGTAGCTGATATTGGTTATTATTAGTACTATCACTCTTAAAATGTATCGCACATCCCAATCATTCTATTTACGAGAGTGGTCGATACTAGTATTTGCCTCAGCTGTCTTCTGGAAACCGTTTTATAATCAGCAAATGAAGAAAACATTGTTGTTCATTTCCTGCATTTTACATAAATTATTTTTTGCGATTTATTGATTTTCTTAAATGTGTGTAATTTTAAATTCTAGTAGTATTCTTATAGGTTGCACTATAAAAAGTAACGAACATCCCAAGTTGATAGCTAAGTATTTATATGTGTGTCCATGTGTTTGTGTGCGTGTTAGTGCATCAAGTGCACACAACTGTTACTGTAAATAAAATCACATTCTTTTCTTGGAGTCACTAGGGTTGTTAGAAGTGTGTCCCCGTTTGTGTGAGTGCAGACTTGTGAACATAGAGTGATTGGCCCATGCCCTGGACACGCCTGAGAGCTTCTGTGAGTGTTGCACCCCCCTAAAATCCAACCTCCCCTTGTACACTCCTTGATCAAACACATGCTGTGACACACACACACTCGGAGTCTGACTCTGTGACCTTTTCATTTTTCGTTTTCAATACATTTCTTATTTGATCTTCAAGTTACAATCCTAGAGCGGTTGATTCAATATATTAATTTTATTCCTAATGCTGCTTCTAGGTTAAGAACTTGTTTGATCCCAGAGGAGATTTGGGGTGAAAATTTGGGAGCAGCTTCGCCACAGCCCTCCTACCCTCCATGCCCTTCGTTGCCATGACTTGTCCCATACAAAATGCATTGGATACTGATTGTCCCCCTGACAAAAAAACGATGCCAACCTCCTCCTTGAGCATCCCTCCTGCCCGGCAATGGGGGTGGTTGGGGGGTCGATGTCAGTCTGGCAGGCCCCGGGGCCCGTCAGGCGACTAGCGGGCTGTGACGGGCAGCAGCCTCACGTCCCTCTCCCCGCAGTCTGGCGCCTGCTGGGCCCAGCTTGCCAAAGTGACCTCCCTCAAACTGTGAGTGGGTGTGAGGGAGAGTCCAAGAAAATGATCAAAAAATAAACTAAAAATTAATTTGCATTCAGGAACCTCAAAGTCTGCTAACTGGACAGCGTGATGAGAAATCAGAATAAAATGTGGTTATTTAACAGACACCACAACAACATGCAAGGTGTACTGAGAATAGTTAAAAAAGGAAATGAAGGGTCAACATGCATTTGGCACCATGTACTGTGTGTATGCTATTGTTACTATTGTAATCCCTCGCTTTAATGCGGTTCACTTTTTACAGTTTTGCTGTTTCACAGATTTTCATCATACATTGTGCTCTGCATTCTGATAGACCAAACAGCCCGTATTAGTAAAATAATTTAACAAAAAATTATTCTACCTTACCTTTATTTGTCGAACAAATGCATGAGCCTGTAAAAAGGTTGCGTTTTTGGTTTCAGTTTGTAATAAAGAATTTCATTGTATAACAATTGTAAAAAAATGGAACATAACCCCAATGACAAACAAGGGATTACTGTACTCTTGAATAAATCTAAAAAACAATTATTCGCAATTCTCCAATGTTTTTTTTTTGTTGTCTTCTATCCTTAATTTGAAAAGAGCATTCGATAGCTCAGGAGGTAGAGCGCTCGTCTTGGGATCAAGGGATCCCAGTTCGAATCCCGGCTCGTCCGTGTTACATGTCAAAGTGTCCTTGGGTAAGACACTGAACCCCTGATACCCCCAATAAGCAGGTTAGCGCCTTACATGGCTGCATGGCCGCTATTGGGAAATGTGAAGCACACTGTAAAGCGCTTTGGGAAGTCATTGACTTGGAAAGCGCTATATAAATGCAGATCAAGAAAAAAAGGGAGTGACATTAATGCACACCTTTAGTAACATGTTCGTTTTACACAAAATCTCACCTGAAAATCGATAACAAATCTATATCGGAGCCATTTTTGCCACTATTCATCTCAACTTGAAGATCATTAGACATTGCTACTCGTAAAAAGAAATAAATAAAAGGAAATTACATGCATATCTGTTTTTTGGCACGATGTAAGTTTGCTACCCTTGACAATGCATAGAAGCAAACAAAAACTGTTGATCACTAAACTAAAGTGAAGCATTTTTCTTGTCATTCTCCAAGAGTTTCAAACTCCTTTGGATGAAAAAGGAAATTAAGTAAGAATTGGATTTTGACACCAAGTGAGTATGCCATCCTTAACTATAGAAAAAAGTTAACAAAAATGTTGGATAACAAAACAAAATTTGGAGATTTTGGTTGTCATTATTGAGGAAAATGAGGCACTCCTCCTCATGATCGTTTTCCTGCTGGTTTCCTGACTACTTGAATCAGCGACAAGTCGAAAATGACCAAAGTTCTATGAAGATTTAGCATGAAGAGCATGAGTAAACCTGGACACAAGCAGACATTCAAAAAGGAGAAGGACATGATGCTATTATCAAGGAGAAAAACAGTCAACTCTGTATAAATGTATATGGATCATTATAAAACTGGTCATGGAATGATTGAGTAACCGATGAAGGTCAAGACGCTCTGATTGGGAAAATTTGGTGATGTGCTGAGATCGGAATTTTCTCTTGATGAAAATGCTAAACAGCCACATCTCGTATGTAATAGTCTTCCGCCAGTAAACGGGGTTGATTTTTGTCGAAATTCTTTAAGATCACAGGTGACTTTTCCGCCTCTCTTTCACCAGCATTTCACAGTTCACGGATCCTTAATCGCCTGGGTCATCGGGGCACCACCGGGTACGCAATTCTGGACAGCTTTTTTCACAGCGTCTTGTCCTGTTTTTGGTTCATGGCAAAGTTGGCAACAATACATTCCTTAATGTTGTCGGCCTAGCTCTTTTTCAGTCTTCCTCTCCTCTTGCCCTCTTGGAATGTGCCCTAGAGAATAATCTTGGTCTGTTCTGATGATCTTGTGACGTGACCATACCACTGAAGTTTTCATCAGTGCCCAGTTGACCGCAGTTCTTCGTAAATCCAATGTGCTCTCTGATGGTTTTGCGCACCGTTTCATTCGTCACAAGGGCTATGTATTTGATGCCTAGAGGTTTTCTGTAGCATTGATACTCCATGGATTTGGATTTTTCTTTCCAGCTTTGCAAGAGCAGAGAAAGATGGAAGTAAACAGCGCTTTCATGAGTTTGATCGTTGATGTCATTGCTATGTTCTTGTCTTGGGCTAAAATCTGGATAGTGAGGCTGTGGTTTGAGTTATCCCTTCCATTATTTCTTGTTCTGACCACTCATCTGATATGACAGCTTCAAGATATTAAAATTTAGTGACAGCATTTAATAAATATTCTTCCCTAATACTATGAGAAATGATCAAGGAACAGATACACTGAACTTTCAGAGAGAAATTAATAGAAATAAAAAGGAAATTATGTGAAAATACACGTTTGACACTGAGCAAGTCAATGTGGTAGAAAGGTGCCATTCCAGTGGTAAAACCATAACTTCATCGCCCGACTTCAACCCTGCGACAACACTGAGGCGGAGCTTTATCGTTTCCGCCTTCCTTTCCTGACTTCTTCGCACCCAGTTGGAGCACTCTTTGCATCCCTTTCTGAGACCTCCGCCTCCCCTTCTCCGGTGCCCCGCCTCCATCCTCAGCCCCACGGAGATGCGTCGGGGTCAGGGAATATGGGGAGAGGAACAGAGGGAGGCCGCACTCCAACACTTGAAAGGAATTCTAATGAGGGCGGCAGCACAGTCGCTCTGCCTATTCCCACGACAACGGGCCCCAAACAAATAGCTGCATTTGAAGTCCCCTCGTTTTGTGGCTTTGAAAATGTCGCAAGCTTGTTGTTGTTGTTTTGTTGACTGTGTGTGCGCGTTTGAGTGTGTTTGCCTACCTTCCTCAGAAGAGACGGTCCCGGGAGCCAAATAGATGTAATTATTGGATGCTACGACCAGACTTCATTAGTATTATTAAAAAAAATGTAATTTGGTAATTACTGCAGTCCAGTTGTGTGTTTGCACTTGAATTCCCATAATTTTCAAAGAGATGATTAGAAAATGTTGACATAAAATCCAAGTACTTAATACTGATTTTTATTGCATTATTTTCTTATTACTTTAAAAGACTCCAATATAATATCCTATATGACTTTTTCACTTGGCAGCACGGCAGCACAGTGGTTAGCATAGTTCTGAGGTCATGTGATTAATTTCAGCTGTCAGCCATCCTGTGTGGAGTTTGCATGTTCTCCCCGTGCTTGCGTGGGTTTCCTCCAAGCACTCCGGTTTCCTCCCACATCCCAAAAACATGCAGGTCAGGTTAATTGGCCGGTCCGAATTGTCCCTACGTGTGAATGAGCAAGTGAGTTGTCTGTCTCCGTGTGCCGTGGGACTGGCCGGCAATCAGTTCAGGGTTTCCCCTGTCTGCTGCCCACTGCTCGAGGATAGCTGGGATGGGCTCCAGCAGCCCCGCAACCCTACTGTGGATAAGCGGTGCAGATAATGAATGGATGGACTTTCTCATTTCCAATACAACAGAGACGCAACCTGGATTTCTGCTCACCTTACACAATGTTGACTATTTTTTTTTTTGCACTATGATGACTATTTTTTGCACCAAATGCACATGTTGACTATTTTTTGCACTATGATGACTATTTTTGCACCAAATGCATACTTGCACAAACCCTTACGATACCAAACTGTATTACAATACCAAACTGTATGTAACATCCTACATGCCGACATTTTTTGTGTAAATATTGTGTAAATTATAACTATAACCTTATCCTCCTTGTTTTATAACCTTATCTTCTCTGTTCCTTTATCTTCTTGGCTTTTTTACCTCACTGTGAATGTGTAAAACTGGAGTGTCATGCCCAATTTCGTTGTCACAATATGTTAACCCATTTTGTAACAACGACAATAAAGGTATATTCTATTCTATTCTATTCTATTCTATTCTATTCTATTCTATTCTATTCTATTCTATTCTATTCTATTCTATTCTATTATATTGTTGCACCATTCAGATACTGAATTAGCAAATCCAACATGAACAAACGTTATACCTGCAGTTTGTAACGATTTTGTCATTGTCAAAACAAGATTAGTCAAAGAAGTGTGCATTTTATGGTTCAGGTTCTTCGAATTGATTCATAAAATTAGCAAACTTTGTATTAGTCCCGATCTTCCTGATTCAGGTTATCCACAGCCAACGGAATAAACTAGTTCAACACTCCACTTATTGAAACATGAATATTTTGTTTGTTTGTTTGTTTGTACATGATTCAATTGTTTGTTTGTTTGTACATGATTCAAATTGAATCTTTTCTTCCGGCGCCGTCACGAATGGCAGCCACTCCAGCAGCTCCCGTGTTATTTTCGATTGTTCTCGATTGTTCTCAGCTCAGGGATGCTGCTGGAAATGTGAATTTCCCTTCGGGGATGAAAATAGTATCTATCTATCTATCTATCTATCTATCTATCTATCTATCTATCTATCTATCTATCTATCTATCTATCTATCTATCTATCTATCTATCTATCTATCTATCTATCTATCTATCTATCTATCTATCTATCTATCTATCTATCTATCTATCTATCTATCTATCTATCTATCTATCTATCTATCTATCTATCTATCTATCTATCTATCTATCTATCTATCTATCTATCTATCTATCTATCTATCTATCTATCTATCTATCTATCTATCAATCAGATGCACAGTTGTACATAGACCTGGAATAGACTGATTGTGTATGAGCCCAAATAAGGGAGATTTAGGTTGAGGGTTTGTCCAATATTGAATATCAATCTCAAAACTCTGGACACCACTATATTCTTTGTTGTTATAGAAGTAAAATATATCAGAGGGAAGCAACTCCAGCATTAGCTAGATTACAGTTGTTTTGATAGTACCACAAATAAGAGTGCCTTACATTTAGGTAGTTGAATCATTTTGTCTTAAAAATCAAATGAGCAGTAATTTAGCTTTTTTTTAAGTGGGGCGTTACCCTAACATATTCATTTACAAATACTCCAAGTAGTAGTTTATTTAACTACAGAAATTACCAAAATGTTTTTTTTACCATCATTCATTGTTCTTTACCTCTATAGATGAAATGGTTTTCCTCATAAAACCTGCTAAGCCTTGTGGTCAGGGTTGGGCTGGACTGGGAATGCATGTCAAATCTAGCACAACAAATTGTGGTATACGATATATTGTATGTCACTTGTATTTTAAAATGTATTTTGAGTGTTAAAAAGGGTAGGGGGTTGTTGATGTGGTGGGGCACCAGGCTTAAGGAACACTGGGGAAAACCTCAGGAATTTGGACAAATCTTATGAGCTTTTGCACCTTTTTAGTCGGCAAATTTATTTCTATCTTTTTATTTTTATTATTTTGGCAATATAGCATACAAGGTTTTCCTCTTCCTCGGGGGGGGGGGGGCGCTTGTGCATGAAAGAAAATAATCGAGAAGCACGGCTTTAGAGGAAAACAAAGTGGCTGGTAAAGAAAAAGACAAGTATTTTACTTGGCTGTCTGTATTAATATTTATGAATCCTACAATCTCCAGTCCCTTCTGTTCATGTGCATGTTTTTTGACAGCCTCGGACACGTGTCCGACAGACCACCCCCAACTGAACCTAAATGTGTTTTATTTGTCTGTCCAGCAAGGCGGCCACTTGGAAAATTACCCATCCCCAAATTGTTTGGCGAGCGTCGGTGGTGTCGGGAGCTTGTCCGGCCCTTCCCTAGTTGCGGCATGTAAAGAGTAAATAATAAACAAGTGCTAATGCATTATTAACGGAATCACTTTCAGCAAGTGGGACGGTTTGAAAAGTATTCCCCCTCGTGACAGCCCCTCCCGACTCTCATTCTCAAACTTATTAGGGCTTGCTCAAAAATAAAAATGTATATACATCGGGATATTCGTCTCATCTTTGTTATGGTAACCTAAGCATGCTATGAATGCAATACATAAAAATTGACATTCATAAAGAAAATAAGTTTTTGCTAAATAACAGGCAATTATGTACTATCACTATTCATTTTTAAAACTAGCTGAAGTAAATGGAAGGAGATTAAGAGCAGAAGTAAATGGAGACAAAGAGGAAAGGCCGTGATTGACGTGGATGGATGGTATTATGAGTGCACTGCAGGAAAGAGGTCTAAATGTAGTGGAAGCTAGAGCAAGATCTTGTTAGCGATAAGAATGAGTGGAGAGGTGTTGTGAAAGGATATTTGGATGTTTGGACATGTTTTAAGGGATGGGCAGGGCACCGGTATGATGCGGCAGGGGTAAACCAGTGAAAGCTGTCGGGCCCTACTGCTGAAAAGAAGAGTGTGCTGTGTCACCCTGACCCGAGCGACATGGTACTTTTCTTTAAAATATTTTTGTTATCATAATTAAATATTTTTATATTTTTAATTAAAATCAAAATGTCCTTTTCGCCAATGGCCTTTTTATTTCATATTGCCATTTTTTAAGAGGACTCATGCTCTATATCAAAGTTGGTGAGTTGTACTGTGCTCGATCCTTAAAATCAGTTGATTTCCTTAGAGATTGGTTATGTCTGGACTGTAGCCCCAGCTGTATGCTTGTCACAGTTTTTTGTTAATGTCGCATTAAAATTGTAAAAGTAAGAAAAGGCCTATTTCAAGTACAGTCCAAACACAAACCCAAACACCCAAAAACACTAAAAATGAAGAGTTTATTCAAGTGCATTCTAAGAAATGCACGTACTTGCACGTGCAACATACCTGTAAGGCACTTGACGCAGGCGGCAATGATGGAAAAAGCCAGATTCAGATTCAGATCTACTTTATTGTCATTCTAGTACACGTGTATACAGAACGAAATGTCGATACATCTGACCCGCACAGTTTCCTCGAATGTACAGATATAAGTAAAAGTTGTATTGTATTATGGCTACGTATAGTATTTTACCATAGTGCTGATAGTGCAAGAGGAGTAGCTAACCAGATGTGCAAAATGGGCATTCAGGTTAACAAGTCAGGTAAACAGTAACGTTAACACTGTAACAATAACGCTGTAAGTACAATAGTGCAGAGAGCAAATGTGCAAGGAGTGGCAAGCTATAAAGGATGACGTCAGCGAGTAAAAAAGCATTTCTGTACAGCAACTTTAACTGATACGTTTTAAAGAATAGTTAGGCGCATATTTTATAACTCACACGTTTCACTTACACAGCAGCTAAAATCATTGGTCTACCCACACCCAAACTATCAGACTTAAGTAACAGGTCCATCATCTGACTGGCGAACAATAGTCCAGGATATCACTCACCCACTACACCATTACTCTCCCCACTAGCATTAGGGCGCAGATACAGGACAATAGGATTAAGGGGAACCCACCACAGGAAAAGCCTGATCCCGCTGCCATCACAATTCTAAACAGGGCTCTCTGACCCATCTAGCTATTTTCCTCATTGTCCCATTGGCATATATGTGTTTCATCCTGCTGTTTTTGTAATGTAAGGCCTGTTGTTTTCCCCGAGTGTAGTTGCTGGAACTGAATTTCCTTAAGGCGACCAATAAATTAAATCCTATCTAATAATGACATAAAAAGTCAATAGCCGTAAATAATAGTTGCTTGTTATTTAGCAAAATTTCTATTTATTATGTTTTGACATTCATGCGCTTCTATACATAGTTGCATGGCCTAGGTTTATTGGACTGCATTCCATAATTCCTTATATTTTTATTTTTACTACACTTTTTCACTAATGCTCTCCACATAACATTCCCTCTGAAATGATCAAGCGCAGTTTCCCGACTTGTTCCGTCTTACCGTCGGTTGTGTATATAAAATTAGGCGCTAGCACGTGGAGTGTTCCCGCGCAAACACAAACCCGTTGCTGAGCGCATAAACGGAATATTTTCCTCTAGCGGCTTATTGAGCAGCATAATTACGTGGCACATATCGAATTCCGCTAATGCGCCAAAGGTAGCCGTTATTTAATACGGCCAGCTCCCTAGAGGTGGGCTCGGGGAGGGTGATTTGGAGCACACGTCTTCTCGCTGTATAGCCGCCGTAGAAATATGTCACTTGTAAATGTGGCCCCAGCTTACCTGCGACCCCCAGTCGTAATTCTGCGACAGTCCCCCCTCAACCAAATGTGATTATTTGGCCTTCAGCATGCTATATATTGGCACGCTGACTTGTTCATTTCCAGGTATAAAGCATTCCTGCTTTTGAGGGACATTGATAAGAGATGCCAACCCCGAAGGCTCTTGGAAAATCAGTTGAGTTTACCGCTGTCTAATAAAGCCTCCCCACACACTTTATTATCCGGATTAACTTTTGGATCTGAAATTTTACTAGGAACACTTAAAATACTTGGGTCGAAAATTGGGCCTACTTGGATTAATTTGACGTTTCTTTTCTAGGTCGTTTTACACAAAATGATCCAATGCACGGGTTGTTCAGAAGCAGGATGACACAGACTGTTTAGTATATAGGAACCGTTTTTGAGGGATGTAATTTTAAACAAAAGTACTCTTATTTTGTAAGATTGTCTTGCACAAAAAAACTACGACAACACAATCTTTGGAGGTGTGATGGATTGCCTCCTTGACAGGGCAACATTTTTTAAAAAAAGGACATCATGTTGTGCGTTTTAAACAAAGTTACCAAATTTATATGAAAAATGAGGCTTGTTCAAAAGATACGATTTTTTTCAAGGTTGTGTGGAACAAAAAAAAACAGTGTTGTGCTATTTTAAATAAACCGAATCATTTTGTTGTGTATTTTAAACAACCAATTTGTGGTAGGTTGTTTGGATTTGATTTTGACCCAAACTCGATTATTTTTCATATTAGAGTGATGTGGGTTTTATGTCATTTCTGAGACTATTGACAACAGTTTATTAGATGGACCACTGAAAAAGAATTATTCTACAAATAATCGGCTGTCAAATTAATTTTTGTTGGTAATTGGTTGTGGTTAAAGACATGTTATATGCTTGTTTACATTCCTGTGATAGAACCTGTGATATATGAAATATGTACAGTAGAACGCTTTGTTTTCATTTTACAATTAAATAAGCTATTAAACATTGAAACCAAAGAACAAACCATTTTTACCGACTGCAGGATTTGTTTAACAGATACAAGTGCTTTACAAATAACTATGCTGATAATTGTAATCATTGTAATCAGGAAGAGAAGCAGATACTGTTTAGCCAATCACAACGCAGAACACAATGCATAATTCAAATAAATAAATTAGCGAGACCATAAAAAGTGAACCTTCTTATCGCAGGGGTTCACCTTACATCCAAAGTAGCAACCTCCATCAATGTCAATTATAAAGTGCTCGGTTAAACTGTCTCTGGAGTAACAGTTCATTGCTCTTTTGAGAAAATTGATGTGTTTGTATATTTTCCACATGTTCCAGTCCAAACAAATACCCAAATTGCAGTTAATTTGTTTTCAAAGCGACAGACAACATCAATATAACTCAACCTATCATATTTTATTTAAAAGCATAATTTGATGAAGTATTAGTAGACCTTTGATTTCTTGAAAAGAGTGGCATTATTACAAATGTTTCTAGTCAGTTGTAATGTAATCGTTGTTCTGTGATCCTTTGGGATGAAGGCTTTTTTCTTCTTCTATATTGTGCCTTGTTCAAATCATGGACTAAAATAAGAAGAGATTAGGGGCGGGTATGTCTAATTTTCATGAAGGAACAATCACCATGTTTAGCCTTAGGGCTTGTTCTGTACATCATTGATGTGCCTATGGAGGGTAATACTGGCCTGCTCCTGAAGATGGCAGCCAAAACCTTAGTCAAGTGAATTTTCAGGCTCCACCTTTTTTTTCTTTCTTTTTACCCCCAAGCCATGTTCTTTCATAGGTCAAATGTGTTTTTATATTTATTGTAGGATCAGGCTTCAAGCTGCCTATGTGTTTGTTTCACTTAAACACAGAAGTCAAGATCGAAAAATGTACATTTATGCCGTGTCATGTTTAACAAGAATGAATTCTCAACCTATTGTGAGAGCAAGCAAGATAAATGAAGGGCAGAAATTGAGTGAAGTAGTTGGAATGTGTTTATTTTCAGTCTTTTTAGCATGATAGAATGCACTGTTAAACATACAAACCAATACGTTTTAGAGGTTTTGCATACGTTAGAGAACTATGTATTCTATTTTCAAAGGGAGAGGAGAAATAGATTACAAATTGACTATTTTAGAGGGAAGGTGGGATTTATGTTCATTATTTGTTGATTTCTGGGGCATACCACTAGGTAAAAATAAATATGATTTCTACAAGGTTTGTTGGAAATGATTTTCTCTTAAAAACAGGATTCAAAATTGAAAAATTAAGTCAATCAGAATTTGCGATGAATCGACAAACTAATCCAACAAATTAATCAAATATCAAAATTATTAGTTTGTCGCAGTGCTTTATTTACCATTTTATAAAATAAAATTCTCTTCTAAATGCTCAGAAGGGGAAAAGCAATAAAATCACACTTAACATATCTTTTACCTTGCAATATTCACTTTGGATAATGTTTCAGGACTTTTGTTGACATTGACTGTATACTGGAAAGAATAACTGCAATATGTCATTAAAGTCTGTAAAAGTTTATTTGGTTTTACAATCGTTGGGACATCAAAAAAGATCAAAATGAAACGTTTTATCAAAAAATATCAAAATAATCTGGCGTTTACTCATCCGAATTCTCTCCAAATAGCTTGGAGGGAAAAATAACAAATTACACCATATTTTTTCTACCACAAAATATTCACTTTGGATAATATTTCAGGTCTTTTGTTGATATTGACGGTAAACTGGAGAAAATAAATGTAATACGTCATATTAATTTGTATAAGAGTATTTTGTTTTACAACTGTTGGACTGATGGTAAAAACGCTTTTCACTGACAATCTCCAAGACTTCAAGGAATCTGACTTCTGGGATCAAAAGTGATAGATTTTGGGATGATTTACAATATTTTGACACCACAATAGTAGTCAAAACAGTTTTCAGAGCACATTTTATTCGGGGGGAAAAAAAAACAAAAAACAACACCAGATAATCATTGGTCTTCTTCATATTTTTCAACTGGTATGTCTGCACCGTGCAGGCGTGCATCTTGTATTAAATACAATATTAGGAATCTTTGCATGTTTATGCCCTGCTTCAGACAAAGGGTTGCAAAGGAAACAATGGGAGGTTTGGGTAGACTGGGAGCGGGAGGGGTCAGGGGTGAGACGGGAAAAAGGGTGTGGGGCAACCCAAACAGATGAGTGTTGGAGAAAGAGACGCAGAGGTCATACGGGGTGGCGATCTGGCGTTCTTTATTCACGCGGGGATTCTGGGTCATGTCTGCTCCGTCACGCTCCGGTGCACTCTTATTGACTGCTCAAATTGATACCCCAACAACGAATACGGGCACCTCAGATGCGGCATGAGCGTGATGCGTTTGCGTAGGTACGTCCTGAAAGAGGAGGAATGTGCAAATGAAAGCCAACAGAGAGTGATGGGGGAGGGTTTTTGGGACTTCCTGATCAGATCAACGAATAGAAATCCATACAACTTTAATGATAATATTTTGATGATTCTTGTCTTCGTTCAGGTTAGTCAAAAGCGGACATAAAAAGTCAAACAAAATCATCAGGGTACCCTGAAGACAAAGTGAAACTATGGTAGCAAATTACAAAATAATTAAATTGTGATCAGAAGTACATTCTTTTCACTCACGTGAATAAGGAAAAATAACTTTTCCTCTTCGTTTTTAAATCCTGGCTTATTCCTCACAATGAATCTGATATTTTGCTCGGTCTAGGTATTACTTTTCTAATCCCACTGTATTTTTAACAACAACTTTATTTCTAGTAAAAGTAAACAATTATGAATCGTTTTTAAATTGTATTACTATTACATTTTATTAATACTTTAACACATTTTTATTGAGTTAAGTCCAACAAACAATACTTAAATGATCAGGAATTATCTGATAGGGCACATATTACCTGACATAAAATAATCTGATGTTCTGCCCACAGGGAAAGTTAATTTGCGTTTATGAATTTTTCCCCAAGATTGTGTACCGAACTTGGAATCCGATAATTCTGCAAATTTCAGGCATTTTATGTCTTGTTTTTAGAAAAATATCACTTTGAATTAATACTAAACTAAAAAAGAAAAACAATTTCTAAAATGCCAGTCGAATAAGGTGAATATTACCGGTACTTTAAAAAATGGATTTCTTCCCTCTCGAATGAAAATAAATCATATTTTTTTCCAGGAAGATAAATTGAAAAATTATAAAGATTTCATAGAGACAGATTTAGAAAAGAAACTCTTTAAATAACTATATGTCCCTTATTCACAAAAAGTCTCAAGCGACTGCACAGACCACCACTACAACATCCCCTGATCTGAAACCTACAAGAGGGAAAGGAATAACGCATAAACCTCAGAATGAGAAAAATGGAAGAAATCTTGAGTAGGCAACCCACATGATTTAACCTCCATTCCAGGATGATCAGGCAGCAAAAGATGTTGGTAGGGTATCAACAGACAATTCACAGTACACAGTTTGACAGCTCCCTGCCCCAAAATCTTGACCAATTCAGCTGGCTCTCGCTGATGGTTTACATTAGTTCTAAAAATGTTCTTTTTGCAGTGATTGTAGTTCATATTTGTAACATACCGTCTTTTCTGTGTTTTAACACGGCTTCTCAGCATCACAACTGCTTTCCTCCCCCTCTTCAGGCCCACCTCTTCTGTTCTGCACTTCTTTCATCTACCCACGTGCCATATTCAGCATCTTTTTACTGACATCAACGGAGCAATTAATAACAGTCATGCTAATTCGTCAGATAAACATCAAACACCGCCGTTTGTTCTCTTTTTTTGCAGCTCTAGCGCTAACAATAGTGAGTCTGACCAACTTCTCCATGAACTAATATTTTTTTCATACAGCCTGAAAATACATTTGTATTCAAATGTTTGACTAAATATATCATTGGGCTGCAACCGACAATTATTTCAAAAATCGACTAGTAACCAACTACGAAACGATTAATCGAATAACACTAGAAGTAGAAGCACCACAGCCAAGCCATTTGGCTTTCTTACATAAAATGCCAAAACAACAGCCAACTGACATGCTTTTATGAAGAAAAGAACGTTTGGTGGGGTACAAGTGAATGTGCATCAATATTGTAATGTATGTGCTTTATGCTCTTTTACAATGTTGCTATGCTATGTTCTCAGCTTTGCCTGTAATCTAAAAATCCTATATAGGAATAAGGGTTGTAAACTAACTAAATGCTAACAACTATATGCAACACATTCGATTTATTTCTATGTTCAGTGCTCTGTCCCTGAAAAAATATAGGTATGTCAAACAAAATATAACATAACCAGCCAGACAGCCTGGGTGCCCAGCACCCTCAAAGCCCTGAACCTAAAAATACCCATGCCCTTGATGAATATCCTAGATCAACAATTTATTTGACTAAACTACAAAAATATGCATTTTGATCCTGATTAGCTTGACAAAGAACAAAATCTGAAAATAGACTTCGTCAATATTTGATTTTGCATAAAAAGATAAGAATAACGTGATGTAGGTAAATTCTTACGACTTCTAGTGATAATTGGCCAATTATTGTTTTTTTTCCTTCAATATAGCATGAAGTTGATTTGATTGTGTAGAATGTGATAATAAATACAAGAAATATAAATGGGTACAATAAAATTCATAATTGTTTGAACATACTGCAGATTCATACAAAAATAAATGAAAATCTAAAACCAATTTGGGCGCAGTGGTCATTTGAGACATCAATCCATTAATAAACCGCTGTCCATTTTTGAGGGACAGGCAAATAGATAATAAATTAAAATGAAGTAAAAATTTTCCATCCGAGTAAACCAAGAACCAGGTCATTAGTAGTAGTAAAATAATTAGTCAAGTCAAGTCATTTTATTTGTATAGTCCTTAATCACAAAGAGTCTCAAAGGGCTGCACGGATCAAAGACTATTGCAAACTACAGACTATTACGACACCATCCCCTGATCTAAATAAAATAAATAAATAAATGAATTAAAAATAAATAAAACAAATATGTGCATTTTTTTAAGTACGTTGAGAACGATTCAACAGTATTAAACAAAACGATTTAACAACTGATGTTTGTCATTTATAACTTTTGAACAACTAATGTCTGTTCTTCAGACTGCATGCATTTAGTTTTGAATACATGTGTCCGGCACAGTCTGCTCTCTTTTATAGCATATCATAATTGTATACAATTTAAAATGTATGTCATCAAAACCATATGTTCTTGAACGTTAATTGGATATTACTGAGGCGGGTCGGACTCAGTTTCATTCAACTCTCCGACATGCTTCTAAATGTTCATGCCTCACCAAGCTACTGCCATGAAATGTAAGGTCTGCTTTAAAAACTTTTGCAATCAGTTTTTCAAGGTTAAACTGCTTCCAAACTGTGGAAGTCTTGGATAGAAGTCGACCAATAATCGGCTGGTTCGATAATCTGCGCCAATAATTGGAGATTTGACAGATAATGGTGTCGGCCTTTTAATTATTTTTATCGGCCGATGAATTATATTTCAAACTGGACAGGCAAAAGCTTTCCTTTCAAGCAGTTACAATCTCTCACTTGCGCCTCCCCTCTCTCCCCCTGAAAATTAATTTTCTCACTGAAATGAGAAAGAGCAAACATTCGCGGCGATTTATCTGAACTAAACGGTGGAACCTTTATATGAGTTGCTGCTAAGCCTAATTTTAGTTCCCGCACTGATATTTTTTTGTGTAAATTATTAGTCATGAAAGTTGATATAAAATTCAGATTTATTTATTGTAAAAGGTTGCAGACTGCTATTTGAGTTATTGATTTTATAAAAAATATTCTTTGTTTCTTTTTGCAAAAATAAAAAAATGTACATTTTTAAGCTTTTAAATAAAAAAAATATCGGTCTTAAAATATTGGCTATCGGCCTCCTCTTAATACTAATAATCTTTATCGGTAACTCTGCCCTGAAAAAAACATATCGGCCCATCTCTAGTTTTGGTACGTGTAGTTGATGTTGACGCCGCCATTTCTGTAGGTCTATGTTACCACTCACACAAACATGCTATTTGCATGTGCAACTGAGTAGAGATTATATGTAAGGATGCCTTAGTCTAACATGGAATTTGGTGGACGTGCATATAGATAGGCTGCGCCAAAAGTGGAATAACCTGAATAATCCGAATAATCTGAGGATTTAGACAAATTTACAGGTAGACGAACAAAACGACATTAAAGTTTGATTATTTTAATGATTCAGTATACAAAAACCTTACCTTCATTGATTCTAGGAGGCTTTAATTATTTTTATTGTTCTCATCATCATTATTATTTCACAGCCTGTTTAAAGATGTAGCGAGGCCCACAACGCAGTGCTTTTAATGACCAATTAACAGGAGCTCCTAGGAGCGCTGCGGCCTCGCGGAGGATTTGCTCGAGTAAACAGGGGTGCTGCGGCGGATGTTTGGAGGGGAGGGTGGGGTCATCTTGTTACACACATACAGTATCAACGTCCATGCATACACCAGCAGAAAGAAGCTTATTAGCGGAGCATCGCTGTTTACCAAAACCTTGAGTCAGTCCAAAAAAAAATAATTTTGGTGATGGAAACTCTGACGGAATGGCGTGGAAGAGCGAGTAAATGAGTGGAGGCCGCATCATTAGCATTGCTCAATAATGTAGCTTGGGGGTAGGATCGTAGCACTCAAGGCCACGGGGCTTTCCGAGAGGCTAATTTGGACCTCGACTTGTTTACGCGGCCCCGGCCTCAAAACGACCGGAGAGCTCCCAGGACGAAACAAACACAAATGAGCTAAAAAAAAAATTCATCCATGACTGATCAAGCGTAAAGCCAAATGTGTTGGGATCCCACTTGTCCGTGTGTCTTTCTTCAGAAAAAACAAGATTTCTCTGCATTAACACACAGACATAAGTAAAAAAGTTGTCAATGCTGTAATACTTGAGTTGCTGTTTTGTGTCTTTCTACAGTTTTTTGATGACACTGAGTTGCAGAGATAATCAACGTAGCCCATCCGATTTGTTCAGCAATATAAAATAGGGCCTGGACTTGTTCTCATCATTTATTATTGCATTATAAAGTAAATCAAATTGAAAAAAAAAAACGTATTTTAGCAGCTTACATTTAATTAGACAAGAAAACAACGAGAACAATTGACAACTGATTTTAGCTATTAAAAGATGATTTTGAGAGAAGATGTAAGATATAATTAAGAGAAGATATAAGATACAAAGACAAATACTAAACCATACATGTAAACCTATAGGATTGAATCATTTTAAAATCAGAATTTTAGTTAAAATATTTCAAAATGATTGTATTGAGAAATGAAAACATTTTTCCTTCAACACACAATTTTGGTGCTAACCTTAAGTAAAACATATTTTGTTTCACTGAACGTTATATTCTTTGGACTTTTCACAAAATGTCACAATCTTCAGTGATTATTAGAGCTGGCTTTTGGACATGGGGCACTATCAGCAGCTAAAACGATCAATATAACTACATTTTGCAAAACCTGAAAGTATCTTTCGAAATGGAGTGAAGAGTCAGCAAAATGTAATTAGTGAGACAAGTTCTTTATGATACCGGTGAGAATATTTGACATAAGTAATAGAACCAAATCATGGCTCATCACACATACCCTTGCGTGTTGACAAACAAGTGAAGGAGTTTCCAACACCCTCAGTGCTTTGTATTTTTTACAGGTTGAAAAAAAAAATATCTGGGGGGAATGTTGTTTTTTAGTTTGACCTGTACAATTTTGAGTCCCTCAGGTTGCCGGTTATATCAAATCAAAATAGTATGCTCTTTTTTTACAGAGGTGGAGAGCATACTATATCACGCTGTGGTATGCTGGCAGCATGACAGCAGACATATAGTCATCAACACAGCCCAGAAAATAATCGTCTCCTTTCTACCTACCTTGGAGGACATTGGCTGCTCGCGCGACTGTACCAGTGCCAACAACATTTTTAAGGACTCCTCTCATCTAAGCCATTAGTTATTTGACATGCTGCCCTCTGCAGACAATACAGGTCCCTTAATTAATATGATTAATGATTAATATGTTCATATATTTTTTTCCAGAGAGCCATCAGCGTCCTAAACAAAGGCATATGTATAGAAATGGTATATTCTTATAAGTTTTTCCGTAATGCTGTGGTCAGCACACACAGCTAACAGGCGAAAGGTCTTGGGTTTGAGACCGGGTGGAAACATTTGTTGGCCTGGAGTGGGACAGGTGCCACCAAGCTGTACTTGCCCAAGACACACCACATGAAATAGTGCCCCAACAAAACCTAGTTGTTAAGAGATAGAACAACTTACCCACCTGAATGTCTAATTCACTATGTTTAGGTGCAATATTTTAGTGATGCATTTACAACTTGGGGGTGTCTGCAATCACTATCATGTGAATATTGGCGTCCTCATTAATAATCATAGTGATCTTTCTTCTTTCTTGTGTTTTATTACCTGTTTATCCTGGAGTGCCATATCTTACTGTAAACAAACAAAAATTAAAAAATGCATGTCTTTGTGCAAAAATTAAAGTTTGCTTACTCACAGTTCTGTCGAGGAGTGAAATTTGGGCTCCACAATGATGAAACGGGGTGCTTCCGTCCACAGTTATGACATATATTGCTTGGCACGTTGTGATTGTGAAGGATCCTAATTCAATCCAAGCCAGAAATGTCCTCTCTTTAGCGGAATGTTCCCGAACTGCTCATAAATCAACAAGTTAGTCGTGAGCAACAAGTCTATTCAGTATTCTTTTTAATCAGAAGGAACTTTTTCTGTCAACTCAATATTTGTCAGCCAGCTAAGATAAAATGTACTGGATAAGCTTATTACGATTGGCAACAATGCTAACCGTAAGAAAAACGTTTTTAAAACACAACACAAATCCGCTGTTTCGAGAGCGTTCTCCATCTGGGCACCGGTGCTGTGGAATGCTCTTCCCCCTGAGATCCGATCTGCAACCTCAGTGGAAATGTTTAAATCTAAGCTTAAAACTTACTTCTACTCTATAGCATATGAATAACCTAAACTGCTCATGTGTAATAACCTGTGAAGCCCTTTGAGACCCTCTGTGATTAAGGGCTATACAAATAAAAATGACTTGACTTGACTTGACTTTGGTGTCATAAAATAAGATAAAGCTAAACTTGTTTGACTGAATTACAATTAAATAAGCCAGCATTGAAGATAATTAGATCTGGAGATCTTATATCTCAATACTACAGTACAGCTCTTTACCTTTTTGCTAATTGCTATCCGGCATTGTTTTGCTTGCATATGCAAACTAGCATTTACATTCCAGTCCTGGATGCTCAATCAGCACTCTGCATACACCTACACACCGCAACAGCGTAATATCTTTGCATCGAGGTGTTCGTGAGGGAATCAGACATCCCGCTTAATAAGACTCTGAGTTGATTGTATTTGTTTTCCATTTGTCTCTCTTCTTTTGAAGACGCCCGGCGGTAATTACTCGGCTAAGTGAAAGTGAAACGGGTGAGTCGCCGACCCGGCGTCGTATGAACAACAGATCGAGTATGACAAGGAACAATGCAGAGAAATGGTAATCCCCCATCACCCATTAGGAATATTCCATTGTAATAGCAAGACAATACCAGAACAGGGTGGGAATAATACATACTGACTCGTGCCAAAGTATTTAGCATAATTAAAGCGCGACTTTTGCTGCAGATTTGCCGTCGTGTGCGTGAATAAAACAGATTACCATCTCCTTGTGAGGTTGTTATAAATGACTGAAGGAGAGAAAAAGCACAGAAGAATTGTGAATGCCATATCATTGTCAGTCAGACCTCTATTTATGTATTTTGTTAAAAGCCTCAAATTCCCAATATTTAAAGGGAATACAATTGCTGGTTAGATGATACAAACACAGCTAGCTAACACAGCTTAGCTAACCCTGTCCCTAACACAACAGCCAATTTAACACTCTTCAAAGACTGCCTCACTCAAACTCAAGGAAGATCGGTGAAGTAATTTAATTTCGATTTTGGAAGGATTATCAGTGTCAGGGTTGTCCATTGCCCTCACGTGGGCCTGCCTGTTTGGCACCAGCTGCCGCTCGACTGATTGTCTTCCCTCCTGTTTAAACTCAGTGGTCTCATTCACTCCTGGTCAGTCCGTCAACGAACCTCTGCACTTGCAAGACTTGCGTTTTGACTGTCCGGTATCTTGCTCCAGGCTCCAGTATCCGTCAAGTCAAGTCAAGTCAAGTCACATTTATTTATATTGCCCTTAATCACAACAATGTCTCAAAGGACTGCACAGGATTAAAATTACAAAATTACACAATTACCCGATCTCAAACAAGCATGCGGGCAAGGAACAACTCAAAAACCTCAGTGTGAGGAGAAAAGAGAAACTTTGAGAAAGGACCTCATATGTGGTAATCCCCCTTCCAGGATTGACCAGGGTGAATTACAATTAGCATTACTGTACACATAATAGTAAACATGAGGTAAGATGTTGAAAATGTCCGGAAAGTGCATGACTTCAACGACGCCCCCAGCCTGCAAACCAGTCCAGAAAGTCTATGACGGCCACGACGCTGCCTCCCGTCTCTGCCAGCTGGTAAATGCAGTGGTTGACATGCTACAGGTCAGACGCTGGTCCGCTGACCCATCCCAAATCATCCTTCTCCTTCGTATCAGCCAGGCAGGCGTCGGAAAAAGACAGGACAAAACAGAATATGAGGTGGGCATCAATCATATGCTTTGGAATAGAAGTGTGTCTTAAGCCTCGATTTAAAAACTTCCGTTGAGGTTGCAGATCTTATCTCCAGAGGCAGGGCGTTCCATAACACCGGGGCCCGGATGGAGAACGCTCTCGAGCTTGCAGACTTCTTGGCTCTCGGAGTCACAAGTAGACCGGCATTTTCCGAGCGCAGACTCCGTGCAGGAACATAGGGGGAAATCAAATCGGAGAGATAAGAGGGTGCAAGCCCATGCAAACATTTATATGTTAATAAGAGAACCTTAAAGTCACATCTTAAGTGGACTGGGAGCCAGTGCAAGTTGGCCAATACAGGAGTAATTTGCTCAAACCTTTTGGTCTTAGTCAAAAGTCTAGCTGTCGCATTCTGAACCAGCTGCAAACTTTTAATGCTAGACATCGGGAGACCAGAAAGCAATACATTACAGTAATCACGCCGAGAAGTAATAAACACATGAATTAAAATCTCTGCATCTGATTGGGACAGCATCGAACGAATCTTCGCAATATCCGGTATCGATCCCGCCTGTCTCGGCCTGTCCGGTATCCTGCTCCAGTCTCCAGTATCCGGTATCGATCCTGCCTGTCTCGTTCCGTCCGGTATCCTGCTCCAGTCTCCAGTATCTGGTATCGAACCCGTCGTCTTGGCCTGTCCGGTATCCTGCTCCAGTGTCCAGTATCCGTTATGGATCCGGCCTGTCTCATCCTGTCTGGTATCTTGCTCCAGTATCTAGTATCGATCCCGTCCATCCCTTCCGGTATCTTGCTCATGAATCTGGTATTGATTCCGTCTGTCCTGGACTGTCCGTTTTCTTGCTGTTGTATCGAACCCGCCTGTCGCATCCTGTCCGGTATCTTGCTGTTGTATCGATCCTATCTGTCCCGTCCTGTTCGGTATTTTGCTGTTGTATCGATCCCATCTGTCCCATCCTGTCCGGTATCTTACTCGTGTATCCAGTATCAGGTATCAATCTCATCTGTCCCGTCCTGTCTGGTATCTGCTCGTGTAACCTGTATCTGGTATCGATCCTGTCTGTCCTGACCGGTTTCGATCTCTTCTGCCCAGCGATCGCCGAATCGCTGGCGTTTGTGTTCTTGCACATGAGTGCCCCTCTTCCCTAAAATAAAGCTTGTGTGAAAAGGTTACGAGTCTGGGTCCACCGTCTGTCGGGTTCTGACATTAAGGGTATAGCAGACCCCCAAATACAGCATCCTCACCTTATGAAGTTTTAATTTTATGATGTTCTTTTTCAGCCCATTATTAAAGCATATCCCCCACATTGCCAAATGATTTTGCCTGCCCAAAAATGTCCAATATTCAAACTTAGCAGTGTTCGTGCATATATTAAATGTTCCAAGATGCCTATCTTTTATTGGTCAACGTCATATGAGATGCTAACATGCTATTGGTTTGCATTCCGGTTTCATGAATATGCCATTAACCTATTGGCTACACTCCATTCCTCACTATTTTTTTCTTTCTTTATTCAGTTCTGAATCGTGGGTGCTTTATTAACATTCTTTTGAGTCAACAATACGATCCTGTATTTTTTGTACTGTATTTATTAGCTATGGGTCTTAAGATTTGCAGCGATAACGAAGGGAGAAAAAACATGACCATGTAAATGAAGCATGCAATTATCTGAAAATACAAAGAAGACGTACAACATTTTAATAATCGTTTGATAACATGACTGTAACCAATCAACAATCGGGACAATTATTAAAACGAAAAGATTAAGGCAACAAAAAAGGTCCATGGCAATCCTAGCAAGTGAAAGTTTTAAAATCAGTTTTCACTTTAATCAGTCGTCTCCACCCTTTTCTGTATCCACCCAATAACTCCACTGTATCAGTTCAAGTCATGTCACACCAAAGGCAAATAACATTTTAGTCGTCTAGCATCTTAACGAGATACTAGAGTCAGATTTCCAATGTAGTCACGACTTAACCATAGAGAATAATCAACTATGAATTTACCAGACGAGTATTAAGCACCTAACTCACAGAGGTTACGTGAGATCGTGTAAACAAAGCTAGTACATATTGCCGCTGTACTTTTAATTAATGAACGTAGCAGTCCATGTTTTGTTGCCCGAGACGAAGGTATTGACTGACTGAGCGAAAGGTTTTGATGAATGAGTTCTTAATTACTGCACGTGTATATATAGAGGACACGTAGGTATGTTTGTATACTGAGACAGTGTTCAATGTCATTATTGATGTGGAACTGGTTTTGTATTTTCTTTGTTGATTGGAGGGAATGCACCTTGATCAAAATTGAACTGGGACACTGAAAACAGCGAAACTGTTGGGAAACTGAAAATACTATGAAGACCACAAAATACAAATACCATCAAAGAGTAGACAGACAATATTCTCACGGCTAGGCCTAAAAACAACATTCATAATAAGAACAATAACAGCAATAATGATAATAATAAGCCTAAATCCACTGTGTAATCACCAGACCTCTAGTAATGTGGATGACATAGGAAAATTCAACAATGAGGTGCCGTAATCTGGATCCCTAGATGTCTACTGTAGTGGTTAGGATTCAGCGCTCTCAACACTACGATCCAGTTTGGATTGCGGTTGCATCCAATTTTTCACTGATCAATTATTAAGTCAAGTCAAGTAATTTTTATTTGTATAACCCTTAATCACAAATAGTCTCAAAGGGCTGCACAGGTTATTGCACAGACTATTATTTCAGACTATTATTAGACCATCCTCTGATCTGGAACCAACATGAGTGCAAGGAAAAACTCAAAAACCTCAACATGAGGATAATGAAGAAACCTTGAGAAGGGACCGCACATGTGGTATCCCCCTTTCAGGATTACCAGACAGCAAAGGATGTTGCAATTACAAATAATACAGAGATATTGTCCACAAAAAGTATAGGTTATTCATATGCTATAGAGTAGAAGTGTGTTTTAAGCTTAGATTTAAACATTTCCACTGAGGTTGTAGATCGAATCTCAGGGGGAAGAGCATTCCACAGCACTGGTGCCCGGATTATTATTACTTTTACTCAAATACAGTATAAAACTACTGTAAAACCTCGTGTATTGCACGCACCCAAACTTTGAATGCATTCTATACGGTATAAGGGGAAAATAAGGCAACTTCTTGTCTAAATTAGGACAACTTTTATTTATCTATGTGGATAGGATCGTCATGCTTTCAATTGACCATCTTTGACCAGGTTTGATTATCTTCCCAGACTCACCAAGTTTTCTTTGGGGAAACCCTGCACTCAAGCAAATAGCAGTTCCATTACAATCTTCTGCAAATTAAGGGAAACCCTATTCTCTGCCTGCATCTGCTTGGTTGTGCTTCACTCTTTCTGGTCATGCTAATTGCTCCCAAGGTCAGACTATTGGAATCCCCACCCCTCTGCCTTGCTTTTGAATGGCATGTTTTGATCAAGCCTAATTTGATTGGTGGATGCCGTCTTCTGGGGCGGATAGGGATGGCACGTTACAGCCCATCGCTTTTGATGTGTGTGCATGTGTGAAAATGTGTGGTATGGATGTCAGGCCAATGCATGTCAGGTTATGAAGTGTCGGCGGAGGAGAGTGTTACACGTCAATGGGAAAGCGTTTTTTGAGCCGTGTCGGAGGGGTTGTGCATGTGTGCATGCGTGTGTGTGTTTTCAAGAGTTTGTATGCACAAGTGTTATGGAGACTTGATGTGTACTTAAAGGCGACATTCGGCTTGACAGGTCGCCCGATGTGATAGGACGTTGCTGGAAGTGCAACTTTGGAAATTGTGTATTGATTTTTTTTCTTGCCCATGAAGCAGATCTATATGAAACGAACCATTGGATTTAGGAGTGCAACTAACGATTATTTTAATAGTCGACTAGTCACTGACTATCGGAATTATTAATCCGTTTTATTTTCTCATATTTACCATGAAGTTGATTTATGTGGGAAATGTTAAAAAACTCAAGAAAAATAGGAACAATGAAAAATGCATCTTTTATGAGGATTCAAACAAAAAATAAATACAAATCTAAAACCAATTAGGGGCAGCGCTCAGACAATAGAGACATTCATCCATAAATAAACCTCTGTCCATCTTTTAGGAACAGGCAAATAAATAACATATTGAAATCAAGTAAACAAGCTCTTTAGCAGCAGTGGGACAGAAAATAAACAAATATATGCATTCTGTGAGGTATCAGTGGTCAACTTCAAAGTCTGTTATAAAATAACTTAACACTTTCAAAGATTTTAAAATAAAACGGTTTTAATGACTCACATTTGCTGTTTTTAAAGTTTTAACAAGTGATGTTTGTTCTTCGGACTACGTGCATTTGATTTCAAATACGTTTTTCAAACACCGTTTGCTTTCTTTTATTGCATAATATGCGCCTATAAAAAGGAAAACCATCTTATCAAAACCATATTGGTTTTAACATTAATTACATTTTACCGAGGCGAGTCAGACTCGGTTTTATCAAACTGTTCGACCTGCTTTTTACCAGTTGTGTGTCACCCAGCAACTGCCATCATATGCCATCATCTGCTTTGCAAACCTTGCAAGTGTTTTTTAATTGGCTGTATCCAGGCTAAAATTTTCCCAAACTTTAAAGTTTTGGTACGCATACTTGATGTTGATGCCACCATTTCTGTATGTTTATTTTACCACTCGAGACGGAGACATTATTGCGCTTGTCTACTCTTGGCAGAAATTATAATCATTTAGAGATGCCCCAGTCTGTTCTACTATCAGTTTTTGTCATTATTATTTTTAACTAATGTTGCAGCCCTAACTTGATTTATCCTCTTAGTTAATAAATAAGGCTAGATTATTACAAATATTCTAATTTCTAATCTATCTAGCATAATCTAATCTAATCTAGCTAGCATATTTCCAGTATCAATTTCATGAACTGGTTAAAACACCCTCCAAAATAATTTTTTGAGCTTTAAAACCCATTTAAATTGTGTTTTACGGTTGATATTTTTTTCTATTCTGTTTAAAACGTAATTCATGTTGTACTTAATATTTATTATTTAGTTTATTCAGGAGGATAGTTTGTCTTTTGTTATAAAGTATTTGTTTCACTTTAAGTTTGTATTTCAATTTTTGATATTTATGTGGTTTGTTTATGAGAACGGTTTGTATATTGCTTTTGCCATAGAATCCATCATCTGCATCGCTTATTCTCACTAGAGTTGCTGGTATTTTCTCGGCATTTGTTATATTTCTTTATTTAGATTACTATTTTGTGTTGTATATTTTTTAGGTGTTCTCAGAAAAGAAAACTAACAAAAAAAAATTATTGGTTACGTTGTGCTGCAAATCATCTTTTCATCAGTCGTCCCATAAATTGTCTAAAAGTAGCCACGCTGTCATTAGCCATTTAACTTGATGCGATAAATTATGCGTCTTTATTTTTTGACTGGCCGAAAAAAAAAAAAAAACCCTCAAAACAAAGTATTTACATCTCAATGGGACGAAATGCAGCAGCACGACTGATTTATTTCCCAGCAATTATTTGAATCTCTTTTTGGGTGTCCAAAATAGAACATCGACTGTCGAATTGAGGTTGCAGCAATTTATTTACTTCTGCAATGATTTGAATTTGTCTTTCTTTTCTTTCTCCACCTGTCTTTGTCCTGTTGACAACTTTTCTTTTATAAGTGATCACTTTGAAATTATTATTCTGTATTGTTCCTTTTTCACATGACTTAAAAGAGACATCTTGGCGACGATTAAAGAAGTTAGCAGAACTTTTTGACATATTTTAGAAATAAATAAAAAGCTTCTAGCAAACTGGACATCCACTTCTAATGCTGCATTTCAGACAAGTGGGAAGTCCGATTTCTTCCACTAGTGTATTTTTAAAATTGTGTAAACTATGTTTTACCATTCACTCTTTGTCAATGTACATCGAGTGACTTCAGATTGGAGCGACTCGATGAAGTCGAGGTACATTTTATTTCTCCGACTTTGCGACTAGGACTTCCTACCTTGAGTGTCATTTTAATGATATTTTCCTGGTCGGAGGTTGGAGAACATCCACTTTTCTTCTCTGGAATGCAGCATAACACTGGTTGAAAGCGCTCTGGTTTTAGTGGCAGGGTTCAGTTATTATGATGAATTCATTTTTATTTTGTGTAATTTAAGCGACTCATACTTGCCTTGACCTCTATTTTGACTGCCTTTTCTTTTTAAGTTGACTTAGCAAGGGCGTTGCATCGAGGCAGGCAGGCCTATTGAGTTGTGTTGAAATGTGCTCAAATGTACAATTTCTGTGCTCTACTAATGAGAATAAAGATAATTAAATTCAAAACCAAAGTATAAGCGTAAAGTAGTGAAATAAATTCAGATATTAAGCAAAAACAGGTTTTATTTCCTCACATTTTGCATGTTTAGAAAATGGGAATACCTTTAATATTGCACCTCTGCTTAACTGAAATATAAAACAATCAGGTCAAGGTAAAGCTTGCTATAGTGCAAACCTTTGAAAAAACAAGCACCTGGTTATCCCACCCTCACAGCTCCCACCTGAGGGAAAGTGAACTACGTACAGTAGGAAGTGGGCCGGGCGCCTTTCTTGGCATCTGGACAACAGCGCTGATCCAACCCGCTTATGAGTGAGATTGATAGGGCCCGTGATCAGGGACGCAGCGGCGGTGCCGACGAGATGGATCGCATCACAACTCGCCGTGTCCTCCGCTTCCAGGATAAATGAACAGAGGGGGAATCTATCACTCCTTTTCGAGAGGGAGGCGGGGGTGTCAGAGAAGCCTTTTCTGACAAGGAGAGTAGCAAGGTAGAAAAGTCGGGGATGGTAAAATAAGATGGAGAAACTAGCGACTACCTCCGTCCCTCCCCTCCCCTGTTTCCTTACAGGTTAGGTGCTAGGGTGAGGGGGGTTTCTCATGTCGGCCTGTCAGCCTGCCATTTGTCACGGTGAGCGATCGGATGTGCTGCTGAAGCCATCACTCACACGGTTTGTGTGTGTTTGTGTGGGTGTATGGATATCGTGTTTAGACTACAAGCTTTTTAGATTTGTGCTTATATAAGAATATATACTGTAATTACAAGACTATAAGGCGCACCCAACAACCCCAACTCAGCCAGAAAATTTGAACTGTGCCTCAACATTCAATGTACGGACACAAATTGGAAATGCAATTGCAAAACAATGGTGGCAAAACCGATGATTTTATTGCATTATTGTTACTATGCACTATTCGTTTTCATTCGAAAAACATTGGCCTATTATTATAATTACAGCCAGTCTCCAAACACAAGGTTAAAAATAATCTTTCTCCCTTTTATCCTGATAGTCTGTTTTTTTTCTTTTTAATATCTTTACAACATGTTTATCATGGTGTGCTATGTCTAATCTCGTTGCATGCAATGTTTTCTGCCTTGTTATCAATGACAATAAAGATAATTCAATTCAATTAAAATCTCAGAATAAAACGTAGGTGTATGAAAATATGGCACGCATTTGTATGGTTGCAAAACTAAATCGACAAGTAATCAAAACAATCAGTTGTATTATACAATCGAATGTGAAGATAGTTGATTCTTCAAAATGTAAGCTTCCCACAAGTGAATAGTGAAAAATGAAATGCACGAAATGGTAAATATATACTGGACTGTCTCAGAAAATTAGAATATTGTGATAAAGTTCTTTATTTTCTGTAATGCAATTAAAAAAACAAAAATGTCATACATTCTGGATTCATTACACATCAACTGAACTATTTCAAGCCTTTTATTATTTTAATATTGCTGAATTTGGCTTACAGCTTAAGAAAACTCAAAAATCCTATCTCAAAATATTAGAATATCATGAAAAAGTATACAAGTAGGCTATTCAACTAATCACCTGAATCATCTAATTAACTCGAAACACCTTGCGAGGTTTCCTGAGCCTTAAAAACACTCAGCTTGGTTCAGTAAACTAAATCACAAGTATGGGGAAGACTGCTGATCTGACTGCTGTCCAGAGGACCATCATTGATACCCTCCATCAGGAGGGTAAGACACAAAAAGAAATTTCTCAAAGAGCAGGCTGTTCACAGAGTGCAGTTTCAAAGCATATCCACAAAAAGTCTGTTGGAAGGGAAAAATGTGGCCGGAAACGCTGCACAACCAAGAGAGATGACCGCAGCCTTAACAAAATTGTGAAAAAGAGCCGCTTCCAGAATTTGGGGGAGCTTCAAAGACAGTGGGCTGAAGCTGGAGTCCAGGTATCAAAGGCCACAGTTCACAGACGTGTCCGGGAAATGGGCTACAATAGCCGTATTCCCATGGTCAAGCCACTTCTGAACTCAAGACAACGGAAGAAGCGTCTGACTTGGGCTATGGAGAAGAAGCACTGGACAGTTGCAGAGTGGTCCAAAGTGCTCTTTTCAGACGAAAGCAAGTTTTGCATTTCATTTGGAAGTCAAGGCGCCAGAGTCTGGAGAAAGGCTGGAGAGGAGCAAAATCCAAGTTGCTTGAAATCCAGTGTGAAGTTCCCACAGTCAGCAATGGTTTGGGGAGCCATGTCAGCTGCTGGTGTTGGTCCACTGTGTTTCATCAAGTCCAGAGTAAATGCAACTGTGTACCAAGAGATTTTAGAGCACTACATGCTTCCATCTGCTGAAAAGCTCTATGGAGATGAGGATTTCATTTTCCAGCATGATCTGGCACCTGCCCACAGTGCCAAAACCACCAGTAACTGGTGCACTGACCATGGCATCACTGTCCTTGATTGGCCTGCTAATTCCCCTGACCTGAACCCCATCGAGAATTTGTGGGGTATAGTTAAGAAGAAGATGAAAGACACCAGACCTACAAATGCAAATGAGCTGAAGGCCGCTATCGAAGCATCCTGGGCATCAATAACACCTCAGCAATGCCACAGGCTGATTGCCTCCATGCCACGCCGGATTGATGCAGTAATCCGTGCAAAAGGATTCCCAACCAAGTACTGAGTGCATCAATGGACATTTTCAAATGTTTGATTTAGTTTTGCTGTTATAAAATTATTTTTTTACTTGGTCTGAGGAAGTATTCTAATATTTTGAGATAGGATTTTTGAGTTTTTTTCAGCTGTAAGCCAAAATCAGCAATATTCAAATAATAAAAGGCTTGAAATAGTTCAGTTGATGTGTAATGAATCCAGAATGTATGACATTTTTGTTTTTTTAATTACATTACAGAAAATAAAGAACTTTATCACAATATTCTAATTTTCTGAGACAGTCCAGTATATATATATATATATATATATATATATATATATATATATATATATATATATATATATATATATATATATATATATATATGATAATCCCTGATAATATTACCTTTAGTAATGCATTAAATCAGTATAGCATTCAAAGAAAGACACCTTACACCAAACGATTATTTTGGAACTAGCACTCGGGAATTGAATTTGATTTTGGAATGTAATGATAAACCATATATTTTTTAAAAAAGTATCTTGGTCTGCATTTATATAGCGCTTTTCAAGTCAATGACCTCCATAAGTGCTTTACAATGTGCTTCACACTTAAATTATTTGTATTTATTTTTATCTTTCTCTGAATTAATTGTCTATTAATGGTTTATCAAAGGTGGGGTACATAGCTTGAGTTGTTCTTAGAAAGTTTACATTTAAATCTTTTCTCTATTAAGTATGCGTTAATGCCCAACCCAACTGAGCCTTTATATATATATATATATATATATATATATATATATATATATATATATATATATATATATATATATATATATATATATATATATATATATATATATATATATATATATATATATATATATATATAAATATATAAAAGCTTTTATCATCTGTGTTTTGGCCAAGAAGCACATTATGCTGGAGGGACGGGGGCAAAGGGAATGGGGGAAGAGAGAGTGATATCACATGTGTGGTCTCGGTTTTCTTTTATTTCGGGATGAAAATGGTGAAATTAGGACCGTTCCAAATACAATCTACATGCCAATTCAAACCCCCAAAAAGATGAAAAAGGAAGAGTTTTTGCACCAGCAGGGATATTATTTTAAAGTTACAAAAAGCGCCTTTAAAGATAAATGGACGGTAAGTAACATGTAGTGCCTCCTAGTGGTACACTCAGTAAAAAAAAAACAACAACAACATTGATTTGAATACTAGGCAAACATACATGAATTATCATGTTGGGTGGTTGGTTGGATCCTTTAACCACTGGGGTTGTGGGGCACCATTTCCTGTGGTGTGTCTTGGACAGGTACAGCCTGGTGGCGTCCAATGTTTATTTTTGAAAAATAATCATAGGTCAAGAAATGTGTATATCTTTTTTGCTGTGGAATACACATTTAAGTCGCTGCCCTACTTGTCCGGCATCTCTTGTCCGCACTGTGCACTGTGCACTGTGGCACTGCCCATTGCTCGCACCAGACAACACTCTGCCATCTAGTGGTTAATCATTACACACTGGGGATTTATAGTTATTAAGTCAGTAACTATTTTTAAAATCTGTCAGCATTAAATGTTTTTGGTGAATAATTGTGTTTTTTTTTTTTCATCCTCTGATTTTTATTTTATTTTGGACATATGTTTTTGTTTGCATGACAGCGAGAAATTGCTATAAACTACATGTATGGATGATCTAATGCATATGTTATTTTATTTAACCACCCCACTATGTCACTCTGTTTATTGGATAGACCCACATGGCCGAGGAAATGAAAGATAATAAAGAGGAGTCTTTAAACGGCTCATCAAGCACATGGCCATACATCGGCGGTATCACACGCTCTCCAGTCATTAGAGCGTGTCAAACAGAGCAGGTTGACTTATTACGCCTTCCTCGGCGACAAGCCTCGCAAACGCCGGTTAATTGTCCTCAGCGCTCGCCACTTAATGAAGGTAATTATCGCCTTCCTCGTCGTTCGCCCCATGATTAATTGTTACAACGTTCCTTTGTTGGCTCGCCGCAAATTGCCACCGCCGAGGCCATTTTGAAATTGGGCAATTACGGCATACGTCGTGAGGACGATGAAACATGCTGGCACTCAGAAGCAGTGTTTGGGGCGTTACTGAAGAAAAGTAATGAGTTACAGTTACTTTTTACTTCATTTAAATAGTAATTCCGTTACACCCCGGATTACTGGCACCCAAAACTAGCGTGTTTCTCTGTAGCTATCAAGTTCCAAATTACCGTAAATATACCCATTGGACCCCGCCACCCTACACTGCTTAAAAATATCCACCTAATTAACTACAAGGGTTGTGCGCCCAAAGAGCATCACCCTTGTTGGACGTGAAACAATTTGAAGGTTGTTCTCGAAAAAGTGCTGAGTCAGCACAACCAAAACTGCTTAGTCAGGCTTGTTCTGGCCTGGGAGAGTAGAATGTCTTTCCAGGAAAGCTGCTGAGTCAGCAAAACCAAAAGTTATGAGTCAGCCTTTTTGTGCATTTTTCACATCTTCTTACTGCCTGAAAAAGATGGTAATGAAATTCAATGTTGCTCTATTGGAAAAGGGAGTTTTTTTCTGGGGAAGAAAACGAAGAATCTACAAACCAATCAACTTATTGGGGGGTCATTTTCTTAAATTTAGTGTAACCTACCTGACTGCCTTTGAAAGACGGTCGTATCTTAACAGCTTCCCCGTTTTCTTGAGTGGACAGAAAAACAGATAGATCAACCAACAAACAAACAGATATATATGTAATTCGATCCCAAACTGAAACATTATCACCACCCTCGCTTTAGTTGTAGGTTATAACGAAAATAAAGAAAAGTGAAGCCTGGTAGTTGAAAAGCAGATGTTCAGTCAAACTGTTGTTCTACTTTTGCTTTAAAAATGCTGAGTCAATAAAACAAAACAAAAAAGTCCGCTTTTGGGGGGTACTTTTCACATCTGGGGTAACCTACATGACTGTCTGTAAAAGATAGTGTTCAGATCTGAACTCAATCCCCTATTCTTGGGTAGACAGACAACCAAACAAACAAAAAAAGGCAATACAGAAATTGAACCTTTCATCATTCTTGTGTAGTTTGAAGAGCAAACAAATACTTAAAAACTACATGTCAATTTTGTCTGCAGGCTTCAAACCACTCTAAAGTTTTCTGTTCCATTTGAAAGTACTCTACAAGACGTATTATTTTCTTTCTGGCATTGTTTATTGTAAAAATTATATTAAAAAAAGAACAAAATTCATGATTTCCATCAATTTCTGTGCATATGTTTGCCCCTTTGATTTCCGGTGTGTTTGTCGTTCCTGTATAAGCCATGCCCTCTCCCCACGTGCTGCCTACCATTTGCTACCAATGATATTGGAATTAAGGTGTCCCCCTGATTTTATTATTTTATTTCATATACATAAAAACAGCTTGGATGTGAGTATATATGTAAAGAGATTATCAGTGGGGAGGAATTATTGTGCTTGGAGGGTGCCTAACTGTATTGAATCCCTACTTTGTAGGGCTATGTAAACATGACAACTCCACTTTGATGATGTGTTTAGCAGTGGGATGCTGAACGCACCATGGTGTCATGACTTTTGAGATACACGTTTGTTAATAATGAGTTACAGTACTCGTCACCGAGACACGTGATTGCGTTCCTGGAACACGTTACTTTACAACGAGTTACTCCCAACACTACTCGAGAGCCATGTTAGGATTACTAGAGGAGGCTGAGGTAGTGGAGGTCTCACCAATCAGTCGTTGAAGCTGTCACTTTTTGTGGAAAGGAACAAAATGTCTGTTGCTGATGCGAAGACATGTTAGCTGGGAAATATGCAAAAACAACAATAATAATCACGACGAGTGTCAAAAAAACAAGCCTCAGTCAAACCGTCGGGGCAATTATCTCAGACGTGTCTCGCAAGGCTAGCTTATTGAAAAGCTGTCGCCCAGTTAAGCAAAGCGCGATTTAAGAGCGCCGGGCTAATAAGCCATAGCCTAATGCAATAAGGTGCCTTTTGCTGGTCAGCCGTGACTAAGTCAAGATCGGTAGCCAGGCCAAATGAGCAGTGTGGAGAGTGTCTTGGGATTGCAACCATTGGAAGGTGTAATGAAAAAAGAATATTAATAAACTGTGGTGGTTGTATGTTTGTAGCATTTATTTAATATTTCCATATATGATTTTCGGAATTTTTCTATTGTATTTTTGTAGTATTTGTAGTATTTTTTGTAATATTTCTTTAGTTTTCTGTTGTAGAATTTTTGTAGTATCAGGATAGGAATTTTATGGTATTGTGACATTAAATTTGTGGTATTTTATCAAAGGCACCCTCACCAATTGTAGCGAATCCCTGCTTGATTTCTTGGACCATTGTCTTTACACCATACTGTGAGAAATGGACAAGCGTTCTGGTAGGAGATGTCACTTGTCACAATAGCTGTGTATTATTTGTTATAGCAACATCCATTGCAACCTTGTCATCCTGGAAGGGGGATTACCTCATGTGCGGTCTCTTCTCAGGGTTTATTTTCCTCATGTTGAGATTTTTGAAATTTTCCTTGCCCTCATGTAGGTTTTAGATCGGGGAATGGTGTGATAATAATGCAATAATCTGTGGTCTGTAGAGCCCTTTGAGACTCCTTGTGATAAAGGGCAATACAAATAAACATGACTTGACTATTATAGGATTACTGTCATATTGTTGTAGTATGACTAAAATATTTTCGCAAGTATTTTGTCGTTATTATTTGTCGTATTTCTGTAATTTTACTGCAGTAGTATTACGATTTTTTTTTTTTAATAGCATTACTAGAGTAGTTTTGTAGTATATGTTATTTGCTTTCTGCAAATATATAAACTATATAAACTATAGTTTGCTCACCACAATCTCAAATGAGTACAGATGGGATGTCTATTCCGTGAGAATTTCACTCTTCAGCGAGTTAATTGCAGCCTCTGCTTCTTCTCTGAGGATAGGGAGGTCGTCACTTTACCATGGGCCGGAATTCTTAAGGACCTCATGGTCTCCTCATGTCCGGTAGTTTTAGAGTTTGGACCAGTATTCTGTCCACCTTTTTATTATCTATTTTTTTCTGTATACAGTAAGTATAAATTGAGCTTCAAATGCTATGTTCTTTTGGGTCAGGTCAGTACTCTGCTCCAATTAATGATTTGGAGCCTACCTTTTATATTAAATAGAGACTCCAAAGAGGCGTTTCTCTCCAATCACAGGCTAGCTAGCTACCTAATAGCATTGTTTACAATGTGTTTTGTCGTCCTGTGTCCTCACCTAACAAGGGGTAATTGTCAATACGATGATAGATTTTAAGGCTCAAGATGGTGACGTAATTGTGAACAATATCAAAAAATGAAAAAACAAGTTGTTCACAAACAATTACAAAAATAACTGCAGTCTATTATGGTTGTTTTTTTCATTGATGTAATATATTTGTTTGATTTACCTTTCTTTCAATGCATACAGAGAGTACCCCCTGGCATTTTTCTTGTACTTTCGCCTGGAAGCTCATCAATGACCTTTAGATTTTTTTGATGCACCTTCCGCTCTGTGCAGCAGACGGATTACCTAAATTTTACACAGTCACATAAATATGCCAAAGTATATACCACAATGAAACCCATAGTACATACTTTAATATGTTGAGCTGTCCTTGTCAATGTGTCCACTTTAATTTGAGGATTTACACCTCCCCCACGGCGGACATCTCTGAAAGGGAACATGAGATACTGATTTAGTTATTCAATAAAACCTTTTTTGGTTGAAATATGAGGTAAAAATTGTCCCACAACAAATGCTCGACATCCAAGGTGTCACAAATCATATCTAATATTAAGAACGCAGTCCATGTCACCTCATGTATTACACTCTCTCCAACACACACGAATAATTGTCATTGTCCAAGGAAATGTGTTCATGTAAGACACAAACAATAAAGAGCAAACATGAAGGGTCATAATTCCTTTGTGGGCAGTGTAAAGCTAACAATTAGCCAGATTAGTTTAGATTAGATTTGTGAGCAAAAACTAAAAATAAAAAGATCGATTTAAAATAAAGTAGTATATTTCCATCTAAAACGCAAACAAACTACTTCTACCAGCGGAGTAAAAAAACCCCAAAAAACAAGAGTTGCTGTGAGTCCCATTTATCGGGAAGCGCGACACTAACAACATGGCTAGTTTTAGCAGTCAGAAAACAATGCTAGAAACACGGGTTTAATAAAATAAAGTCACAAATTTGCATAATTGTTTTTTTTTTTCAAAACACAAACACAATACTCTTACTGGTGTGGCGACCCAGTGCTTAAAGCAAGGATCCAAATGTTTCTTGGTCGAAGTATTTCCAAATTGCAGACGAATCTGGAGTTCTGCGTGGTTTTTTTTTTTTTTTTAATATCCAAAACACATAGCGAGTTTGGTCGCTTTCGGCTACCAGTAGCAGCAAGGCTGCAGACAAAAATGGTGGCAACGTCTAGACAGGGATGCCATACTTTATAAAATAATTACAATTATATCGACCTATGATTTTTCTTTTTATAAAAGTTATCATTAGTTTAATAGTTCCTAAGGTATTTGCCCAGTATTTACATCAATGTTTTTTTTGTCACTAGGAGGAACTTAATTTTACACAGTCCCTTTAAACATGGGATATAAAAACACCCAATTTTCTCCCCAAAAACAAATTTCCGAAATGTTCTTTTTACATAAAAGTTAATTATGACAAAAACAAAAAAATCTTTAATTAACTACTTCCAGAATCCTTGATGGTCAATTTATGTGGGCAAACTACGGCCCGAGGCTTTTTTTACCTGGCTGGCCAAACGAAAATGGTCAAATTATATTGACACGATATATAATAGTAACATTTTTGTGTAACTTACACCATGTGTTTTTTTCAAACCCATCCTCTATGCATTAGATATGTTGACAGAGCTTCGACCGATTTCGTTTCTCGATGAAAAAAATCCCAGGAAACAAGCTTGAGGCTGTCCAACAGGCCGAAACTTCCAGTCACTCACCCAAAAAAGCAAACCTTGTAGATACAAAAGTGGAAATACCACGGCTCTAATTAAGCTGATTGGCTGTGCCGGTCCTGCCAATCAAACAGCGTAACACGGATCGACTTCTTCAGCGATCGGACAAGAATCTGCAGCCTGTAGCTGTCTGTCAATCAATGCGGAGTTGAGTATTTCTGACCTTTTTCTCAGCCAGGCGTGAAAATAATGGAATATTGTCCCCCCCGCCACTCCCCCCTTCATTTACAGCAGTGTTATTAAACATGCGGCCAGAGGGCCATATGAGGCCTTCAGGGCGTAATGGTGAGGCTCTCGCCTTAATACTGTATGTAAGGTTAATGTCAATTTCGATATAAATCTCGCTTCTAGAGGAAATATCATCATTAGTGTTGAACTGAAGCTAAGGCAGCTGAAAGGACAGTGAACGCACCTTGCAAACATTTGGTGGGGTTCTAACCTGTTTTAGCTGCTTGACCATGGTTATAAAACACAAATTGGCTGTATTTGCTCCGTCATACATCACTAAAGCTAAATGTTATGCTGAATAATATTGTAAAAAGTCATGTTAAAAATAGCTCATGGTTGGAAGAATATTGGCTAATGACGACTATTAAAACCATAATTATAAAGAGGCCACTTTCAACGCACATACCGTAAATTCCTGACTACAGAGCGCACCTGATTATAAGCCGCACCCACCACATTTTAAGAGGAAAACCGATTTTATACTTACACAAGCCGCACCTGTATATAAGCTGCATGCGCCCACATTAAAACGTATGACACAATCGCAAAATTAGCCCAAACTTTGAGTCCCGCTATTGTAACACAATATAAAGTGCACAGTCCAAAAACCACAGCCGGCAAGATGAACAAAAAATGATACTGGTACTTAACGTTTGATGCAGACCTGCAGAGTCCGGGTACCCGTTGAAACTAATCCAAGGAAAAAAAGTCTATATTTCCAAAGGTAAGGGTGGGAAAAATATATATCCACTATTGTCTCCGAGTGAGGTCTCACTCACCTTTACCTCACTTCCCGTCAGCCCGCGTTTGCTCCTCCCCTCTTTTTTAATTCGCAAAACATATCAGAATAAGTGTCTCAAATAAATACATTACAAAAATATACAGGTGCAAATATATATCATACATCGCTTACACATATTTGAAAAAGAAAGACGGTACACCGAGAGAGTTTTCAAAGCTTTGATTATAATATTATAACTTTTATCCCAAACCGTGCCTGTGAAGGGTAGCAAAACGCTACTAGCAACACGCTCGCAACACAGTAAATGGGTCTGTTAAAAAAAAACATACCATGCTTACAGAAACCACGATACACCGTCCTTGTCTTCCTCCTTATAACTGACGTCATCAAAGACGTCTTCCCCAGTGTGGGGAAAAGACTTTGTCAAATAGACGTCGTCTCACGCTCCCTCATTCAAAAACGCGCTAGCAACACGCTCGCTAAGTGAAGTTTACGTGCAGTAGCTCTGTTTCCTTCTTTATCTGACTGCTCGTTTGCTTTAAGCTTGAAAGCTATGTCATGTGCCTTTCTTTTTGCAATTTGCATGATGAGGATGTGTCTACGCTTTAATTTGTGCACAGGCTAAGCAGTTGCAGTCTCCTCGGCGCATATATTCCACCGGTCTAAAGCTTAAATTTTGTACTTGAGCGCCTGGCGGCTGTTAGAAAAATTGCATAAATTGGCCGCATCACTGAATAAGCCGCAGGGTCGAACGTTTGGAAAAAAAGTAGCGGCTTATAGTCCGGTATATAGTATTTTGATTGATTGAATTATATTCTGATCCTCAATATTTTTTTATTTATGGAACATATTCTGTATTAAAAATGTTTTATAACATATTCGAGAACAGTGATATTTCATAATCAGGGCTTTTCTTGTGAAAAACCTACTGCAGTCTAACTTCACTAAGGCTCAAGCTCTGGCGGCATCGAGGAAAATGAAGTTTAAAACACTGATTTACAGTTTTTCCTGGCCATATCGTGGTTAAACTTTCGTGTCCTCTGCGCATCGTGAACTCTGAAGTATCCGTACTTTTACTTGACTAACATTTTTGGCTACTCTACCCTCCTCTGATGACAAATTACGTTTATTTGACGTTGTTTCCGTATTTAACTTTTGACATTTAGATAAAAGATTATGACCTTGCTGTTACTCACCAAATTCAACAAAGCACCATGTTGGTTTACTCTCCAGAAGCTTGTGAACTATTTGTGAACTGTAGCAATTTTGCCGTGAAGGCAGAAAATACCACGTAAATGGGAAATCAATCAGCACATGAGGCTTTTTAAACAAGTTGAAGTTTGGGTCGCTCATTCACCTCTGTACAACAATTCCCACAATCCTTTTTGTCACAAAAAAAAATCCCTGATGATGCAAGAAAACAAACCTTGCGTCATACCAGGGATGGGCAAACTACGGTAAGCAGAACAAAAGTTTAAAAAAAAAAAAAAAAATATTCTAAAAAAATGTTTTGTTTCAGTGTCCCTTGTGTCCCTGTCCATAGAGATATATTTTTTACAGTAAATGTAAATTGTGCATCATCTAAATAATTCGTTTGATAGGTTTGTTGATTTATCAAATGACATGCAAGAAAAAAACCTTTTTGCATTTTGAGTTTATGAAGTTTGGTACTTAAAAAGGTTCATACAATATAACTATGATTGTAAAAATAGCTTAAAGCCTTATTTTTTATTTTAAGATTATTTTTCTTCTTTCTTTCTTCAAACAAAGAGAGGAACATTATTTTTATCTCGCATATGGTGGAAAATTAAAGTTATTTTGAATAATATATTGTTTCTATTATGCATTGCCGAGGTCATGGGATCAAACCTTCCTGTGTGGAGTTTGCATGTTCCCCCCGTGCTTGCGTGGGGTTACTCCTCCCATATTCCAAAAACATGCATGTCCAAATTGTCCTAAGTGTGAATGAGCGAGTAAGTTGTCTTTTCTGTGTGCCCTGCTACTGGCTGGCAACAAGTTCAAGGTGTCCCCTGCCCACTGCTCGAAGATAGCTGGGATGTGCTCCAGCACCCCGGCGACCCTACTGAGGATAATCGGTACGGATAATGGATGGATGCATTGCCGAGATATTGGACCCGGACTCAGACTTTTTTTTTGTTTCTGCCAATAGAGTCAATCGTCCTTTGCCTATGGTGGCCATTTGCCCAACCCTACATTACGCTACAGTACATACATTTGTATGTATGTTCAATTAATACTGGAGGTTATGGAACGGATTAAATGCGTAAATTGAGCAAACGCTGTATTATATATTTTAAATTTCCACATCGCTGAGACTTTAAATGCATGCACTTCGCTAGACACTAGAGAAAAGGAACATCTCAAGGTATCTATGCTCTCGAGGAGAGACAAATAAACATGGCTGGCTCTTTATCAGCAAAGGAGACACACAATGGCCACACAGGTCTTATTTTTAGTGACTGCCAACCCCCCTTTTCTCTTTGATTTCTTTTACCTCGGGCGTCTTCCTTCCCCCTAGTTGCATCTCAATGGCGAGCCTATTTGCAGCGTGTTTGTTTTCACACTTTTCCCCACACCGGGATGGATGTGAAGCGTGTATAACCTCAGGTAAGCTCAAGTGAAAGTAGCCCGACGACTTGCTTGTGTGTGTCTGTGGGAGGCTCCGGCTCATCTCTGCTTCTGCATCCCCGTAGCCTTAATCTGTGACAGACCATTTCATAATCACAGCCGAGGGCCCTTCTTCTTCTCCTCCTTTTCCTCTTCCGGCGCTCCTCCTCGTCCTCCCTCCGTCTCTCCCAAAGTGCAATAATTCACAAGCGTGCGCCACCCTCCCACAGGCGGATTAGCAGGCGGCGTGCTCGTCCTACATAATCTGGGCACAATGAGGCCCCCCCTTACCCGTACGTGACAGCAGCAACTGCCGCGCCATAGTGCACCGGAAATCGCACCTGAAGTTGGGGCAGGGCTTTGTGACTCTTTTTCGGATAAATGATAAAAACAGTAAACAAAAAAGTCAAGGTTTGCAAGCCTTTGGAAACACACGGCATCCTGGTGAGTCTACTATGCTTTTTTTTTTTTGGAGCGGTAGGAGCGCAGTTTTTATTACTACTGAATTACGAATTATTTTATCCCCATCTCATTATTTATACAGTGATTATAATTCTGCCTTGTTTTCCCTTAACCACACGGATCATTTCTTTTGCTGTGTCTTAGGCAAGTACAGCCTGGTGGCACCCATACCTCTCAAAGCCAACAAATGATTCCATCCGGTCTCTAACCGGGGACCTTCCGCGTGTTAGGCGAATGTGCTAACCACATGATTATAAAGTATATTACAAGCAAGAAAAAAGTTAAATACTCAATAAAGTTAAGGTTGTCAGTTTTGCTTGTGGTCATTATATATCTATTTTTCCATGCTGGAGCTGAAGTCAAGTCAAGTCAAGTCAAATTTATTTATATAGCCCTTAATCACAAAAATGTCTCAAAGGGCTGCACAGGATTACAGTTACAAAATTACACAATTACCTGATCTTAAACCAGCATGCGGGCAAGGAAAACTCAAAAACCTCAGTGTGAGGAGAAAAGAGAAACCTTGAAAAGGACCTCACATGTGGTAATCCCCCTTCCAGGATTGACCAGGGTGAATCAGGGTGAAAGGTTTGGATGTATTGAATTTATTTACAATGAATGACCTTAAATTCAGTACAGGAGTTATAGACATGCACCTGTGCGTTACCACAATGTTTATTTTTCTAAAAAAATATAAAAGCCACAAATGATGGAATGTGTATTGTACAAAGTATTGTCACAAAAACACTGTTCCCTATGATTTCCGAAAGCATCCGGCTCATCTCTGAAGAGCAGGATGGATGCTGCACACCAAAAAAAAAAACAGTGACCAGATGATGAAGGCATTGTAACTGAGTCAGATCAGGGGGCTTCTCATGCTACTGGCAACCATGGAAATTAGTACTAATTGAATTTGCTTGAATTGTATTTATTGTCGTTGATAATAACATTGTGAAACATTGTGTGCAACAAGATTAGACATGGCACTCCAGGGTAAACATAACGATTTTAAATAAACAGAATATGATAAAAGACTGTCTGGACAAATATGCATGGTATTTACAACAAAGTGCTTAGAGACTAGCCCAAGTTATAATAACAGTGCAATGTAAAAATAGTGCATCGCAACAGCAATGCAATTAAAAGAAGTGTAATACTATTTAGCAGCAAAAAAAAAAAATCACAAGATTTATATTATCACAGTTTTGTGCGCTTGTTTAGGGTGGTGATGGCCCTCTGGAAGAAATGATCTCTGAGCCTAATTAGTCCTTGTTTTGAGGGACATGTACGAACCTACCAGAGGGGAACAGGTCAAACAGATGGTGGCCAGGGTGAGAAGAGTATTTTGTAATGTCCTTACTATATTTTTACGCAAATTCAACATCCAGAACATAATGCCTGTCATAAATAAATTTTCTTTGAAAATCACAATGACCCATCTCTGCTATTTTCAGAACCTGTCCAGGTTCTCAGGTGCCCTTAGGGGGCTATGTGGTGCCCGTCGGCATCATATTGGAGACCCCTGCTTTACATAATCTGATATTGATTAAAATAACAAATCTATCAACATCTCATCCATTTTTAAGGTGCATACAAATGTGGTTTAAACTTACCTAGTGGACTCAAACCTGTGACTGACATACGGGCAAAAAAAAAAAACCCAAAAACTATTGCAATTCACTCATTTACTCAGGTTTTGAATCTCTGACGTGTGATATGCAAATGCATGCAAATTAACTTTAAATAAAAATTACTTAAATCTACTCTTAGAATTTTCCAAATTTATTACCAGGGGTCTATATAGTGCTCATTGTGCAAAAACAAGACTTTCAATACATTTTAGATGGATCTTTATACAAAGATTGCCATCTGGAAGAATCAATATCACAAGTGCTTTATGAAACTTACATTTTCTATCTCTATTTACCTTTAAATGACTAATTCCGTTGATTGTTACAAATATTAAACAGCTGTCTTCATACCAAATTTGTACTGTAAAGTTTTTATTGCTTCTTAATTGTTTGCATTTTATGCCAACAGAGGGCCCCAACCGTGGTTTGAACTAGGTGTGTCCAATCACCACACACTTGTGCCATATTATCCTGCGT
Organism: Urocampus carinirostris; assembly: GCF_059441175.1. Taxonomy (NCBI): domain Eukaryota; kingdom Metazoa; phylum Chordata; class Actinopteri; order Syngnathiformes; family Syngnathidae; genus Urocampus; species Urocampus carinirostris. Next base: position 52,112,142 of record NC_142350.1, read on the forward strand.
TTCTTTGTTACTTTGCTCCATGCATTTCCCAGTTTCAGTTTTGATCTTTGTTTCTGGTTTGAATGTGTACCTTTTGTGTGGACCCATCTTTGTTTTTGCCACTTGGTACCTTCTATTGTCAATAAGCACCCTTGCTTTCAGTTTCTGCCTTCCCCACATAGGTCCATGTTACTCTAAATATGTAACAGTTTAAGTGATTGTCAAAGAGCCAGTTTAACCTAAATAGATGGCACTTTTAAATGATACCAATAATTTTTATTTCAAAATAGGGACATTCTTTCCATCCATTCTAAAGTTTGATATCTGACAGCTGTGCTTCAGGTGTAAACAGTGTGACATGCTCAGATTTACTGTAAAAATCAGTTCTTATTGTAATTTATATTTGTATTCGGCACTCAACACTAAATTGTTTACTCACAAATGCAACCTAATATAAAAAAAAATGCTCTACATGAGTGTGCTGTACTAGAGTGAACAAAAACGGAGCTTTTCTATCAACTGAGACGAAATTAGTCGAACAAAAGCTACCTGGGGGAAAGTCAACGAAGAGGCCTAACATTTATTCAAATGTTCTAATCGTAAGTATAAACGTATTATTACTGCCCTCTAATAGTCAGTTGATGACAGTGCGCGTTATGATCCGTATTAGTCGCAGCAACAACATCTGATCCGATTAGCAGCAATTTTGCCGAGACAACATTATACTCCTCAATTTTTGGGAGTAATTTGCTAAAATCGTCTCATGGACCAAAGAACAGGAAAAAAACCCGTCTGTTGATCATGCCGGCTGTATCCATACATAAAATGTTACATTTATGTATTAGCTTCAGTAGGCTTAAGTGCGAAGCTGTGCACAACCGCTCCGGTAACGGAATGTCAAATAGGATCCGTGGCTCCATTCCGGTGCGTTCCATATAATGCCGTAATGAAAGGCGAGGATTTATACCGCATTAGCAACGAGCTCCATCAGATTTACAGCCGTAAATCCATTCTGGAGCGGCCAAGTTTTCCTTCCTCGACGTTTTGCGGGGCCGCTTAATTTAATTTGCCCCGTGAGCGCCAGGCCTTTCTCCGGTGTCAGGTGAATGAAATAATTTGCTCGTATTTTCAGCCTAAACTGTAAGAATTGCCCTGTGTATTTTTTGCCTTTTCAAAAAGGTAAACGTGTTACTGGGAAACATGCCTGCGCCATTAGGTCTTCTAAGCTGCTGGATGGCGCGTGGATTACCTAGCACGATCCCATTATATTTATAAAGCTTTCCCTAAAACCGGCGCCACCTTGTTGCCTGTATTACGCCCACACGCCGCCTTTTTCCATTAATTTCCCATCTCGCTACACCTTTAAACGTCACGTGCAGAATAGCGTCGGCGAGGGATCTGATTCGAAAGCTGCCTGCGCCGTGTTAAACATTCAGCCCTTCTCCTGTCTCATTTTGCTCTTATTTTTGCCGCCTCAGCACAAGCCCACACTGTGGTAATCCCTCAGAAGTCGGGCCGAGAAGTGAGCGACACTGGGCTGGTCACAGCTGGTAAAAAAAAACGTGGCGTCGCATACCTTTTCCTGCTCAAGCGGGGATGACACTCATACTGGCAATCGTGCATTTGAGCGTTTTTGCTTTAATATGATTTGAGTCAACAATGTTCTGAATCTCTGTTGTAGCCAAAAGATTATATTGTTATCGTGCATACATTAGCGATAACTATTAATGCCGATTACCGATATAATACACATTGTTCATTGTCCACTACCTGTCAATTTAAGACATATTTGATCCAGCATTACTGCAAAGGTCGGGAACCTTTTTGACACAAAAAGCTATGAAAGCAAAGTATTTTATCCACACCCTATATTTTAACCACCAAACCCCTCATCAACCATATCCCCCCACCCAATTTTTCAGTGTAGTATATTTCCCTTTTGATTATTTAATAAAATCTATGAAATATTTATAATGCCTGAGCCTATGTCCCATATCAACAAATATACTACCTAAAAAGTGTCTTCCCCCCCCGCAGCTACTTAAGGTCATTACGAGTTATTTTGACCGTGATTTTTTCCGCCCAATTTCAAAATCAGGTGTAAACATGTCACAAAATACTTCAAACAAGAAGGATACAGATGTAGTTACCATCGATGCATAGGGCGCTGACCACAAACTGTTGGGACTACAGACACTTCCCTACTTACGACCATTCGACTTACGTAAAACGGTAGATGCAATATTTATTTTCGGGATGTCGAAAAATATCTGGACATTGCTGTAAGTTAGATTTTGTGTTGTGTGCACCTTTTTCCGAGTAGAGGACAGTACTGTAGTTCTTCTTTCCGCCACTACCGGCGTGTGGTGGCGCTGTGAGAGGTCACCCAGCATCCACCCAGAAGAAAAAAATCCGGTTTCTACTTCTTAGTTCGTGTATAAACATACTACGTGTACTGTATCTCTAGCGCGCTAGGAACTGTGATGTTTTTATTGTTTAATATCTCGCGCATCCATTCAATATGGTTGGTGTAAAGTGTAAAGAATAGGCAAGCCGTTTCTTTTGAAACGAAAGTGGAATAAGAAAGGTTGATGCGGTTGAGAAAATGGTCGGAACACTTTTTTATGTTTAGTACAAAACAATACAGGTTACTTATACAAGCCTTAAACATACTTATATAAACCTTAAACATACATTCCATGCAAAATATAGCACTGAAGCAACTTACGAACAAATTCAACTTACCAACGACCGTCCATAATCTCGTTCATAAGTAAGGCAGCGTCAGCACTACAATTGGAACAGTAGAGTCGTTCAGCATAGTTATTATTTTATCTCAGAGCCAGATGTACTCATGAAAAGAACCATATCTGGCTCGCGAGCTATACATTTCCGAACCCTGCTTATTGGCTAGCGTGAGTGCAGAAGCCCGTATTAATAGTGGCTAGCATCACCAATGGGGATGCTATTATTATGGTCTAGCTAGCATTTCTGATGCCGCTACCAGCATTAGTCTCCAGCAACACTTTTGAGGTCCATATTCCAAGCAACATTGTTTCATGTATTATATATTTATATAGACACACATACTGCAAAGATATATACTATAAAAAATGTATATTCATTGGAAAACGTGAAGATTGTTCATCATGTTTGTCCTCCTACAGAAACCATATCATTTTCCATTATCAGACAATTTTCCTAAAAATGCCAGGGAGCCACTGGTGAGTGCCACCTTGCATTTGGCTCTATAGCTGCTATTTGCTGACACGAGGTTTAGGTCTTGTAAGTTTGACTTGATTATTTTATCATTTTTTATCTGTTGCCCCTATTTACGACCTCCCAATATTGTGTTTGTTTTGTTGATTTAAACCAAAATTAAAATTGAAAACATTCTTTTTTTCCTTTGTCCCAACCTCCATCCCCGCCTTGCTCTCCCTGGCCGTGTCATGGCGCCACGGCTGATTTATGGCTCTGTTTAAGCGAAGGCCACACGTCTCTCCCGACACTGCTATTTGTTTCTGCATGCTTTAATTTTTTCCCCTCCCCCCAACCAGCAAAAAATAAAAATTAACCCTAGCTTCCTTATGCTCAACTTAACCGACTTCAGGGAGCATAGACCGTCCCGTCCGATGTTGATAATTATCACGCTTAGGGAGTGATGAAATAATGGAGCACGTGTTACAGTGTTATGTGATCAGGATACCAAATTAAATGTAAGTGTTTCCCGTTACAGTTACAGAAAACTCATAATCAAGTTATAGATAAACTTTGTAAAAATAAGGATTACAGGATAGCAATTTTATTTAAAAGCATTTTTATGTTGCACACTACAGGGGACAATATTGAAGTCCGGTGTGCATTCGTTTTAACCATTTTTATACTTTCCCATGTTTGCAATATCTTTGTTTACATTTGCCATTTCCGGTCAAGCTGTTCTCTCTGCCGTTCCACACACACACAGGGGTGCACTTGGAGCTGTCCAAGGTACCTGACACCAAAACATGACTACAGTATATGGCAAATAACGTCACAAAAAGTGCTGTGTTATTAAAGTCCAACTAACAAGATAACATCAACGAACAAGTATAAACACATGAAATAACATTAAATCATGAATACAATTTAATTGCTGGGATAGTCTTCCACAGCAGCCTTTCAAGCAGAGATCCTTCCACCCCTATCACTCACCCAGTCAAATTTCTCCGGGCGCTTGGTTGGTGTTTACAGGTGTCTCGAGTTTATGCTGTTGGGTTTTCATTATAAAGTGTCTCAGCAGTGAATATAAATGTATTGGTAAGCTCACATATTCATTCACCTATTCACTCAATTTAATTCACATGTGTCTAACATTTCCATCATGTACTCTTAGATGAATTGTGTTCATCATAATTTCGATTACTAACAGTAGAGACAGAGACAGAGACAGAGAGAGATGAAGTCCCCGAGTGTGATGGAAATGTAGAAAGTGAATGCTTTGTATGTTTAAAACAATTTGGGGTTCTTGATAAGCTCTTAATGTGAACTAAAACAAAGCATATCTTATCCGCAATGTGATAGAGAGCTTTGATTTTGCTCAATTCACTACACTATCTATCTATCTACCTACCTTGGTCATATCCCTCAAGAGGGGTGACCGACAGCAAGACAAACACACACAGTAACAAAGAAAATAAAAGGGAAAAAAATAGCAAAAAAAACACACACAACATTTTGTGGACCATGGCCAACCCAATTGCTTAGGCACCTCGACACCTAAGTTGGTCATGCTTTTGTCCCTCCAGAAGAAATGGGACACCAGAAAGCGGCCATGTCACTCGGGTCAGGGTGACACAACACACTCTTTTTTTCAACAGCAGGGCCCGACAGCTTTCACTGGTTTACCCCTGCCGCATCATACGGGTGCCCAGCCCATCCTGGAACCCATCCCAGCCATCTCTGGGCACTGGGCAGGGGACACCCTGAACTGGTTGCCAGCCAATCGCAGGGCACACGGAGACAGACAACTCATTCACTCATTCACACCTAGGGACAATTTGGACCGGCCAATTCACCTGAAATGCATGTTTTTGGATTGTGGGAGGAAACCGGAGTGCCCGGAGGAAACCCACGCAAGCACGGGGAGAACATACAAACTCCGCACAGGATGTCTGGAGCTGGATTTGAACCCATGACAGGTTCCCATGACATGAACTGTGCCGCACAAGCGCTAACCACTGCGCCGCCGTGCTGCCAACTATATTATATAATTCTATTTAAATTTAGTTATTTTGTCTTATTAGCATATTTTGAATTGGAGTAATTCAAAAGAAATCAAAAGTAATCAAGTTACATTACTTTAATATGGTATTCAGATGCTTTTCCTGATTATATTTTTCAACAGGTAATTAGCAACCATATCGGATTACTTTTTAAAGTAACCCTCCCAAACATGGCCATTAATAACACTCACAGGCAATGCTTTCCTCGAAATCAGGAACAAGGCGAGCCATTTTTATCAGCCTAATTTCATAAAGGGATGTCGTGTCTTAGCTGGCCAGAGCAGCTATTTTTCCTCTTCTTTTATCTTGTAAACAGCCATTACTCGGAAAGCCGTGTGCTCGTAAGTGGATATGAATTTCAAGAGCCAACCATCCTTTCACATCAGCCTGCCTTTCACAAACGCTTTGACGTTTCTTCCGAGTAATTCGTCCGCAATTGCAGAGACTTCTCCGTTTTCGCAAAGGATTGAATCTGGTCGATCTCTTTTGGAGTCTTTGTTTAGCCAAATCAAAACCACAATTGTATATTGTGTGGCCGTGGATTGTAAATATCAAAGGCGCCTGAGATGAATGTGTTTCACTTAGCTTATTATACTCTTTTTGTTGTATTGTAGCAGCCTTGTATGGAGAAATCTGTTGTTTACTCTGGTAAAATGCCCTCGTTGTCTCGGCGGGGAATAACCTAACACAGCATCTATTGGGATTTGGCTGACACTCTAGAACAGTATTAACTGTACAGTAATCCCTTGGTTTTCCATTTTCTACTTATTCCATCATCTACTCTGCAAAGACTGAAATCTTGCTGAATTGGCAGAACATTTGTCTCATTTTGAGAATGTTTTTTTATGAGTTTTTTCCCCATTTTTTAAAAAAAAAAGTGGGTTTATACTTAAAAAAAGCAATTATATGGTTTGTTTTGTTTATTCGCAATCTTTTTTTCTTATATGGGAAAATATATTTCCTAAAATGAGCAAATTGAAACATTCACCATCTGCTGGATAAGATTTATTTAAGGGTATTTTTTAAATTTTTATCTGATGGATAACAAAATTTCTTGACTTTGCAAAACATTATATATATATATATATATATATATATATATATATATATATATATATATATATATATATATATATATATATATATATATATATATATATATATTGGATATATTTCTTGTTTCTGAGATATTTAACTGAATTTTGTGTAATTTAAATTATATTTTTTAACAAGAGAAACAGCTATTGTAATCTTTTGTCGATTGTAGTAAATGGGGACTAGAACCCCCAACAATTTGTGAAAATCCGTGAAGTAGCGCCCCATTTTTAAACATATTGCGGCCCCTGTTGGCAGCAATACTGGATCGGAGATAATGGATTGCGGCCTGTACGAGTGCTGTTCATTCTAGGTGAAAAGAACGAAACAAAAGCCAACATGCATGACACAAATTTGCTCTCTCAGACCCTGCTCTTAGCAATAGTTGACTGGGGATAACGGATCATAGTCATAACAGTGCAGTTCATTTTAGATAGGCCACAATGGCACACTTTAGTAGCCCATTCGGAAAAGAAATGTACTCTGCCTGGTCCCGCTCTCAGTTATATGTGGCCACAACCATGCATGTCATTAAGGCGGGTCAGAATGGGAACCCTTACGACAAAAGTGCCTTCTTCCGGTGCCCTGATGGAGCAAGATGGGATTAGGGGATAATGGATCACGACCACAAGAGTGCAGTGGATGGATCAATGGAGGACGCCATCACCACAGCACTCCACTCGGCACTGAGCCACCTGGAGCACCGAGGGAGCTACGTGCGGCTGCTCTTCTTGGATGACAGCTCAGTCTTTAACAACCTCATCCCAGAGATCCTGATGAAAAAACTGCGGCATATGGGCCTCTCCACATCCATCTGTCAGTGGATAAAAGACTTCTTAACAGATCGCCCACAATCCACCAAACCTGGAAACTCACCGCTCCTCTACCATCAGGCTCAGCACCGGCTCTCCACAATGGTTTGCATTGAGTCCCCTCCTCTTCATTATCTACACATCTGACTGACCACGACCCATTCCTCAAACAGCATAATCAAATTCCTTGATGACACCACAGTGGTCGGACTCTTCTCAGGGTAAGATGAGTCGGACTACAAGGATGAGGTCAAAAGACTAACAGCATTGTGTTTAGTGAACAACTTCCCACTGCATACCACAAAAACAAAAGGAAATAATCCTGGACTTCAGGAACAGCAGAGCGGAACCAGCCCTGCTCCACATATCCTTCAATTTGATCCCTGAGGGTATGGATCTTAGAGGACCTCTCCTGGTCAGCTAACACCACGTCAGTGATAAGGAAGGCTCGTCAGCGACTTAACTTCCTGAGAGTGCTCAGAATTAACAATTTAAAGGAGAAGCTGCTGGTGAATCCCAATCTACTGCATGACAGTGTGGTATGCAGGATAATCTGCAGTGGACAGGAAAGCACTACAGAGGATTATTAACACAGCCCAAAAGATCACCGGCTGTCCCCAGCCCAGCCTGGGGGTCATTACCAGCTCTCACTACCTCAGCAGAGCTAAACACATCCTGAAAGACTCATCACACCCTGGCAACCGTTCTTTCGAACTGCTACCATCAGGACGACAGTTCAGATCCCACAAACGAACAGACTGAGGAATAGCTTCTTTCCTAAAGCTATCAACACATAACACCGCAGCCGTAAACAATGTTTTAAAATGCAATATCCCAGTTGTGAGTGCAAAACCCCCATTTTAAGTGCAATACCCTAGATTTTTAGTGCAATACCATAGATTTTTTTAGATGTCCTTGACTTTGCTTCCAAACAGTTGTTAAAGAAGTATTTCATTTTTATTTTCATACTCTTAAGATTTTTTTTTTTTTTACATTGTAATGTTGACTTTAATTACACTTTGACTTCATTTCCATGCTATCGTGCCATGTTGACTTTGTTACCGTTTTAAGTACAATATCCTGGTTCTAATTAAAATTTCCCTTTTTTGTATGGTATTTATATTGTAGATGTTATTATTTTGTCCAAGACTTTTTATTTGTATATTCATTAGTCTTTATATTGTATATTTTTGTCAAGTGAAATACAACCATAATTTTGTTGTAGCAAAGCAATAATAAAGGTCATTCTAATTCTAATTCATTGATAGAAAATAATGTTAAAATGACCAATTTTCTTTTTCTTTTCAGTTTGTGATGAATTTAATGAAATATTTTGTATTTTTTTTCACATTATGATCCAGAGAGGTAAATAAAGAAAAAACGATTGACACACAGTACACTACATGCCGACCTTTTGCCATTACAAAGCGCAAAAAAAGTTTAAAACTAGAAAAGAAGACTTACAAAGATGGAAATCAGATGTAATTCTTGGAGCAGTTTATTCACGCACAAAGACTCGCTTCAAAATAAAGCAGCCGTAGACTAAAATACTTGTCTCTATTGAAGATTTTTTGTTGTTGTTTAAAAAAAAGGCTATTGCTTTTCCAAAATCAAAGAGCGGTGTTAAGGGATGAAAAGTGGTAGTCCAACGCGTAAAGCTGAAGTGTTTGCAGAGATGTTTACCATTTTTGTCATTTTAAAACAAAAACTTTTAGTTTTAAACTCTTAACCCAGTCAGCATCCCTTCTCAGCAAAGCATATCGAGGCTGACACTGATTGACCAGCAGTTCATCTTGTTGGACTTGAGTTGTGAGTCAAGTGTTGTCCGTGGCCCCTCCCGGCTAGGCCGCCAGGCCCGAGCGCCCAATGGGCCTGGCCTGGCCGGCCTGGCTGGCTGCTGTCACACTGAATCCCAGTGTGAGTCTAACCCGTCCTGGCAGTGCCCCGCGTCCACTACAAAACACACCTGAACTTGGGCACGCCTTATAATCGGGCCCCCCAGCATCGCCGGGTTTGGGGTTGCTGCCGGTTGTTGCAAGGGTTGGGCCGTGACGAGTGGGGGGGATCAAGTCATACAATGCCATGCGAGATATATACCTGTATTTTCTGCAGTTTCAAATTGGGATTTTATTGATATATGCAGGGCCGGCCCAAGACCTCATGGGCCCCAAAGCAAAATCAGACTTGGGATCCCCAAATTACTTCATCACTTGCATTCTCTTACTCAATCAATGTGCTACTCTGTCATTACCAATCCATTTAAAATTCTAGATGTGAGATGTTTCTGTTGTAGTTAGATTGTAATCCACAATGAAGACTGCCACGGAAGCAGACTGCAGATTTAAAAATTTGCAGAAAAAACTTTCAAATTCATATTCGGCAAAGTCTACCCCAACAAAGGACACCAGCAACCTCTGCTCCAGGTAATCCTTCCTTACTTGCAACCACAAATGTACCAAAAAAAAGACCACTTTAAAGAAAATTATTTTTAAAAAGGTCAAACAAATAATTATGTAAACGTGCCTGATTTCAAACCATAATATAAAGTTGAACAAATGTGCAAAAGCTTGTGATGTAAAATAGAGAGAGGGGAATAAATAAAAATTAACTACCGTATTCCAAACATTTGAATCTTATGCTCCTCTATATTGTCCCTTAATACTCCATCTACACCTCAGAACATGTTTATCCTGGCTTTTCTGTAGTCAAAGTCATTAATGACACCATTATAAGAAATCTGGTAGCAAATTCTGTTGTTTATACTTGGAAAAAAATTAAATGTAATGCATTATATATATAAGTAAATGACTCTTGTGGCCCCATTCGTGGTCACAGGGTCCTAAGCAGCCGCTTAGTTCGCTTGGTCTCTGGTCATCTGGTTTAAAAGCCTACTCTAAGATTTGAGTATCAGTATTGTATCAGTTTGGAAAAGAATGAGGTATCTTACATAACTAGCTTTAAAGGGACAGTGTATTACGCATTTAAAATTCATGGAAACAAAACAATATTGGTTTAAAATTTAGGAACCACTGGTTTAGATAATAAGCAAACATCAATGATTGATCATTGTATGTGCATTTTTTAAAATACCTGTCATAGAAGAAATGTGAGAAGAAAATACATGAATTATAGAAACATGAGATTTTTTTGAAAAAAGAATACTAGTTTAGTTTGAGAAATTTGTATTTTTATTTTATATATTGTGAGTCTCACCTAGAATGAGCTGACTTAAGTGTCTGCCTACCTAAAATCCCAAAACAATGTGAAAAAAATGAGAAGAAAATGATGCAGTTTGTTCACATTGATGATATTTAATTTGTAACCTTCCTAGTGCTTTTTTGCACTCATTTTAGGTTGCACTACACAATACAGAGACATTTGGTGGTAAAACATACACACTGTCCCTTTAAGTATTGTCTTATTTTAGATTAAGACATTTAACATCTCATCTCATCTCTCATCTCATTAGCTACACCGCTTATCCTCAGTAGAGTCGCGGGGGTGCTGGAGCCCATCCCAGCAATCATGGAGCAGTGGGCAGGGGACACCCTGAACTGGTTGCCAGCCAATCGCAGGGCACACAGGGACAGACAACTCACTCGCTCATAGATAGATAGATAGATAGATAGATAGATAGATAGATACTTTATTCATCCCCGAAGGGAAATTCATTCACACCTAGGGACAATTTGGACCAATTTACCTGAAACGCATGTTTTTTTTGGGAATGTGGGAGGAAACCGGAGTGCCTGGAGAAAACCCACGCAAGCACGGGGAGAACATACAAACTCCGCACAGGAAGCCTGGAGCTGGATTTGAACCCACGCAGGAGGTTCCCAAGAAATGAACTGTGCCGCACATGCGCTAACCACTGTGCCGCCGTGCTGCTGACATTTAACATATAACCACAAAAATAAAAAAAATAAAAAAAATGAACAAAGGTTTTTTTCCATTTTTTCCATGGAAAAACGTTTTGGGGGAAATTGTGAAATGACACATCATCCATCCAACATGAATCATTTCATGCTAAAAAAAAAAAATTGTTTACTCATTATTATTTGGATACGTTGATTCTGTGTTTAATATTGGACACCTACAAAGGAGACTGCACAAGGTGCCAATTTGTTATTTTGACTATTATTATTCTTATTTTAATCTGCACACCCTGGAGGATGGAGCTGCTTTTTATCTTTTCAGATAATATGCAACGAAAAGTCCCAGGAGAGGAACTACTGACGAACGAGGTAGGTTCCGGATGACGTTCGTAAGTTGAATTTGTTGGTTGCTTCTGTGCTATATTTTGTATGTTTAAGGTTTAAACAAGTATGTTTTAGGCTTGTAACCTGTATTGTTTTGTACCAAAAAGTAAACATTTCATAAAATAATATGCTCTATAAAGATAAAATTGAGTTCAACTTACTTTTGGAAGAAGTGCTTCAAGAGGTCCTCCTCACTGGTAAGAACTGGCCGAAAAAAAAAGTGTTTTGACCATTTTCTCAACCGCATCAAGATTTTGTTTTTCCACTTTCGTTTCAAATGAAATGGCTCACCTCTTCTTTACAATTTACATCAACCATATTGAACGGATAAACAAGATATTAAACAATAAAGATGTCAAAGTTCTTAGCGCGCTGGAGATTCAGTACAGTATATTTACACACGAATTAGAAAGTAGAAACCGGATTTCTTCTTTGGGGTGGATGCAGGGTGACCTCTCACAGCGCCACGCGGCGGAACGAAGCACAACAGTGCTGTCATGTACTCGGAAAAAGGTGCACACAATACCAAATCGAGCTTACAGTAATGTCCGGATATTTTTCAACACCCTAAAAAACGTATCTTCCGTTTTTTGTAAGTCGAATGGTCGTAAGTAGGGGAGCGTCTGTATAGAACAGGTTGGAATTCCTTAAATGAAGTTCGAGCTCTATTCTGTTCTCTTTGCAAGTTCAACATCCATTTATGTTTTTTGTTCTTGTTTTGAGTGATTTTTAATGGATTTATCACATTTTGCTAGAAAAAAGTTAAGAAACCTTGTACCTTCAATTCCCACTTGCAAGTTGACTTAAAGTGACACGGTCCATATAAATTAACTGACATTTTGTCTTATTTTTTTTGGGACTCGCCCAATTATCAACCAATTTGTGCGATTTCAATGCGGTTGTCGCTTCTTGCATAGCGCGCCACTATTTAGCCGGCGAGGTTGAAATGCCAGGAGTTGCGTTTAATGGAGGCGAGGGATGTAAAGTTCAGCGGGAAGAGGAGCCTAATGCCTTCTTAAGGTGAGCCATTTGGCGCATTTGTATACGTCTGTGTATTTACCCGGGAAGGGGGGATGGAGGTGACCTTTCCGGCGAGGAGATGGCGAAGACGGCGTTCGCTGCATCCTAATGGTCACCCGGGGCCACCTTGTCTCTGTGGCCGTCCTGATATTTGCCTGAACGTGATGGGACTTTTTTTCTTTTTTCTACCTTTCTTTGTAGGTGTTGCCAAAGAATGTGTTCAGTAGCTTTGAGGAATGCACATAGTTTGTTCTGTTTTACTGCGGTATCAAACGACTGTATTAATGTACAGTGGAACCTCGGTTTTCGAACGCCTCTCAGTTCGAACAAATCGGAGTACGACCCAAAATTTCGAGAAATTCTTGCTTCGCTGTCCGGTCAAAAAATCGGAGTTCAAACGCCGGGGTGGATGTTTCACATCACATTTTTTTACTCCTTTTAATTTTGTCAGGTGCAATTGCACCTCCAATACACTAGGGGACGTCCGAGATTAAATAAGTGTGTAGTAAATGGGCCGAGTAACAGAATTTCACCACACCGATGAAGCTGCAGCTACCAGAGTCATCATGACTTTAATGACAGTGTCATGAACCACTTCCAAAAAGTGCTAAAAAAGAAAGAAGAAGCAACTGTCATTGAATAGATATTTTAAGAGAAAAGAACATCCTGTAGCCAGTCATCCATAGCAAAGAGATTTGAACGTGTGAGCACTCCTCAGACAGAAGAGCTCCCTGAAGTTTTTATGGAAGGGGACTCTTCTTCCAAACAATAATTTTCCTTCCTCCTCCATCCCTTTCACCGTCCATCTGCGCCTTCTGCTGACCACCACAAAGGTAAAAAAATCCTATTCATAATTATTTTCTTTACCCTTATTTTATTTTTACATGTTCATGTTAGCGTAATCTTTCGTACGGAAGATTACGCTAACGCGAACGTACGATTAGCCTGGGTTACATTTATGTTATTTGTGTGTTAAAGGTAAACAAAGGAAAACATTCAGGGTGTTGGAACGGATTAAAACGATTTTGCATTATTTGTAATGGGAAAAAGTATTTCTGTGTTCGAACAGGGTTCTGGAACGGATTATGGTCGAGAACCGAGGTTCCACTGTATTAGTATTCGACCCCCCGTGACCCTAATGAGGAGAAGCAGCACAGAAAATGGATAGTATTGGACCAAACATTTTAGTACCATATTTTCCAGACTATAAGACACACCTAAAAAAGATCAGAGATTTGAAAATGCGCTTTATATACTGGAAAATACGAGGGATCCAATTGGATAAGCATAGTTTCTGTAGCAGCCTTTGGATCCCCAAAGAGTCTCGACTGATGTTTAAGGTGTCCTTTATTTAGTTGTTAATCATAGCATTGTGAAAATTGTGTTTCCGGGTATACAAACATAAAACCAAGTCAGCTCATGGTCTGCACAGTAAAAACACAATGCTGCATCAATATCCAAACACGCGTTCATCAAAGTATACATGACAATACAAACTCACAATGCTACGAAAAGCTATCTGTGAAATGTAATTAATAAGGAAGATGAAGGGGTAGGGAGTATAAGCGTCTGCTTCTTACTACCCCTTTTTGAGCATGTTAACATAATTTTTGTTGTTGAGTCATTGTTTTTGTCCTGTTTTCGTTTTCTAGTGTTCAAAATAAAGTTTTCATTCGTTCATTCAAAATATTTCAATTAAACAAATAAGCATACAAACATAACTTACTGCGCTCACCAAGGATGCTTAAAATATTTGTGTTTTTTTTTTATGTCAGTCCTTTTCGTGCAAATTAAAATTGTTTAGTCTAATAGCTTAGCTTAGAATGTAGTTTTATGATTTGCAAGCCAATGGTACTTTTTTGTATTTGGTTTTTAGTTTTACAGTTAACAAAACCTTTCAACCTAAACAGTTGTGGTAAAAGATAAACGCAGATAGGTGGGGTGAAAAAAAACCCACAAGGGCTCTTTGAACTGAGTTGGGCATTGTTACCACATACTTTACATACTATATATAAAAAAAAAAAAAAAAATATATATATATATATATATATATATATATATATATATATATATATATATATATATATATATATACAGTGCATCCGAAAAGTATTCACAGCGTTTCACTTTTTCCACATTTTGTTATGTTACAGCCTCATTCCAAATTGTATTAATTTAATCTCTTATCTCAAAATTCTACACAAAATACTCCATTATGACAATGTGAAAACGTTTTTTTTCTACTTTTTTGAATTTATTAAAAATAGAAAACTTAAAAAATCACATTTACATAAGTATTCACAGCCTTTGCCATTAAGCTCAAAATTGAGCTCAAGTGCATCTTTTTTCCACTGATCATCCTTGAGATCTTTCTACAGCTTAATTGGAGTCCACCTGCAGTAAATTCAGTTGATTGGACATGATTTGGAAAGGCACACACCTGTCTATATAAGGTCCCACAGTTGAGTGTGCATGTCCGAGCACAAACACCAAGCATGAAGTCAAAAGAACTGTCTGTAGACCTGCGAGACAGGATTGTCTTGAGGCACAAATCTGGGGAAGAATACAGAAAAAAATCTGCTGCTTTGAAGGTCCCAATGAGCACAGTGGCCTCCATTATTCGTAAATGGAAGACATTTGGAACCACCAGGACTCTTCCTAGAGCTGGCCGGCCTTCTAAACTGAGCGATCGGTGAAGAAGGGCCTTAGTCAGGGAGGTGACCAAGAACCTGATGGTCACTCTGTCAGAGCTCCAGCGTTCCTCTGTGGAGAGCCTTCCAGAAGGACAACCATCTCTGCAGCAATCCACCAATCAGGCCTGTATGGTAGAGTGGCCAGAAGAAAGCCACTCCTTAGTAAAAGGAACATGGAAGCCCGTCTGGAATTTTCCAAAAAGCACCTGAATGACTCTCAGACCATGAGAAACAAAATTCTCTGGTCTGATGAGACTAAGATTGAACTCTTTGGTGTGAATGCCAGGCGCCTTGTTTGGAGGAAACCAGGCACCGCTCATCACCAGGCCAATACCATCCCTACAGTGAAGCATGGTG
The DNA here is from genome assembly GCF_059441175.1 of Urocampus carinirostris. Lineage (NCBI taxonomy): Eukaryota > Metazoa > Chordata > Actinopteri > Syngnathiformes > Syngnathidae > Urocampus > Urocampus carinirostris. The sequence continues at coordinate 52,127,618 of NC_142350.1, forward strand.
GTGGCAGCATGGGTTAGGGATTTATTTTGCGTGCAGGATCGAGGTTTTCTGTTCTTTAAGTATACACCTGGTGAAGGTAAGAAAAGGAATATTACAAATACAGTCTGAATGCCAACCCTAATCCCCAATCGTGTTTAAATGCATAAGAAAAAACATGTTTTCCAAAATGTGGAGACTGGTGTTGCTATTTTGCTGGACGGACTAGAATAGAACAAATTTTAACCATCCTGCTAATTTTTATCATGTGTATTTTTGCATACTAGGGAAACATCCATTGGTGCAGTTCATCTCTGGAAAAAAACAACAGAGCTGTCCCCTGAACATATAGCCGTCACCTCCCGCTGCTGTGCCGATCATTAGGAGTATGACTGATTGTACTTTTTTGCGCATGCGTGCATCGAGTGCATGCGAGATGTTTCTGCCACCGGGCTGTACGGGTGGCATGATTACTCCACTCTGCCCCCCGCTTACCTTCCGCATACTAACTTTCCCTCCTGCCCCCACCCTGCACATGCACGCACATACAGGTATGCAGGATGCGCTCGCGAATACATTTATTTGTCTGGATTAATCGCTGTAAAACTCGCGCATGTATCAAATCCTGACAGCTGATTCTAGGCCAGTAAATGTACTCCCCGGGGATACGTTTTCCTTGGGGGAGGTCACAAATACCCCCACCCTACCGTCTACCCGAGTTGTTCCTCTTCCCTTGTTTTATGCTCGCTCGCAGGCAAATAGCGCAACATACATTTTAAAAACGCCATGCTAACCCTCCAGTTCCAAAAAAGATGGGGAAAATTACAGGAGCATTGATTGATGTCGACAGGGGTGGGAACAAAACTCACTATGCACGTGGAGGGAGAGTTTTCCACGCATGCGCGTTTGTATACGTGCTGGGCCTTACAAAAGAAGGGGTGCTAATGCTACTACTTTGTCTTCGCAGTAATAAATCAGTGCAAATGTTGTTGGAGGGGGGCATGGATGGTGGGAAATGATTTGTCAGAGATGACATCAGCATCCCTCCATTTTGTGGATTTTTTTTGTATCCACACACTACACTGCAAAAAAGAGTTGAGTTTATTTTGTTTTTTTTTCCTAAATTATTTTAAAATGTATTATTAAAAGTTATTTTATGTAATTTTTTAAACTATTATATTTAAAATGTTCTGTATATAAAAAAGGGAAATAATAAAATGTATGATGAGATTGCCCAATATGTAGATGGTCAAAGTCATTTTCGGTAGGTATGATTTTCTGATCTTATCAAAAATGTTGTTTTTACACTCTCTCTCTCTCTCTCTCTCTCTCTCTCTATCTTAATTTTACTCTCTTTTTCTCTCATTCTCTCTCTTTGTATATCTCGCTCTCTCTTTCTCTCTCTCTCTCTTTCTGTCTATCTCACTTTCTCTCTCTCTCTCTCTCTCTCTCTGTCCCTCTCTTTCTGTTACTCTTTTTTACGTTCTCTCTCTTACCCTTGCTCAACTCTCTCTTAATTACCCATCATCTGTCTTCCATTCTTTCTCTCTCTCTCTTTCTCTCTCTGTCTCTCTCTTTCTGTTACTCTTTTTTACGTTCTCTCTCTTACTCTTGCTCAACTCTCTCTTAATCACCCATCGTCTGTCTTCCATTATTTCTCTCTCTCTCTCTCTCTCTCTCTCTCTCTCTCTCTCTCTCTCTCTCTCTCTCTCTCTTTCTTTCTCTGTTTCTCCCACTCACACACTCCATCTCTCTATCTCACTCCCTCTCTCTCATTTTCTCTCACTATCTCTCAATCTCCCCTTCTGTCTTTCTCTCTTTTTTCTCTCCCTCCCAGTTTCTCTCTCTCTTAACTTTAGTCTCTTTCTCTCCCTCTCACCCTCTCTCCTTCTTTTCTCTCTTTTCTCTCTCTCCCTCTCTTTCTATAACTCGTTTTCACTTTCCCTCTCTCCCATTCGCTTTCACTCTCTCCCATTGACTTTCTCTTTGTTCTCTAGACCCCCCTGCCCCTCTCTCTCTCTCCATATCGTTCCTCTTATGAAGTGTACGTTTTCTTATTCTGATTCTTCTTCTTCAATGCTGTCAATTTTGAAAGCAGAGTTTGGTATGGACTTCAAAATTTGTCTTAATTCAGAGACAGAAGCCTATCTTAAAGACACATTAAGATGAAACAAAATAACAACAACTACTTGAAGGTTTGATTGTACTGTGGAGCAAGCAACTATTCCCTAGCAATTAGTTTTCTTAATATGTTATTTTAAAATCGCACTCGATGTAAGAGTGCTTCTAAAATAGCCGTTTGATTAAATCACCTTTCAATATGCGAGGTGATTCATGTGACAGCCACTTTTCTTGTTTATTTTTTTCCCTTTGAACTCAGAGTTCTGTACGATTTGTCTCGAGATGTTCCAAGCACTTAGATATAATTATTGAAGAAAAACCTGGAAATGACGCTCTAATGAGGAGCAAACAAGTGTCTCGCCGTCTTTTGTGAACACCTATTTAAGACCGAATTCTTTTTTTTTTCTGTGATTGTCCGTCTCATATGGAGGCGTGCCGTCATAAGCGGTTGGGTGCGACGGATGCAAATTACCTTTGGGTTTACTAAGAAGCGAATCCTAAAGAAGGGGATAAGAAAAATGTCTTTCGGGTGAGCAAAATTACCATTTTGCTCCTGTTTTTTTGCCAAGCAGCCTCTCTTAAACTTCGCTGCGAGAGGTCAAAATGGGCTTTGCTTTGCGGAGGAGGATTTTCGTCAGAAATTGCGAAGCATTTAGAGCTATCGGAGAGGGTCAGCGACCTTCCTTTTAATTTCCCTTTATCTTCTCCTGCATACTGCACGACCTCATGCGCTTTGCTGCCTGGCGTATACACTGTGTTTACTTGTGTATTCTTTTTGTCCCACTCCTTTTAAGGTGAACTTACAAAGAGCTGTAAAGCATTTATGCCAGCATAAGCCCATTTTGATTGGCAGTTTTTAAAGAGTTACACTATAAGTTCCATTCCAAAATATGTCAATTCTAATTTTACATAATATTGTTCTTGTTTTATAATATTTAATCTTCTGTATGTCATAAAACAAGAAAAAGGCAATCCATATAATAAACAAAATGATAGTATCTAGCAGTTGGTTAATCAATATTTTATGAATATCGTGCCATGTTGAATATTACTCTCATTAGATTTTTATTCTTTGCACCACTGAGGCACTCTGTGGAGAGTTGTGATCTTATTTTATTATATTTTCTTTCCTCATTTAAATAATTGTTATCCCTAGATTATTTTAAAAAAGTTTGAAAAAAAACGAAAAAAAAACACATATTAAAGTGTAAAAAAATATATAATTTTCATTTGAATCAATTATGTTTCTTCGTTTCAATAGGTTTACTCCTTAGACTACAAAAAAATCATAAATTAAAAAAGGCATACACATTTTCTTTTTTTCCACATTTTATGCTTAATGTATAAAAATACATGAAATAAAAAGGTATTTTTTAAAATTTGATTGAATTTTGATATATTCAATATGTAGTATATATCATTTTTTTTTAAATATACATACAATTAGCAAAAACATATACCATTTAATGGATGAGACGATTTTGCATGAACCAGGTGGAAATATTTGTTGGCCTAGAGAGGGATGGGTTCCACCGAGCTGTATTTACCCAAGACACACCACAGGAAATGATGCCTCTACAAGCCTAGTGGTTAAGGGATCAAGCAGATTTGCAATCCTGGTTCTAAATTAAATGCTACTTGTAAATATGGCCTAAATCTACTTCATATTTAGTCTAGACTCTTATGCCAACCCCAATTTGCATGCGTGTGTGTTCGTATGTGGCTAATAGTCTCCAAAATAACTGAAATTATTTTTGTAAAAATATGCATAGTAGTACTTTAGGCCTCTAGGAGTGTCTTTACCAGGTTTCATGTCAAGGCACTCCCAATATATACCAACAGAATTGATAAACATCTACTTTCGTGTTCAAGCAGCTCTTGAGTTGCATGATGTCACACAGCTCTTTGGCATTCCCTAGTGGCTTACTGGCGCTTTTCCATCAAACTGCAGCCCCAATAACCTTGCTCAAGTAGGATGTCTGGAAACCCAAAGCTCGGCAACGTCAAGCCCGTTATGCTTGTAATAATATAATTCTAATCATGTGTATGTATGTATGCATTCATGTACAGTGCCCTGCAAATGTATTATCTTCCCAGTCCTGTGTTGAAGAAAAGCAACCCAAAGGCATGATGCTGCCACCAACATGTTTGACAGAAAGGATGGCGTTATCAGGGTGATTTGCAGTGTTACTGTTGCGCCAAAGGTATATCTTGCAATCAGCCACAAGCACTTGATTTTGTCTCATCTGACCACAGCACCTTTTTTTTACATGTTCTTCGTTTCTCCCATTGGGCTTTTTTAAAACACCAAACAGGTCTTTGTACGGTATTCTTTCCGAAATGGCTTTCTTCTTGCCATTCTTCCATAAAGGACAGATTTATGCAGAGTACGACTACTAGTTGTCTTATGTTGAGATTTTCCCATATCAGCTGCTCATCTAATGTGATCATTGGTTTCTAGGTTGCTTCTCTGATTAGTTTTCTCCTTGTTTGGGCCAAAAATTAAAGGGATGAGGAGGGTTTAGTGGATTTGGAGTGATTTTATGCTCTCTCCATTTTGATATTATTGCTCTTCAGTGCTCCATTGTTAATCATTTTTGTATCCCATTCCTGCTTTCCCACAATATTTATATTAGAAAAGTCATAATTATTTCATGAGCAAACAACATCACTTGTTTTAAAAATAAGAGCATATGCAACTAAATTAAGGAAATATTTCTGCCAGTATGTTATTTTTCCCAGTGTGGTCTGCTCAAATCCTCGAGCAAGACAAGCAAGTGCGAGACCGGAACTAATGAATAAAACTATTCAATTATCGTCTCAATTAATACGAGTGCCCCCCAGTCCCAAATTCGCAGATGAGCCCAGCTCTTCGCCGAATACAACCGGTAAGATTTTCTCAATCTTTCGCCTCAGCGATCGTCTTCCTCGCCATTTCACAGCTACTCCACGGCCCGGCCTCCTTCTTCGATTCCTCGTATCGATTTCATCGGACTTGTTATCTCTGCTTGTGTTTTTGGGATGAATCCGACTTGTTTACAGCTCACGGTGACCCGTGGGGGCTAGCGAGATTATTCCTAACCCTCCGCTTCGCCGAGGTTTTTCCCCCGTATCGATAGCGATCCGTGTTTGCTTATAATTAAGTCCCTGCCAAACCTCAGGTGGGACTCGCTTCAGACTCCTCCGTCCAATTAAAAAACGGCCTCTACGACCCACTTCAGCCCACTTTGTTACCAACCTGTAAGTATCTCCATCGGTACGGGAGCTATCGTTTGAATTCTTGGTATAAAGCACCTCAATGCCCAAAGGGAGGGACGCTTTGATTAAAGTTTTAGAGCCTCCACAACAGGAAGATAACAGCTTAATTATTCCCCTTTAAAAGAAATTAAAAATGGCAAAGGCCACAGGGGAGTTGCGTCTAATTATTGCATTTACCCGTAAAAGGACTCATGAGGCTGTTTTATGTTGTCATTTTTCTTGGCCTAAGCAGTATTTGCCTTCTTGCGTCATGTTGCATATTCTCCTCATTAGATTTTGATTCTCTAGAACGCAGAGCCATTCTGGGGAGAAATGTGATACCCAGGTTGCTACAAAAAAAAAATCTTGATCTAATTATTTCTCATTATAATAATAATAATAATAATTTCCTTGTATATATATAATCCCTTGTAAAAATAATATATACTTAAAATAAGCAATTTTGTCTCATAGTGCAGTTGAGCATTTTAAGATGTCATTTTTTGTTATCGTTGGAGTAAATATTTTGAAAATGAGCAAAATTATCAATCATTTGCTAATTACACGATGATGTCCGGGTGATTTGTGACTATTTTGATGTGATGTATGTGTTTGTTGTGACATGCTAGAAAGAAAATGCGAAAAAACTAATGTATGTGTTTTTCATGTTTTGTTGGAGAAATTAGTTAAAAAAGCTGATAATTGGGCAGCACGGCGGTGCAGTGGTTAACGCGTGTGCGGCACGGTTCTGAGGTCATGAGATCGAACCTCCTGTGTGGAGTTTGCATGTTCTCCCCGTGCTTGTGTGGGTTTCCTCCATGCAATTGGCCGGTCCAAATTGTCCCTAGGTGTGAATGAGCAAGCGAATTGTCCGTCCTTAGGTGCCCTGCGACTGTCTGGCAAGTAGTTCAGGGTGTCCCCTGCCCACTGCCCGAGGATGGCTGGGATGAGCTCCAGCATCCCGCGACCCGACTGAGGATAAGCGGTGCAGATGATGGATGGACAGGTAATTATTGTAATGAGATTACACCCCAAAAATTGAAAGATTTGTATTCATTTACATTAAATACTTGAAATGTGTTACCTTTAAACAATAAATGTGTTTTGCATTACAGCTAAACAGCATTACTGCTACTAATGGAAAAAAAAATATCCATCCCAGCTATCTTCAGGCAGTGGGCAGTGGACACCCTGAACTGGTTACCAGCCAGTCGCAGCGCACATGAAGACAGACAACTCACTCACACACTCACACCTCGGACCATTTGTATCAGCCAGTTTACCTAACATGCATGTTCTTGGGAATTTGGGAGGAAACTAGAGCGCCCAGAGGAAACCCACGGGGAAGAACATGTGAAGTACATGGGAAGGCTGAGGTAGCTGGACTTGAACCCTGAACCTCCGCACCCTGTGGCTGCGTGCTAACCACGGATCCGCCGTGCGGCACAGAATAAAAAACAGTTGAGAGTAAAACATTTGAATAAACAAATCAAGACTTATGAGAAAAAAAAACGTTTTCCAGTCAATCTTTCGTTTTTCCTGACTAACATATATATTGCGGAGTAACTTTGGCGCTACAATTACATGCTGTATTATGATTTTTTAAACTCTTTTCAAATTAAGAAAATACATTGTTAAATTTTACACAATTGTGTCGGAAACTAACATGAAAATTATAAAATTACATCTGATACTGTCAGGTAATTTCAATTTAACGATGTGTAAATTCAACGTACTAATGTTGAGTGGATTTGATGTTTTTGCCACGGAGAAAATTCAACACAATATCATTTGGTTTTGAATTAAAAATATTGCTCACGTTTAAACTTCTGACATTATTCAGGCAAAAATTGTTCATTTTCGCGGGACCGTCTACATCACTTTTGTGTTCCAATTTTTCTATTTACAGATCACCAAATATTACACGTGAACAAAGATTGAAAAATGTAAATCTAACATTATGTTTCTTATGTTGTGATATCTTCTGGGGCTCGAGTGTCTGTTTCTGTGAAAAAACACAATCTTGTGGAAGAAGGTATCAAAGCTACAATATATCCGACGGATATGTTTACCGGAGAATAAATTAAAAGAAAATGTTGGAGTCAGACATCCTCTTTAGGAGATCGTTTAAAGATCTTACTGCCAACCCACCACTAAGAAAGTCTCACGAAATAAGGAATAAAATGACAACATTGTCATAGCATTCCCTAAAAACAGTGTTTGACAGTACCCTGCAAAAATTGTTACCAATGTATGTTCTGTTTTGGTATCAGGACTGTACACCAAATCATTTGGGTTGGTACTTGTGAACGGTCGAACAAGTTGTGTGGTACATGCCGACAGGAGCATCATGCCATTACCTGCAACCAATCGTATGTCAAGACCATACTAGCTTTTCGTGTGCACCAAGCACAATGGGCATAGCGGGTGATCATTAAACCAAACCCAGACTGTCTATATCCACTCCCGGCGTCCACCTCTCATCCTGTCGTGCTTTTTCGAGGTCCGCGCCGGAGTCTGCCCCGTTTGCCGTGACATATGGTGAACAAGGCGAGCTACTGCGAGCGAGCGTCCCTGTCTGGAGCTGTGACTTAGTGTCGTCCCTCAGTGCCGCTGGCAGGGGACGAAGGGGGTGAAGGCAACGCGGGCCGGGGCCGATGGGGGCCGATGGGGGCCGAGGAGGGGCCGAGGGGACCAAAAGACGGAGGGTGGATGGAAGCCACGGTGGTAACGGGGGAGGATTTCACGCTGGGGTTTTTGCCCTGGAGATACACTGGCAGTCCTAAGATTAGAAGGGTAATCAATCTCAGCATGGAGCCGGCCAATCTCACGGCTCTGCAGCCGGGGCCCAACCTGGCCCCTGTCAGGAGGGGGAAGGGGCTGGGGGTGCACGGGAACGCTGATGTCTAGGCAAAAAAATATATAGGGGGTGCTCTGCTTGCAGTGTATTAATGGTCGTTTGTCTGTGAATGAATCTTTGTTTTGGACAGGCTGTGAAGCATTGCACCCTCGAACAAATATGATTCATGCCATTAATAAAGGACCCAAGCTGGGGGATTTTAAAGACAAAGTACAGAAGATACGTCTGCAAGGGCTCAGCTTTGGGGGTAAGGGCTCATAGGTTCTGTTCCAGTCGAGCAGGGGTCTGGAACCTTTTTGACCGAAAGAGCAATAACAGCAAAATATTTAGATTTTTTTGGGGGGGTTAAGCCGTACCATAATATTTTTTCAGCACATTTTATTTCACGGTGTGACGTTAGATGATTTGAGAAATGTTGTGAAATAATGATAATAATGCCATAGCCTGTGTTGCTTGAAACAACAGTGAGCAACAGCAATCCCAAGTGTGGCAACTAAGTCATTATTAAACATGTCCAAAACTTGACATCACATTACATTTTGCTGAGTTTCCGGCAATGCAATTTTTTTTTTTCACTTTTGAATGAATTGACTAATGTACTATTGCAAAGGTTTTACGGCCTACAAACGTCATTTATTTTTACAACAATTCTTTCACAAGATTTCCATTTCTTTTTTTTCCTGGTATCTTTTGTAGCATAATACTAACATTTTTGGGGGCTTATTTAGTCAGTTGCATAAAACACAACTGTATTTAATCACATTTTTTAGTGGAAGTACAATGTTGGCAACAAGATTGACTTGGTATAATTGGAAATTATTTGAGTGCAACACAAACCTTTTCTTCTTTATACCTGTTTTTTTCCATTTTTTAAATCCCTTTTAAAAAAAATGTCATTGTGTTTATTTTAATCCTAGCTGATACGTTTTTCTTTTTGTTCTCTATTTCCTTTTTTTCCCTTTGTTTATTTCTTTTGTTTTTTTCTGGCTTTTTTCTGAAATTTTTCTTCTTTTTTCTCTTCCTTTTGTTTCTTTTTTTCTCAGCTTTTCACTACTTTCTAGTTTTGGTATTATTCTTCTTTTCTGTTCTATTCCCCCTTCATTTAAGTCATTTTGTGCATAACTTTACATAATATTTGGTCATGTGGTTAGCGCTTGTGCGGCACAGTTCATGTCATGGGAACCTGTCGTGGGTTCAAATCCAGCTCCAGACTTTCTGTGCGGAGTTTGTATGTTCTCCCCGTGCTTGCGTGGGTTTCCTCCGGGCACTCCGGTTTCCTCCCACATTCCAAAGACATGCATTTCAGGTGAATTGGCCAGTCCAAATTGTCCCTAGGTGTGAATGAGCGAATGAGTTGTCTGTCCCTGTGTGCCCTGCGATTGGCTGGCAACCAGTTCAGGGTGTCCCCTGCCCACTGCCCGATGAATGCTGGGATGGGCTCCAGCCCCCCCGCGACCCTACTGAGGATAAGCGGTACGGCTAATGAGATGAGATGAGATGAGATGAGATAAAAGAAGCAAAAACAACCTGAAGAGTCGTTTAGGACCCGAAAGAGCCGGTTCCTTTTGGTGAGCCGAGCCAAAGAAGCCGCTTCTCGAAAAACTCTAAAAACTCACACACGCAGCTTAGAGGGAACATTGCGCTGGATAGATTTTCTTGTGCGCTGAGGATGTGCAGGCAGTGCGCGATTGCGCACGCGCGCAGCTTAGAGGGAGCACTGGTCAGGACTATCACCTACTTTCCGGAACAAAACAATGAATGAAACCGTGATTAGTTGAATACATGAAGCCATTTATTGAAAGAATTTCAGCTACAGAGCTTTAGGAGAAGGGTGTAAAATAGCACATTTCTGAAGGCCAGTGCAGGGGTTGAGAATTTTACACTAAGCACATTCCAACAATCGTCATTGATTACAAGACGCAATTGCTCCTCTCAGGCCAGGGTTTGCTGGCTTGAGTGAGTCCCCTCACCTTAAAATGCCACATTCAATAGAAGCAAGTAAAGTGCTTCTTTTGACTTTAGAGTTTGAATTTGTAACAAATGCATAGGACATTTAAAATCATTAGAAAATTGTGTCATTCCTGGATAAAGTTTGGTTTGTGACAAAAGGATCATTTTTAAGTATGTTATACATTTGTAAAAATCAGAGTTACAATTCTTCTATTTTTATCATTGTAATAAAGAATGCATAAAATGCCAAGTTTGTTTTATTCCGATTACTAATGTAGTCGCTGTTTGCATCTTTGTCTCAGTTTGCCAATCGTGTTGCTGTTCCTTGATTTACAAATCCTTTAGGGTTGTTCTACTTTATATAACTTAGAATACTAATGAAAATAAACGTCTTCGGAGGGGACCTTCAGAAGGCTTAATATTGTAGAGCTTGAGAGTTTTGTATGGACCTATTTTGTTCTCTCCTCAAGCCAGAAGTTCATTGTCTTCACGCCTAATTTTGAGTGCCTGTTTTACTATGAACTCAACAGTTTAAGATCTAGTTTAGTCGTGACACCAAATCTATTGAGACCAAAACCTTTTTGGTGCATAAAATCCAGGCAGGGATTATAACGTATTGGCGACTGGTCAAGGCATGCGTCAGAAGTCCTATTTCGAAGTTGTTTGCCATAGACTGTCCACATCTGTCTCCAACCCAACCCTAACTCTTTGAGTCCTCTGTTTTCTAATTCACCTCTGCCCCTCGTTCTTTTTCTCTGTTTGACTCATTCCGAATCTTGGGGAAGGAAATAAAAAAAGAAAGAGAGAGAGAGAGAGGGTAAATAAAGCGTGGGTGAATCCGAGCGGAGAAACATCCTCTGGGTCTTTTTCTTTTTTTAAAAGAACTCCTCCAGATCTCATGTTTAATTCATGAAGAAGGGCTCAGGCGTGATACATCCTGGCATGACAAGCAGAGTCCATTTTTGTTTGTTTTTTCAGTTTCTGTTTTTGAGGGGGGGCGGGGGATGTGGATCGGACCCAACTCGACCGACGGGGGGCGTATGTCTGGCCGGCCAACAGCTGGGAGCCAGCACGAGTCTTTTTCTTGGAACGACGATGTGCTTAATTAAACAAGTTCCCCTCGGTCAGAAAGCAGCTGGAGTTGGTTTACATGCCAGTCCATGCCAGATTGACTGGAAGGCACGCGCCGCCCGCATGAAGGGAAACCGCTAACGCCGCGCATTTAGCTTCTTTTCGATAACCGAATTCAAAATAACGGCCGGTGATACTGAGAATTTTGGTATCAATCAGATCCAAAAAGGCAAAATGTCATGACAAATGGATGATTGAATCCTCCCTCTTTGGCTTATAATTATGACACTAATTATAAACACGCATAAAGCTTTTAAGCACTAAAAATCATTCAATTTGTATCCAAACACTACCATGTGAACTTTGACAGTAACATAAATACAAATATTTCGATTAAAACTGTTACAGAACAATTTCCAAGCGTCAACCCTCCCGAGAAAAAGAATGTAAGGAAAATGCAAATAATGTATAACAATGTCAACTAGAGCAGAGTTCCTCAACTGGTGAGTCATGGGGCTTTTTCTTTGCAAAACAATGCTAAGAAGATAAAACTAAGGATCAATTACACTCCTTAACAGTAGATGGTGATTACGGCCTGCTCGATTTATTTTCCCTGCTTAGTCAATCAGTGCATTTGAGAGGGCCCACATCTCATTTTATTGTAATTTTGCTGGTTTTAGTTCCCTCATCTGCCCATAATAATAAGTCCCAAGAAAGTTAGTGATAAAGGGAAGGACCCATCGTTGATCAGAGATAAGGTGAGGAAAATTAATGTGTGTTTGGGTACACGCTTTATTAATATTTTGGATTTATTTTAGGATGTATCAATTTTAAAACGGTTGGGTCGCTTGTAGGGTTATACTCAAAAACATACGGTACATTAAGTTGTTTTGGTTGTGCTGGTCATTTGTTTTTGAAATAAGGTGAACACATTCTACTCTCCTTGCTTTGAACTGGACCTTTCAGATTCAGATTCAGATTCAGATATACTTTATTGTCATTCTTGTACACGTGTATACAGAACGAAATGTCGCTACATCTGACCTGCACAGTTTTCTTGAATGTACAGATATAAATAAATATTGTACTGAGTTAGCGTATTGAAGTACTGATAATGTGCTAAATAATTTATACCTATGTATAGTATTATACAGTAGTGCAAAGAGTGCAAGAGGAGCAGCTAACCAGATGTGCAAAATGGGCAGTCAGGTAAACAAGTCATTATACAATAACAATAACACTGGAGTACGATAGTGCAGAGGACAACAGATGTGCAAATGAGTGGCTAGGTATAAGATAACTGCCAGTAGTGCAAAAAACAAACAAACAGATGTACAGATTAGCAGCTGTGTAGGCTTACTGTGTGTGTGATTGACCATTTAACAGTCTAATGGCCAGGGAGACAAAGCTGTTGCAGAACCTGGTGGTCCTGCACCGCACACTGCAGTACCTCTTCCCAGAGGCTAGCAGAGTGAACAGTCCATGATGGGGGTGAGAGGGGTCCCTAATGATGTTCTTGGCTCAGGATAGGCAGCGCTCCAATGTCCTGAATGGAGGGGAGAGACGTCCCGATGATTTTTTCTGCTGTCCTCATCACCCTCCTCACACTACCCCAGTCGGAGGCACTGCAGCCTCCACACCACAGAGATACAGCTGGTCAAAATGCTCTCTATGGTGCCCCTGTAGAATGTGATATGGGTGGGTGGGGGCAGGTGGGCTCTCCTTATCCTCCGCAGGAAGTACAGGCGCTGCTGTGCCCTCTTAACCAGTGATGCAGTGTTCACGGACTAGGTGAGTTTGTTTGTGATGTGCACCCCATAGGAACTTGGTGCTGCTGACAACCTCCACAGCCTTGTTGTTGAAGTGGGGCATGGTTGGGCTGTTTTTTACTGAAGTCAATAATCATCTCTTTAGTTTTGTCAACATTCAGGACCATGCTGTTGATTCTGCACCAGTCCACCAACTGCTCCACCTCCTCTCTGTAGGCCAGGTCGTTGTCGTCCCTGATGAGGCCCACCACTGTTGTGTCGACCGCAAACTTCATGATGTGGTTTGTGGCTGACCTAGGGACGCAGTCGTGTGTCATCAGGGTGAACAGCAGGGGGCTCAGGACACAGCCTTTCATTCGATTATTTGATACATGGAAATTTGTTCTTGCCTTTGTATTTGGAATTGTGGATCATGAAGTCAGACTTGTAAGAAACAAATGAACTAGAGAACTAAAATACCTACCATTGCCCAATATTTTAAAAATAAAGTCAGTAATGCAAATAAAGTGTTAATTGTCTCTCAGTGGTTCTGTTGCCATAGTGACAACGGATTTTCAGGTTTTGGTTCAAGTACAGTAACATGTTTATGATTTTGGTTGCAGCTCGTTGCTCTCTGGAGGGCGAGCTTTTTAATGTGTTTATGTGAAGTTGTGTTGTTGCCACAGTAGCAGACCACTTTACCACATAAATTACACCGGGCATTGGGTTTTTCTGTAGTTTAAAAACAAGTCCAAACTTTGCTGCCGGTAATTTTTACTTCTGATAGGGTTGGGTGCAATAATTTGGCCTGGCAGGCAAGATGCAGAAACAGGCCAAGTAGGGAGATGTGCTAAAAGTATGCTTTTCAGTCAACTTTGAGAGTGTCTGAGAGATAAAAAGGCTGCTCTATCTCAAAGAGAATTGATGCTTTGAGCAAATTGTTGGAGGAGTGAAGCATTGATCCCAAGTCCGAGGAGAGGGAGTGGATCACCCACACACCCGCCGCCAGCGTCATCCGGCGCAACCCACACCCTTAAACCCGTAAACGCAAAACGACATTGAACAAATCAAATGTTGTCATTTAAGGCTGGTCACATCCGTGACAAACCTAGCGATGTTGGAAAAACAAGCTGCATCTTGTCTAAGGGGGCCGTGTCCGCCTCCGTGGTCAAACCCGCGGCGATATTCTATGAAGAACTAACATGTAGCGTTCGATGATCGGTAAGGAAAGCGCTCATACGGAGGTGGGTAAAAATGGCCGATTTCATAGCACCCGTGCAGATTAAGATTCCGCCTTTGAAAACGCTGTGGAATGCCCATGTTCCAATTACGGCCCGATAGTACGGGCGGGAGCTGTTTTTTTCCGGATGCTCTTGCTCCGGCTTGCCAGATTGTCTGGGGGGCAGCGTTTTTGCCTCCTTTGATTCAGTGCCAGCTATTGAGGCCCTGGCAGACTCTTGTCAAACCCCAATACCTCCCCGTCAATATGCTGGTGCCCCGCGTGTGGCAGGGGTATCAAAAATGACCCAATTAGAGGATGGCAATATGTTATGACAGGCAATATCTGCTTGGGCGGCAATGTTTGGGGGAAAACGGACGCTTTGTGTCACAATCAGGACGTTTACATGCTGGGAATACTTGGATTTTTATCAGAATACTCTGGTTTTGAAAAATCATCTAACCACACAAGTCAGACTCCTGTGATGTATAACTACGCGACAAAAGCCAATAAGACCAGCTTGTGTTTTTATAACCAAGGTTAAGCAGATAAAACATGTTTAATAGCATGGCTTTAATACAGAAACTCATAAGAAGTTACCTTGCATAGGTGCATCCACCTCAACAGCGGTGACACTCTCCTTCCCCATCATGGCCCCTGCTGCCCCTTGTTCCGCATTTCAATTTAAAGCAAATATTTTGTGATTACATTGCAAAAATATTATTCAAATTAGCTATTTTGCTAAAACTTAGTCTGTGATGTGTATGCCCTGTTATGGGTCAAACCAGCGAGTAATTACAGAATCAGTATTGGTCCCCTGAGAACATTTTGTCATATTGCCACAGACTTCAAACATAAAGCTCAATAACAATCAACAATCGTGAAGTGAAAATGATCCCCATCAAACCTTAAGGAACTTAAGCTTTTTGTTGGTTTAAGATGAAGGGATGGTGTAATTGTATCCTGTGCAATGCTTTCAGACGTTTTGTAATTAAGGGCTGAACAAATAAATATGACTTGATATGACGTAATAGTGTATTCATAACACAAAAATAAGAAAATATTTGTCATTTTTAAACATAATGACCCTTGACTCGTTTATATCAATGCTTACAAGTTCAAGTGTATGTCCTCCATCAAATGTATATCTTTCCCATTAGATTATATGGCTCGGTGGCTATGTCCTAGTCAGGGGTAGGGGCAGGTTCATTGTGGGGGGGCTAGCCAGTGACGCTCTGGCAGCTGATGGCCCCGGGGCCACGCACTGGTTGCCGGGGCCTGGGCCGGACCCCCCTTTCGCCGACCCCAACTGGCATGTTTAGAGCAAGCTGCCAACCCGGATGGGCAGTTGGCGCCAGGTCCGATACCAGCTGGTGAGGGTCCACGCGTCCTCCTCAGCTCCATTAGACTCACATCTGTCATGAGTTCTACGATCTTCCCCGCGTCTGTTTAAGTTAAGTGACGTGCCCTCGACTTGATCTCGAATATCCAAGCCAAGATCAGTCAAATACTTGTGAATTAGTGAAGTATTTAAAGGGCAATCTAAATAAACTGTTTTAGTATAAATAATCTAAATTGAATTTGGAACATTCTGACTCGTTACCGCCATCTCCTTGCTGATGTCCTTATTGCAGTCTCAGCCCGTTCATGTTGTAAGTATGTGCATTTCTTAGACGCGCTTGAATAAACTCTTCTTTTTTTTCTTCTTTTTTCATCTTTATTGGGTAGGTTTTTGGACTCTTCTTAAAGCAGAAAAAAAAGTTAAAACAAACCATGTTTCCTGCCAATGGAGTAATATGTTGCAGTTCAGTGTTTATACAGAGTAAAAAAGTGAAATTACAATGTAATAATACATTATTTGTTTAAATTTACATGGTACTTAGATCTTTTGTGGAAATATTGGGATTTTTTTTCTCATTTAAAGGGACAGCGTGAAATTATTGCCCAGCAGATGTCGCTGTATAATCTAAAAAGCACAAAGAAAAATAAAAACTACGGAGACTCAGTGACCAAACCACACTTTGTATTGAAGTTTTTTTAGCACTGTGAAGAGCTAAATAATACACACTGTTCCTTTAAGGCTTTCTTCCCTTCATTTAACAACAAGTAACTCCATTCCGTTTTATGTGGCCTTCGGTCATTTCGCAATGATCGATTGTGACCAAATGCTTAAACCATCAATTGAATATTTGCCAAGTCTAGCATCGCTATTTCTTTTCCGTTTGCTCGCTTGCTAAGCAAGGATTCGACATGCTCACCTAAATGCCCCCGAACGCGAAGCCTTCTCTTCCTTCTTTTCTTTTTATTCGACTTTTTCTCTCTTTGTAATTTGTACGAATGAGCGCCCCGCCGCAGAAAAAGGACCCGACACTGCGGCCATTATCCTTTGATAGATAACTAGTCGGCGGGTGCTCCCGGGTGTGGTTTTCGAGATGGAGGACATGTTTTTGCCCGCTGACGTTGATGCAATACGAGCCGGAAGCAGAGCTACTATTTTTTTTTCTTTTCTTTTTTTTTGCAAAGGAACTAATGTCCGTGTCGAGTCCACTCTATCCTGGTGGCTCTTGTCTCCTTAGCGGTGCTTTTTTCTCTGGTGGCAGCCTGCGAGGCGTGACGACAATATGTGTGTGCTAACCTTCTCAAGAAACTGATATTGAACATTTGAACATATATTTATATATATATATATATATATATATATATATATATATATATATATATATATATATATATATATATATATATATCTCATCTCATTAGCCGCACCGCTTATCCTGAGTAGGGTCGCGGGGGTGCTGGAGCCCATCCCACCAATCATCGGCCAGTGGGCAGGGGACACCCTGAACTGGTTGCCAGCCAATCGCAGGGCACACAGGGACAGACAACTCGCTCGCTCTTTCACACCTAGGGACAATTTGGACCGGCCAATCCACCTGAAATGCATGTCTTTGGAATGTGCAAGCACGGGGAGAACATAAAAACTCCACACAGTAAGTCCAGTAGCTGGATTTGAACCCACACAGGAGGTTCCCAAGACCTTAGAACTGTGCCGCACACGCGCTAACCACTATATTATATATATATATATATATATATATATATATATATGATGAATGATGATGATCTGCATTTATATAGCGGTTTTCAAGTCAATGACTTCCCAAAGCGCTTTACATTGTGCTTCACATTTCCCAATAGCGGCCGTGATCTGTGCAGCCATGTAAGGCGCTAACCTGCTTATTGGGGGTATTGGGGTTTCAGTGTCTTACCCAAGGACACCTCGGCATGTAACACGGACAAGCCGGGATTCGAACTGGGATCCCTTAATCCTAAAACGATCGCTCTACCTCCTGAGCTACTGCCGCCCCTATAAATATATATAGTGGTTAGCGTGTGTGGCACAATTCTGAGGTCATGAGATCGAACCTCCTGTGTGGAGTTTGCATGTTCTCCCCGTGCTTGCGTTTGTTTCCTCCGTGCACTCCGGTTTCCTCCCACATTCCAAAAACATACATGTTAGGTTAATTGGCCGGTCCAAAATTGTCCCTAGGTGTAAATGAGCGAGTAAGTCGTCTTATAATGATAATAATAATAATAATGCATTTTATTTAAAAGCGCCTTTCAGGCCACCCAAGGACACTGTACAGACAATGAGAAAAAAAAAAAAATACAATTTAAAAAGTTGTAAGCGAAATAACCAGTTCAGGGTGCCTGCTGCCCACTGCCTGAATATAACTGGGATGGGGTCCAGCACCCCTGCGACCATACTGACGATAAGTGGTGCAGATAATGGATGGATGGATGAATATTATATATATATATGTATATATATAAAATATTGTGTCTCTATTAATGCACGCCTTTGCAATCCATACGACTATGCTAATAACAAATAGTTTTGGTGTTGAAACACTTTTTATTTCATTTCTAATACAGTTTTTAAATGATCTTTTTTCAAGGTTTAAACCAGTCAACCAAAAAATGGTTTTATTAAACAGTAAGAACAAAAAATAAACATATCTATTTCACAGTGTATACAATATTTTTTATTCAAACCACAAATCACGTTGACTGGCTCGAACAATTTTTGTAGTAAAACGTTCGCCAAATGATTATCAAGTAGACTAAACCCGCCATTTACAGCAATTTGCGTACCTTTTTTTTTACAGAGCGAGAGGAAAAGAAAAAAAGAACACTTTGCCATTAATTGAAAAAAATCCTTTTAGTGTACGTTTAAAAGCCTAAAACTTGACCATTAACCTCCAAATGGATGTAAAACGTGTCGCTGCTTTCCCCCCAAAATGCGACGCGCCACAAAAAGGACGTTAAATTAAAATGATGAGTTTGAAAATGTTTTTTTAGGCAAACTCAATTAGCGTTATGTTTTTTCATCTTCTTCCCCGACGAAGAGTCCCACATTAGCACCAAGGTTGGTTATTATTTCTACCGCTTCTGCCTTAACAAATAATTTCCTGACACCTTCCGACTTCCCAAAATGCGTTCCCAATTATAAAAGCATTAAAAGCCGGTGAGGGATTTAGGTACATTACACCGCTTGATGGCATTCCGGTTGCTATTATGCTATTAGCCCTAACGCTACGTGGTAAAACAAGCTTAAATTGTTGTAAGACTCGCATTAAAATGAATTCAAAACTAACCTTTTTATATTCTTATGAAATGGTTCTCCTCTTGGTCAACTTTTTCATAAATAGAAAGCTCTTTTTATATTTAAAAAAGTGAATTTATTATATATTGCCTGCTAAAAAGATGTGTTTGTGTATCATGTAAACTGTAAGTGTGTATAATGCGTATAAAATGAACAAAAAAGATATATTTCTCTTTTTTTAAAATCTCAACTTACAAGCAATTCTGGGTGTGGAACCTGATGCTAATCAATTCACTTCTAACAATAGCTTAATGCTAACTGTCACGAGGTGGAAGGGGTGAACGGACCAGAACGGAGGCAGGAGGCAGGAAGGGAGAACTCAATTGCGTGACGATCAAAACTTTTATTTACCAAAATAAAAGTTGTCCAAAACTCAGGGACAAGACAGAACAAACAGGCTTTAACAAAAACGTGCAAACACAGGTTTCTTCCAACTCAACTAAACAGGACAAGGCATAACAGAACAGACAATGTGTAATGAGCCAACACCCGCAATACCCAGAATCCAGCCTTAAATAGCAGACACGCAATTAGCTGATCTGCTTCAGCTGGTGCCCAGGGGGCGGGGCAGACCGGTCGCCAAGGCGACCATGACAGCTAACAAATATCACAAAATGCAATTGACGCAGTAACAAATACCATACTAGATTATTCTTGAACAAAAACTCAACTCATTGTTCGACAAATCTTTCCAGCAAAGATAATCTGCTCTTTTGTAATAGAAAAAAATAAAAAATACATATCTAGAATCTTGGTTTTGTAGTAAAAAATGATGCAATCTGTAAAAAGTACAGATAGAAAATTGAGGGGGAAAAAAAGTAAAAAATACTCTGCTATACAGTATTACTATTCAATATATTTTAAGAATTGTGTATATATATATATATATATATATATATATATATATATATATATATATATATATATATATATATATATATATATATATATACATTTAAAAACGTTTTTTATTTTAATATATCTACATCCACATACAAACCTGTTTAATGTTTCAGTCCTTTATATCTCATGACTTTTCTCGATTAGTTTTAATCAGTTAACTTGCTCATATATATATATATGTAGTCACAATTGTAAGGCTTCTCCATTGTTTGTTTCATTTTACCACTTATATATAAATGTATATATTGACTTCTCTTGGCCTAGTGTGCAAGCTCCCAAGAAATCATATAGTCTGATTTATGCATACACAGGCTACATAATTGTCAGCATGTAGTAGCCGTGACCTCTCCCCCACCCCAAGCACGATTGGAGCAAGGCCACGGACGTGCCGATGGAAAAAAAGAAACCCTCAAAGGCTACTATTATAACGCTCAGAGGTGGTTCAGATGGAGTGAAGTGGAACAAGCGCTCGGACCGGTAAACACTGGGAAAGTCGGACGTCTGCTTGGAATGATGGATGGACCGGCGTGATGGGGAAGAGATGGATGTGTGGACAAATGAGTTGGTGCATAGTTGCAATGAAGGGGCGATGGAGGGATGAATGGGTAGAATGGATGAATGTTTGAGGACTAACCGACGTGTATGTACGTATGGACGGACATGAAGTATAATTTGATATACAATTAAACAGAGGTAACCAAGATATTCTTTTAGTGCAAATTGATTTCATGAATATTTACTATGCCAAATGCCCCAGCTCAACAACCTGAACGGCTTCTTTGCACGCTCTGAGGCACAGAACATCACACGTCTACAGAGAACACCACCACCACTTGACCAGCCTCTGCGCTTGTCTGCTGCCAGCAGAAAGCGGTGGGTCCATACAACATCCCTGGTAGGGTCCTGAAAGACTGTGCAGGGAAGCTAAAGAATATTTTCATAGACATCTTCAACATCTTCTTGAGGCAATCCACTGTCCCCGTATGCTTCAAGACTTCTACCATCATACCTGTGCCAAATGAATCATCACCAGCCTGCTTCAATGACTACTGCCCTGTGCCACTGACACCCATCATTATGAAGTGTTTTGAACGGTGAGTCATGTTACACATCAAATCAACCCTCATGCCCTGGACTCATATCAGTTTACATATAGAGAGGAACATTCCTCCTCCCACCCATCACCCACCTGGACAAGAAAAACTCATACGTGAGAATGCTCTTCATATATTTCAGCTGACCATTTTACACCATAATACCAAAACAACTCATGCAGCCTGGTCACCTGGAAGTGGGATTACCTCATTTGTGGTCCCTTATCAAGCTCCCTTATCAATAATCCGTTGTCTGTGCACTCCCTTGAGACTCCTCGTGATTAAGAGCGATACAAATATTTATGACTTGACTCGACTCATATGTTAACGAGACAGACTGGGCCTCAGCCTCTCCCTCTGCAACTGGCTGCTGGATTTCCTAACCCAGAGGCCTCAGGCGGTAGGTGTGGGAAACAAGGTCTCGAAAAGCATCACCCTGAGCACAGGGACCCCATAAAGTTGTGTTCGTAGTCCTCTGCTCTTCACCCAGCTATGAATGATTGGCCTTCAAAACACAGCTCCAACACCTTGTGAAGTTTGCGGATGCTACAACACTGTTGGGGCTCATCACCACGGGCCATTAGACCCACTACAGTATCGAGGTCGAGCTCCTGATCTCGTGGTGCAAAGACAGTAACTTCTGGCTACATTATAGCAAAGCCAGGGAAGTTACTGTCAATTTCCAGTAAGGCCAAATCTGCCGCTCCCTACTGACCATAAACTGTGCTGCAAGTGAGCAGCACCAAGTTCCTGTGGGCGGACATCAGTGAAGAATTTTCCTGGACCACCAACACCACATCACTGACCAAGAAAGCACAACAGTGCTTCAACTTCCTGTGCAAACTTAAGCGAGCTAGGGTTCCACCACTCATTCTAAACACATTTACATGGAACCGTCGAAAGCATCCTTTCCGCAGCATAGCTGTGGGACGGCAGCTGCACGGACCACAACAGGAAGACCCTACAACGCATTGTAAGAACAGCCAAAAGAACAATTGAAGTATCACTTCCTTCCCTGCAAATTATCTACAACACCCGCCTCACGCGCAAAGCTATCTTCATCACCAACAATGCAAACCCATCCAGCACAATGTGTCTCATGCCTGCTGTCCTCTGGTAAAAGATGCCGAAGCCTTCGCTCCCGCACTACCAGACTCACAAACAGCCCCCCCCCCATTTTATCTTTTCACCTTTTTAATTTTTACTAATAATTTATATATTTGTTACTCTTTTTACCGCTATTTACATTACTGTCACTGTTTGCGTATATTATTGTATGTCATGTCTTATAGTTGTTTTTACTTTCGTATTAGCTGAAAAGACACTTTTATTGAGTAATATTTTTCGTCAGGATTGTTTTGTGCATTTGCCCTTTATTTTTGTCAATTGTTGACTGCACATGGGAGAGTGGAACACGGAATACGTTCTTAAATGTCGAGTACGTTTGAGAAATTGACAAATAAAATTGACTTTGACTCAGACAAATACAGCAAGCCAATTTGTATTTCCATACCTTTCCATGTACCCTAAAGCAAAGCCACGTCATGCACCCCCTATTTTGTCTCACTCAACTCAATGGACATTGGGCTGTTCCTTCTGAGAATGTGTCATTTTACATTTGAGCTGCATCGCAGCAAATGCAGTGGGAACAAAAAAAATCCTATTTCCCAATAAAATAAATATTGTTTCACTGGCAGATATCTTAAGTAAGAAAATATAGGGTTGTTAAAAAAAACTATGTATGAAAATCAAAAACAAAATAAGAAAATTTTGTTGTATTTATTCAAATGATTTAAAATAAAATTCTAAATGTATCAAAAATATTAAAAATAAAACATAACAAAAATGAAAAACTAAATATGAGAACTAATTTAAATTTTATTGATGTAAATATTCATTTTTAAAATAGTTTTTTTTATATATGAATTCATTTTACTTTAGTTTCCGAGTGTTCCCACAAAATAATGTTGTCACGGATCAGACAAACGAGGACAACAATTGCGTCATGTTAAGACAGTTTATTTAGGGATGGGGGAAACGGGAGAGAGGTTCTTGGAGTGAAGGGAATTCTTGGAGTGAAGATATGTGTCAAACTTTAAGGAAGATGGCTTAAAAAATGGAATAAAGAGGAAACCAAGCAACAAGGTTGGTGAACGCAGACAAACAGGTTCCGGGTGTAGGGTTTGCAGACGATCTGACACAGGTAGGCTGTAAGGCAGGGCTTTAAATACAGAGCTTGATCGGGCAAGGAATTCAGAACAGCTGATGGTAAACGAGAACAGACAGGTGGAACTGATAGATGTGCAGTGACAGGGCAGGGAGATGATTGATGCTGGTTACCAGTAAAGAGAGAGCTCATGACAAATGCATTCAAATACATAATTAAGATATAATAATATATTTGTTATAAAATATATAAAAATGAAGATTTAAAATTATAAAATGAGATGTTTAAAATTAAAATTACGGTATGCAAATATGTATTCTCAGATCATATTGTATTGTGTAGCTATTTATCTTTTAATCATTCTTTTTTGTTTTATTTTGTGTTAATATATTTGATTAATTTACTTCAATTTGTTAAAAATAGAAGATAAATAACCAAAACAATTATTTTAGTGTAATTTAAATTACATTTATTTGTTTTTACCTTTTTATTTTTATCGTTGTAGTTTTTGAATTATTGCGTTATATAGCAGCAGAAAAATATTAGTTTATTTGTATTGTATTTATTTGAATTTTTAATATGACAAATAAAATATAAGAAATACTAAGTTTATGATCAAATTAATTATTTTTTGGGGGGGTTATGTAAGTAGGTTGGATGTTTTGTTTTTGTTTTTCTCTGCCTCTAAAATTATATATTTAAATAAATAAATTAAATGATACATTTTACAAAATATATGAGAAACAAACTATTACAAATACTAAAACACATATGATGAAATGTTCTTTGTTGAATTATTTTGTTGGATTTTTTGTTTAAAAATGTTGTTAGGTAAAAAAAAAATGTAAAAATGTACAGTGTGAAAGCGTGCGGGGGTTAACACCACATTCATTCTTCTTCTCTATTTTTCTTCTGGAGAGCAAATTGTCCCTTTTTGCGTGTTCTCCTTCTCCTTTTCCCACTCCTCCTTCTTCACACTGTCAATGAAAGAGACGATTTTGCCACGAGGCATTGTGTGTTTAGCCGCCGTGCCAGCAACTGACATTCGGGTGCAGGCAACAAAAAAAAAAAGAAGAAGGGGCGAGGGCGGAATAACCAAAACCCCCCACTCTTTCTGCCCCCCTTTGAACCCCTGCCAAGCCTCAACCAGCTTGCACCTTCTTTAATAACTTCTCCCTCAAGGCACTTCCTTCAGTTTTTTTTCCTTCTCTCTTTTTTCTTCAACTACTCCTCTTCTATCACCCCCCCACACACACACCTCCCATTCACGCCAGCTCTTTCTGCGTCGCTCTTATTTCTTGCTTCCTTCATTCCTTTTCTTCTTATTCTCCTTCCTTCCTTCCTTCCTTCCTTCCTTCCTTCCTTCCTTCCTTCCTTCCTTCCTTCCTTCCTTCCTTCCTTCCTTCCTTCCTTCCTTCCTTCCTTCCGTCCTTCCTTCCTTCCTTCCTTATTTTCTTCACGGCCAATGCTGCTCGTGTTTCCGCGTTTGGGTTCAACCGCCAAACCTAACGTACCGTTGTTATTTTGTTCATTGTTTCGTTTTTATCCTTTCTTTGATTCTCTTTTTATCTCTATTTTTTCTTTCTTTCTTTTTTCTTATGTACTTTCTTTTGTCCCTTCCCCTGTAATTTATCTAAT
Source organism: Urocampus carinirostris (assembly GCF_059441175.1). Taxonomy (NCBI): domain Eukaryota; kingdom Metazoa; phylum Chordata; class Actinopteri; order Syngnathiformes; family Syngnathidae; genus Urocampus; species Urocampus carinirostris. Next base: position 52,152,268 of record NC_142350.1, read on the forward strand.
GTTCTTTTATCCTTTCTTTTGTCTTGTTTTTGTCACTTCTTTTTTCCCTTCCTTCATGAGTTCTTAATGAAAGAAAGACAAGAGAAAACACATTATTTGCCTATCTTCTATCTCTTCCTCCTTCTATAGTCCCTTCTTTCCGCCTTTATTTCTTTTGTCTTCTTTTTCACCCTGCCATTCTTCCACCCATCCACTCTTTTGTCAGTTCTTTTTTTCTCTCTTTTTGTCCATTCTCACTTCTTGTGTTGTACAGCCTGGCGGCACCCACCCTCTCCAGGATAGAAGTAGGCAGGCATATCATGGGGGTCTTGTCACGACCAGAACAGAAGTAGGATGCGTAACGTTACTCACAATTTTTATTGAAATATAGAGGAAAGGCAGCGCCGGCGATCCAGTGCTCGCTGGACGCGGGAAGCCAGCCGCTCACGGAATGCGGAAATGGATCTTCCGGAGCGGGATATCGTAGCGTAGTTAGACGGAAAAACATGTCGTTAGCCAGGACAGGAGATCAGAACGTGGTCAGGGTCAAAAAATGGGTCGTTAGCCGGGACGGGAGGTCTAAACGTGGTCGGAGTCAAAAAACGGGTCGTAGCAGGAAACAAACTGGGAAATCAGGAAAGGTTGAGTGGAAAACGGGTGACAAAACGGGACCGACGGGAGTCAGGGTCAAAAATGCTTGTCTTGTGAAAACAGACGCACTGACAACAGGCGAGTGAAAGGACTGAGCTTAAGTAGGACGGGGAACCAATCAGGTAACCAGCAGCAGCTGGCGTCAAACGAGCGGGCACAGGTGAGTGTAATGAGTGATCATGACAGGTCTTGCCCAAGGACCCTTCCTTAGTTTTCAAGTTCAACGCGACTGGAATCCGAACCCCGATCTCCCGCATAAACAGGGTACTTACTACCAGCTGAAAAAATACACTATATCTAATGATACTATAGATATATATTGTGTGTTGATCTTTACATACGCCATATATTTTTGTAAAAAAGTATTTTTTTCTCCAACTACACCTTTATCACCCTAACACTTTTCACTTCCACCCTTCTTCTGGATGTGTTTTTCCCCTTTCTCTCCAGTAACTGCCGTTTTCACGGGTGAAAAAGCTGTGATGCTGATAAGAGAGGTGAGGTTGCTTTTAACTGACACTCAAAAATGATATCGCTGTGAAGCAAAGCGCGCTCGTACGTGCACACAAACGGAGCGTCGAGCGAGGTTTGAAACGAATAAAGAATTGTCAGGTGCATTTAACATCAGCGAGATGTGTCAATGTGTCCTTTTTGGAGGTGAGGAATTTTCAGGTCTGTTTCAATAAAAAGTTGCCTTAGATTTGTTGTGTATGGTAATTGGATGTTGGCTTATTTTTAGTGATGGAGTAATCATGAATGTAATAATGCAAAATGAAACAAAAATAGGGGGTTTAAATAGCATCAGTTCATATCTGGCATTTTCCAAATTTTATTGTGATTATGGCTAAGAATGGCATATTTTTGCCTTCTGCGAAAGTGAATGCTACCCTAATAGTTTGCTTTACAGAGGCTGCCCGACCTACAAACGGACGATCGTTCTTAAGTTGAATTTGTTCGTAAGTTGCTTCAGTGCTGAAGTGAGGTTTTACTTACTTTTTGACTTGAGGTTGATCTAACCATTTTCTCAACCGCATACAGCTTTCTTATTCCACTTTTGTTTCAAAAGAAACGCCTCGCCTCTTCTTTGCACTTTATACCAACTATATTGAATGGATGCACCATATAATAAAAACATCAAAGTTCTTACCGCGCTATCACGATGTTATGATAACACATGAACTAGGAAGAGGAAGCCGGATTTCTTCTTCGGGGTGGATGCTGGGTGACCTCTCACAGCGCCAGAAGCCGGTAGCAGCGGAAAGAAGCACTACAGTAATGTCCTGTACTTGGAAAAGGATACACATACTGCAAAATTAAACTTGGGTCCGGATGTTTTTCCACATCCCGACAAAAATGATCGTATCTGCAAGAATCAGTAAGTTGAATGTACGTAAGTCGGGAGGCGTCTGTATTTCATAAGGAATCCTTTTGTTTTCTTAATCAGACGTTTGAATTATTTGTTTCTCTAATATGATTAAAAAGTGTTCTCTTTTATTGATACTGGTTTTAAGATAATGACAAAATACTGCCCTTTGACAAAAATTGGTTAAAAAAAGAACAATAAAAAAGTTAAATTAATAATTAAAATAATAAAGTTATATATTTCTTAGAGTTAACTGTGCTCATTTTAAATTATTTACATAATAACTAATAATATTTACCCTTTCATAAAAAATCTCCTTATTTTTTTATTGATGAAATAAATTATACATTGGAAAAGATGACAAATATACTGAGAATGAGCAAATTTACATGTAATCAGTTTTTTTTTTTCAAAGAATAATGAACTGTGATTTCTGGATTTTTCGTTTTAGTTTATCTTTTTCACAGTGGACACGCACCTAAGATGAAAATTTCAGACCCCTCCATGATTTCTAAGTGGAAGAAATAGCAAAATAGCGCGTGTTCAAATACTTTTTTTCTTCACTATATATATACATATATATATATATATATATATATATATATATATATATATATATATATATATATATATATATATATATACATATATATATATATATATATATATATATATATATATATATATATATATATATATATATATATTAATCTTCAAAATGCTATGCCAGTCATTTTATATTTTTAGCAAGGCCATATTATATCCTTTTTATTTTGAACATAGTTAAAAAAAACATATTTTTAGGAAGACACTTTGTCTTCTTTACAGGAGAGTCCTCCCTGCTATTCTTGCTAACTTTCAATGAATAAAAAAGCACAATAAAAGCCCAAAATAAAATAAAAAATCCACAAGTGTGCAGCCCAGCAGTGTCAGCGGGCATGAAGTACTTTTATGAGGCTTCGGTGTCGGCGTATCAACTCGCAATCTGTCAGTTGGTCTGCACAGCGCTATGGCCGCGGGAAAGGCAAGCTGTTGTACGGGGAAAAGACTATCGGGTTAAAAGCAAACTCTAGCAAAGAGTCATAGCAAAGGTGCATTTTTTGTGTCACAAGAGACAGCGCTGGGAACCTTACTAAAAAATTGATTTAACGTATTTTGGTATTATTCATCGCAGTTTTTCTATAGTTTGGTTGGGGGTGAGACTTATACTCTGGTAAGACTTATGAGTAAAATATTGACACATTTTGTTACAACTCCTAGCAAAAAGTATGGAATCATCAGTCTTGGGCAGTGTTACTCTCATGCCAAATGTAATGTTTTGCATTCAACCTAAATGGTTCAACTTAGAGTAGGGAGACATTTTTACACCTTATGCTTGAGATGGTGCACTGTTACTGTATTGAGTTGTACTATGTAGGGTCTTATAAATATGCAAACTCCACTTTGGGGACGTGATTGGCATTGTGATATTGGTAGACTAAAGGTTCATTAATCCGTCCTAAGTAAAGGGGGGGACGGTTTTACCAAGGGCTTCACATTTTTGAACTATTTTTAATAAGTAGCAGAGTAATGCACCATTTTGTAAATACCTTCGAGAGTTACAAATTTGTATAAATGTAACCGCGGTGTACCTGTCCACCCAAAGATCCATATTCACGCTTGACTGGAAGATAAGGTTTTTATTACAGTTGCTGCAAATGAATGAGTCACAACACGTGGTAAGCTTCTCTGCTGGCTTTGATCTCTTTGATCTCGTTGACAGCTCGCTAAAAGAATGCCGAATACATTTCAAAGAGCTTTCTTTTCAGTTTACATAAATTATATTTTAGAATATCAACCATCACAATACATTTTTACATCCATTTTAACAAGATACCTTTAACAAGAGATCGTAAAGTGTTTTTTAACGTTTACAATGAATTCAACATATTTTTCTTTAGTCTGAATTTTAACCAGCATCATCCTTTTTATATATATGAGAAAATAGAAATAATAACAATAATGAGTATAAAAACGGGTACAATTTACCTGCAAATGAATGAGTCACAACACGTGGTAAGCTTCTCTGCTGACTTTGATCTCTTTGACCTTTATAAGGGGAATTAGCATTTTAGCACAACATGCAACGTCCGGCAAAACTAACAGAAAAGGCGACAGAAACAAAACGCAAATAAATCCAATTCAGCTTGCCAATATCAATCACATTACTGTGCATGTTAAGATATTTGTCAACTGTGGTTTTAATGTTTTGAATACAGTGAAACCCCGGTTTTCTAACGCCTCTCAGTTCGAACAAATCGATTCTCGACCTAAAATTTCGAGAAATTCTGGCTTCGCTTTTCGTTCAAAAAATCGGAGTTCGAACACCGGTACGCTAGGGTGCGATGCTGAGTGGCGTACGGATGTAGATCGTGTAGATTGCCCCCACCCCTCGTGAAGAACTGTTATCACGTGGGCGCGCACTTCTTTTCGCTTTCACTTTTAATATCGGTGAACGGAGTGTTTTAGCCCCTAATTATGCCTCCGAAGAAGGTCGGTGCAAGCAGCAAAGTTGCTACAGGTGAAAAAAGAAGAGTAGTGCGTACAACTATTGCATTGAAGAAATAAATAATAGCAAAATATGCAGAAGGTGTGTGAGTTTCCCTTCTTTCGAGGGAATAGAGCATGGCTTCTGCAGACCACCACAAAGGTAAGAAATCCTATTCAAAATTATTTTCTTTATCCTTTAAACGCTCACCACTTTTTGTGGAGACCCGGGTGCTAAATGACGTGTAAACGACCTGATTTTTCTATTTTTACACGTTCATGTTAGCGAACGTACGATTAGCCTGGGTTAGCTTCATGTTTACGTTCATGGTAAACATTCAGGGTGTTGGAACGGATTAAAACGATTTTACATTACTTTTAATGGGAAAAATGATTTCGGTGATCGAACAAATCGGTTTTCGAACAGGGTTCTGGAACGGATTATGGTTGAGAACTGAGGTTCCACTGTAAACTTTTTTTTTGGAGCACCAAAGCATCGTGTCTTACCGTTGACAGCTCGCTGTTAGACTGCCAACAAACCCCGCCTTCCGGTCACATGTCAAAAGCCAAAACCAAACTTTGCCCCATACCAGCAGGTGGCACTGTTGGACTCATCATTGCAGGACACTTACCAAAAACTATACAACATATTTCAGCAGGAATTTCAATAAAACAAAAGTTATTATTACACCCATAACATAAATAACGTGTTACAGTACCTAGGAACGTACAGTAACTGCATTCCAGGCACTACCAACCCTGACAAGAAATGATTTCAATTAAACAGTTTCTGTTTGAGGACGTTTCGTATATTTACAATCACCCCTCTCTGCGTGTTTTAAAAATGTATGCACACAGTGCTGTGTTGTAGCAAAGCGCAGAGGGAGATGAGAATGTAAATATTGCCTCTTCCCCTCCTTCCTCCTGCATTGGGGAGTGACCTTGCCTGGCGTAATTAAAGTGAAACACCTTGACTTGTCACCATTGCCCGAGAAAGCTTAAATCTCCCTAATGTAAATGGAGGCCGCTGACGTGCGGCCGTGGAGGAGATACAAGCGTTGGTGATCCATCTTTTTGCAACAGTACAGTACGTAAGCACACAAACACATTTTCAACCCCCCTTGTCCTCTATTATTCACTGGCTTTTTGTGAAAACAAATGTAAAGATCTGCTTTTACTCCAGTCTTTTATACTGTAGACCATTTTTAGTAGGTTCTTTTGAAGTCATTAACAGATTAACTTCCATTGATGTCTGCAGGCGTCATTGGCAGTGAATGAGCCAATGACTGTGACGTTTATTGCCTTCAATGGCAGCTAATACTTTTTTAGCTGTTTAAAGAGATACTGTGTCATGATTAAACACTAGATGTTGCTGTATTGTGTAGTGCAAAAGAAAATAAGCGCTAAATGGAAGAACACAAATTACTGAGACTCAAACTGATCAAACTATGACATTTTCTTGAGTTTTGTTGCCAGCCTTTTACAGGGTTTTGAGGTTTTGGAAGGACTGATAGCAGCAAGACAACGGACAATTATGTTCATTCCCTCTAGGTGCGCCTCATGTTATATAAAACAAAAACACATTTCTCGACTTACAATAATTAAAAAAATGACTTTTATATGGTCATTTATGTATTCTGAATTAATATTGTAATGTCAATAAATTAATGATAATTTTTCAAATTTTAAAACACAGCATCGATTAAAAAGTTTGTTGAAATTGTTGAAATGGTTTCACGTTTAAAACATGCAAGTTGAGTTCGGTCAGTGTTTCTCAATTATTTTCTGTCATGCCTGCCTCGGAAAAAGAAATTGTCTAGCATCTTCACCCCCGAATGTACACTGTTCCAATAGGAGTGCCGCTGTCCCCAAGTGGAGTGGATGTGCAATTGCACATTATTTTAAGACCGTTAAGAAAAAAAAAGAACAAAGGCGCCCCCATTTGATGCAAACCTGTGCCACTCCAGGGGTGTGTGCCCCACTCTTTGAGAATGACTGAGTTGAGTGAAAGTTGAAATTACAGGTGTCAATGTCTGCCTCTCGGGTGTGAATATAAATTTTTAATGACTGATTTATTATCATTAATTGTTATTAATAATATTTATCATTCATTGAAATAATTGCTAATTTGTAATTTTTTGGGGCAGTATAAAATATCATTTTGAGATTATGCTGTGGACTTCTGAAAAATGGTCGGCAGGGCACAAATTTTCCCTGCACCCTATTTTGGACACCCCTGTTCTAGAGACCACGAAGGCTGCAATCAATTAAACACATATATATGTATTCAAAGCCCCTGCAACAGAAATAGAGCCAAAGAAGATCCTGTCCAAAATGATGTTGTGCTAAATGACTCATAAAAGAATGCCAAGTTTAGCAGAGGCCCCGGGGCCCTTTGCACTACATGCCCGCCTGGCCAGTGTGCCACCTGACAGGAAGCAGGCAGCCTGTCAAATTTCCATGCTGGGGGTCTTGCCACACCCGGCCCAGCCAAGTACTGGTGTTTTTTTATGCCACGACCATGTGCAGAGCTTGGTATTTGATTGACATTTTGTGTAGGCCTCTGAGATTTTTTGTGATTAAGGGCTTAAAAAAAATATGACTTGACTTGACTTGGGATGGATTTCTGTTGTCATCAAACTACTGCCTTGAATTAAGATATTTTATCTAAAAGAATATATTTTAATTTTTCTCTTTTTACTTTCATGTTTTCTATATTTTTTCACCTATTTTTTGGACAATAAGGCGAACCAAATTGTAAGGTGCACCATCAAAATAAATAGTTTCGTAAAATATGTGTGATAAAAAAGGTGCATCTGGATCACAAGGTTCATCGAACTAAAGCTACTGTAAAAGCGAGGTTTGCATAAAAAATGTCAGGAAATTAAAAGAAACAATAATAATAAAACAAACATGATCTAGTTTCAACAAAAATTGTTACAATGCACTGCATTGCATTTTTATTATTATCATAACTTAGGCCAGAATTTCTAAGCACTATGTTGTAATTATAATTTTTTGTCCTATTCGCCCTGATAGTCTTTTATCTGTTTTATCTAAAAAGGTCTCCATATAACATGTTTTACATTGGAGTGCCTTGTCTTTTATCGATACATTCTGTACAATGTTTCACAATGTTGATATAAATGGCAACGAAGACAATTCTAATTCAAATCCTAATTCTATTTGTTTATTCTAATTCTAAAAAAAAATACTCAATTCATAAACTCTCTTCGTAATTGTGCATTTCTAATTTCATTTTCTGGTCCATAAGGCGAACCAGAATACTGAGGCAAAAAATCTTCGAACATTTGGCATTTTCTTGATTTTAAGTGCACCTTATAGTCCGGAAAATACAGAGTTGGTTAAATAACCAAATTGTTCTATAATTTTTTAGCATTTTAGCAATTTAATTTGAGGGGATAATATCGAAAAAAAAACAAAAAACATTTTATTTCAAATAAAGGCAAATGGCTGAAAATTTAAAAAAGGGTAACCTTATGTTTGACTTATCTGCATTACCTTTATTATGACTTTCAAGAGAAGATCCAGTAACTCCGAACAAATCCCCTGCAAAAGAAAAAAATGTCATAACAGAAAACATATCTCCAATCCTATACAGACTTAATAATACCATACGAAGGCGAAACAAAGCACAAAATAAAGCAAAAGTTCACGTGAAATCACAAAGGATGCGCAATAAGGAAATTAAACCGATATACAGTCACTCCTATTCGGAGATCAGTAACATATTATTAACCCAGAGGCCACGTAGAGTGAAGGACAGGTCCTAAATACATATATATTCATAATGACAATATTGAGACATATAAATATAAAAAAAAAGGGGGAAGTAAATACCAAGCGGGGCTTTTATTAGCTGTCAGTCTGGTGCAACTCTTCCGTCCGACTCCGTAACTGTCCGACGCCGGATCATATTAGAGAGACTGACAGGCAATAAGAAATTGGTGAAGTTAAATGTTATTGCCGCAATTCGCCGCCATTGGAATATCACAGCCCGGATGTCAGCAGGTGGAAGGAAGGCTGAGCTAACTTTTATTAAAAAGGCGCTAACCCCTTTTCACTCCCGCCACTCATTATTTCCCGGGGCTGGATCGTGATATGTTTTTTCAACGCGACACTGACACATCACAGAGATGCGTAGGTTATACATTTTAACTCAATTCCGTTGCAATAGATAGTGGTTTTGTAGGCGAATTATAAAAGAGAGCAATTTATGGTTGATAGTGATTAGGTTACTACCGAGGATCCCGAGGATGTGGTATAAAACAGTTCTGAGGTGGGAATAGCAGTTAAATTGCGGTATAGCGAGGAACAGACACTTATGGTAGCACGTAGCTAATGCGTTACAAACCCTAGTAATTCTGAAAAAAATATTACAATTACTATATTAGTATATAGTAAAAGACACATCACAAAGAGTTTTACATTTAAACTGTTTTATTGGATTAGTTTGAGGTGTTTTTGTGTGATTTCCAAATGGAGCCATTTTTCTTAAGTTACTATATATGACATAAAACAATTCTGAGGTCGGAATCACAGTATATTTGTCACAAGCCAGACACGGAGACAGGACCCAGTAGCGTTCGTTTATTCAGTTTTATTGATAAAGAGAGGGAGCAGTGCTTGCTTCCACCATCCGATGTTCGACGGACACGGGTAGCAGGTGGCAGGAACGCGGAAGTGGCACGTACGGGCCGAGCGAGGATAATCGTAGGCACCAGGGATACTGGTCGATAGCTGGGACGGGAGAGCAAGGGCAGTATCGAGTCCAGAGAAGAGATCGGCATCAGGTATCAGGCAGTAAACAGGGCAAAACAGGTCCATGGTCGGGATGGAAGAGCAGGGCAGAAACTGGTCCAGAACCAAGTCGGCAACAGGTATCAGGCAGGAGAAAACAATGCAGGAAAATGTCGGAAGGTATGGAGCTTGCCTAACTGGGAGCATATGTTCGCAAACGGTCTGACAGCTTCTTCTTGGAAACCGGGGGTTTAAAAAGAGTCTTTGAGCCAATCAGCACTCAGGGCTGTTGGCACCAATTGGGCAGTGACAGGTGCCCTGAATCAGCAATCATGACAATATTTGCAATATAACGGGGGATAGATACCTATGGTGATGCATACGTAATGTATTTCGAACCCCAATACTCAAACATTAAAATAACAAAATATTCTAAAGTCAAGTCAAGTCATGTTTATTTGTATAGCCCTTAATCACAAAGAGTCTCAAAGGGCTGCACAGAACACAGATTATTGCAAACTAAAGACTATTATGACAACCTCCCCTGATCTAAAATCAACAAGAAGGTAAGGCAAAACTCAAAAACCTTACCTATGTATAAGATACTTGCAATTGATTAAAAAACAAATATACTGACTATTCCACACTACAGAGCGCACCTTATTAAAAGCCGCATGCACAAAGTTAACAATGAAACTCCAATAGAAGAACAGCTATGAAAATAAACTTATTTATGATATTTTATTACATTTTAAGCCCACTTCACACCTGGAGCCAATCGGGTGGGGAATTCTACTTCAACAGCGTTGTGGAAAAGAGCAGCTCACCCTTTTCCTCTGTACATAGAAATGACATAGACACTCAAAGACAACAGATTTTTGGTGAACGCAAGAAAGATGCCTCATTCTTTTCTAATCTGCTTTTCTCTGCGTGCCATGTGTGACCTTGTGATAGACAATGAGGCACTCTACATTATCTAAATGAGCAAACTGTGTTCAGGAGAATAAGAAAATACTGTCATGATTACCGATTGAGAGCACCTGCGAGAGCTTAATTGGTGCCAACAGTCCGGACAGCTGATTAGCTGATGCTCTCTTTTTAAACCCCCGGCTTCCAAGAAGAAGCCGTCAGATCGTTATGCGAGCTGTTGCCACCAGCTCAGTAAGCCTTTTCGTACGACTCTGTTCCTGCCTTGCTTTTCTCTGCCTAACCTTCGTTGCCAACCTGTTTCTGGACCTGACTTCGCCCCGTTCCGCCTGCCTGTTACCTGACCTGTTTTGCCCCGTTACCTGCCTGCCTCCTGTTACTGACCTAGTTTCCGAACTTGACACCGCCTTTGCTCTCCAGTCCCTTCCAGCGACTTCCCCCCTGTCTACGATCCTCCTCGCTCGACACGGAAGTGCCACTTCCACGTTCCCGCCACCTGCTACCCGTGTTCGTCGATCCTCGGATCGTGGAAGCAAGCCCTTCTCTCCTTCTTATCAATGAAAACTGAGAAAACAAACGCTACTGGGTCCTGTCTTTGTTCCTGGTTCGTGACAAATACACTTTGCCCTTTTAATCAGTGAGTAACTACTCAGAGTTATTTTAATTGTGTAGTACCAAAGATGGTTATTGAAATATAAGGTGTATTTTTGAAAATTTCAACCAACATGCTAATACTGAGTTAGGGAAATTACATATTAATTACTATGTACTACAAGATGTTTCTAAATAATTCATCTGGAAAAATATGCAACAATTTAGATTTTACAACGTTGCAAACTGCTGCAAATCACACAAAATGTTCTATGATCATAAAATGAGCGGACATACCATTTCTGTCATTTTCCAATCTCTGGGTCATAAATAGATAAAACTTCTTGATTCCAGACAGAATTTCGCTTTTCTTCTCTTAGAGAAGACTTGAGGGAGTTACCCTCTCGCTAACTGGCAAGCAAGACCTCCAGTTAAGATTCCAAACTGAATGAAGAGAAAGGCATTGTGGGAGGTAGTTCATCTCATAGCCTATCATTTTCATAAAGCCGTGACAATAACCAAGATTAGACCAGCCTTTTATATGCATACAGGCGTATTGGAGATGTAACTCTACATTCGCACGAATAACGCAAACCTTTTCGGGCTCACGAAATAATTTGTTGTTGATTTAATGGGGACAATGCCGTAAAGAGGACAGAAAAAAGATCATACTAGACACCCTAATAAGGTGGGGTTGCTGTATCTAGGGGGTCAACTCTACATGGTAGCATGGGCCCTATAAAAAAACAACTTTTTGGTGAAGAAGTTTGCCAATCCACGATTCTCTGTGTGTCATGCATGCAACTGTTCTGGACAATGTGGCACTCTAGTAGTCAAGTCAGCAAAAATATTAGGGAAATGCATTTTCAGGCTTTTAGCAATTGACACTTGCACTGAGGAAAGCTACTGTCATCAGGTAAAAGCTACATGCTAACCGTTGAGTGCCACTGGCAGTTATTAATGTCAAATATTACATTTCAAATAAAAGCCCCATAATGGTAATCATATATCCTAGCTATCCTATCTACCTTGGTCATATCCCTCAAGAGGGGTGACCGACAGCAAGACAAACACATACAATAACAAAGAAAATAAAAGGGGAAAAAAAAAGGAAAAACAAATATAGTAAAAAAACACACACAAACATTTTTGGACCATGTCCCACCCAATTGCCCAAACACCCAAACAAGTTAGGCACCTCGGCACCTAAGTTGGTCATGCTTTCGTCCCTCCAGATGAAATGGGACACCAGAAAGCGGCCATGTCACTCGGGTCAGGGTGACACAACACACTCTTTTGTTCAACAGCAGGGCCCGACAGCTTTCACTGGTTTACCCCTGCCGCATCATACGTGTGCCCCACCCATCCTTAAGAATGCTTCCACAATCCCACTATCCTTTCACAACATCTCTCCACTCCTTTCTATCACCAACAAGAGCTCTAGCTTCCATTATATTTAGACCTCTTTCCTGCAGTGCACTCATAACACCATCCATCCACATCAATCGCGGCCTCCTTCTTGGTCTCCTTCCATTGACTTCTGCTATGTAGATCCTCTTCAACATTCGCTCCTCATCCATCCTCTCTATGTGTCCTAACCAACCGAGGACTCTCTTATCAACACGCTTGCTCAATTCTACGACTACTCCAGTTCTGTCTCTCACAATTTAATTTCTCAATCTTTCCAATCTTGTCACTCCTAACATAGTCCTCAAACACTTTATCTCAAAAACATTCAATTTCCTTCTTAAATCTGCGTTCAGGCTCCAAGTCTCTGCACCATACAACACAGTCGGCACAATCACACTCTCATACAGTCCCCTCTTAACATCCATACTCATACTTGTTGTTCATCACTCTCCTCAGAGCTCCTCAGAGCACCCAAAATCTTAATCCTGGTAATCCTGGTTAGGAAAATCATGTAGCAGTTTGGTTCCTGGAAGTTTTTAAATAATTAATTTGAAAAAGTTGCAGCAATTTGAATTTGAAAACACACTGGTGCCAAATCAGCAAATCCGCAAAACGGTCTGCAATCATAAAATGGATATATATTTTCCCTCCTTTACATCTTGAATGGATTTGTCGGCATGTACATACGTAGCATTTCTGCCACGGCCGACTTTTTTTTGTAAATCCCGAAGACATAAATAAATAAATCTTAAATCACGCTCTTCTCACTACAAGAGGACGTGAGGGAGTTAGCCTCTTGCTAACTGGCCGGCGAGCGAGACCTCCAGAGGTCTCCTCCCTCTTTTTTGCATCCCCTTGGCGGAACGATAAAAGAAAGAAAGGATGAGGAGGAAGGTAGCGTCGCTGATGAGAACCGAGCGTAAGCAGCGCGGCTATGCGAAAATATTCCGCAGAGTCAGCGGGAAAAGGGCCCTGAGTCAGCCCCTTTTTCCCGGCCACGCTAAAACACATAGAGGCAAAGCCCATTAAAAATGGATGCTAGGCGATAATCACATTCACACTTAAAATTTAATGTCGCTACGCGCTGGCTGACAAAGGGAAAGCGGCATAGGGCGTTGTGATTATGACCGCGTCCTTTCACCCGGAGACAGGCGCGAGGTGAATCGTGCCAACTAATTGTTGCATTTAACCTCCACCAGCGAGTTTATCGTTCCATTGTAAGGCGGTCAGGAGTCCATCTTGTGGTTGATCGTATTTATACAGGATTGCCTCAGAATAGTGAAACATTGGGATACAGTTCTTTAAATTCTGTACTGCAAGTAAAAATAACAACAAACAAATTGAATTGTCTTGATTGTAATTGATTACAATAATGTGAAACATTCTTTGCAACGAGATTTGACATGGCACTCCAAGGTATAAACATAAATAAGAGAACATGATAAACTAGAGAGACTGTGTGCCGTTGAGATGCGGAAGCATTTTTGGGTGGCATTTCGCTTTTGGCAGAGTCATTGGCACATGAGAATGAAAGACCTAAGGAGTCCAGATTGAGATGGAACAGCGCAAATATATAATATGATGGTAATCCACTTTAATTTCGTTTATGTCACGACCAGAACGGAATCAGAACCCAATTGCGCAACGTTTACCACAAGTTTCATTGAAAGAAAGAGGAAGGGCTGGACACGGGAAGCAAATTGCTCTTGCAACCGGATTGTGATCCGAATACGGAAGTGGATCTTCCGTAGCGGGGGATGGCGGTGTCAGGGACGGAAAACAGGTCGATAGCCAGGAAGGAGAGCAAAAACGTGGTCGGGGTCAGAAACAGGTCGTAAGCCGGGACAGACAAGCAGACATAGTTGGGATCAAAAACGGGTTGTATGCCAGGACAGGAGAGCAGATGTGGTCGGGATCAAAACAGGTCTTAGCCAGAGACAAACGGGGAGATCAGGAACGGCAGGTGGAAAAACGGGTGCAAAAACGGGACAGGCGGAAGTCAGGGTCAAAAAGGCTTGCCTTGTATCAACAGAGGTTCGCAGAGGGACTGACAAACGTAGAGTGACAGGACCGGGATTAAAAAGGGACAGGGAACCAATCAGAATGCCCGCAGCGGCTGGCGCTAAATGAGCGGGCACAGGTGATTCAATCGGTAATCATGACAGTTTATGCTGAAACAATTTCTGTTTACTGAGTGTAGTGGTAGACAATCTGTGCCAGGTGGACGACAAAATAGTCGTACGTGTTGCCGAGGTGCCACATGCTGCGGTGCCACGTATTGAGTTTTAAAAGAGAATCTGTTGGAAAAAAATTAGCATTAGCTTACAAAAAAATGAGCATTCACTTGACACAAAATAGCATTGGCTGGCGGGGAACTTAAGTTTAGCAGATCGTTAGTCCGGTGTTACCTCTGTATTTAACCGTACTTACCAATGACAATATTATATTTGTCCTTGTATAAGTCACACCATAGTATATATCTTAGGAACAGCCAATGGATTAAAAAAAGGAGCATAAAATGCAGTAAGAATGACTGTAAACAACAGCATATTGGCCTCAATCCTTCGACCGAAAGGCAAACACAAACAATATGTCTTATATGAAGTATAAACATTTTCCCGTCTTTGTTCCCTTTGCTCCACTTGACCTGTTGTCCTTGTTCCTCTATCTGAAGGTCAGATAGCAGTTCTTCAAAAAACACTCCAACAGTCCTCCACCCCCTCTCGGCATTCAGGCAAAAAGGTATCTCTTTTAACCTTTTTCCACCCTGCCTCTCCATACCGCTCGAATTTCGAGAGAAAAAAAAACCCAGGCATCTTGTGGGGACAATGGCGGGTCCTTGGGAGGAAGCGCCGAGATGAATGAGCGTCGCATTTGCGCAAAGGAAAAAGCAACGCAATCAAGGGGAAGCCGAGGTCGGACGCTTGCTATTCATCCCTGTCAATATCCGCCGCCATTTTTCAGAACGCGTCCCTCCAATCCTCGTCTCCATTTCCAATAAAAAAGGAATTTTACGAGTCGGGCCAGGCTGTTAGTACTAGCCGCCGCTAAACAGGGTGAACCAATCACGTTTTACTGTGAAATGGCCGACCCGGCTTTACCAATTAACTCGCATCAATAGGGTCGCATCAAGGATTATTTAATAATCATCGATTTTATCTGTAGCTGTATCGTCAGTTGATTGATTTGTCAGGTTAAAAAACAATAAAAAAACGGAACATTGGATACAAATCTTCAATTATCCACTGCGTATAAAGTACTCTTGTATATATGGACCCCTATTTTTTTATGGGAAATCAGTAAAAAAATATGATTTCGTTTTCCCTCATCTCAAACTTGGCGGTTGGATGTAATGGGGATTGAACCGAGGTTGCGGCACTGACAACACCGGATTCTAACCACTGGATCACCAATGGTATAGATTACATTTGAAAAGGCAGTCCATTTTATCTCATTATCACACTATTTCCTGTCACAACTTCAGAGACGATGTACATTCTTCAATTCTATTCTGAGCATTATAAGTGACAAATTTATTGTTATCGTAACATTGTAAATTCAAGACAAAATCCACTTTTGTCTTTGGTACCATGAAAAAATTGATAAAACCCAATGCCTTATCATATGTCATCCACATCACTGGAAGACCAGTAGTTACAGACTGTCACTCTCTTGGCTGCTACCCAATAAACATCAATGTTTTGCAACAATAAGGTAAAACACGCTTAGGTAAAGCAAAATGTGAATTATACACGAATAAATAGGGTGGTAAAAAAATATACAAAATAAAAAAAAGTATGCATATTAAAATGATGTTAAAGTCATTATCAACATTTAGATGAGGCAAAAAACACTGTGCAACAAATAACCAAATCTGGGTCAAGATTGGACCCATCTAATCGTTGGGTTAGTTTTCTAAAAAAATAATATAAATAAAAAGTAAAAACAGTTTCATTAAGGAGACATTTTTTAATATTAAGTGCGGTGGTAAAATAACCTGAATTCATTAAAAAAAAAAAAAAGAAAAAAAAGAAATGTATGACTAAAACAATATTAACTCTCATATAAGTGTGCATTTTTTAAAAACACTTATATGTTGGGAAATGTGCAATTTTACCAAAAGGCTGAGGACACTTGTGCCCCGTTTCATCTGGAGGGACGAAATCATGACCAACTTGGGTGCCAAGGTGCTTAACTTGTTTGAGTGTTTGGGCATTTGGGTTGGCCATGGTCCCCCAAAAATGTTGTGTGTGTTTTTTGCTACTTTTTCCCTTTTTTTCCATTTTCTTTGTTTTCGTGTATGTGTTCGTCTTGCTGGCGATCACCCCTCTCGAGGGATATGACCAGGGTAGATTGATAGATAAATAGAAAATCTTCAATCACACCAATTATTGACCAGAGTCATAAGCATTTAATTTGAAATTAAGGCCACTGGAGTAGCAAAAATAAACCGGCAAGTGTCAAAGTTGGTTGAAGAGTGTAGCACTACCTGAGATTGAAGCCCGCCCCCCATTCTTGCGCCCCCCCTGGTATCTAGGTCACAATATGTGGAGCAATTTCAACAGATGGGCTGCAGAAGTATTCCCCAGGCAAACACAAGTTACTTTCTCTTTTTCTTACTGTCGCACCCTTTCACCCCTGTCCTTACGTCATCGCCAGCATCGTTGAGGAAGACGTCTATGTGAAAAAATATTGTATTTATAAAAAAACGTAAAAAAATTGAAATGCACAAGTGCTAAAGTTTTTTCTCCCAAGTTTGCATAAACTCAGAATCAATACGAATACAGTAATCATATCATTTTCCGTTATAAGTGCATATTAAATGGCCTTTTCAGTATGATAATAAGCTACCAAATTTGCATTGTCCGAGAAAATAATAAGAACATTAGCCCGGTGAATGTGATGGTCCAGAAATGTGTTTATGTTGTCTAAAATATTTCAGGGGTCATTAGTGAGATTAAAATTGTATTGAGGAGAAAATGAGTGACCAGCAAACAAACACGTTTTTTCTAACACTGCAAGTGTTGAGCTCGACTGATACATATATCGGAAATATGAACTGCTTGTATTAAAATCTATCTATCTATCTATCTATCTATCTATCTATCTATCTATCTATCTATCTATCTATCTATCTATCTATCTATCTATCTATCTATCTATCTATCTATCTATCTATCTATCTATCTATCTATCTATCTATCTATCTATCTATCTATCTATCCATCCATCCATCCATCCATCCATCCATCCATCCATCCATCCATCCATCCATCCATCCATCCATCCATCCATCTATCCATCTATCTATCTATCTATCTATCTATCTATCTATCTATCTATCTATCTATCTATCTATCTATCTATCTATCTATCTATCTATCTATCTATCTATCTATCTATCTATCTATCTATCTATCTATCTATCTATCTATCTATCTATCTATCTATCCATCCATCCATCCATCCATCCATCCATCCATCCATCCATCCATCCATCCATCCATCTATCTATCTATCTATCTATCTATCTATCTATCTATCTATCTATCTATCTATCTATCTATCTATCTATCTATCTATCTATCTATCTATCTATCTATCTATCTATCTATCTATCTATCTATCTATCTATCTATCTCTAACTATCTGTCTGTCTCTCTCTGTCTGTCCGTCCCTCCGTCTACCTACCCACCTACATACCTACCTACCTACCTACCTACCCATCTCAATTGGATTTAAATCAGGATTTTAACTTGGCCACTCCAGAAGTTTCAGTTTGTTTTATTTGTTTGCGCCATTCAGTTGTGGACTTGCTGGTGTGCTTTTACACCCTAAATTGTCTCTCTTCTTGTGTCTTTTGGCGTTTTCCATTAATCAAATAATGTCTACAGTGATTTGTTTTTTTTATTCTTCTATTTCTATTTGGTTAAATATTCCTCAGTCTTACAGGACTCTAGAGGTTAAGTGGGTAATGATCTGCAATCCTTTAAAAAGTCAAACATGCGGATCTCAATTTTTTTCAAGAGCTTAATTTATTTTGTCCAAAGTTGTTTTCCTGTAAAATATAGATACATATGTAGTCCTCACAAATAATAGTTTAAAAAATAAATAAAATCAAAGCAACCATCTAAACATAAGATAAAAGTGCTTTAACTAAAAGACTGCCTGATTTCAAAATATAATCCGCCAATAATTTAGGAATCAGTGCTTATAAAATGACAAAACATCTTTATTCAAAATTCACCCCACTTTACCAAGTGGTTTATTGTAAAATATTGGGAAATACGGAGTGTTCACAAATACGAATTTAAAAAAGAAAATCAATGCAGTGATCTCAGCAGAAGAAAATTGTCTCACCTAAGATGTCGATAAATTTAGAAATGATTGGTTGATTTTAGAAAATGATTGGCCAATTCCTACAGAAATTGGGGCCAATGAACCAACTGACTGACTGTTTAATCAGTGGAAAAAGCTATACAGACACTGGATTTTTAGAATGTAACGACTAAACTTTATTTTTGTCAAGCTTCTTGTGCATGCTTGTGGGGACTGCAAGACCTGTGTGAACAGAATGAGGCTAAAGGGCTTTGGAAATGATGGCAGTGGATGGCTGTGAAGGGGGGGTTTCATATAATGGAGAGGCTCCACCTGTTTACACTCCTTTGCCCCCAAGCATTCTCCAACGTGCCCCTTTGGAGGGCCCTCGTTTTAACTGCGCACGTCAGTAGGGACGACCACCACCACAGGAAAAAAAAAAAAATCCAACAAAAATAAACGGCGGAATGGGCACGAATAAAAGTAAATGAACGGAAAAGCGTGTAACGAGTTTCTCTAATGAGTTCGAAGAAAAGCGAGGCGGATGTTGGCGGGCAAAAGGGTCTCAGAAAGAATTGAATGTGTTCACCCATTTTTTTTTTTTTTCATTTTCTGTTTGTAAAGATGGAGACAGTAAGGAATAGGGGAGGGGGATACTAGGATTTTTAGTATCCATCCTGTCCAAGTAACTACAGACTAGTATCGATCGATAACATTCTGATACCGATAATCTTTACGAGGAAATCTCGTGATCATTGCATAATTGAACCTTTACCCCTTTGAGTTAGTTTATAATTACAATATAAACAGCCTAAAATGCTCTATATGAAATGAAATGAAATGATCTGCATTTATATAGCGCTTTTCAAGTCAATGACTTCCCAAAGCGCTTTACAATGTGCTCCACATTTCCCAATAGCGGCCTTGCAGCCATGTGAGGTGCTAACCTGCTTATTGGGGGTATTAGGGGTTCAGTGTCTTACCCAAGGACACTTCCACATGTAACACAGACGAGCCGGGATTCGAACTGGGATCCCTTGATCCCAAGACGAGCGCTCTACCTCCTGAGCTACTGCTGCCCCGCTCTATTTTCTATTAAATGACTGTTAACGCAAACTTTAACACCAAAAAAAGAAATATTGATATTATTTGTATTACAACTATTTTAGAACAAAAAGTAAAGAAAGTCAAACCAAAAAAGCAGCCATGTAACAAAAATACAGATTCAGCAACTATAACTATATTTTGAAAATAAGGTCAAAGTAGTGTAAACAATGTTAAAACCAGTTAACCAGTTAATAACATAATACTTCAACGGCAACAGCTGTTTAAGAACCCGTTAAAGAACGTTACAAAAATACTTATACTGTACAGACGCTGCCCTACTTACGACCATTCGACTAACGAAAAACCTTAGATACGAACATTTTTTTTCGGGATGTCAGAAAATATCCAGACATTGCTGTAAGTTAGATTTTGTATTGTGTGCACGTTTTTCCGAATAGAGGACACTGCTTCTTTCCGCCGCTACCGGCGTGTGGTGGCGCTGTTAGAGGTCACCCAGCAAGAAGAAATCCGGCTTCTACTTCCTTGTTCTTATGTAAACATACTACTGTCGTGAACCGTAACAGGGGGAGAACCCAAATGCGTGACATTTCTCACACAATATTTTATTTTACGGGAAATGGGGCAGTCATGCACGTTAACCTAGACGCCAGTGATTCGGTGATCGTTGGGCGGAAGACTTAGGGCAGCAGTCTGGCATGGAATAACAGGAAGCCAGCGGCCGACGAGATCGATACCAATTGCACGAGCAGATATCGGACCGATGGGGTCGATAAGTATGGGGTGGATTGATATCAAAACTCGATATCGAAATTAAGCAGGAAAAACTAGACGGGAACAATAACGGGCAGGAAACCAGCAGGGAACCGGACAGAGTCGAAACCCACGTCTTGCGGGTGCAGAGGTTCGTTGTTGGACTGACAAAGGGTGAGTGAGAGCACTAAGCCTAAATAGAAGGGAAATCAATCTGTTAATGAGCCACAGCTGGCACCACATGGGCGGGGCCAATTGGGCGCCATGGCAACCGTGACAACTATATGTACTGAATTTCTAGTACACTAAGAACTTTGACGTATTTATTGTTTAATATCTCATGCATCCATTCAATATAGTTGGTGTAAAGTGTAAGAAAGAGTCGAGCCGTTTTTTTTCTTTTGTAAGTTAAACTCAACTTGATTTATCTTTATAGAGCATATTGTTTTATGAAAAGTTTATTTTTTAATACAATACAAAATACAGCACTGAAGCACCTTACGAACAAATTCAACTCATTTGTATGTCAATGTCAAAAAGACAACTAAAATACTATATATAATATCCGCAGAATAAGGCGCACTCAAAATCGCCTAAATTTGCTAGCGATTTGAAAGTGCACCTTATAATCCAGTGCATCTTCTTGAACCCAGAAACACAGTGAATACATTCAGCAATGCATAGTTACAATGAAAACCATTTACGAATGGAATGATTCATTTTAATTGTGAAAACAGATTCCCTAATGTTTATGCAGTATGAGATGTTTTGTATTTTCTGTTTTATTCTCACGGGCCTTATAGTTCAATGTGCCTTAGATATGAAAAATAATCTTTTAAAAGGGTGTTTTTATAAAGATGCAGAGGTAAAATTTCGGGACTAAAATGTTAATCGTTCCGTCGTGCCGGGCTACTCTCTCGCAGTTTTTGTTTTTTTCCTTTGTGGAAGATTTGCACAGCACTTACTTACTTGTACTTAGGTAATTACATAACTCAAATCAAGTTAATAGGTCCGGTTTATGCATGTTTAGGCATACATTCCCACAGGATTTTTTGGGGCCCAATCTTACCACTAATAACGTGTGATTTATAATCCGAAAAATATATATCTTTTATTGCACAATATTTTCAAATTAAAATCACTAGAGCAAATAAATTCAAGTCAAGTCATTTTTATTTGTATAGCCCTTAATCACAAAGAGTCTCAGAGGGCTGCACAGGTTATTGCACAGACTATTATTTCAGACTATTATTTCAGACTATTATTACACCATCCCCTGATCTGGAACCAACATGAGGGCAAGGAAAAACTCAAAAACCTCAACATGAGGAAAATGAAGAAACCTTGAGAAGGGACCGCACATGTGGTATCCCCCTTTCAGGATTACCAGACAGCAAAGGATGTTGCAATTACAAATAATACAGAGATATTGTCCACAAAAAGTATACAGGGAGTGCAGAATTATTAGGCAAATGAGTATTTTGACCACACCATCCTCTTTATGCATGTTGTCTTACTCCAAGCTGTATAGGCTCGAAAGCCTACTACCAATTAAGCATATCAGGTGATGTGCATCTCTGTAATGAGAAGGGGTGTGGTCTAATGACATCAACACCCTATATCAGGTGTGCATAATTATTAGGCAACTTCCTTTCCTTTGGCAAAATGGGTCAGAAGAGGGACTTGACAGGCTCTGAAAAGTCAAAAATAGTGAGATATCTTGCAGAGGGATGCAGCACTCTTAAAATTGCCATGCTTCTGAAGCGTGATCATCGAACAATCAAGCGTTACATTCAAAATAGTCAACAGGGTCGCAAGAAGCGTGTAGAAAAACCAAGGCGCAAAATAACTGCCCGTGAACTGAGAAAAGTCAAGCGTACAGCTGCCAAGATGCCACTTGCCACCAGTTTTGCCATATTTCAGAGCTGCAACATCACTGGAGTGCCCAAAAGCACAAGGTGTGCAATACTCAGAGACATGGCCAAGGTAAGAAAGGCTGAAAAACGACCACCACTGAACAAGACACACAAGCTGAAACGTCAAGACTGGGCCAAGAAAAATCTCAAGACGGATTTTTCTAAGGTTTTATGGACTGATGAAATGAGAGTGAGTCTTGATGGGCCAGATGGATGGGCCCGTGGCTGGATCGGTAAAGGGCAGAGAGCTCCAGTCCGCCTCAGACGCCAGCAAAGTGGAGGTGGGGTACTGGTATGGGCTGGTATCATCAAAGATGAGCTTGTGGGGCCTTTTCGGGTTGAGGATGGACTCAAGCTCAACTCCCAGTCCTACTGCCATTTTCTGGAAGACACCTTCTTTAAGCAGTGGTACAGGAAGAAGTCCGCATCCTTCAAGAAAAACATGATTTTCATGCAGGACAACGCTCCATCACACGCATCCAAGTACTCCACAGCGTGGCTGGCAAGAAAGGGTCTAAAAGAAGAAAAACTAATGACATGGCCTCCTTGTTCACCTGATCTGAACCCCATAGAGAACCTGTGGTCCCTCATCAAATGTGAGATTTACAAGGAGGGAAAACAGTACACCTCTCTGAACAGTGTCTGGGAGGCTGTGGTTGCTGCTGCACGCAATGTTGATCGTGAACAGATCAAAGCACTGACAGAATCCATGGATGGCAGGCTTTTGAGTGTCCTTGCAAAGAAAGGTGGCTATATTGGTCACTGATTTGTTTTTGTTTTGTTTTTGAATGTCAGAAATGTATATTTGTGAATGTTGAGCTGTTATATTGGTTTCCCTGATGAAAATAAATAATTGAAATGGGTATACATTTGTTTTTTGTTAAGTTGCCTAATAATTATGCACAGTAATAGTCACCTGCACACACAGATATCCTCCTAAAATAGCTAAAACTAAAAAAGCCCCACTCCAACTTCCAAAATATTCAGCTTTGATATTAATGAGACTTTTGGGTTCATTAAGAACATGGTTGTTGTTCAATAATAAAATTAATCCTCAAAAATACAACTTGCCTAATAATTCTGCACTCCCTGTAGGTTATTCATATGCAATAGAGTAGAAGTGTGTTTTAAGCTTAAATTTAAACATTTCCACTGAGGTTGCAGAACGGATCTCAGGGGGAGGAGCATTCCACAGCACCGGTGCCCGGATGGAGAACGCTCTCGAACCTGCGGAACACTTCTTGGCTCTTGGGATCACCAGTAGACCGGCGCTTTCAGAACGAAGGATTCGGACTGTAACATAGGGGGAAATCAGATCTGAAAGATATGAGGGAGCAAGTTCATGTATGATTTTGTATAATACTAAGAGAACCTTGAAATCACATCTTAGGCTAACAGGGAGCCAATGCAGGTTAGCCAAAATCGGCGTGATGTGATCTGACTTTTTTGTCTTAGTTAAAAGCCAGTAAGTGAACCACAATTGGATAGAATTTGAAATGTATTATGTATTTTAAATATTAAGACCCTCTAACAACACTGTTATCGTGATAGTTAAAATAGGAAGACAGTATTGCTTTTAGGATAATAACATCGATCCGATCCAAATACATGCTGGATATCATTCATATCGATAATTGTATTGATACAGCTATCCTTGGTAGGGAAGGGAATGGAGTGTTTGGCTCGTGGGAGGCCAGCGGGCGAGACACCAGGCTTTTGTGTGCAAATTTCCCAGCAGCGCCTTACCAGTTAATTAAGAAGGTCAGTTAAGAAAATAAAAATAGGAGGGGGGTATTTGAGGGGGGTTTAACGAGCTGTCCATGCTGCATGAATGAATGGTTTGTCCCAAACACAAGCAGCGAGAGGCCAAACAATGACTGCAGCAATTAGCAAGCAGTGGTGGGCGGCCAAAGGCCTTTGGACCAAGAAACCCCCCTCCCCCAATCTCTGAAACATGCAGTGACTGTAATAAACATGCCGGGATAAATAGAATAGAAGGTGGGTGAGGGAGAAGCGGGTGGGGCTGGGTCATGTTGCCTTCACCTCTGCACGAATCTTGGCCTTGACCTCACAGGATGAGTGCTTGCAAAATACAATGCGAGTCGAAGTCGAAGGATTGACATCAGTACAAAAGCCATTGAAATATTCTGGCAAGGTGATTATGTCTGGCTTTTATTATATATATATCCATCTTTGTGTTCACGCTTATTTTTGGAAGTAAAGGCTTATTCTTGTCAGGCGGATCCCACGAATCAGTGCTTCCCCATTATTTTTCTGTCATGTCCTCCCTTAGGAAGAAGAAAACCTCTCACTAGAGGTAAGACCTGGTCGGGTCGGGCAAAGCCGAAAATGTAAATCATCACGTTTGGGCCAGGCTTCTCTCTGCCTTATTTTGCTTTATCATTCACCCGTCATTGTTCCTCTTTCTCTTGTTCTGCCTCTCTTTCTCTTAAAGTTCCGCACTAGACTCTAAAGGACGTACTGCTGCTGTGGTTAATGGCCAAATTTTTAACCACTCAAAGAATCAGACGCCCTTAAAATTTTCCCGTTAACTCTTAAAAATATCAGTGGATGATGGAAAATAATAATTTAATGTAACCTCTGCAGACACAGAAATATAAAATATGAACGTTCAAACGGTCTTGTTTAACTTAGATTTCGTTAGAAAAGACACACTTTAATTTGTTAGCATGAATCACCTTTTCTTTTCTGAATCCTTATATATATATATATATATATATATATATATATATATATATATATATATATATATATATATATATATATGTAAGGATTTAGAAAATAAAAAATATATATATCCCCTTGTCCTGGAAGCAGGGACCCTCACAGTCTGCTTTCCTTTTTGCCATGTCAAAAATGAGGTGGGCTATAATTCTCACAGGAAGCCAAGGGCAAGGTGGTCAAGGGCCACTGCCATTTTTTTCTTTCAATTGTATTTTACACTGTCAATATTGTGAATTTTGTGTCAGAAGCCAGAAAAAATCTGATCATGGGTCATAACTGGCTACTGGGCTGGAGTTTGGACACGCAGGCTCTAGGGTTTAAATATGGCTGGGATGCACACATTTGGTAATTAGTAAAAATGGTCTAGTTATATAAATTGAAGAGCAGAGCGTGTCATTCCCTGAATCAAGATTGTGTGGGCTTGTTAGAATTATCTCTTCCTTGGTGGAGGTCCGTGCAACAGAATGTGTCTCCTTTTTTTATCACCTTGAGAATTGCCTGACCAGAAGAACCCTAAATTCTCTAGAAGTCAGCTCTTGAAAAGAAATTGTCCCTGTCTCCACAACCGTCCTCCACTTCTTCTGTCTCTGTCCTGGGCATAATGTGAAGACTCCGGTTCTCTTTTGTTTCATTTGAAATCTTGGAAGTGAAGTGGGCCACTCGTGGTCCTAATCGCTGGCGGAGGGACCACACGCTCTCTAGTGCTCCCGGACGCTAATGAACTCCCCCAACAAAGAAACGCTTTTGTGTGCAAATAAAAAAGCCCACAAAAGCAGGAGCCTGAGACGGTGTCAAGTAAGAAGACGATATGAATTATGTTTTTAATATGCGGGTGTGTGTGGGTCACTCGGTGGTGGTCTTTGACTGGGAGGTCTTCGGTTTGAAGAAAGTGGAACGTTAGGTTGCCCGGCTGCTTGGGAAGATGGTCACGAAGGGCATGAGAATTGAGAGATTTATATTCTGTAATTGGCTGTGAGGATTTAAAGTTTGCAGGTGCACGGTACTTCAGACTTACCTTTAGTCTTTTTTACTTTAATTACATTATGAAAAGCACTTTGCGTTTTAGAGGTTTTTTTTTTTTAATTCAATATGTATTTTCGTATTTAACATTAGTAACTGAAAGCAAGGACTTTTCTACCGCTTAACGTTTGTTCAACATCCGATTGTGTTGTGATAAACAAGCACTGGATTTGATTTTTATTTAAAAGAAATGTAATCTTTTAGTCAAGTCAAGTCTTGTTAATTTGTATAGCCCTTAATCACAAGGAGTCTCAAAGGGCTGCACAGACAGATGATTGCAAATCACAGACTATTATTACACCATGCCCCTGATCTAAAACCCACATGAAGGCAAGGAAAACCTCAAAAACCTCAAGATGAGGAGAATGAAGAAACCTTGAGAAGGGACCGCACACGAGGTAACCCCCATTCCAGGATGACCAGGGTGCAATGGATATTGCTTTCACAAACAATACACAGATACTGTCAACATGAAATAAAGATCATTCATAAGCTATACATGAGAAGTGTGTTTTATGCCTAGATTTAAACAGTCCACTGAGGTTGCAGATCAAATCTCAGGGGGAAGAGGATTCCACAATATCGGGGCCCAATTGGAGAACGCTCTAGAACCTGCAGTTCTCTTCTTAGCTCTTGGATCACTAGTAGACCAGCATTTTCAAAGCGAAGACTCCGGACCAGGAGATAGGGGGGGGATTCAATTTGAAAGATATGAGGGAGCAAGTCGATGCATGATTTTGTAAAATACCAACATAACCTTAAAATCACATCTTATGCTAACAGGGAGCCAATGCAGGTTAGCTAAAATTCGGGGTAATGTGATCAAACTTTTTTGTCTTAGTTAAAAGTCTCGCTGCAGCATTTTGTACCACCTGCAGGCTTTTGATTTTGGACTTCGGGAGACCAGAGAGTAGAACATTCCAGTAATCGAGACGAGAGGTAACAAACGCATGAATTATAATCTCCGCATGGCTGTATGGTTTCATAAATGCGCAGAAAATATTGACTGACAATCACTTTTATACAATTAGGGTTGCTTATGAAAAAAGCATACTTTTAGAGGCGTTAGAAAAAAAACTGTGGAAAAACCTGGGAGGCCAGCGGGCGAGACACCAGGCTTTTGTTTGCAAATTTCCCAGCAGCTTGTTCCGCAGGTTCGAGAGCGTTCTCCATCCGGGCACCGGTGCTGTGGAATGCTCTTCCCCCTGAGATCCGTTCTGCAACCCCAGTTACTTGTCTGGACCAAGTCTTACAAGTACTGATGAAACTCAAAGCCTTCTTCTGCAAATTAAAAACACCACTTCAAAAGACCTCATAACAACTGAATGAATGGATGGATCAAGAAGTAAAGTAATCGTAATGAGAAGTATATAATGAAAAGTATATAATTACTTTCAAATACATGATCAATCAAGTGTAATAATTACGAGAGAAGATAAGGAGTTAAAAAAAGTTTAATATGAAGATTTCATGCAATTTTGACATATTATAATATCCCAACATAACAAAATAGTATTTAGTAAGTACTAATTATATGTAATAAGCATATTTATGCTTGAAAAACACCATGAATAAGTATACATGTAAATAAATCAGTTGTGTTTACCTTTTGTGTAACGTGACTTGAGCTGGTACATTTGAGTTAGTGGGTGGATGCTGAGAGGAAGGAGAATATGGTTTAAAATTTAAGATGATTTTAGCAAGAATTGCCATGCTCTTTCAAGATGTTAATAGAGATTTCAATAAGTGTTCTGATTGTTTATTGGTTTCGACAATACTCTTAGCAACAACAAAAGAGTAGCAATTTTTATATTTCTAGCTTTATTTCTATTGTTATCATCATCTTGCTTCTCCCTTTAGCATTACTGCATGTCTCAGGACCAATAGCTAAATAAAAAAAGTTTGTTACACCAGATACTGAACTGAACATATAGAGAGAAGGACATTGTGTCAAGATGCAACTTAAATTTTTCACCTTTTTGTAGCATACAAACAGCATCAAGCAAAGGCCGAAAAAAAATTCAGTTTTCTATATTCTGACACCTCCCTCAGATCAGAACCTCACTCCCTCAGCGCCTCCTTCGTACCCTCCCGCTAATTGGAGGCCGATGACAACCCCAACCTCGCCAAACCCCCTAAGACGGAGCGGCCCGGGTTACAGTAACCTTGCTTGCCAGGGATCGGCTGCTCGCCTTCATGTGACCGACTATTCATCAAAATGGAAAAGGGGCAGCTAGTGCTTTAGCGGCCTGCGAGGGGGCAAAATATGCAGCACAGGGAAATGAGTGTCCACCAGGAGAAAGCCCCAAAAGGGTAACAAATCACACTGCCCACCCTAATCCACCGAGGAGAGGGGTCCATCCGCTACAGAGGGGGCTCCCTGATTGATGAAATGTTTGAGCTCTTTTAGGAATTGTAGAATGTAACTTATACTGCATGCGAATCAGTGCTTCAACGAATCGTTGTTGACAAAAAAAATCTAAAATAAAATCTACAATAAATTCTATAGTCGACTATCGTCGCCAGACATGTTTTTTTATATTGAGTGAAGCAATCTCTACATGAATGTAATCTCTGCTGAGAGTCGTTATTGCGCAATAGTGTCCAACAAAAACATTTATGTTTAAAAGCATTTTAGCATGAAAATGGAAAATTTCCATTTAATTTATTGTTCCCCTTAGGGGAATTCACTTCGACCAACTGTAACAGGGGACAACAAAGGCATTACATTACAATAACAGAAGAATGTTCTACGTATATGACAGTGTGACACTTAAGACGGAATGTTTGGATGGGTCAGCAGAGCCTGTTGTATAGAAGGGTGATGGCAGCGGGGATCAGGCTTTTCCCGAGGCGGCTTCCTGAATCTTATGGTCCTGTATCTGCACTCTGATGGTGGTGCGATGAAGTATTTGTTTAATCTGTGAATAATGTCTTGGATTATTGTGTTGTATATACATATATATATATATATATATATATATATATATATATATATATATATATATATATATATATATGTGTGTGTGTGTTGTATATATATATATATATATATATATATATATATATATATATATATATATATATATATATATATATATATATATATATATATATATATATATATATATACAACACAATAATAATACATACAATATATACATAGACAAAAGACAAGCGGATATTTTGTCAGCCATGGCCTTTGTTTACATACCACTTTTCATTGTGTCAAGCAAGATTTTTTCAGTGATGTTCTATTTAACGTTATAATGAAATCTCTGCAGAATTGTGAGGGGTGTACTCACATTCACGCAGGGTTGGGTAGGGTTACTTTAACTGGATTACTTTCATTTACTTTTGGATTACTCCAATACCAAATACTAAATTTTGTGCAGGCTTGGGGAGTAACGGAATTAATGGAACGGCAAAAATGATGTTGGCAAGCTGTTTGGATTTATTTTCATTTTGTTTCTGTCGCATTTTATGTTAGTTTTGCCGGAGATCAAAGAGATCAAATCCAGGAGAGAAAGCTTACCATGTGTTGTGAGTCATAATTTTATTCACATTTAGTTTATTTTGTCTTTTATTAGCATATTTGGGATTGGAGTAATCCAAAAGTAATTGAAAGTAATCCAGTTAAAGTAACTCTACCCAACCCTGCATTTGCGACATACTCTACATCTATGATATTGTTTTTTTTTAATCACTGTGGCTAAATGTTATTGCACTTATTTTCATTACAATGGTAGATAGATAGCTAGATGGATAGATTCTGTTCACTATGTAGTAGTGCAGAATTTTGCAGACTACAACTGTTTTACCGATGCTTTTACTCTGGAACAGAAACTATCACAACCTCGTTTTATCTGTAACAAAGATGTCAGACTACCAGTTCCACAGTCTTCCTTTACAGTACTTTGTATGTACTTTCCTCACATGGCTGAAAAAGACGATTTTATCAATCTACGATGATGTTGTTGTCAGCTACCACTGCCAGAGACGAGAGTTTAATGAGCAAGACGAGATCGATTTAACAAAGAAACGAGTTTCAAAAATGTAACTATTATTCTTTTCCCCATACACAATTTGAAATAATAATAAAAAAACAATAGAAAGTACTAGGGGAATATGTAAATTGACAGGTATGTAAGCTCTTGGAAATGTGTGTCATTGTCTAACAGAATAGAATAGAATAGAATAGAATAGAATATACCTTTATTGTCATTGTTACAAATGGGCTAACATATTGTGACAACGAAATTGGGCATGACACTCCAGTTTTACACATAGTGAGGGTATGAGCAAGAAGATAAAGGAAAAGAGAAGATAATGTTATAAAACAAGGGGAATAAGGCTATAGTTATAATTTACATGGTATTTACACAACAATGTCAGCATGTGGGATGTTACATACAGGGTTGTCGTGATAACGTTGTATCGTAACGGTTGTGCAATATTGCATTTGGTGCAAAGTCATCATGGTGCAAAAATAGTCCGCATATACATTGGTGCAAGCATAGACATTGTAGTGCAAAAAAAGGAAATGGTCAGACATTGTGCAATTTGAGCATTAAACGTAGTGCAGTCGACATGTGCATGATTTGCATGGAAGATAGATAGATGGATAGATAGATAGATAGATACTTTATTCATCCCCGTAGTGAAATTCACACTTCCAGCAGTATCCTTGTGTTGAAAAATAAAATAATAAGATAAAAGAAATAGAATACAAATATACCCAATATAACGTGTTGATATAGAGTATTTGAATAGTGCTACGTAAAATACACACCGTAATAAAAACAGCAAATGTTGGGGTGGGGTTTAATGCGGGCTTTTACTCCCCCGGGTGGAGTTAAAGAGCCTCATGGCATGAGGAAGAAATTATCTCCTCAGTCTGTCCGTGGAACAAGACTGACAGCAGTCTGTCGCTAAAGCTGGTCTTCCGTTTGAAGATGATGCTGTGTAGTGGATGTGATGAATTGTCCATGATTGACCGCAGCTTTTTCATTGCCCGTCTCTCAGCTACTGTTGTCAGGCTGTCAAGCTCTGTGCCCACAACAGAGGCCGCTTTCCTCACCAGTTTATTAAGACGAGAGGCATCCTTCTTCTTAGCACTGCCTCCCCAACACGCTGCCGCATAGAAGAGGGCGCTTGCCACAACATTTTCAGCTTTTTGCAGATGTTGAAGGATGCCAGCCTTCTGAGGAAGTACAGTCGGCTTTGTCCTTTCCTGCATAAAGCTTATGTGTTGGCAGTCCAGTCCAGTTGATTGTCCAGCTGCACACCCAAGTATTTGTAGGTCTGGACAAACTCTACACATTCTCCTTTGATAATTACAGGTTCCGGGTGAGTGGTAGTTCTCCTGAAGTCCACCACCATCTCCCTGGTCTTGGTGGTGATTAGGTGCAGGTGATTAGCGGCGCTTCATTGGACAAAGTCCTGAATCAATTTCCTGTACTCCTCCTCCTGCCCACTTCTGATACATCCCACGATCGCAGTGTCATCAGCAAACTTCCGCACGTGGCAGGACTCAGATTTGTACTGAAAGTCCGACGTATACAGGGTGAATAGGAACGGAGAGAGCACGGTCCCCTGCGGCGATCCCGTGCTGCTGACCACAGTGTCCGATGTATAGCCCCCCTGTTTCACATACTGGGGTCTGCCTTTCAGGTAGTCCGTAATCCATGCTAAAAGGTGTGAGTTTACTCCCATCCCTGTTAGTTTACCACTAAGTAACACTAGTAGATGATGTTTCAATGCACAACGTTTCTCTAGCACTATTAAAACTTAGGCCAGTCTCTAATATATTTGTTTTGTGCCTTTTTATGCTAATAGGCTTGTATCCTTTTTTTTCAAAGTCTATTACATTACAGTGTCGTGTCTAATCTCATTGAAGGATTTTTTTTGAAAATAAAGACAATTCTTTTCTTTTCCATTCTAAAAAGATCTATTTTTATTTTAACAAATGTTCTAGTGTTTATTAGTATTTTCCACATAATTGAATCAACAGCTAAAGCTAAGAAACAATCAATAATTATCTGATTATTCAACTAATCGTTTCAATAGTTGGTGAATAGTCGACTTTTTTGCAACCTTAAAGCAAAGGTGTTAACACATATCATAGTGTGAGTGTTTATATGCGGGCATATTACTATGCAAGTCGGTAGCTGGAGGAGGAGGCGGGCGGGGTCTTATCAGCAACATCCCAACTGATCGATTACTGCGTTTGGACCAGTCATCAATCATCCATCGTCACGTTGAAATTTGTGCAGTAGCCATAATCGGGACGATCAAATCTATTGATCGACATTGAGCTGCTATTGGAAGGCCGCCACGGAATTATCATCATCATATTTATCATGCTGTGAAGTCTTGAAAACTTCTGGATTAGCTGGTTAAAATAATGTCGTTTTCTCAGGAGTGAAGCTGCAAATCCCAGGAATTTATTATTATTACATTATTATTTAATACATATAACAAAATTGTGAATATGCTTGATGGCTGTTGAGATTGTCGTGTTTGTTTTGCGGCTGTTGGTGTCGGTGGATTTGTTCAGACCAAAAACAATCGACTTTGACCTGGACGGATCTATTGACACTAACAAAGATGTTATATAATGAAATTGTGAATATGCTTGATTGCTATTAAAATTTCGAGAAGGGTTGTTCAAAACCTTACATTGTGTTTGCTGTTAAACGTCATATTGAAATATAATATTGTGAATGTGCTTAATTGCTGTTGAGATTGTCACGATTGTTTTCTTTTATTAGTGTCAATAAATTTGTTCAAACCTAACAAATTTATTTAATTACTTTTCAGTTATTTATTTGTTGCATATTTATGTATCGATTTAAGTTAAGTTATTTGAGTTTGTATTTGTTTTTAACTATTTCTTTTCTTTTCTTGATTTAGTCACGTATTTCTTTATCTTATTAGTTGCATCATACATATTTATTCAATTATCTGTATGTATTGATTAGTTAATTAATTTTAATTATTTAATTATGAATATTGTGATATTTGTCATATTTTTTGTATTCTGTTTTTACCATTAATCACTCATTTATTTATCTATGAATTGATTTATTTATTCATTTATAAATTGGTTTATATTTTATAATTTATCTATTTATTTACTTGTTTTTTCTTTTCTATGTAATTTTTATTAAAAATAATGTGAATTTTTGTTTATCTATTTGTTGTATTTTTTCTTTCACTGTTAAACTAATTATTCATTCATACTATAGTTATACTTTGATAATTTGTCAATTTATTCATTTGTTATTTACGTTTTATTATTTTTTATTATGAATTATCTGAAATGTATTAATGCGTTTTTTATCTATATTGCTTTTTCTATTACTTATTAATTTATCTATTTATACAAATTCTATTTTGTTTTTCATTTTATTATTAGTATTTGTGTTATTAGTATTTACTTTTCATTATGAATGTTTTGATATTTATTTAAATGGCCGAGTGGAGTTGAGTAAATATATATATATATATATATATATATATATATATATATATATATATATATATACACACATCAGTGGAAATGTTTAAATCTAAGCTTGAAAACACACTACTATTCTATAGCATATGAATAACCTATATTCTATGTTGACAATATCTGTGTATTATTTGCCCTCATGTAGGTTTTAGATCAGGGGATAGTGTCATAATAGTCTGTGGTTTGCAATAATCTGTGGTCTGTGCAGCCCTTTGAGACTCTTTGTGATTAAGGGCTATACAAATAAACATGACTTGACTTGACTAGATTGAGAGTTATCAGCCGAGCCATTATAGTAGATGTATATACAATTATTTTACAGGGCTTGATAGAATTATACGCCGGGCCGGATTTTGCCCTCGGGCCTGAGTTTGACGCCTAATGGCTTAGAGAACCGACCTACCCAGAAATCTATGGCTGGCCAGATTAAATCATCCAACACCTCGGGCCTGGCCTGTGGGACGTATGTTTGACAAGTCTGTTTTAGACGTTCTCTTTTTGACTAAATCAAGCCTAAAACCGACCGGACCAGATTTAGCGTTTACTGTTTCAAAACTTTCCGAACTATCGAACAAAGCACACACAAAAATATACAAGCATTGAAATTGCATGCCGCAAAAAAATATATATACACTCATATAGATGCATGAAATATGTCCTTGCCCCCCTTCCTACCAATTCCGCGCTCAGAAGCAAAGGGAATCCCATCCACGCTACAGGGAAATATTTCACTCGTCGCATTACAACGTAATTACCCCTGATCTCACGTTTGCGATGACGGGTTTCCTTGCCGTCGGAGAATGGCTGCAGCAGGCGGCTCGTATTCAGGGGGGAACACTGCCGGGCGCAATCTCCTCGCCGTGGCACCTTAATCATCCTGCCTGGATGCCTCGTGCATGTGCATATAGGGAGATTTGTGTTGGAGCTACTTGGGATTGTGCATGCTGTGTTCCTCAACTTGTGCGTGTTCTTTCACCTGTGTTGTACTCGGAGAGCGAGAGGGGGGGAGGGGGATATCTCCAATTCCCTGGCGAAGCCCCTCCACACCAATTTCCAGCAATGGGCAATCACTCACTCTGCACACACACATCTCCACGGAGCTGCTGATGAGATCCTCGGTGGGCGCTACCACGTGACTGCAGCTCGTCATCTACTGTACGTGCAAAAGTATTTGAATATCACAGTCACAGAGGGAGGGGGTGGATGAGATCTACATACTCTTTGGATACACGGACGGTATCAGAGGTGCAAATCGCAGATACTCGGCTCCCCTCCCGTCCTTGCTCCGGTTTCTCTTTGAATCTGAGGAGAATCTGTCATCGGGCTTAGATGTCCTTGCACCTAGATCGGGGGAACTTAACTCTATCTGGTTTAGCGTAAACTGATGCTGGATTGAGCTGGCTAGTAGATATTGGGTTGATACATTCAGAAGAGTTCCTAGAATGGGTGCAAATCATTGAAACACATATGGCAACGCCGCCTTACCACATTTTCTCCTTACAGTGTGTGTGATAGGATGTTTTCTCTGACATTCTTTATGGTATTTACCCCACTCTTAAACCACAGTATATCACGAAAAGTGAGTCCACCCTCACATTTCTGCAGATATTTCATCATGATGTTTAATCAAATAATACTGAAGAAACATCACTTTGACACAATGAAAGGGAGTCTGTGCCATGGATTTCACAGGAGCCTCACAAATTGCCACTGGAATGTTTTTCCACTCCTCCATGAAAACACAACAGAGCTGTTGGATATTTGAGATTTTGTGCTTCTCCACCATCCGGTTGAGGATGACCCAAAGATGTTCTGTTGGATCTATATCTAGTGACATGCTTAGTTAGTCCATCCCCTTTACCCCGAGCTCCCTTAGAAAAGCCTTGGCCATCTTAAAAGTGTATTTGGGGTTAATGTCACACTGGAACATTGCCCTGCAACCCAGTTCCTGGAGGGAGGGGTTCATTCTAGGCTCCAGTTTTTCACGGTACATCCTCAATTTTGTGTTTTCTTTCATGAAATGCAACTCCCCGATTCCAGTTATATACAAACCATGACACTACCAACACCATGCTTGACTGGAGGCACAACACAAACATGTTTGTTCTCCTCAACTGGTTGTCGCCACGCTTGCTTCAAACCATCGGAGCCAATTAGATGAATCTTTGTCACATCAGACCATAGTATACATTTCCAGTAAGCCATAGCCTTTGTTTACTTCTTTTTATTGTGTTAAAGAGATTTTACGTCAGTGATGTTCTAATAAACATTATCATGAAGTCTCTGCAGAAATGTGAGTAGTGTACTTTCTTTTGTGACATACTGTATTTAGTGTGCCCAAAAATGTATACGATTGAAACGAAGCGGTGTTAGTGTGTATGCAGATTTGCGTCTTTAAAATAAGATGCTGGTCTGTTATTGCGTCATCAATGCCCCAATGCTCTTAGGTAAAGTACCTTCCACAATGCCGTTTCCTTCATTCAGTCAAGAACCTCGTGTGCTTCAGAAAGACTTTGAGATTTTGTGAAAAACAATGTTTTTTTGTCCTGTTTTTATCAACTATTGGTCAAGATGCTTCCAGTGGTGCAAAAGGAAGAAGCAGAAACATGATAACAATGGAGCAGTTACCAATCGCTGATCAGAACCATTGTAAAAAAAACAATGTGATTAAAGAGAAAATCTTTAAAGGGCATGACAATCCTTGCAAGTGGAACTTTAAAATGTAATTTTTAGAATTTAATTTAATCATATACATGTATATTACAAATGTGTAGCAATTACTATATACTATTTTGATGTTTTTATCTGGAGCAGAGAGGAGTTCGGAGATAATTACAGTAGATTTCAATCCCCGCTATACGGCAATTTAACATCGTGATCCCCACCTCAGATTGGATCAATGTCGCATCCCAGGGATCTACCTTATGGTAGAATCTGTCTGATACAGTCAAATAAAAAATGTTCACAAAAAGGCACATAAATGTAGTTGTAACTGTTCTTGCAATTTGCGGCAGTGTTATATTTTGAGGAAGAACATATTTAGCCTGAGTTGCATGGAATGAAAATGGAGTACGTGTGTCTGCCATTAAAGCGCTGCTGGAAGGTACAGCAAACAGTTTTACGTTATATTTCAAGCTATTTACCCGTATACATGTAGGTACATATAGGTAAAGGTAGAAGAAAAATCGAGACTAAAAAAATCCATCCGGAATCGACCTGGGCCCGCGGGTAATAAAGTCACAGCCAGCCCAAGCCCGACAATGCAGTTGATTTGAGGGACATAGCCCGAAGCAACCAAACATTTTTTATTTTTATTTGTGAAGACTTTGGTGAAGGAGGGTTTCTCACTTGCTGACTTTTTTTTTAATTGTCCACCCATCATTGTTCTTAGTTTCTTTTCTTTGAGGAGGATATGCGCAGCTGACAAAGAAAAAGAACAAATAACACAGTTGGGTGGATAATTAAAAAAAAGGGTTAGCGAGAGAGAAGCCTGTCCCTGAATCTAATGATTGACATTTTAGGGCCGATCCAGGCTGCAATTTGGGTCTGGCTTGGGCTTAAGATCTCTCCTCCAGATGCGGGTTTTTGTAAATATTTGTAATTTGTTTTACTTAAAGCAGTTTTAGGGGGTCACTTATATGCAATGTAGGCTCACATGTGAGTATATATTGTACCTCCACTCGTTTTGTTTTTTCTGGTAATTTTGTTTTTTGGGAGAAAAGGGTAGATATATTCCTTATCTCTGCTTGAAACTGCACAATCTTTGTGTTTGATACATTTTAGAAGTTGACATTTTCTCATGATTACGGTCTCAGCTTGTCACTAGGGTGGAATGGTGGGTCCTGAAGTAAGACATGTTGAGAACCAAAGGTTTAAACCGGTTCAATGAACTTGCACAATAACGGTCAAGGACAAGAATTTGTCTTCCGCAGTGTCTTAGTATCTACTTCACGATCATCTTTCAGTTCCTTCTGTCTATCCATCATATGTCAAGTCTGAAATACAGACTCTCATGACCACTAGCGAGTCTTTTGTGTGCTAAGGTTTAGGAGCGCACCATCCACCTGTATTCATGACAAAGGCCGAAACACTTACGATAGGGACCCTCTTTATGGCGGCATGTTCACTTTAAAAGTCGGCGTTGGAAAGCAATGTCACTATTTTTTCCCTCTCTCCACATTTATTGATCTGACCTTCTTGCCGCCCAGAAACACCCCTCACGGTTTCTCCCTCTCTCTCACGCAGGGCGAGATATCATTTGAATTTTATCGATCGTCACTACCCATAGGAATGTCTTTATCTGGCTCAGTGTCTAAAGCTGGCTAAATTGTTGATTAAATGCATGTAATATTGAAAAGAAAATACGATCATTTATGATAAAATCGTATAAAATAGCAAGCATATTTTTTTGATTAGAGGGTCAGAATAGTCATTTATAGAAAACTCATGTAAGGCCAAACATGGATTTTTGTTATTCCTTATAGGCTAGACATTAGTCCAAATATCACATTTTGTCTTCGTAAAATATCACTAAGCTCATTCAATGCCATAACGTTTAAATACGTGTTTTCAGAAGCATTGTTCCTGAGTGCCAAAATGTATGAATAGTTATTCTTGTTTTATTCGAAAAAAAAAAAAATAATATTATAAAGGGCTAGGGCTGTTTAGTATCAAACCTTGAAAATATGCATTCCCAACAGGTTGTTAGGCTTTACACTAAACCCTTATAACTCTTGTGAAGTATCTTCACGGCACAAATTTTAAGTAGGCTACTTAAAACATCAAAACCCTCCTAAGTAAAGCACTGGTCTCTGCAACGTTGTTAATGATATCGTTGTCTACCGACATGAGAATTCCCTTTTCAGTATACTGTACATCAGCATGAAGGTCTCCAAAAGTTTGTGAGACTGTGTGCTTCTAAGCCTACTTTATAGACATTTTAAAGCAGAGAAACTTCACTCACATGCAACCCGAGTACAGGAAAGGCTCAACAGGACCTTGTATGGCATCTGTGATAAGGTAATATTGTGAGAGGACCTGCTTTTTAAAAATGTTTTTTCATTCCTTTTTTCTCCCCAGGATGTGTTTTACTTCTTTACCTAGCACTTTTCTTCTTTTTCTTATTTTTTCCTGCTCTTCCTTTACCTTTTCTCTATTTTCTTGTATTTGTTTGAGTCTTCTAGCCGCCTACATATTTTTTTCCTTGTTTCTTCGTATTTCTCCCTTTTTGCCTTCATTCGTTATTTTCTTCTGTTCTTTCGTTTTTCATTTTAGCCTTATTTATCCCCTCCAAAAATTGTGTGCATAATGTTACATAATATTTTTCAATATATGAATAGAAGCAACAACAAAAAAAGAGAGGCTTTTTTAGTGAGCCGAGCTGAGAGAGCCCCTTATTGAGAAGAGAGAATTCATATCACTACAAGCTTCTTTAAATGTGTGAAACTACCCAGTGAAGGCTTTTAACTGCTAAATTCTGCAAACACGTAGCACAACACACACATGAGGACACACAGATGACAGGCAAGAGTGGAAGACGAGTTCAATTAATGAACGTTTCTTTTTCTTTTCCTGGCTTTTTAGTCTCCACCTAGAACACAGGTGTCAAACCGGCAGCCCGCGGACCGGATCAGGCCCGCTAAGGGATTGAATGCGGCCCGCGAGACAACTCCCAGAGAAGTGCAAGAGAAAAACATGCTGCAGGTTGAAATATGTCAACTTGATTTCGCCAAAGCCAGCTGCCTCTAACAAAGACACTGTACTTGTATTTATTTCTCTCTCTCTTTCTTTTCCCCCCCTTACTCCCACTCTGTCTCTCTCTTTCACTCTCTTTTCCCCCTTTCTCACGACTTTTTATCTATCTGTTTCTCACGCTCTCTCCCTCTCTCTCTCTTTTTCTTTTCATTTGTCCCACCCTCTCTTCTTTTCCCTCCCTCTTTCTCTTATTTCTTTTTCTTTCTCGTTAATCTACTAGTCCGGCCCCCGACAGAATGTTTGTTCTATCGTGTGGCCCCCAAGTTAAAATGACTTTGACACCCCCGACCTAGAACCTTTTAGTTCTCCATCATACCTCCACAGAAAGTTGGTCTGTGTTCATTTTACTGCTGCAGAAGAGTGTTGGTGGTCAAACCAATTTCAAATTCGGTAGGGTAGAATTTCCCCAGGTGGTAAAATTCACCTCACCTATTGCGCTAAGTGTGATAATGAATCCATGAGTAAGTTTTGATAGTGCAAGTGACAAATACTGTACATGTTCAAATTATTTTTGTCATCCAGCCAGCCAAAACTCTACCATGTCATGAGGCTTTCAGGAAATCTCTTGTTTTTCCCGATCAGCCACTCAGGGATCTTTCCTGCCAAGCACATTACTGACAAATTGTCAAAAGGAAAATGACTATTTTCATTATTTCTTTTTGTTTTAATATCATGTACCTCTTGTTTTATGTCTATTGCGAAGTAATCCAATTCAAAATATGTTTTTGTTTCATGTTCGGATGCTCTTTTATGATCTATTAAAACAATATCATACTGTACTTTTGCAGGGTTTGGAACGGATTAGCTCATTTACATTCAAAATGCGTTTTGTCCTCACAAAGTTTTCAGGTGATGAAGATACCTCCAGGACAAATTTAATTTGTAAGTAGAGGCCCCACTGTATAATAGATATGCAGGGTTGGGTAGGGTTACTGTAACTTGATTACTTTCAATTACTTTTGGATTACTCCAATACCAAATATGCTAATAAAAGACAAAAGAAACTAAATATGAATAAAATTATGACTCACAAGCTTTCTCTCCTGGCTTTGATCTCTTTGATCTCAGGCAAAACTAACATAAAATGTGACAGAAACAACATCATTTTTGCCGTTCCATGTTTTCCGTTACTCCCCAAGCCTGCACAAAATTTAGTAATTTTATTCACATTTAGTTTATTTTGTCTTTTATTAGCATATTTGGTATTGGAGTAATCCAAACGTAATTGAAAGTAATCAAGTTAAAGTAACCCTACCCAACCTTGTAGATATGCGTATATTCACAGTAGCAGTTTTGCAGTACATTGTGCTCATAAATTAGGAAAAATACATATCTCCATTTTTTGCACATTAGATTTTGTTTTTTCTTGAATCACTGCCTTTTTTATTCTAAAGAACGTATAAATGACACAAATAGAGACACGATTTTTTAGAACAGCAGGCTACAACGTAGATCACAATAGAAGGTAAAATCCATTACTTAGTAATGATATCATTTCATTTTTGATTAAAATACTATGAAATGTGTTAATTCAAATCACCGACA
Organism: Urocampus carinirostris; assembly: GCF_059441175.1. Classification (NCBI taxonomy): domain Eukaryota; kingdom Metazoa; phylum Chordata; class Actinopteri; order Syngnathiformes; family Syngnathidae; genus Urocampus; species Urocampus carinirostris. The sequence goes on from NC_142350.1 coordinate 52,193,111, forward strand.
GTGCAGTTCACTTAGTGTTGCCGTTTTCCTAGTTTTACCGGCCAGCCGTCTCGAGCTGTTAATCAAAGCCGCTGAGCAGGTTAGACCATAATGGAGAATTTATCTGAGTTCTTCACACCACTCGAGTGCCCGGCGGCATTCGCAACTCCACCTCTGAGATCCCCATATTCTCCTACCCTCCAACTCCGCTTCCCCCTTCCACTTCTGCAAAGGAAACGGGCGTCCTGAGAGGTTGCAAGATTTACAGAAGCGAAGGGTCTGCAGCCAGGGACGGGAAAAGTCGAGAGGGTCGTTGCACGATGTGCTGTGCCAGTAAGTTGCCGCGGCGATAAAGCACATTGAATATTGCCTCGAAATATCTGATAACTTTTGTGCAGCCTAAATTTTAATACTTACTCCATAAAAAGTTAATATTTCTTCAAACAACCTTATCAGCTTCATTTTGTGGATGTGTTTCCCAAAACGTAGCTAATATGCCCAGAATTTAAATACCGTAAATTCCGGACTATAAGCCGCTACTTTTTTCCCAAACGTTCAACCCTGCGGCTTATTCAGAGATGCGGCCAATTTATGTAATCTTTCTAACGGCCGCCAGCGGCGCTCGAGTACAAAAGGTAAGATTTAGACCGCTGGAATATATGCGTTGACTTTCTGGACCACAGAGTAAAACCTCAGTTTTTTTCCTGGTTGAGCTGTACGTAAGTTTTCAGTCATCCATGACTTGATATCTGACATGCAATTCAAAAGGGTATCTATAGGACTTGTGTCATCAGGGGACATGGCAATATATTGCTGGGTGACATCAGCGTGTCTCCTGATGACACCCCCAAGGGGAGGCATGTACAGATTAAAAGGTACTGGGCCTAAAATTGAACCTTGGGGAACCCCACGGGTTGTATTTTGTGAATGTAATTGTATTTGTTGCGTCACAGCACCATTACCCCGTTTCATTTTCATCATATTTATTTATCTCATCTCATTAGCTGTACCGCTTATCCTTATTTGGGTCACGGGTATTTATTTATTCATTTTTTATTTTTTTATTTATTTTTTGTTAACATGAATGTATGTATGCCTTCACAAAGCAGTTGCATCATTAGCAGCCGTGGACTTTTCTTCTGTACACCAGGTTACTCTCTCATACGTAACCCGCATGAACATTTGTGTTTGAGCTTGTTTGTGGATGAGTGCCTGGTTTTATGAGGTTTGTTTTTTGCGGACATACTGTCGGTTAATTCATATTGTTGTAGCCTTTTTTTTTGTGTGTATTTTGAATTCAATTTTTTGTTTGATTTTGGTGAACGCAGGAGTATTGATATCTCGAAAATAGCGGTATCATTGCCCCTTTTTATTTTTTTGTGAACTTAGGTGTTTTTATGCCCTAAAAAAGTTGCTTGATAGTATTAAATTATATGAATGAATTAATGAATTAATGAATTAATGAATTAATTTATGTATTTATTTATTTATTTATTTACTCATTTGTGAACGTAGGTGTATTCATATCCGGAAAAAGGGCAGTTACCATTGCCCCCTTTTTGTTTATTTTTTTGTGAACTTAATTGTTTTTTTTTAATTAATTAATTAATTTATTTATTCTTTTATTAATTTATCTACTTATTTTTTATTTATGTACTTCTATATGTAAACAAAGGTGTAATCATCAGCTGAAAAAGGAGGATAAGGGTTTCCAAGGGGGAGGACGCAGCCAGCATTCAATCAGCCCAAATTAAATGCATTTTAGCAATTATTATTGTGCAGTAATATATTTTTTACGTGTATTTTTTTCATATTCTGATACTTGTTTACCATTTATAGTAAATATATATCATACTTTACTTTTGCGGTGCTTGGAACAGATTAGCGCAGTCACGTACAAAATGCGTCTCTATTACTGAGTTTTCAGGTTACGAAGTTTCTCCCAGAATGAATGAATTAAATTCGTAAGTAGAGGGACCACTGTGTACATGTATACAGTATATATATATTTTTTGTTTGCTTTTCGTGATCGCAGATGTATTTACATTCCAGAATAAGGCAGTTACATCATTAGCAGCCGTGGACTATTTTTCTGTTTACACGCTAACCTTACATTGTCCGGTTCACAACCGCACCAGGTTACTCTGGTATACAACCCTCATGCAAATTTGTGTTGGAGCTTGTTTGTAGATGGGAGTGGAGGGGGAGACCTTCGGAGGAAAAGGGGGGTGGGGGGTGGTCTGGCATTGGTGACAGAAATTGAGGGGGACGGGGTGGCAGCTGCAGGCTGCTGGCTGCACTGTCAGAGCGGAATGATTAATGAATGGCGGCCCCAACTGAGCCTAACCTTTGGAGAACCGCACAGGACATCTGCACAACTGTCAGCGCTCTGACAAGGACAGAGCTGAACAACCAATTATTTCGCCATCACTAAGGTGGGCTGTCAGCTTAATCCTAGCCATTCACTTAGGCAAGGACAGGCAAATTTCTCCTTTACATACACACACACGCACACATGCGAGCACACAAGGAATAGGCGGGACTGTGGCTCCGGTGGACACGTATGCAAAAAGACCCTTGCGGACACACACACGAGCATACGGTCCGCGGGCCAGATCAGGCCCGCCAAGAGATTTAATCGGACCCGCGAGACGACACTGAGAGAAGCACAAGGGAATAAAAGTGGAAAAATGATCAGCAGTTCTAAATATGTCCACTTAATGTAACCAAATCAACAAATTATCTCTTTCTTTCTTTCTTTCTTTCTTTCTTTCTTTCTTTCTTTCTTTCTTTCTTTCTTTCTTTCTTTCTTTCTTTCTTTCTTTCTGTCTGTCTGTCTGTCTGTCTGTCTGTCTGTCTGTCTGTCTGTCTGTCTGTCTGTCTGTCTGTCTTTCTTTCTGTCTTTCTGTCTTTCTTTCTTTATTTATTCATCTCTTTCCATCTACGTATCTCTCTCCTTTATTTCATTTTCTATACATATTTCTTTTTCTCGCTCTGTCCTTTGTTTTTCTTTTTCTCCCCCTCTTTCTTCCTCACTTTCTGTCTTTCTTTTCTTCTCTGTATTTTGTTCTCTGGCTGTCTATATTTCTCCCTGTCCCTCTCTCTGTTCTTCTTTCTCTCGTCTCTCTAACTCATTTTCTTTCTCTCTTTCTTGTTTTGTTTTTCTCTCTTTCTCTGAAATGATATTTATTTCTCTTTCCTTTGTCTCCCTTTCTTTCTTTTTTCTCTTCTTGCTATCTCAATCTCTGTATCTCTCAAATGTCCTCCTTTCTCTTTTTCTCTCTTCATTTTTTCTCTCTCATTCCATATTTGTCTTTTTCTCTCTCTTTCTGTCTTTCTCTTTTTCCCCCTCTTTCTTTTTTCATCGTTTCTGTACCTTTATTTCTCCCATTCTCTCTCTATCTCTCTTTCTGTCTCTCTCTCTCTCTCCCTCTCTTTCTCTCTCTCTCTCTCTCTCTCTCTCTCTCTCTCTCTCTCTCTCTCTCTCTCTCTCTCTCTCTTTCCTTCTCTTTCTCTCATTCTATCTTGCTCGCTTTCTCTTACCCTAAAATATGCTCCTGAGCTCAAACCATTTTGACACTCCGGCACTAAATGGTTAACCCCTTACTTGCTGGAGTGTTTGGAAACAAGATAGGCAGTGGTTTAATGATGACAAAACTGGGCGGCGGACTTGGGTGGGGCCGTCATGTCAGGGGGGAGGGACGCTATGTCTGCTGTGTGACAAGGGGGGGTGGGTTTTGTGCTTGTCTCCATATTTGCATGCTTCATGCAACTATAGGCTCAGTTAATAAGTCGATTCAGAGCGTTTTTACAGAAAAAAACATTTCTGAAAAAGAAATATACTTTATATGTCTTCGGTGTCGAGAAACTTTTTGACTTAAAGATCCAGGCAAGCAAAATGATAAGATTTTTGTTCAGGGAGAGCCACACTTGAAATAAACATTTGCTGATACAACTTAGATGCATCACCAATGATGTATGAACATCAAATAATCTTGTCCAGGTAGCTACACCTCGGCTTGCCACCCAGTAGCAGCCACAGATCTGCACTTTTGAGCTATAGCCACCTACTGGCTTTCTTGATGGTGTTTGTTCTTGGTCATGGCGTAAGCGATAGTGACCAACAGCCAGGGATTATGGACAACTTTCGAGGAGATGTTTCAAGGGGCCTCTTCCAGAGCAAAGGAGACATGCAGGCTCACTTCAATCAATGCTGATGACACCTTGCTGTTCTTGGAATCTCTATACTGTCCAAGGTGGAGAGAGGCTCTCTTGTACGTTCCACCTTGAACTTTTAGCTGGGTGGTGTTGCTAGTCCCAGCAGAATGGAGTGCTGATAGATCCAGGCTTTAAATCTATCAAGCAGGGTGGGCTTTTCCACCATGGTAAGTCACACTCCCAGTTGTTCACCAGAGTCTCTCAGAGTTGTGTCAATAAGCTACCCCAGACTCTCAACTGGTTGTTGGGATCTCAGTTCGAGAGAACCACATCCAGAACTTATCCATCACGTTCCGCCTCTTCAGAACCATGGACCTTGACTTGGAGGGCTTGAAAATCATCCTTTCCCATGTGATGAGTTGTTCCAAACTGTGCAGGATCCACCTGCTCCTTGTTTAAGATTGATGGTACAGTGGAATAATTTTCCCCGTACTTCCCAGTACTTTTTAATCTGTATATGCCTCCCCTTGGGGATGTCATCAGGAGACAAGCTGATGACACCCAGCTACAGATATTTTTTAAGACAAAATCAAATTATTCAGTGCACTTTATTTCATTATGTGGCATTTTAAGATTTCATAAAATATATTAAATGATAATGGCAGAGCCTATTTACCATACTACCAAATTTGTTACTTAAAATGCATCTAACACCCCCAGATCCAGTGGATCATTATCCCCATGCTAAGGTTTTTGAGTTTTTTTCTCGCCTTCATGTAAGTTTAAGATAAGGGGTCGTGTAATTGTGGCCTGTGAAATCCTTGGAGACATTTTGCAATTAAGGGCTATATAGATACCTGTGGCTTGACTTGTGACTTCATTATTTCGTCTCATTGATATATAATCAATATTAAAATATTTTCCAAAATAATTGAATTAAATGAAATCTATCATATCATATAATGGATAGATGGATATTATCTTCTGATAAGGTTATTTTATCTTGAAAAAAAAAGTAATACACTATTCTCTGCCATTTAAGAAGTTTGGGGGTAAAATGTTGATTTTTCTATTCTTATTTATGTATCGCTTGCAGCATTTCTGGTTACATCAATGCAACCAGGACATTCTGGGTAACACATCTACAGTTCTCACACTTTTTTTAAGTATTAAATCACCTGATCTTTATTTTTGGTCAGCTGAGCTAGATTTTCCAAAGCGTTCATTTCTAGGTGAAGACTTTGGTCTTCAAGGCAAATCACCTGATAGACAATGACACACATTTCCAAGAAGGGAATAACAATAAAAATGATAAAAATAATAAGAATAATCTATTTGTAATAATAATCATAATAATAATTATCATAATCATCATAATTTGAATTCAAATGATGATCAAATTCTACTCCAAAAACCTACATACCTGTCAATTTATAGATTCTCCTCGTACTTTCTATATATTTGTGTATGGGGAAAAGAATAATTGTAACATTTTTAAAACTCGTTTTTTTGTTAAACCGATCTCGTCTTGCTCATTAAACTCTAATCTAGATCGTCTCAAGGATTGGTAGCAGACAACAACGTCATCGTCGATTGCTAATATTGTCTTTTTCAGCCATGTGAGGAAAGTACACACAGAGTACTGTACAGGGAGACATTGTCACAGAGGAAACAAAGTTGCGATAGTTTCTGTTCCAGAGTAAAAGCATCTGTAGAACAGTTGTAGTCTGCAAAATTCTGCACTTCTACTTTGAGAACAACACTTAATTTACTGCAATTTGAGAAAGAACTAAGAAAGATGCTGATTTAATTGTTTGTGTTGTTTATTTGTCAAATAAAATTTATTTACACAAATGATCTTTGCTGTACACGATTTTATCTTGCTTTGAGTGTATAGGTGCCTCTTGGTGTTGAAGATTTATTATCCTAATAAGAGGAATTACAATCATTTCGTTTCCCCTAGATGGGAAGTAAGGTTGCCAGGCAATTGTTGCTATTTCGACTCAAGTTTGAAGACATGGAGACACTTTTGTTTATAGCTATATAAGCATAGGGCACAAAAATAGAAAAGCTTGAACCATCATTGTTAAAATACATTTTTTTTCCTATTTTTTACCTTTACTCAGTAAACAACGGTTGAACATTGCTAAGTTTCTTGGAAAAAAAAATCAAAGAAACCTCTAAATTGATGCATTTCAAGAAGAACTTTCACTTCACACTTTTTATTTTGCGTTTTTTATACCTCCAACATCCAAACAATGCTTTTCATAAACACAAGGGCACTCTGCTTGCAGAATTAAATTTTATTAAAAGAACGCTGAACTAATCCATGAACAGTGCATGAATTTTGCAAGACTTTCTCAGCGTCTGATGTTTCCAGTGACTTTATCACATGATTTTGGTCACTTGGGGGCAGCCCACAGACTCTCAATTGCTGGATGGAGGGAGCAAAGCAACACAAGGAAGTAGGGGCTCCTCGATGTGTGAACAAAGATATGAAAAAAGCCGTTCCTGCCATATAGTGGTGATGTATCATACTGAAATCATTCCCAGACACTTACTATTTACTGATCAGCTTACTGAAAGCTTTTGGAATAGTTTTCAAACAAAAAAAGCGTAATATTACGTTTTGGCACATAGGGACAATGTTTTTGAAAATGTATTAATACATTTTGGCACTGACTATTATTATTAGGGGAGCAATTGACTAAAGTTGAGGAGGTATGATAATAAAACAACTAAAATAATGGTAAAATCAAAATGATATGGGTAGCAATCCAATTCTCTTGATATATATGCAATTTCTTTGTGTGTGCTTTCGCGATATGTGTGGCCGAGAAGGCAGCGCATTGCAAAATGGTGTGCTGATGGCGACTATGAGTGACTGATTGGCTTTTGATTGAGGCGTCCCTGCGACGATAAGAGATGGAGCGTGTGCTGGGAGCCCATTGACAGAATGCTGATGAAGCCCCCCCGAGTCCAGAGAGAAAGAGTCCAAATACTGGGAGGAAATTAATAACAGGATAAGAATCAATTAAGTCCATCGACCCCACACGCATGTTTATAGACGATCGGCTTGTGTTTTGTCCCCGTTTTTTTTTTTTTCGGAGACACGCTCACCTGCCACACGAAGTCGATCGTCGGAGCAAGATGCAAGTGGTGCATTTTCAAACGGAGAATGCAAATTTGGCACTCCTGAGAAAGTCAAGAAAAGAGAGAATATGAGGGAATGTCTTTGAATTCTGCAAATAGTGGGTGTGTATTGAGTCGGAAACAAAGAAAAACACCGCAAAATGAAATAAAAGAAAATAAAAAATGCCATGGAAGCATTAAAAATGAGGAATTTTCTAAAGAAACAAAACATTCAAGTTATAAAGTTAACACGGGCAATATTCTCTAATATAGCAAAGGACTGCACAGGCCACAATTACACCTTCTCCTGAAATGAAACAGACATATGGGCAAGGAAAAACTCAACATGAGGAAAATAAGAAACCCTGAGTAGGGGCGAGACACTGAATCCCTAATGCCCCCGATAAGCAGGTAGTGAAAATCCCCCATCCAGGGTGACCAGGCTGCAAAATATGTTGCATCGGGTAACAATACACAAATGTAGTCAACATCATTAAAAAAAACATAGGTAATATGTACAAGTGTCCAAAAAGTCCATGACAGCAACAGCGCCGCATCCCATCTCAGCCCTCCATGACCTGATGATGAAAAGGGGACTATTGCAAGGAAAAGTGCTCTGTCTGTACTTATTCATATATTTCCTTCTCCAACACACTCCTTCACTACCTACTCGTCATATGGGGCCCCCTGGACACCTCGATCGCTGGATACAAGAAGCAACACAAGGAAGTGGAGTGTGGGGGGTCCCTCAATATGTTGACAATGATCTGATCGAAGTCACTCCTGCCATCTAATGTTTTTTTACTACACTGAAATAATTAGCAGAGTTTTGCTACTTACTGATGAGTTGCACCAACCCCTTTATACCGTAAATTCCTGACTATAAGCCGCTACTTTTTTCCCAAACGTTCAACCCTGCGGCTTATTCAGTGATGCGGCCAATTTATGTAATTTTTCTAACGGCCGCCAGCGGCGCTCGAGTACAAAAGGTAAGATTTAGACCGGTGGAATATATGCGCCGAAGAAGACTGCAACTTCTTGGCTTGTGCACAAATTAAATAAGCGTTAACATACCCTCATCATGCAAAATGCAAAAACAAAGGCACATCAAAAAATCCACCATCACCAACAGGTTCCGAAAAGCCGGTCTGCTGCGTGACGGAGAGGAGGGCACAGAATCAGGAGTGGATGGGAGCGTGGGACGACGTCTATATGACAAAGTTTCTTTCCGACACTGAGGAAGACGACTTTGAAGGCTTCAGTTCTAAGGAGGAAGATGAGGACGGTTTACCGTGATTTTTACAAGTACGGTATGTTTTTTTATCAGTTTACTGTGTTGCGAGCGTGTTGCTAGCGTGTTGCTACCATTAACTGCCCTGTCAGGCACCGTTTGGGATGAAAGTTATATTATCATTATTAAAGCTTTGAAAACTCTCGGTTTACCGTCTTTCTTTGTAAATATGTGTAACCATGTATAATATGTATTTGCAACTGTATAGTTTTGTAATGTATTTATTTTAGAGACTTATTCTGATATGTTTTGCATGGGCGAATCAAAAGAAGGGGAGAACGTGTTTGTGGACGCGGGGGACAATAGTGGATATATATTTATATATTTTTCCCACCCTTACCTTTGGAAATATACACTTTTTTCCTTGGATTACTTTTAACGGGACCCGGACTCTGCAGGTCTGCAAACCTTAAGTACGGGTATCATTTTCCGATCATTTTGCCGGCTGTGATTTTTGGACTGTGTACTTCAATGAAGAACATTCAGTTTCAATCGCAGGACTTAAAGTCGGTTTGGGTTAATTTTGTGTTTGTGTTACATATTTTAATGTAGGCGCATGCGGCTATATAATCGGATTTTCTCTTAAAATGTGGTGTGTGCGGCTTATAATCAGGTGCGCTCTATGGTCCGGAACTTACGGTAATTGTATTTTTTTTTTTTAATATTTGAATATATGATTTTAGGTTTTGGCAATCAAAGCCCTTTTGCACCTGTAAACTTATTTATATGTTATGACATTGAATAAGTTATGGTAGAACAAGTAATTCAAATACATCCTATTTCAATTCCTGTCTTCAAACCGCCCGAAAATCACTTCACTATTTCTCTCCCAAAAGACAAGGGATACATGACTTTCCCCACAAACTAATTGACTGCACAACTTCCAATAGCTCCAAGTAATCGCCTCTTCTCCTCCATCGTAAGAGCCCGGGCCCTCGGGAGCCCCGCGAGGCCCGCCATTCCTCTGAGAAACGACATGTTGCGACATAATCGTCTTCGGAGAGAAGACCATCCCTTTTGACCTCATCACTCGCCATCGAAGACCAAGTAAGAGACGGCAGAAGAAAACGAGAGAGAGAGCCCCGGTAAATTACGGCGAGGACCCCGAGGCCAGAAGGAGACGCAGGGCGAGGATAGTCACTTTGCGCCTTTGATGCTCCACTCCGGATGCCGACAGAGAATCATAGAGAGAGCTCTCACTCTGTTGAAAAAGCCTGGCAGTCACTCGCGTATGCTAATGGCCTGCCATTTGGCTCCTAAATCAACCCAGGGCAGGAGACTGAAGAGAGACAATTATGTAGTTCATCATAGGGGAGTCGCTGGAATTATGGTGGCGGGGAAACATTAGAAAAGGATGATTTGTCTTTTTTTTTCTTTACTATAGACACAAGAGGGGTAAAAAAACACTCAGTCAAACTCATACATGTGGCATAAAGAGGTTCACAGCGGGAAGTACGAGGGAAATTATTCCACTGTACCTTCAATCTTAAGCAATTTCTGTCTTATTGTTTTACTCTGTCTTGCCGATCCACTAACCTAGTTTTTAAAGCACGCATTAAATCAGAGAGGGCTCATTTTATTTGACTCTACATCTTGTGACTGGTTTGCAATTATTTTTTGAAAATAAATTTCTGCCCCATATTTTGCTTTTTTCATGTCAATTTGTTCTCAATTTAAGATATTTGACCTTTGGCTTGAATAAAATAAGACAATAATCCTTTATAGCAGTGTGTCCCACCTGGTAGGTCGGGGCCCAAAAGTGGGTCGTTTTCAGTAAAATGTCATGCCTTTTTTTTTTTTGGGCCAAGTATTGTAAAAAGAAAATACACTTCTTAACAGTCAATGCCGATAATACTCAGCTCTGTCTCTTATTCCTGTTCAGTCAATCTGCACCATCTCACTTGTCTTTGAGAGAGACCCCATCTCATTTTATTGTGATTTTGTCTGTTTCATTTCATTTTTTGTCCATAAGAATGGGTTCCAAGAAGATGGAAAACAGTGTCAACAATGATCGAGTTGAACAAGGAAATGATGGTGGAATAAGATCATGGTGTTTGCTATTGGAGTACTGCTGGAAGGTAAAGTAAATGTTTTAAAATGATATTTTTTGTCTTTTTACCAGTTTATAAACCTTTTTTATGTACACAGTTAAATAAATAACAATGTTTAAGTACACGCTTTATGAATATTTTGGGTACACATTCATTTTAATATGTTGTTATTTCAAAAGAGTTCTAGCCGGTTGATTATATGCAATATAGGCATATATGCCAGAATATTCGGTACTTAAGGTTGTTTGGGTTTTGCAGGTCTTTTTTTTTTTTATATAAAACCATGTGATAAAGTCACTGGAAACATCAGACGCTGAGAAAGTGCACCGTTCATGGATTAGTTCAGCGTTCTTTTAATAAAATTGAATAAATAAAGAGAATATATTCTTCTATCTGTGCATTAAACTGGGTGCACCATCAGCAGCAAGATGGCAGACGATGATGTCATCTCCCTCAGTGAGTTTCATGTTGTGTAAGATGAATGCAAAATTCTCAACCTGCAAGTATCGAAAAAATATTTCTAAATGACAGTTTGCTTATTATTGAATCAATATTGTTTTTTTTTAGTTGATGAACACTGTTGCTACTAAGAGGCCCGAGATAATACACACTGTCCTTGTGATAACATTTTTTTAATCTGTGTTGAAAATATTTTTTAAATAAGCAAAATAATCAAGAATGTGCTGGATAAGAGTATTTTCCTATTTTAAGGATTATTTACCTAAATACATTCTATAAACTAAAAAAAATACTTTGAAAGAAAGTTACATGTAATTGAAAACATTACATTGTTTGACCACTACGGTAAGAATTTAATTTTTGTAGAATAGAGATATTACACAGTAAAACAAAAAAGTAATCTGGGCATTGTCAGTGTGCTTTTTCTTATTTTTAAATATTTTTCCTCGTATAAAATAAAAGAAAAATCATCATAAAAAACACCTTCTTGTTGAAGTAATCTTCCCCAAAAGTAGAAAATAAAAATTGAAAAAATACAATGATTTATATTCTACTAGATGGTACATTGTGTTTATTTTATAAGTATATTTTTCATTTTGTTATTATAATAAAACCTGGTATATTAGACCCTAGTTTAGGAACAGAAACTTTTTTTTTATATGAACTGCAAAACATTAAATCCTACCCGTTTAGAAGAAAACTTGTAATTGTATTTCTACTTTAGATTTGTTTCAACTTTTCGTAAATCTATACCTAAAGCCCCAGTTTGTAATATTCGACAACTAGAGAGCACTGTGTTGTCTAGTGCCAGTGAGGGTCAGTGTCGCAGAGCACGCATGGCGGAAGGATGCCAGACAAACATAGCGGTGACCGTAGGTAGGGATTCCAATGTGTAAAAGATGTATTTTCTCGAACTTTATTTTTTTTTGTAAAACATTGGTATGATAGTTCATGTATTTTTGCCTAGTATTGAAATCAATGTTTTTTTTTACTGAATGAAAGTTGTTTGTACTACTAGGAGGCACTAAATATTACATAGTGTCCCTTTAAAATAGAAACAACTACGTTATCTAGCAAATGGTAAATTATTTTGCTTGTTTTAAGAAATTATTTCTAATCATGGTGGAAAATATTTTCTATAATTCGTTAACCTCTGCTGGATAAAATAATTCATTTATTTTAAAAATATTTTTTGGGGGGGAGGAGCAAGAGAATTGAAATAAGTAAAATATACTTCAAACTACTTTTTTCTGCAGATGGGGTAAGCTTTTATTTTATTTTGAGTGTAATTTTTTCAAATTTTGATCTATTTCAACTTGTTTTTCTCATATGTTTTTACCGACAATAAGCAAAATTAGGAATTGTTTTCTTAGAATAGGTAAAGCATTTTTTTTTTAAAGTTTAAACGTATCATTTAAAAAAAACTTAAAACAAGGAAAATATACCACAAATTACCACATTTTAGGCAAAAAGGGTAAGATTTTATCTGATTTTAAGTGTAGTTTTTTTAGTTACAAATCATTTCAACTTTTCCTTTATGTTTTTCTCGTACATTTATGATTAAGATTTGCCTATAATTAACTTATCTAGCACATGTCAAGTCAAATCCAGTCACATTTATTTATATAGCCCTTAATCACAAAAATGTCTCAAAGGACTGCACAGGATTACAATTACACCATTACCTGATCTTAAACCAATATGCGGGCAAGGAAAAACTCAAAACCTCAGCGTGAGGAAAAAAGAAACCTTGAGAAGGTGCCTTACAAATGGTAATCCCCCTTCCAGGATGACCAGGGTGGAATAGATTTAGCATTGAGTTACAGTACACACACATAGTAAACATCAATAAAAGAGAACAATCGGTAACATGTTGAAATTTGTCCGGAAAGTGCATGACAGCAACGACGCCCCAATCCTGTAAAATAGTCCAGACAGTCCATAACAGCAACGACGGCAATGATGCAGCTTGGTGGATATTTTTGTTAGTTATGGAAAATTATTTATGATAAAGTATATTTTTTCATTTACTTCAGGAAAGAATAAATCCGCTAGTGATAATTGCTTTTTTGTAGTGCACCAGGACTGTAAAAATACATAAAATAGATGGTCATTGTTTGCCAGAAACATCAGACAGGAAACTGGTGATTTAGCCTATGCTAAATTTGTGCTAACCTGCGTTTTAAATAAGTCTCAGCTCTCACTTATTAAGCAAAAGTAGCAAGATTTGGCTTCAAGAATGTCTGGGGGCTTCTCCGAAGGAAGTTGAGTCTCCCCCTTTATCTTTGCCCCTCTCCTTACTTTTTTCTAAGCCCCCATATTTCATATTCAGCACCCCGAGGCTTGAGCCTATCTGGTCCCCTCCCTCTTTTCAATTAATTCTGTCTAAGCCAGGACGCGCAATATACTTCAACTCGCTCCCTGCGCTAGCATTTGTAGCGATAGGGCGGGTTGCGGTTGCACGAAACGAGCTAACAAGACTGTCGTGCAGAGCGAAGACCAAAAGCATCTGTTGGAGTCACAACACATCTAATACACATTTCATCACTTCTTAAACAAGCCATCAGCAAGTCTAATGCTCCGGCATGGAGACGCGGGAACTGTGATACATGTGCCTTCAAAGCCGTTTCCTAAACATCAGCACTTAGTACTTGCTCTCTCCGACAACAGTAAGCACTGCTGATAAGTCGTATTTACAATTTCTTGCAGACACAAAGCCGCCATTGAAGCGACGTCGAAACAGATGCCAGACTCAAAGCGTTAATTGACGCTTGCGGGAGACATTGTTTATTTTTGGGTTGCAGTTCTGTATGAATAACATATACAGTAATCCCTCGGTTATGCGGTTAAGGGGGGCCACGCAAAAAGTGAAATCTGTGAAGTAGCATCACACCTTAATTAAAGCCCCAAGTGTCAAAAATATCTCGAGATGATGTCCTTACCGACTAAGAGTATACGACTGTAACAAAAAAAAAAACAGTTAAAGATCTTCAAATACAAACACAGAACACAGAAATGCAGTTGAATGAATTATCTTTATTGTCATTAAACAGATGTACAACGAAATTGGATGGCTTCTGTCAGGGCAAGAAAGCGATTTAGAGTGTGGCTGGCTATTTGCATGCTGACATTGGGTATCAAGTTGAGCCAGGTCTCTGCGATGATTAAAATTCAACTTATCCTAATATTGCTGTATCTCCAGGTCATTTGTTTCGTGGGTAATGGATCTGAGGTTGGTAGGTTACAGGCTCAGCGAGGGTGGCTGAAGAGGGATGTTATCCTACCCGTAGCAGTAGATCAGACCCGCAGATTCTCTATTGGGTTCTCTCTCGACACCCCCTCAGTCGTTTCCTGATTCTAATCTACAGAGCGCCCACTGTTCACCATTTCTCTGCACTCTTCTCACTATCCTCAGACTTTGACTTTATTGATGATTTTTTTCTCAATGTTACGAGCCCCTAAATGCTTTTACCGTTTGTTTTGATAGATGTATAAACTAATGCGCCCTCTCTGCTCTTTGATTGATGGCAAACACCAGCCTATCACAATCATGCACACAGAGAGCCACACCCAACCAACCCATAAAAACGTCCCTAACCTACCCCCATGACAGCATTTGCTGTGGGGGCGGCAGTAGCTCAGGAGGTAGAGCGCTCGTCTTGGGATCAAGGGATCCCAGTTCGAATCCCGGCTTGTCCGTGTTACATGTCGAAGTGTCCTTGGGTAAGACACTGAACCCGTAATACCCAATAAGCAGGTTAGCGTCTCACATGGCTGCAATACAAAGCCGCTATTGGGAAATGTGAAGCACACTGTAAAGCGCTTTGGGAAGTCTTTGACTTGAAAAGCGCTATATAAATGCAGATCATTTCATTGCTGTGTGCTGTCTGAACACAATGCACAATGCATTCAAATCATTGACAACAATAAAGACAATTAAATTAAAAATCCGTGTAGCAATGAACCAGCAATAACCAAAATGCGGCTGTCGCGTTCTTGGGCATCGCAGATGTTTTTTGTACCAATCAGTTCTTTGGAAAACTGCCATCTGTTCCCTGGGCACTCATTTGAGTATTTTAAATTGTATACATGATGAGTGACAAACAAATAACCCCTTATACATGCCGAGCAATTTGATCAGGAGCGAGTACAAGCGACATTATTAGGCAAATAGATGTTGTTTCCGCATTTAACATTTGGCGTTATATAACAAATTACTTCATTTATGTCAATCTCCAAATTCAACAAAGTACAGTGCTTGTTTACTCTAAAATTGTACTGCATCCGTGCATCCCATGTGCTTAAAGTTGTGCTCGTATGTGGCTTGCCAGAAGCAGACTTACATTATATATGTATATATATATACAGTCCCCTGCCCACTGCCCGATGATTGCTGGGATGGGCTCCAGCCCCCCCGCGACCCTACTGAGGATAAGCGGTAGCGGTTCAGCTAATGAGATGAGATGAGATATATATGTTTTCACCCTGGTGGCAGAAATGATAAATGATTAGTGCCAGAGATATCAACCATAAAAATTTAGTTTAGGTGTACCATTAATTTATTTACCACAAGTCCCAGTGCTTTGCGGCATGAAAATATTCCGAGCACTCCTACGACAGATTTAGTACTGCTGATAAGTGATTTACAATGTCTCAAAGACACGGAATCTCAATTAAAGTTATGTCCAGATTCCACCAGACTCAAAGAGTTGATTCCCTGACTTGACATGTGCTAGATCATTTTCTTCATGTCAGTCACTGAAATCAACAAAGTACTGTGCTTGTTTGTTCAAAAATTGTGCTCCATTGCTGTGTCCTGTCTGTTTACAAGTTGCGCTCATGCATGACTTACCAGGCACATAGACTTACTCTATATATGATTGGATGCAACTCGTATACCTACTGTATAGAAACTGTAACATTTTCACCAGTGGGGAAGAAGATGAACTTAACCAATGCCCATAACAATCGATGTAAACATTTTTCTAGTGTAGTATACCTTGTTTGATCCTTTCAATTTTGTACGCCGCACACTTTTTTTATGTACAGGGATATAAATATATATTTCTAGATTATTAACCTGTCATGATCACAACGTCATCGTATAATGATACAAATTTTATTCTCGATCCAGCATTTCTTTGATCAAAATATGTTTACACAAACTATCTTTATTTTTAATTTACATAGTCTGTCTTGTGAGTAAATAGCTGTTGTTTTGTGTTTGTAAGGTTATAATGATGGGAATCACAGTCATTAATAAAAGGAGCAATTGGATGAGATTGACACGTATGCACATAAAAGATTTTCAGCGAGTAAGTCAGAGAGTTTGGGGGAAGCCCGGCAGCGCAGTGGTTAGCGCATGTGCGGCAGTTCTGAGGTGAGGAGATCGAATATTCCTGTGTGGAGTTTGCCTGTTCTCCCCGTGCCTGCGTGGGTTTCCTCCGGGCACTCCGGTTTCCCCCCACATTCCAAAAAAACCATGCCTGTCAGGTAACTTGGCTGGTCCAAATCGTCCCGAGGTGCGAATGACCAAGTGAGTTGTCTGTCTCTGTGTGTCCTGCGGCTGGCTGGCAACCACTTCAGGGTGTCCCCTGCCCACTGCCCGGAGATAGCTAGGATGGGCTCCAGCACCCCCGCGACCCCACTGAGGATAAGCGGTGCAGATAATGAATGAATGAAAGTCAGAGTTTGCGTTTATTGTTTGTTTCTGTACTTTATTTCCCACAGTGTTTCCCAGATGCAGGAAAATGCTTGTGTAAAGTAAACCGATTGTTTGTGTTATGCTACAGTAAACATAAATATATACAAAGTGATACCTCGGTACTTGAATGAGTATCAGTGAATGAGTAATGAGTAGTTACCCCAAAAATTCAGAATGTTTTGGCTTCGGTATTTGAAGGAGAATTCAGAACTCGAATGTACCTGAACATAGTTGAACGTGCAGTTGAGTAAGAGGAGCGGCCATCTTGGCTTCTCTTGTCTGGTCAAGTATTATTACTTTGAGAGAGATCGTTAGTCCAACATCACATGTTAAGACATTATTGTGAATGACTGGGTTTTATTGTGTATGTTTTTTTTGCCTATAATCAGGTGTTCCAAGAAAGTTAGTGAAAAGGGTAAGAAAAGGGGAAAATAAGTTAAGAACAAGTATTAAGTTGTGAAAGAAAAAGATTGCAAAATTTGAGAATGGTGTTACAGTAAATGTTTTCAAACCGTTTTATATTTTTACACGCTTTATTACCATTTTCTGTGTTTATGGTTGATCAGGCACTGGTTTTATTTATATTTTGGGTATGTTGCGACGCGTAGGAACATAACAAAAATAAAACCCATCTTTTTTATGGGAAAACTGTTTTAGTACTTGAACAATTCTGCGGTCAAACAATTGGATTATAGTCGATTACCTGGGTAGCACTGTGTATATGTAGGCGTAGATTTTACTATACTTCACGGACATTCACCTAATACTGTGGTTATTGAACGGATTTACCGCAAAATCTAGGGAATGCTGTATAGGTAGGTATCATGACATATCTACAGCTCCGTTCCCATCCCGAAATCCAAAGTGCCACTCAAGCGGAGCCGGTCGTGTCTGTGTCAGGGCTTAAGACTTACTCTCTTATGACATCTTACCATTTTAAACCTTATTTGGTTTGCAAAAGTGAAACTAAGCTCTTTCCTCTCCACCCCTCCTAGTGTAGAATTTTTGGGATGGCATAGCTCTAGACAGAGATAAGGAGGGGGTATAACTTTTGGGAATTTCAAGAGGGATGTGTAAGAAGGTCACTGGGGAAACAGAGGGGTGTAGCTTTTTTTTTGGGTGAGTAGGTCGAGGCTGAAGAGATACTCCACAGACTCACTCCAGCGAGGTTTAAAAGCGAACTTCTATGCCGTGACCAACAGACCGGAATCCCCTGATGCCCATGGATCTCTGTGGCACTTCTGTCCCCACTTGGTACGCCTACGTTGACATGGAATGATGGCAGGTCTAAATGTGAAAACTTGAAATACATAGACGATTAGCTTTTTTACTTTTCAAAAGTGCGTATCATTGTTAGATTAATGGGCTGAAGGACATTACTATTTTGGAGCCAATTTCTGTTTTCAAGACTTCTTTGTGCTGGTGCTTCCTTGTTTTTTTAGAAAACGGAACTGAAACCATATGCACCAAAAACCGTAAACTTTATGGTTTCAAAAATGCGCGTTGTCGTTGTAATTCCTAATTCATAATAACTGTTTATTGTGTTTAGTTTTACAGGCTTCCCAGTTAAGACTTTACCTCCTCTGACAAAAGTGATTGTGCCGAAATCACTTGGATTGGCTGGAGGTGTCAGAATCAGTTCCTAGAGGGCGCCAACCTGAGGGAAGTGGCTGAATTGTGCACACCTGCTTGTAGTCCCCGCACATCTGACCTAAATTAATACAGCCCTATATATTGATTCACTCCCTTATTTATTCCATTGACTGACCCTGGACTTTTTCGACTGTCAGTAGTGGGCACCTCTGGACTGCGTTTGGAGTGTTTATTGACTTTTCTGGACTATGTTTTCTTTTGTCATATGTTTTCTCCTCCCATTGTGGTGTGCCCTTGGTTGTCTCTGTTTTCCCCGCTAAACCCTTTGTCCTAACCCTTAACATAGTGTTGGGTTTGCATTCCGCCAGTTCCAGGCAGAGTTTTGATTTCCCAAACAACTTGAGTACTATGGGAGGACACTGTTCTCTAAGGAACCTTGAGCCGTACAGATTTTTCATAACCTTAATGAGATAATTGCCTTTTGGAACTTTCATCACTACCCACAGAAAATCAATTAATTCTTGACTGGGAAAGCCCATTTGCTGATATACGAAAAGGAAGCACTGTTACCCATAAATATTTTCTCCTGCCCTATAAAACCTGATCGCCAAAATCCAAGTCTAATTCTATTATTCACTCCGAGTGGGATTCATGGGTAAACCAGGTCCTTTATTGTGCAGCTCAAGAATTCCTAATCACTACATTAAAAGTTTGGTTTAGTTTGTCCTTTCATTTTCCAATGACTCTTGAATGTTTAAGTTGCTTGCCCCAAATCACGGTGGGACTTGTAGTACAGATAAACTAAAACTACGGCTTCCTTGATAAACAAGCCATCCCTGTCGTTATCCTTTTTTTTTAGGTATGTGAACAATATATTCGTATTGCAAAAATCAAATATTTCGTTTCCAATCATATTATTGCATGCATGTAAATACGGACTATGTTGTCCTTGATCATTTTCAGAGAGTTAATGCAAATATAAACTGCCATTTCCCGTTGCCTGTTATTTTGATGGGACATTTATGTCGAAATATATCACCAGACCCTAGACCTTTGTGCTATTCTTTGCTAAAGGATCTGTTTTTGAGTTTCTAGATAGATAGATAGATAGGGCTCGGAATAAATGACAGACCTGCTGCTATCATTGGACTGACAGATTAGCGAAGCCGGGCTGTTTAAATGTGTCTTAGCAAACACTGTTAGGCCCGTGTAAACAGCATTCCATTGATTAGCCACTATTCATGATCAGCACGTCTCTGCTGGACTGGATTAGTCAACATGCCGACACCACCCCCTCTTCATGTTTGCGCCGGCCAGGCCACTTTCAATGCCAAGGTCTCATCGGAACGCCGATCACGCTCCAGGGCGAAAGGAAACCTTGACGGTCGTTCAGAGATATTGAACCACCAAACTTGGGGAGCGGCAACCGTAAGCCTCTGCGCTAACACTATTTTAACAAGTTTGGTGTAACACAGTTCATTTACTCTGACAGAGTGTCATTTCAGGACTGCAGACTTGGTGCTGCTGATAGCCCTTCAGACCTCATCGTTTGGTTAGTCGCTGGTGAGAGTCAGAGAGTGACAGCCATCAGGATGGAGAATGAGGGGTGTCAACACATGGAGTGTGGCTTCATCGTTGCACCCCATTTTAGTTATTACACCATATACATTTCCCTCAAGCTCCAAACACCAACATCACCTCCTTTTTGCATGGTAATTATTTTCCAGCCCAAAGGTAGCTGCAGGCAACGTCAGCCACTGCGTCAGGGCCCAGCGTATTATCCGGCCGCTGCATTATTTATTTGTGCACGGGCAGCCGGATGGATACCCCAAATCCACTGAGACTCGGGGCAATGGAGGGGGCTATGGTAGGGCAGTAGCAGCTCTCCTCTCAATGTCATTGTTCAAGGCGGTTGTGGCACCCCATGAACGCCTCACTGGTGAGTGGCTCAAGGGCAAACCGGTGTGAGACGCTCTGTGTGGGAGTCCTCGTTAGGTGCGTAATGTATTCTGAAAGGCAGGTCAGAGGTCCGGTAACTGGACCTCGCTTACGCATGCGGCAGCCATTAAGGGTCTGCTGGATGACCATCTAAAGAGTCCTGCAGGACACCGTAGAGTGCCAGGTAAAATTGAGGGTCATGAAGTTCAAATTGCCTTAAGGTTCTCGCTTTACTTGATGGCCATATGCACACGGTCCTCCCTTGGGTGTTTTTGGATTGTGTATCAATAAAGAGTTACCTCACCCAAATTTTAGTGGACTCAGCCAGGTCAAAACATGTCAGGGAGAGACAACGCGACATGGCTCAGTGATTGTGACGTTTGGGGAGCTAATACCCTAACGTGCCCCCGCCCATCCCCCGTCTGGCTGGTTCTGTCCGACATGAAACCACCCTGACCTGTCAGCCGCGCACCATCGCGCGGTATTGCCCGCAATGACAGCCGGACCAGTGTCCCTGTCACGGCTTCTCATACGCACGAGCCCGCCATGTGCGTGTCCGCTACAGCAGTAATTCCCGCCGGCGTCCCCCCACCCGTCAGGCCCTGCTCAGAACTCGCCCCCTTGTTCCTCGCCGTGTCCCTGCTTGCCAGCCGGCTCGTCGGCACGAGATGCTCAGATGGCCTCGTGACATGACAGCGACATCGTATCGATGCTCGGCAGAGCACCTGCAAGGCCGGACATATCGGGCCGGGTTCTGTAATTCAACATCCTCAGAATTTCTTAGTTTCAAGACAGATTGACTTTCGGTTACTTCTGTCTTTTATAAAACAACCCGAATGTCATCTCTGACTTTTAAATCTTGAGCTGTTGATCTTTATCCACACTCTGATATGATGATGCCATCATCTATGCCATTTTTTTCTTTAGCATTTGTCCCATCCAGATTTCTGTACTGGCCAACTGACATTTGCAAAGCCTTCACAATAACCTGAAAGATACAGTGGTACCTCTATTTATGAATTTCTCTACATATGGAATTTTAGCTTGCTATGGGAAAATATTGCCTCTTGTTACAAAATTGTTTAGAGATACAAAGTCAAAAATACAAAACAGTACGTGCTGCCATTTGCCTCTCCCAGAGTTCCACCTGGCAACACAATGCCTATGAGCAGAGGTGGGTAGAATAGCCAAACATTTTACTCAAGTAAAATCACTGTTCCTTAAGAATAATATGACTCAAGTAGAAATAAAAGTAGTCATCCAAATACGTACTTGAGTAAAAGTAAAAAAAATACTGAGTAACTGTAGTGACATCGTGTTTATTATTTCTTTGAAAAAAACAACCAATCAGATTATCAAATATTCAAAGAACATCCCATCAACAAAATAATACATTTCATTTAAAACTAGATTAAAGTAATCAATGTAAATTCAAGTGCTTTAATAAACAATAAAGAACAAATAGTATACAACAAATAAATAAGTTAAGCACATGTAGCACCAAGTAACACATGTGTATCTTAAGGGGCTCTGCAGGCACTACAACAAGCTAGCCCATGAACTGGAACAAAGGAGACATTGCATATTGTAGCTGTTTTTTACATCCTTTTTAAGGGGAACATGCTTTTGATGTGAGGCCAGGGGTGCTCCTCCTCTTCTGTGTTTTAGTAGTCGATATTAATAAGCGATAACTTCGATCTGTTTCATCCGTAAACAACATTTCCCCCGCTGAATTTGAATATGGTCACATGACGAGGCTGCTACGTTTGATTGGTTAAACATAGTAGAGCCTGGCGGAGTTCTGCGTCAAAATAAATGCGCCTTAGCGGAGACACAGGTATGTACTTAAGTGGAGAGGATTTGAAGAAGTAACAACTTCAATGGTGCCTAATGTTGCGG
This sequence comes from Urocampus carinirostris, assembly GCF_059441175.1. Taxonomy (NCBI): domain Eukaryota; kingdom Metazoa; phylum Chordata; class Actinopteri; order Syngnathiformes; family Syngnathidae; genus Urocampus; species Urocampus carinirostris. The sequence continues at coordinate 52,215,315 of NC_142350.1, forward strand.
AGTTTGTTCACTAATTCACTTAAGTAAAAGTAAAACGTACTCAAGTAAATACAACTGAGTAAATTAACTCCGTTACTGCCCACCTCTGCATATGAGGGAATCCTGGCATACTTTTCGTGTCCCCTCCTATTCTGTAAACAGTCTACTGTGTGGTACCACTTTAAAGAGCTATCATTCACAATGGATCCCACGAAAGACATGCAGAAAAGTGGACAAGACAAAGGAAGTGGAAGATACTTTTTTCTAGCCATCAAAACAAAGAAAGGTATGAAAACACACACCACCGTGCGAGAGAAGTTTAGAGATGACAAATAGGAGGAGGCAGGCATCATTTCATCAACCCATATTAAAGACCTTTTGGCGAAATACTAACAAGTCTCTGAATTTGTGGAAAAGAGTCACCCAGAAAAAATGTTGACAGGTCGGGCTATTGCTCATTTTTAGGATGTCACCCTCGCACATTTCTGAAGGATTGTCAAAAACAGGCAAAAGCAGACGTCATTGGATCAGTTTTTAATATATAAAAGGCTATCTTTGCAGACTTATTAGAACATTACCGGACACTGCTTACCCAGAGTTGATACATTGATTTATTGATATGTTTACTTTCAAAAGAACTACTTCAGTAAAAATCCAGATTTTTGTGAATCCTTAGTTCGGAACGAAAAAAATCAATTAACATCACACCATGACAAACCAATAAAAAGAGATGACGGCAGATACTTCAGTAATAGGGACAATCCCACTCTGCTTTTTGTAACGGGACTCGACACCACCGGAGCGACCCGAACAGACGGCAGGACAGCCGTAGCGGCACAACAGACAGACGTCCGACCCACCAATTATTTTTATGGCTCATTTTTTTTTCACGGTCCCGCTCGCTTTCGAGGATAGTAGAAGGAAAAAAAATGCATTAGACGGGTCTTTTTATCCAGTAGGACGGCTGCCTGTCACATTGGGCGAGTTTCCACCCCAAGGCGTTTACACACACATATATATTTAAAGTGTATATGGGAGATGAACACAAATACAGTATGTCACAACACAAACACTGTCAACATGTCAAGGTCTGCGACACGCACACTTGTGCTCCGCCATTTACACTTGCTGCATAATGCATAGCAGCCAACAAGGGTTTCCTTCCGTAAAACAAACATCCTACATTGTGGTATCAAATAATCATCATCAGTTCAACAGACAGTAGTGCTTTTTTCAAATGCTTTTGTTTCAAAAGTGAGAGGCTATAGAATTTGTATAAAAGTGACAGTGTAAGTATGTCGTTTTATTGGTTTTGTAGAAGTAGATGAGAAAAAAAAATCTTACATTCACAGGCTCTAAAACAAACTATGCTTTTTGCCCACTTTTGCCAATTGTGGCGTTCTTTTGCAAGTTAAAAATATATACATATATTTGGCTCCTTAAGTCCTGCGATGATTTTGTGGTGCAAAAATTGTTTATTTCTGGACTTAAACCCCCAAAACTATTACGAACTATTTCTTTGCCAACCATTCTCATGTTTTCACGATTTCAAAAATATACTATATTTTTTCTCTATATGCCTGACTGTACAACACATTTTGGTAATCATGGCTTATTACAGCAATTAAATGTTTATTTTCCAATTCGGCCCAAATCATAACTATCAATCTTTAGATTCTTGACAGCTTCTTGACATTCATGGATTTATTCCGAGGTTCAAAAAACAGAATGCAAAACTCGTCTTTTTACCCACTTTTTTACAATTGAGTCATGTTTTTAGTGTTCCCCAAAATATTTATATTTGGGTTGTAAAAAATCCTGGGCTTTTGGCCACTGTTTGGCAATCATGCCTTGTTTTTCGGTTCAGACGTATTCATATTGTTGAACCTGTAGTTTTTACCACTTTTTTCCAATCGGACCATGTGTTTTCAGTTCAAACATATTAACATTTAAGACTTTGACATATTATCTTTCATTTTGTGCCCATTTTTATGACAACCGTACTTTAATTTTGTGGTTTAGAAATTACATATATATGGGCTTTATAAAGTGATAATAAAAATGAATATAAAAATGATATTTTTTGGCTCTAAAAATCTGACTGAACAATCTGTGCTTTTTGCCAACTTTTTGATAAGTATGCCTTATTTTTACAGTCCAGATAATAATATATATATTTATATGATAGATAGAGGGCAGCACGGTGGCGCAGTGGTTAGCGCTTATGCAGCACAGTTCATGACATGGGAACCTCCTGCGTGGGTTCAAATCCAGCTCCAGACTTCCTGTGCGGAGTATGTATGTTCTCCCCGTGCTTGCGTGGGTTTCCTCCAGGCACTCTGGTTTCCTCCCACGTTCCAAAAACATGCATTTCAGGTGAATTGGCCGGTCCAAATTGTCCCTAGGTGTGAATGAGCGAATGAGTTGTCTGTCCCTGTGTGCCCTGCGATTGGCTGGCAACCAGTTGAGGGTGACCCCTGCCCACTGCCCAGAGATGGCTGGGATGGGCTTCAGCCCCCCCGCGACCCTAATGAGAATAAGCGGTACGGCAATGAGATGAGATGATAGATAGATACTTTATTCATCCCCGCAGGGAAATTCACATATATCCTGCCTGATATAATAGCTGCCTGAAAATACCTGGGAGGGGCTCCAGTACCCCCGCGACCCTACTGAGAATAAGCGGTGCATATAATGGATGGGCAGGAGACACCCCGAACTGGTTGCCAGCCAGTCGCAGGGCGCACAAAGACAGTCAACTAAAAAAAGTATTTGGGCTAAAAAAAATTGGACTTTTTAACGTATCTTTTTTTTCCACTTTTTGTCAATCATGCCTTGTTTTTGTGATTCTAAAAATATGTATATTTGGGCTCTACCAACTTTACTATAAAACCTCAGATTTTTGCTCGTATTTCGACAAGTGTGCTATGTTTTTTGTGGGCCATAATAGACATTATTATCTGGGCTTTGAAAACTTGTAAAACCTGGGCTTTTTGCCTGCCTTTTTGACAACCGTGTCTTATTTTTTCAGTAAATGTATATAAGAAATATGTATACGGTAAATATAAATGTTATATCGGAGCTTTCTGCCGATTGTGCTGTTAATCCAGTTCACAATGATATATATATGATTGTTCTAAAGACCTGGAAGTTTTGCCTATTTTCGACATTCGCGCCATATATTTACCTTTAAAAAAATATACAGGTATTTAGGCTCTATGAACATGACCGTAAAACCTGCCTAATACCCAGTTTTCTCTTGTTTTTCCTTTTTTCCTAATTTCAGAAAAAAAAACAATATACAGTATATGTATAGTTTGCCCTCTAAAAAACTGCGTTAAAAGAATACTCAGTGGAAAGTTTCAAAACCAAGTCAATAATTACCCGGTGTTCGTATCACTCAATCAGTCAGTCACTTTGCAACCGAGTCACTTAACACATATCCTGTTGTGTCGATCCTCAGCAGTGACAGCCTACAATTTTCAGCAAATAGACGCTGTCATACGTGTCATGCGTGTTATACACTCATCAGCGTTCGCGCATCGCCGATCTACGAGCTCGTCATTTCCATTCAATAGAAATAATTTTCCTACAAAATTGTAACTTTTACTTTCGGTGCAAAGAAGTAAATGCATAGGAAATTGTAATGAGTCTCATTGTAGCATTTCTTTTGTTCTTCATATTGCCGAAAGGGAATCACCCTATGCCTTAGTATGCAGCTTCAGCACTTAATTTTGCTCTCGCAGCGTGTTCAGCATCCATGATTCGGACCTGGTGACTGGAGGAAGAAACCAGCTGAGGAGATCTGTATAGTTAAATACATTGATTACAAAAAAAACCCCAAAAAAACATCGGAATATTCTGGGCTTGTGAACAGGACAATATTATCCCTAAAAGAGGCATCGAGAAAAAGGCTTACCACTGTTTTATAGGAAAGGGGCATTGATTGACAAAAAAGCAATAAAATGAAACTTGAAAAAAAAAAGAAAACTGAACTTTTTCAGAAAGTAAGGGAGTCACCACATCTTTCACAAGAAACCTTTGTTAGGGCAGGATCCAGTTGGGTTTCGAAGGTCATATGATCAGATTAGGGCTGCACGGCAGCCGGATGGTTAGTGCGTCCACGGCACAGTTCTGAGGTCATGGAATATAATCCAGCAACTAACCTTCTTATGCAGGGTTTGTATGTTCTCCTGGTGCTTGCGTGGGTTTCCTCCGGGCACCTCGGTTTCCTCCCACATTCCAAAAACATGCTTGTCAGGTTAATTGGCCAGTCCAAATTGTCCCTAAATGTAAAGGAGTGAGTGAATTGTCTGTCTCTGTCTGCCCTGTGACTGTCTGGCAACCACTTCAGGGTGTCCCCTGCCCACTGCCTGAAAACAGCTGGGATGGGCTCCAGGACCCCCGCGACCCAATTTAGGATAACCGGTGCATATAATGGATGGATGGATGATCAGATTAGCGTAGAGCCATTAGAACACCAATTGAAAACATTGCCGGGAAAGTACAGAATGAAAGGATACATTGAAACATCTCATAGAGCAAGTTCATTAAAACAACTTAGTGGCCTTGGGTGTAGGGCGCCCGGCCCGATACTGGGAGTTATACCTAAGACTTACAACATTGGTACTCATTGCCTCCCTGTTTGGCGCTCAGAATTAGGGGTTGGAATGGGGGGTTTGGTCACCTAATGACTCCCAACACATCAGTTGGGTTGAGCGAGGGGGCTGGGAATCCCCTCCTCTGTATCAACCTCCCAGAAATAGTCAGAAATATGAATGTGTTCTTGACTCTAGCCACCTCCCACGTGGGGGATATGGCTATGTTTTATATATATATATATATATATATATATATATATATATATATATATATATATATATATATATATATATATATATATATATATATATATATATATATATATATATATATATATATATAAATTGGAAAACGCAGGCAATAGTGACAACATATTTAGTGACACATTTTGATCACTTAACAGGTGCTAAAAAAAGTTAAAATATGACAATCCAACTTTTGGCATTTTTGTGTAGAGGAATAAGAGTCCAGTCAGACGACAACCTCGCTAACTTCGATGCCGTCTACAATGACTGAAGAGTCAAAAGGACTTTCCTACAAAAATCTCACAAAAGCTCTTATTCTACTTTCTCAGCAAAGTCATAAATACATAAGAAATTGTGATGAGTCTCATTGTAGCAAGTTTTTTGTTCTTTGCTTTTTCCAAAGGGAAACGCCTTCGGTCTTAAAATGTAGTTTCAGCACTTAGTTTTGCTCTAAGGTGCCTAAAAAACACTATTAAAATATGACATTCACATTTTTGGCATTTTGTAAACAAAAATCGGTGTCCCATCGGTCGACAAGCTCACTAACCGATACGCTAGCTGCCCATGCTAACTGCCCATGCTAACTGCCCATGAGTATCGGTCCCGAGAGTCCTTGCCGCATGCTTGCATTCTTCCCCAAGCAATCGTCGCTCCCCTTTTCTTCATTTTAATTACAGTAAGTACAACCGCCCCCCCCGGGCTTGTTTGAACAGATCAACCTAGCCGAGGAACGAAGAAAATGCTAATTAGCTTCCTAATGTTGCTGACCGAGCTTGTTCCCTCTCTCAGCACTGCTGAGTTGTATTGATACAAAAAAAAGGGGGGGTGATTAGGGGGAGGACAATAGGAATTTGTATTCAGATGACAAGCTTAGCTAGTGCTGGAAGACTTATAGTACTGTGCCACAGCTAGTTTTGTTTTTTTAGATTTTTGGGGAAATTAGAATTACCACACTACCACTGCAGAAAGAAAATATCCTAGCCCATTGATAGTTCCTAATCACATGATAGCATCTGTGGCGACCATGCTGTATGAGTGTAGGCCGGTAAGTTTACCTATATATTTCTATGATTGTCGTTGGAAATCTGCCGATCAACGCTCTAGTTTGGCTTATGTTAAACATTATGGGCTAAGTTAAGACAACAAATTTTCACTGAGCTCCAAACAACATGAATACGCGCCACAAAAAAAGGGTGTGATTTAGGGGTCAGGGTTCAAATAAGGCAATATCTGGGACTCGTATCAGCCGATGAACAGCGAACTAGCATTGGCAAGGTGTTCTAACATGCTTAATGGTTGCATTGCGTCAATTTGGAGGTTATCTTTGCCCTCCACTCATTGGATATGGGTATACTCTTTTCGGCCAGGTTATCAGGTTTCAGGTTTTTTGGAGCTGATTTCAGAATATTTTCACCCAGGGTCTATTGCGAGTGCCCACTATCTCCGAAGGATGCATTGCACATAAGGTTCTTCTTTTGGGCCTTGTAAAGTTGACTGTTTTTGGATGTGAATTTCCCAGATTTCCATGCTAAGGAATTAACCTGTTTTTATATTTAGGAATATAAAACTATCATCACACACATACACATGGTCATGTTTCAAAGATCAGTCTAATTCCATTTTCTTTGTAAATACGTTTCTCAATTGTATTTCATTATTGTGAAGACGCGCTTATGTGTGACTTCATTTCCTGCTTATGTGTCAAAATAAACCACACCTTCTGACCGGGTGGGGCGTGTTCGGCCGAGGTATTGTGGGATGATGGCTGCTCGGTCGTCCACACTTCATTCACGAGGGAGGTTAAAACCTAAATGAGTGTTTTCATCTGAGTAATTCTGCCAACAGAATGTGTATATCCTGTATATCTCTCACAGCCTCCACTCACCAGGTAACAGTGTGAATGAATTGTCATTAAACAATGATTTAATTCATCTAGCATCCTTAGGTTGAGCGAAAACTTTAATGAATAAAATACAAGTCACAAACATAGATGTTTTCCATGAGGTGTAGCTCCAGATCATCTGTTTAATAAGTAATAGATCTGATATTGGTGAGATACAGACTCGGCAGGCATGGTCTGTGAGAGTTGTTCCGTAGGCCACCGCATTAGATTTTGCTTCCTCTCTCGACGCCCCCTCAGGACCTGATAAAAATCCACGGAGCACACAGTGGTCTTTCCAGGTTAAATAATAGCTTATTTAATTTTAAGAGATCGATAAAATATAACAGAAAGCTATTTCAGAAATTGTTTTTGTTATTATTTGATTCATCTCTAATATTTTGTCAAAAATCTTAAAAGAACACCAACATTTATTTTTCTTGAACCAGATTTGCCTACTGGCTGAATTTGCTTGTAATTCCTTGGAGAAAGAAAATACCCAAAAATAGATAGATAACAAATAAAAATAGCACTGACAACAAGGTTATACAAAACGTATCAAATCTTCGTGTTTAGTAAGTGTATTTGATTATTACAAGTCTGACCATCTTTCTGCCATTTTCTATCGTTTATTTTGCCCTATTACCCCGTCTTATAAAATCCTAGTTACGGCCCTGGACAGTCTGCCACATTACCAAACTCATTCTTTGGTTAATAGAGTAAATAAAAAAGAGATTCTATCATATAAGACCGATTTAATGGTCATGAAAAATCAACCTATATAATAGTTTTGTAGTGTAATAGATACTTAAAATAAGGAGAGCATTCTTCAATTACATTATTATCTTACTAGGAGAACATAAAATAACCTACAGATGTAAAAATCCAACCTGTTCTCTATCTCCTCCCTTGAGCTTTCTCTAAAGGAAAATCACCTTCATGAGTCTTTAGTTTGTAGTCTAACCAACATTTTAAATAAGGAGAGAATACATCAATACATTTTAAGCTGGCTAGTAGAACAGTAAAGAACCATACAAAGCCTTTAAGATGTAAAATTCCAACCTGTTCTAAAGGTCCTTAGCTGAAGTATTTTTAATTAAAATGTAATTGGTAAGATAAAGCAGAAAAGCCCTGTAAAGTGTTGGAAATCAAAAAAATATTATCAATAATAGTCAAAATAAACCAATCCTGATATTATAAACAATCTGCTTTTCAAATGTTCAATCGTTGAAATAAACCTACCCTGGCATATAAGCAACTTCCTGTGCAGGTGTTTAAAATTCAAAATAGAAACAAAATTTTCTCATTGTGAGAAAACAAATGTCAGGATAAACATTTAATGATATCCTCATCATTATATTAACTGTAGATATGTGCATTCATGATTTGATCAATCTGTTTTAAATAATCGTTTAGAGATGTTATATTTGTTAATACTTCTCTGAGATCTTATAAGTTCCTTTACAACTTCTATCGTTGAACTGAAGTTTAAGGCTAAAGTCATCTAATACATTCCATGTTGTGTGCGTTTGTGTGCGCGAGTGTGTGTAACTGGGAATCGAGATCAATACTATTGACCTGTTTACCTTGGTGCCGGTTTACCACTTGAAACATTAAAAGCAGACTATTAGTAATTCTTTGGACCTGCTTTTTACTGATTGGACGCCATGGACTTGAGAAGGGGTGCGGGGGGTTTGCGGGATGCGGGACCTGGTCTGGCGGGGGTCAGCAAACAAAGCAGACAGTATGTATTTCTCGATTTATAATCCTCCTTGCTCCTCGCTATCGGTTTTGCTAGCGTCTCAACACCCGACGTGGTCACTCAAGCCTATCGGGGGGCCGCGGGGCATCGCAGGGGCATCGTGGGGGGCCCCCAGCGCCTCACGCCCCTTTCATGACCCCCGGGCGCTTTTTGTGCTTGGCCTCCCATTTTTACCTTCAGTTGTGTTTTTCTGAAAATGCTTCATGTTAGATTTTTTTCTTTTAAAGTTGTTTGTTCATTGATTTTTTTTTTTTTCATTATGATTCATCAACCCCTCACCACTGCTCCCCTTTAACAAAGCGAGGGTCAAGGCTGTTCTGTTGTGGATGCATGCTTATTTATTTTCCATACAAACCAGATTTCAAGGCTCAACTTATTCCTACATTTTAAACACTGCGGCTTTAAATAGGGTCTGGCTTGTTCCTGTGGACCTCCCCATTTGCGGTGCTGCTCTGGGTCACCCTGGCTGGCACCTAGCAGCTGGCTTAGAACTGGTGCGGACCAGAAAAAAAGAAGTCCTTACATTACATATATTCATATAAGAAAACAGCGAGCATACAAAAACCCATAAAAGAAAACACTGCAGCGACATCTGGGGGCTTTTCTTTAAGAGAAATTAGTACATATTAGGAGCAAAATGGACAGTTTGCCAGTTGGTACTTCATTCAATATTTAGTAAGTACTCACAGTTTTCAACATTTTCACCCACAAATCAATGTATGAATATACTTGACCAGAAGTGGAAGTTATTTTTTAAAAAAACACTACACTTGTCTTTCTGTATCGTTGACGTGAATGTCAGAACGTTGGAGTTTCCTTTAATTCTCGAGGAACGATGCTAAGAGAATGCAAGGTGCGAGCCTCATTCTCATTTTATTTTCACACCGAAGTAAATACTGTATTTGCTTAGCTTTGGAATTGCCATTTTGAATTGTCACATGATCCGTAAACATATGACTTAGGCAAATTATGGGGTAGGGGAGGAAAATGGCACAGCTGAAAATGTCATTCGACAACACTACAACTTAGGTGTGAATGACACCTGTTCTTTTCATCTAATGAGTTTGCCCTGAACAGCTGTCCCAAAAAAATAATAAAAGTATATAAGCAGGGGGAGATCAAATAAGTGGCTCTCGAGTAGCATTGTTAACACACCCTTAATAGAGAAAATATTTAGCTTTCAAATTCTTTTAAAGACACCTCAAACGATTCATCCCACCTTTAAGGCTGTAGCTTTTGATCCGGTGCGGCTCGTACGAAGACAAAATTGATATTTGTTTTAAAATTTTAAAATTTTAATCAGGTGCACTTTGTACTCCTAAATTGACGATACTTCAAGTGGCCAATACAGAACCTCCCCTTCTATTAGTGATGTGTCGTTCATGAACAAAATGACTGTAACTATGTGATAAAATGCCACAAACAAGCATGATATGGATATATTCAGGGGAGTGCGCTAATTGTGCAGAGATCTTCCCACTATTATTGCTCACTTAATATTTTTTTCTCTGGGTGCTTGGTTGGCGCTTTTAGCTATGTACAGTTTGTTCTGTGGGTTTTCATCTTAAAGTGTCAACATGGATTGTTTAATGAGCTTCGATTAAAATGATTCCTCAGAGACGTAGACCCAAAACGGGGTCTGTTCGTGTAACACCGTGAGTGTTAGAGTATATCGCTATACAGATATATCGCCGCTATACAGAGACACGAAAGCCGGGGGGAATCGAAGAGGAGGCGGACTTGCTAAGGGCCCGGTCACACAGCCTTTCACGGCATATCGAGGCTGAATCACGGCCAGAAATTTCTGCCCGTGAAGCAGACGCTGTTGGACGCTTTGAGATCGCCTTACAGACGAGATACAGCCGTGCTTTACACGCCGTCAGAAATTCACACGCGGTTGGCCGCGCGAAAAAGTTTTGCGCTGCTCAAAACTTTAGACCACGGGTAACCGCGGGCGGCACACGTGATACACACGAGGAATGACGCGGTACAGACGCGGAACAACGTGCTACGGCCGCGGCCAGGGTGTGGTTACACGCGGGTAGGACGCGAAATTTTAGGGGGTAATCGCGGGTGGAGCACGGTCATAGCACGTTTGTTCTGGGCCTGTATCGCGGTGTTATCACGTGAATCAGCGTGTGTAACGCGTGTGACGGTCAAACGCCTTTCTCCGCGTATATACTGGACTGTCTCAGAAAATTAGAATATTGTGATAAAGTTCTTTATTTTCTGTAATGCAATTAAAAAAACAAAAATGTCATACATTCTGGATTCATTACACATCAACTGAACTATTTCAAGCCTTTTATTATTTTAATATTGCTGAATTTGGCTTACAGCTTAAGAAAACTCAAAAATCCTATCTCAAAATATTAGAATATCATGAAAAAGTATACAAGTAGGCTATTCAACTATTCACCTGAATCATCTAATTAACTCGAAACACCTTGCGAGGTTTCCTGAGCCTTAAAAACACTCAGCTTGGTTCAGTAAACTAAATCACAAGTATGGGGAAGACTGCTGTCCAGAGGACCATCATTGATACCCTCCATCAGGAGGGTAAGACACAAAAAGAAATTTCTCAAAGAGCAGGCTGTTCACAGAGTGCAGTTTCAAAGCATATCCACAAAAAGTCTGTTGGAAGGGAAAAATCTGGCCGGAAACGCTGCACAACCAAGAGAGATGACCGCAGCCTTAACAAAATTGTGACGAAGAGCCGCTTCCAGAATTTGGGGGAGCTTCAAAGACAGTGGGCTGAAGCTGGAGTCCAGGTATCAAAAGCCACAGTTCATAGACGTGTCCGGGAAATGGGCTACAATAGCCATATTCCCATGGTCAAGCCACTTCTGAACTCAAGACAACGGAAGAAGCGTCTGACTTGGGCTATGGAGAAGAAGCACTGGACAGTTGCAGAGTGGTCCAAAGTCCTCTTTTCAGACGAAAACAAGTTTTGCATTTCATTCGGAAGTCAAGGCGCCAGAGTCTGGAGAAAGGCTGGAGAGGAGCAAAATCCAAGTTGCTTGAAATCCAGTGTGAAGTTCCCACAGTCAGCAATGGTTTGGGGAGCCATGTCAGCTGCTGGTGTTGGTCCACTGTGTTTCATCAAGTCCAGAGTAAATGCAACTGTGTACCAAGAGATTTTAGAGCACTACATGCTTCCATCTGCAGAAAAGCTCTATGGAGATGAGGATTTTATTTCCCAGCATGATCTGGCACCTGCCCACAGTGCAAAAACCACAAGTAACTGGTGCACTGACCATGGCATCACTGTCCTTGATTGGCCTGCTAATTCCCCTGACCTGAACCCCATCGAGAATTTGTGGGGTATAGTTAAGAAGAAGATGAAAAACACCAGACCTACAAATGCAAATGAGCTGAAGGTCGCTATCGAAGCATCCTGGGCATCAATAACATCTCAGCAATGCCACAGGCTGATTGCCTCCATGCCACGCCGGATTGATGCAGTAATCCGTGCAAAAGGATTCCCAACCAAGTACTGAGTGCATCAATGGACATTTTCGAATGTTTGATTTAGTTTTGCTGTTATAAAATTATTTTTTTACTTGGTCTGAGGAAGTATTCTAATATTTTGAGATAGGATTTTTGAGTTTTTTTCAGCTGTAAGCCAAAATCAGCAATATTCAAATAATAAAAGGCTTGAAATCGTTCAGTTGATGTGTAATGAATCCAGAATGTATGACATTTTTGTTTTTTTAATTGCATTACAGAAAATAAAGAACTTTATCACAATATTCTAATTTTCTGAGACAGTCCAGTAAAGCGCGATTTGCCGAGCACACGTCAGTTGTGCTCGAGACGTCAAGGGGTGAACATGGATCCCCGTCACCGTAGTGACCTCGTTTTAATCCATTTTTATTTCTTGACATTTCTTTTCATTTCATAACAAGATAATAAAATAGCAATTTTGTTCTCTTTATATTCATATAAAACCAGCAACACGGAAAGTCAGAATTCTAGCAAACAAAATTTACTGATTATATAAAATAAGGGTTGGCATGCATACATACATAAATACATACACTGCGCAATTACCCTAGTCAACAAACACCATGCTGAAAATGTTACCACAGAAAAATAAACCAGGCATAAAAGCTACATCATAAAACAGTCATTTAAAGCAATGAAAGAGTCGGGTCACGTTTATTCGTATAGCCCTAATAACAAAAAGTCTCAAATGGATGCTCAGACTATCATCACCTAAGTCAAATAAAAATTGATAAAAATGTAACTCGGAAGTTCTCAACACTTTCAACTGAATGTATCATTACTTTCAAAGGAACATATGATAGGTAAGACGACAACTTTTACATTTAGAGGATGCGTGCACATGCACACTGGGGATCGGTAGAGAGGCTCGATGGGAGGGAAGACATTTTAGAACACTGTTTCTCCAAAACGGTACGGAATTCCAATCAATACCGTCCACTCCATGCCTGTGGATGTTTTTTAATCTCCCCTGATATTGTCTCCCTGGCTTAACTGAGGTGATTGACACTTTGCCCCCAATGCTATGGAGGCCACAGAGACCCCCCCCCTCTCCATTTTCAGCAGAACTTTGTGGACAAAAAGGACACCCGCATGGTTATGTGCGAAGGAAGGGCAAAGGGGACTATTCGGGGGCACCGTACACGTTAGTAGGCGAGGTTGATGAAATCTCTCGGGGAGGGAGAAGGTAACCGCCCCATCCCCTTTCCTCACATCCATACACACACACACTTGCAGCTCATTCTTACATTTCCAAACGCTCCACTGTTTCACTTCCTTGTTCTCACTCTCCTCCACTGTGTCCCTGCTGGTTTATGCATTAGTATTCATAGTGGTTGGACTCTGTTTGTGAGGTTGGGGGGTGGGCAGCTTTTCAGGGGAGTCGTTGCGGGCGTCCCTTTTGCCAGCTGCTGTAACCGGATTGGCTGTGCAATGGCAGCGGACATTCAGAAAAACAGGAAATGTGCATACACACACACAAAAAAAAAGACCAGTCGTGAGAATTAGAGTGCAATTAATCTGTTGGGAAAAGGTGAACCTCTGCCAAGAACACCCACCCCGTTTTGGACTGGCATCAAAAAGTGCCCCCGCGTAGATCCGAGCCTGCTGATTAACGACTGTGTTTTGTCATAATGATTGATGCCGGTCACTTCCATCATATGAGTACTGCTGCATTTATTACCTTATTTTCCCCTTTTTTCTAAAACTATAATAATTATTTGTTCATTTTGTCAATGTCCAATCGCTTATTCTCATATGTAACATACTTTACTTTTGTCAATAAAATCAATAGCACTGGGACCATTTTGTTTATTTTCATTAATTTTACTTAGAAATGTTAAAACATATTTTCGACTTAATTTCATAATTTAATACAATATAGATACTATGTATTTCAACACATTTTAACACATCCTCTCTAAATGTAGATATCAACTGGATCATAGAGAATGCTGTTCATATTGTTATTTAAGTTTAAAATTAGTGCCAGGAGCACATCGTAGCAGCAAATAGTCAGACAAACATGGCGGCGACTTCTAGGTAGGGAAATAGAAATTTCTACACCTATGATTTTTTTTATTTTATAAAAATGAACATTGGTATGATAGTTAATTGTATTTTTTGCCTAGTATTCAAATCTTTTTTTTTTTTTTTTTTTTTTTTTACTGAATGAAAGTTTTTTTTTATCATTAGGAGGAATCCAATATTGCACACTTACCCTCTAACCTTTGTATTTATTTATTGATGTATTTTTTAAATATTCGATCCAATTAAGTGATACATCCTTGAATTAAGAACAATTCAGTACCCGTCTATTTATTTGATTAAAAGTAGTATTTGAATTGTTGTTTTTTTAATTTTAAGTTTTTAAAACATATTTATTTGCTTTAAATTGAATTTATTTTTAATGTATATTTAGTCTTTATCAATATCTATCTATCTATCTATCTATCTATCTATCTATCTATCTATCTATCTATCTATCTATCTATCTATCTATCTATCTATCTATCTATCTATCTATCTATCTATCTATCTATCTATCTATCTATCTATCTATCTATCTATCTATCTATCTATCTATCTCTTTTCAATAACTTATTTATACCCATAAATATTCCCTAATTCATTCTAAAATGGATTATCAATTGAATGCCGGTTTTGGATAGTCAGGTGTAACTGTGTCCTCTTGATTTCGTTCCAGGAGGGGACAGTAGAGAGCAGGGAGACATCCCCTCCCCTTTATTGAATAAGAGGAGGACTTGGGGTGAAAGGATGTCCTCACATCACAAGAACAAGGAGCGGAACCGGAGGTTGCTTGTTTTGTGTAATGAGCAAGATGTCAATCATTGCCTCAAATTTGGGAAAGTCGCACTTTGTACACTAATCCAGAGGTCGCCACCTCCGCCTCAATCATGCAGATGAACCTGACCTTGGCCGACCTTGCCTCTCGGATGACCCTAGCATCCTCATACCCCCCTCTTCCCCCGCTTCCGACCTCGCTTTGCATCTCTGATTGTGTTAGGGCCAGTTTCCCTATCATCAGCAGACGGCGCATGACCCGCAAGCGTCTTTTACCAAGATTTTTTTTTAAATAATCAACATAATTCAGATAAAGGTGATGTAAAGAACACCGGGCGCTAGCAGGATGAAACGCCAAGGGTCCTTGGCATTATTACAATGATGTGTGTTTAGCCATGAAGAGCCTGCTTCATGGTAAAGAGGATTGGGGGCTTCCTAAATTAAGTGGCTGACCTTCAACAAGCACCCCATCTTTGTTCATTAGCCACGTGCTGCTTATCTCCAAAATAAAACACTCGGCGAAAGCAAGATAAGGCCGCGTTCGTTGATGCAATACTTGTGCTCCGATGGGAATCGCCACTTGTTTTTTTCTATGAGAAACTTCTCCATGTTTTGAACTGTAGGTGTAGCTTTTATGGCAGGGGTCTCAAACTCTTACTTGGAAGCTGCTGGAGCTTGGGCAGGGAACGGCAACCCAAAATGTTGAAAGGCAAAAACACAAATTGGTCTTTAGCTAAAAAAAAATTAAAACCTGGAATAAAACCATTATAGCTCGGATCGAATGGAGGTTTCATACTTAAAAGTTAGACATTTAACATTTGTTGTAATTTTTTTTAAAGCTTTGAAAACTGTGAAAAAAGTTTGTGTCGTAACAGTTCCATGGAGCAACCAGGGCAGCGCTAAAGATCCATAGGTTGCTGACCACCAAGTTAGGGTCTCTGAGAGGTTAGAGAAAAGCTCTGATAAAACATTTCACTGTATTCAAATTTATTTTGAAAATATTCTTACACAGAATCTTAAAGTAAAAAAAAAACCCATTAGTAATTAATGTGAAAGTCAACCACTTAATAGGTAATAAATTACTCCATAGTTTGCGTGGGCAGCACTTACATTAAACTTTCATATTATGGTAGCGGCCTTAGACTATCATACTGGGGTCTGCAATTGCCCCTGGGCTGTAGATTTAAGACCCTTGTTATATGTACTCACAGTTGACCCCCGGTATGATAGAAACCTATGATTATTAGCTAATGAGTTACAAAACCTCGGTACCCAGATAAAAACATGTAAATTGTATAAACATATAAACATATTAAACCTTAGTAACAAATTAGTGTGTAGTAAGTACTACTTATATATGAAACATGTGCATAGGATTAAATAACATGAGGATTAAAAATGTAAAGGAAAAAAATAAATTGTATTTACGGCGGCTGAGTGGTTAGCGGGTCAGCAGCACAGTTCTGAGGTCGTGGGATCAAATCCAGCAACCATCCTCCCTGTGCAGAGTTTGTGTGTTCTGGCTGGCAACCAGTTCAGGGTGTCCCCTGCCCACTGCCCGGAGAAGCTGGGATGGGCTCCAGCACCCCCCCGGACCCTACTGAGGATAAGCGGTGGAGATAATGGAGGGATACATTAGGAAAATCAAGATGTGAGCTGGTTGAATGGAGTAGTGGGTGGCTACAGAGGGGTGGAAAACTTCCAATTGCAATGATTTGATTATACATGTCAACAAAAAATGCAATGTTATTTTCTCTTGTGTGACGTGACTTCAACTGGTCGAGTGGAGTTAGTGGTGGATGCAGAGATGAGGAAAAAGACGGCAGATTAAAATTAAAACTTCTATTTTATTTTATTCCTTATTCTTAATCGTTTTTCGTGTTTCTTCGCGAAATTAATGATGTGTATGCCTTCATTGTATTTCTTTATCGCAAGCTTTTTTTTCCTTGTAATTTCCGTCTGGCTTATTTCTTCCGCATCACTATAAACTGTTGGTTTGTTGTTAAAAATACATGTAAACCTAATTTAATTTTAAATGGCTCCAAAGCCTCTTGAAGAGAAGTTTGAGATCGGACATTTCAAAAAATGAACATGCATATAAGAAAAGCTAAAGTCAATACCTGGAATAGTATTTAAAATGTATTTAACTTTCTTCAATATGTCACCATATTACCTTCCAAGCCTTCTCCTAAAACTTGTGGAGTCTTCCCCTCAAGTTATGCTCAACCAATCGTCTTCAAGCAACCTTGTAACCGGGCAGCTCACACATGTTAGCATCCAGAGAGAACATGTGTGTGGTTGTGGGGGTAAATAAATGAAGAAAAAAAAAGAAAAAAAGAGGGGCCAGCAGAACCAGGCCGTGGTCGATCGTGTCAAAAGCGGATGACAGATCTTAAAGAATGAATATTGATCTTTTTGGGAGGGGAGCGTAGAGGAGTGTGCAATACTCCGACGACCTATTCGAGGTCAGCCGGCGTAATTAGACTGGCCGATTTTTGACTCGGGACTGGGGATGGGGGTGATATCCAGCCACAATTAACCAAGCAAGTGTTTTCTTTTTGAAGTCCATTTTTGAATTTGGTGGCACCCATGCGGCTTTAGATGGCATTATTGCTGTTGAAAAGATAAAATAAACAAGGGTTTTACAGAATCATGTTTTATATTTTTTTAGGTGCGCAAAAGTAATCAAAATAAGGAACTCATCAAAGGAAATCCCCTGTTTAAAACTAGGCTTAAAACACACTTCTATTCTATATCTTATGAATGACCTATATTTCATGTTGACGATATCTGTGTATAATGTGTTACTGCAAAATCCGTTGCAGCCTGGTCATCCTGGAAGGGGGATTACCTCATGTGCGGTCCCTTCTCAAGGTTTGTTTTCCTCGTGTTGAGGTTTTTGAGTTTTTCCTTGCCCTCATGTAGGTTTTAGATCAGGGGAAGTTTGTAGTTTGCAATAATCTGTGGCCTGTGCAGCCCTTTGAGACTCCTTGTGATTAAGGGTGTCACAAATAAACATAACTGGACTTGACTTGACTTTGCTTGCTTCATGTCCAACATTAAAGATAGAATAAAGGTATCATATATATAATTTAAATTAGCAACATTGTTTGTCAATAAGGTAAAACTTTTTGCAGTGCATTTTCTGATTTTTTTTTTACTCATTGTATGGGCCTTTTTTTAGACATGTGGTTAAAGTGGTTAGACCCTATTTTAGGAATGGAATTTGATATTAAGGTTAAGGTTTGACTTGTTTGTTTAGGGCTGTGTAAAGGTTATAGAACATTGTCTATTGTTTAGCAACTCTTAGCGTTAAAAGAAAACTTATATTCATTGAAATATTGAGCAAACGTACTTGAACTATCGTAAAAACGTGCAATTTTCACAATCGGAATACAGAATTTTGCATTCATTCATCCAAATCCATCTGAATTGATCTATATAATCTTATCTATCTACTTAACCGGATCTGTATATCTTTTTAAACCAAACTACTCAATGAATCCCGATCTGTTTGTGTTGGTTTGTATATGAATTATAGGCTCTGAAACAGCTGAACTGATTTATGGGAAAATGTACATAGTTGTACTTTAGGCCTCTCTGAGCGTGATTATCTAGGTTTTGTGTCATGGAACCCCCAATAAATAAAAAGAAAATATACAAACTTCTACTTTCCTGTGGTCTGCTTTTGTGGGTTCTCCTAGGCCCTCTGGGTACTGCAGCTCCTAACCACTCCAAGCAGCCGAATCCAGGATTCTATCAACCCGGCCCATGTTTGCTTGTTTTCCATGACATGAGCCTCATCTAGAAAGAGCTGAAATACACTTCCGGCATCTTGCTGCTACAGGTACCCCCAAAGTCTTTTGAAAGGTTGGGCAAGAACAAAAAAGAAAAATGGACACTTTAAGTCTACAAAGACTGTATTTATCCTTGTGATTTCCTGAACTTGTTTTTGGTTGCACTACACAATACAGCTTAATCTAGTGTTCAACCTGTCCCTTCAAATGTTGATGGTCAAGTATAGTTTAAGGCAGGTGTCAGCAAACAAAAGTGTTGAAAGAGCCAGATTGGACCAAAAAACAAAAAACAATTTGGTCTGGAGCCGCAAAACATTATAAAAACTTCATATAGGCCTTGTATGAATGCAACACATGCTATGTGTATCTATATTAGCTATATTAACCTAATACCAAACTGACTAAGTTTATTGCAGCGCATTCTGTAATGAACCATGCACCATTTGACTACTCTATTGTGGGATAGCTTCTCAAGCTTACAACATTCCAATATTAACTGATTACAGTATGTTACATTTCTTTGACAAAATGAAATAAATCAAATTTCTGATGTCATTTTCATTTTGAGGATTCTAAAAAAAATAAATGGCACGTACAATTTTCCTTATCTGGGCAACAAAAAGAGTGCAATTAAACGTATCAGGCAACCAGCTCAGTAGCCTAGATGGTAAGGTGCCCGCTTTGAGACTGGGAGGTTCGGGTTCGCGCCCCGGCCGAGTCATTCCTAAGACTTAAAAAGTGGTCGGCGGCGCCCTCTCTTGGCTGCGGCTGCATCGGGTCAGGTGCAATCGACATTTCTTTCTGTGTACATTGTTACACAGAATGACAATACAAGGAAATTATTATTATTATTATTATTTAAAGAAATAAAACAGCGTTCTTTTAATGAGGTAAAGTAAATACAATCACATTAATGCAGTTTAAGTTTGATTTATATGCAAATGTCAAACAAGTTATTGCATGGGTAGAACAGAGCAACATCCTGCTCTCTCTCTCTCTTGTGATACTAAAAGCAGTCATCCTCGGGCCTGAGCACAAAAAAAAAAAACAAATAATATCCCCAAGTGTCATTCAAAATATATACTGACAAAGAACACTAATAACGTTAGAAAAACAGCTACTATGTTACAAAAATGTGCTTATAACAACATGGTGCTCTCACTCATTGAATTTAACTTATGCGTTAAAATTAGAAATACAGCATTAAATCTAACAGGAAAGACGGGAGAGATGAAAACCAGTGAACGGGCTGATGTCCCTCTTGTCTCATAGTTATGTAGTAACACAGAGAGTTGTTACTAGTGTAATATATATTTTACACATTTTACTGTATTAAAAAAAGTTAGTTTGTGTCACGTGTGTCCTCACACAGAGGCTATGCATCTACCCATTATCTGCACCGCTTATCCTCAGTAGGGTCGCGGGGGGGGCCGGAGCCCATCCCAGCCATCTTTGGGCAATGGGCAGGGGACACCCTTAACTGGTAGCCAGCCATTTGCAAGGCACACAGAGACAGACAACGCACTCGTTCATTCATACCAAGGGACAATTCGGATCGACCAATTGACCCGACATTCATGTTCTTGGAATATGGGAGGAAACCAGAGGGCCAGGAGGAAACCCACGCAAGCACGGGGAGAACATGCAAACTCTGCACAAGAAGGCTGGTAGTTAGATTTGTTCCTATGACCTCAGAACTGTGCTGCAGATGCGCTAACCACTCTGCCGTGCCACTCTCCACAGACTAATATTCCCCTCCTTTATTTTTTTTTCAATTTGCAAACATTTTTGGAAAAGTGCCAGGTACTCATATGTGGCTCCTGTGCCGACTCCAGGTTTAAGGGGTAATGAATGTCTATATAAAATAAACTCTGAGGTTGTGTGTGAATGTGAGCATGTGTTTGAGCGGCAGTATCTTCCCGTTCTGATTTAGTGCTCCGCAAGCTTGGTCACAGGCCCGTGAAGCAGACACTAGCGTTCCCAGCCCGGCCTCCTTTGTCCTCCCCGAGACGTTCCCGCTCGGCGCTTGACCCCTTCGGTTCAGCCCACTGGTATGCACTCGCATACACATACATCCACGCACATACGAGCACAGAGGGGCAGGTTTATGGTTGAAGATCCTCAACACCCCCACTTTGGCAGACAACGCCGTGCTCGCGTCGGTTGTCGCCGCCCGGGGACGTCTCATGGTAAGGTGAACTCAGAGTGAACCTGCTCCAAACATAAATAACATCGCTCTATCATCTCCCCACCCGCTCTCTTTTTTTCCTTTAGCCTCCGTCTTTTTTTTTTTTTTTTGCCTCCCAGTTCTAGATCCCGTACTCTTTGTATGTGATCACAAATAGAAACATTACACGCTTGGCAGTCCACATAAACTCAACCCGGGTAGGACCTGTGTGAGGCTGTTCCGTTTGACAAACCGAAAGCAATTTAGATAATTTTATGACATAATTCAACTGTATTTTCTAAGTTTAAGACAACTGAGTTCGTAGAAAGCACAAGTAACGTTATGCAAGTGGTCATAGTTCCTTGTAAACCTTTTGACATAAAGTAAAAGATGATT
Source organism: Urocampus carinirostris (assembly GCF_059441175.1). NCBI lineage: Eukaryota > Metazoa > Chordata > Actinopteri > Syngnathiformes > Syngnathidae > Urocampus > Urocampus carinirostris. The sequence goes on from NC_142350.1 coordinate 52,236,451, forward strand.
TCAACAAAGTACAGTACTTGTTTGCTCTCAAACTAGGCTACATTGCTCTGTTCTACCCGTTGTGCTCGTACGTGGCCAAAAGCCTAGACTTACACCATATATGGACGGATGCAATTGAGGCATTTTTGCCATGGGGGCGGAAATTAAATTGGATACCAACCAATACACATGAGACATTTTTAGCGAGTAAAACTTCTCTGTCTCTGTACTACAAGTCCCTCAATGTTTTGGGGAATGACGATATTACATATGGGAATGTATAAATGAGCCGCCACCAATTTTTTTTTTTTTTCATAGTTCAGAATGCTCTCTTTAAATTGAGCGTTATTCTTATATTTTAAAAACCATTTACAAAATATTTAAATCGTACTATTACATGTTTTGAGATAAAAAAAAAAACAGAAAACTTGGTAGGGAATAAAACGTTTAGGCTCATTGACATGTACTCTTTAGATATTTTTTCTGATTTTAATTATTATTGTTCTTATTTTAATATAATGTTTTATTAATTAGCAAAATTATATGCTTGATAAGGGCAGCACGGTGGCGCAGTGGTTAGCGCATGTGCGGCACAGTTCATGTCTTGGGAACCTCCTGCGTGGGTTCAAATCCAGATCCAGACTTCCTGTGCGGAGTTTGTATGTTCTCCCCGTGCTTGCGTGGGTTTCCTCCGGGCACTCCGGTTTCCTCCCACATTCCAAAAACATGCATTTCAGGTGAATTGGCCGGTCCAAATTGTCCCTAGGTATGAATGAGCGAGTGAGTTGTCTGTCCACGTGTGCCCTGCGATTGGCTGGCAACCAATTCAGGGTGTCCCCTGCCCACTGCCCGATGATTGCTGGGATGGGCTTCAGCACCACCGCGACCCTACTGAGGATAAGCGGTGTAGCTGATGAGATGAGATATGCTTGATAAATATTTAAAAAATAATAATCCTATTGTCAGAGCATTATGCTTGTTTGAGTAATTGCTTATTATTTTAAATTATTTTCTTGAGTTGTGTCGTAAAATAAGAAGAACACGCTTGAAAATGAGCAAATCATTTTTGTGGTAAGTGTTAAATACAAAGCTTAAGCAAGTTTGATCATTTTGATCAACAAGGAAAAAATTGGACATTGAAGATAAATGCTATTGCTTATTGGTAAAAAAAAACGGGGATCGGCAGAAAACAGGATCAATATATGAAGCTTGTCGCCCAAAGAAATTGGGATTGATGGACCCCTGATTTATTTTTATTTTGCATGTAAAACACAAATCAAAATCCCCAAAATTATCAAGTGGTCAAATATTACAAAGGTTTTTCTTTAAATTTCTTAAATTTCGCTTCAAATGTATAGACACTACCCTACTTACGAACAAGACGATCGTTCGTAATTTATATTTGTTCGTAAGTTGCTTTAGTGTTATTTTTTGTATGATTTGTATGTTTAAGGTTTATATAAGTATGTTTAGGGCTTGTATAAGTAACCTCTATTCTTTTGTACTAAAATAAAACATTTAATAAAATAATATGCTCTATAAAGATAAATAAAGTTAAGTTTAACTTACTTTTGGAAGAATGGCTTCAAGAGTTAAGCGACTTCCTCCTCCGTGGTTGAATGAGGCCAAAAAAAAAGCAATCCAAGCATTTTCTCAACTGCATCTTTCTTATTCTACTTTCATTTCAAAAGAAACGGCTTGCCTCTTCTTTACTCTTTACACAAATCATATTGAATGAATGCACCAGATAATAAACAATAAAAATATCAAAGTACAGTACAGTATGTCTACACAAGAACTAGGAAGAGGAAGTGGATTTCTTCTTCAGGGTGGGTGCTGCGTGAGCTCCACACGCTGATAGCAGCGGAAAGAAGCAATACAGCACTGTCCTGTACTCGGGGAAAAAGGTGCACAAAACAAAATCTAACTTACAGCAATGTCCGGATATTTCTTGACATCCCCAAAAAATGTACATATCTACCGTTTTTCGTAACTCGAATGTTCGTAAGTAGGGGAGCATCTGCACTGTGTGATTTTGTAAAGATTGCAACAAACCAGCTTTGTAACTAACTCTTGCCTCAATTCAACTGCCTGGAAATGTATTTCACGATGAGAACTGAATAAACGGACGATTTTAACATACCATCTTCCCAGTGGGAACTCTTGAAAAAATTCATGTCAACACACATCTCAAAATTATGCTTGACCTTAGAGGTTTAGACTACACTTCGCCCTTTAACAATATATATCACAGGATCCACATTTAACTGTTTTTATTTTTCTATCTGGTCCCACTGCTCACACTTCCTGGTAACACAGCAAGTATTTATTGATAGTCCATTCCCATTAGTGCTGTTTACCTGTCAGGGCTAGCTGCGCTAATGAGAGAGCTTCGAGTAGCGTTGGGGGAAAGAAAGTCGGGACAGTTAACCGCTAATGGATGTTTACAGCCTCCCTGGATACTACTACTGTTTGCCGCCACCTCTGCCGCTAACCGCTATCCACCACCTAGCTTGCGCAGGCTAATTGCTAGTGCAGCGAAAGGCCAACCTGGGGCCTCCCATTTGATTATCAGGGGGATTAAGAAGGGTGGAGAGATCACGGTGAAAGGGGGGTTGTAGCCTTGGAGAATTGGAGCTATTTTTTGTGGGTTACCAGATCGATAACTGGTGCAACCGTCAGGGGGTAAATGGAAGTTCGAGGAGGGGGTCGTAACGTCACAAGGATCTTTAAGAGTACTATTAGCGGTGGCGGTGAAGGGTAATCGTGCCATTACAGCTGTAAGTGATACTCAATGGCAACGGTACGGTTAAGAAAGCTGGAGATGCAGATTGGCGATTAGACACTCTAATCGGCGATGTATCCTTGAGAAAAAGACCATAATCGTGTTCGGGATGACAGACGAAAAACGGACAAACTTGCCAAATAAACTGTTCATTCGTTTTAAAAAAAATGATTTGAAAATAAAGTTCAATCATTGTTTTAGTAGAATAGTTAAATTACAATAATGGATAATGTTGCTCCTTATAAAAGTTGATCTCATTTTACTATTTACAGGGTTTCCAAAAGTTATTAGGGCACATTTTTACATTGAATATCTCAGAAAATATTCAGGATACAGAAATGTGAATTCAGAAAACTTGTAATCTCAAATTTTATTTGACATGGTGTGGTTATGCCCCGTACTGTTGGAATATGAAGTCACCATACTCTTTCTCACTAAATCTATCCATTAGTTTTCCAGCATGTAGAGGTACGTCTCACCATTTGCTGTTGCTCTTTCAAAGAAGAATCGAGCGCAGCGTTCTTTGATATAGCACCAAATGCCTTCCTTTGAAGAATCTTGCTGTTGCTCAAGAATTTCATGTGGGTTTTCATGATCGCATTTGCAAGTGTTATGCTTGTCAACTTTGCTATTCACATGGAAGGTCACCTCATCACTAAACACTAGCCCGTTGTCAATACCCGTCATCTTACATCTTCTGTTGCATTGCATTGTTTATCAGTGTCCCTAAACTGTATAACTAACTGTAGCTCTTAGGTCGTCATACACAGTCGTCTTTTTAAGTCACACCAAAATTTTTTGTAGGACGCCCAGATTCCCTACTGGCTCTTTTTGATCAATTAACTGGTTCTCCGCTGGAAAGCAGTTCAAAATTGTTCGATCACATCTTCTGAAATTCAGGGGCATCTCGTTCTTTTAGCTGTACATAAACACTCATCCATTATAATTTACTATGTCATCTTGCTGTGAACTTCTCCTCTGGTGGCTACTTTATAAATTTTCAGTGAAATGCACGTCGAACAACAGTCCATAGTTTATTTTATTTGCAAAATAAAGCGCACAAAATGCCTTTTCTGGTGGAGTGAACGCTTTAAGGCCTTATACAAAGTGTTTTGTAACTAACTTTAAGATGACAAAACTTTCATTGTACTACTGTACATAGTTAAGTAGATATAGGGACTTAAATGTACATGAGAGTTTTCTAATTAGCACTTTAGCTTTTTTATTTTTTTCAAATGTTATTTTTTTATGAATAATGGGTAAGAATAAAACTTAAATTGTTTATAAATTAGAATAAGAATATAATATAGATATTTTTGTAACAAATAAATACTAAAAATGACAGTATACCATCATACCATTTCACTTCAAATAGTTCTTAAAATCAAAGACAAAAAGATAACTGAACAAGATAATTTGCCTTTTTATTTTTCAAATAGATTTATTACAAAAAACTAACATTTTTTGTCATTTTAAGTATACTTTTTAAGTTTTTAAATAATATTTTTATGTATTTTCTTATTAAAAAAAACTACTAATATTATTTCCTTTACAAAAAAAAATTGTATTTGAAGAGAATTATCCTAAATGAAATCAACAAAATAGTGTTCCATTAGAACAATATTTTATTCATTTATTTATTCTTCAGAGTCAAACACATCGGTTAAAAAATTAAGTAAATCAGTAAAAAGATGATTCACCAACATTTCCTTGAGAAAAACACGGATAATGGTTTCTGAAATGACGGACGAGCCCCGACCCGATTCACCAAACTTGAAGAGTGGTTGCGGAGCCCCTACTATCAATATGGATCGCAGGTCGCTCGTGGATTCTCCCCCGAGAAGATCAATTTGTACCTTTATTAGATTATAACGGAAATCTCATAAGCTGGCCGATTAACCGTGCGAGGTATTTATCTATTTATTGAATGATCTCGGCCTTGTGGCCTCCTTCCTCCTTATCTCCTCTGCTCCGTGGATCTCCTCCGAGTAGACCGAAGCTCTGCCGATGTTCACATGATGAGTTTACAAGTCATTAGTCTGCTTGCTAGAGGCTGAACTGCACTCTGTTTGTTTATCAAGCCGGCGTGCGGTCGGCGTACTAAGCACTTCCTGTCTTTGAACTAAAACGCTTCAGTTGAACTCATCCGGCATACTTATGAAGCTCAATAAAGTAGATCGGATGGTATTATTAGATAGTTTGCACAATAAATCGGACTAGATTATAAAGAGAAACCCCCCCAAATAGTTTTTTGTCAAATCATTTTCTTCTATATGGCGCACCGGACTATAAGGTACATGGAACTATAACTAAAGAAAGAGGTACCATAATTAGTCGTGTATGACTGTTGCACATTTTATACACTTATAGTATATATTAGTGTAATGACTGATGACGCAGATAGTAATTGCATATCATTGTATGCAATGGGAATCGAGCCCAGGTCACGGTGGTAAGAACATCAACCAGGTATGTCAAACTGAATTTGTCTCTGGGCCGGATCCACACTCTCTCTCCTGAAGCGGGCCGCATTAGTGAAATAATGTCAACTCTGAATTTTAAGCTTTGATTTTTAGTGTAATGCTTTATCATTCAGCCTGCATTGGTAACCTACATATACCAGTATATAATCACGAATGGCAAGAGATTTTTTTCAAATGCGACACATATTTTCTCAAACAATGGTGAAACACGTTTTTCATGTTTGCCAATGGATATGTTAACTGGTTTATCTTAACAGTTAAGTGAGTGCGGTTTCACACCTTGACCAACTCACCATGCTCTACAAACTCATCAGTGCCTCACTTTGACTTGGTTTTTGAGGTGGGGCCAGATTCAATCATCCAGAGCCAGAGCCAGATCTGGCCCATGGGCTGTGTGTTAATGGTTCAGATGACATACGAAAAGGCATTAGACTTTACATAAGTATCACACTATTTCTATTCACGGAGCGAGATTTGAATGTTAAACAATGGAGCAATCAGAAAGACTTTTTGAAAGATATAATCAAACACAAATATGAAAAACAACTCTTTGGTGTATCTGATGATGAATCAGACTTCGTTTATTTAAGGACGGAATTTTTGTTTTCACCTTTTTCTTACATTTGTTTCTGGCACTGTGAGGAAACTTGTGTGACGCTGCGATAACATCAAATGCCTTTATGTATGGTAAGTATCACTAGTGATCAGTGGTTAAGAGTCATCGCGATCCGGGTTCAATTCCCGTCATTGCAAAAACACGGTAGTATACTAAAAACCTAGCGTAATAATGCTCATGTATAAATACTGAACGCATTTCCAATCATATGCACTGTATTTTGCAGTATGTAAAGCTCACCGGGTTATAATACGGAAAATCCGATAAATATTCTGCCAGGGATAGATGGCAACTTACCACAGCCACAATTATCGGGCGGGCCTCCAGTGTCTCTTTGGGTGTCTATTAAGCTTGGCAAGGAAATGAGAGGGGGGGCGTTTATTGTAGCAATGGCAGAGTTTAATTACTTCCAGCCGGCGCCTGTTGTAAAACATGCTGATAAACGAGCCAACAGGACAGAGCATCATTATTTTTCTAACGGTGCCAAGATGAGACTGGAATGCCATGATTAGAACTGGTAGGAGGTGCTGGTACCTGTTGGACCCCGAGAGAGAGAAGGGGTCTGGTTGGCATAGGATTCCAATCTCGGAGCCAAGTCTTTGAAAAGACCACAAAACTGTTTGAATTGAGATGTCTTTTTATCGTCATTGATATCAACGTTTTGAAACATTCTCTGCAATGAGATTCAAAATGGCCTGCCCGGTTAAACATGTAATTCAAATTTATAATAGAAAAATAAGATCAGAGACTGTCAGAATAAATAGGCAAAACTATTAACAGAGCATAGTATATTTGTGCTATTCTGTAGTATAATTGTAGTAGTATTTTTGTAGTCTTTCCTAAGTTGTATGTATGTAGTTGTACTTTGCTTCTGTTGCTGTAGTATTGCAGTAGTAGCTTGTAGTATTACTGTACATTTCTTTGCACGCATGGACAAACAAAAAAAAAAATGTACACATAAATAGCACATGAAAGCCTGGGAGAAACAAGTGTTAACTGTTTAACTGGCGGGAAATACTCTTGAGAAGCAACCACGTGACTGTAGGATGTCACTAGTCACTGTGCAGAGTCCAATGTTCCCTCTAAGCTGCGCGCGTTTGTTGCAATCTTTACAAAATGTAGCCAGCTCACAAAAATCAGGGCTCGAAATTGCTTATTAAGAAGCGAATTAAGTCAAAGTTACAGTGCATGAAGGTAAAAATACACGGCTTCCCCTGACGCTGTTTTCTAAATGCGGAATTTTGAAGTCAATGTCGAAGTAGAACAAAGTTGAGTAAAGTCAGTAGAGTTTTTCGAGAACCGGCTTCTTTGGCTCAGCTCAATAAAGAGAAGCGGCCCTTTCGGGTCCGAAACGGCTCTTCAGGTTGTTTTTGCTTCTTTAATCCCTACACGACCAAATATTATGTAAAATTGTGCACAAAATGACCTAAAGGAAGGGGGAAATAGAACAAAAAATAAAAAAATACCAAAATGAACAAGTAGTGAAAAGCTGAGAAAAAAGAAACAAAAGGAGGAGAAAAAAGAAAGAAAGATTCAGAAAAAAACTGCAAAAAAGAAAAGAAAGAAACAAAGTAATTAGAGAACAAAAAGAAAAAAGTAATAGCTAAGAAAAGATAAACACAATGAGATTTTTTTAAAGGAATTAAAAAAAATGAAAAAAACAACAGGGAAAAAGAAGGAAAAGTTTGTGTTGCATTCAAATAATTTCCAATTATAGTCAATCTTGTTGCCAACATTGTACTTCCACTAAAAAAATATGATTAAATACAGTTCCGTATCATGCAACCGACTAAATAAGCCCCCAGAAATGTTAGTATTTTGGACAAAAGAAACCAGGAAAAAAAAGAAATGAAAATCTTGTGAAAGAATTGTTGTAAAAACAAAAGACGTTTGTAGGCCTCACAACCTTTGCAATAATACATTAGTCAATTCATGCAAAAGTGAAAACATTTTTTGCATTGCCGGAAACTCAGCAAAATGTAACTTGATGTCAAGTTTTGGACATGTTTGATAATGACTCAGTTGCCACACTTGGGATTGCCGTTGCTCACTGTTGTTTCAAGCGTTGCTCACCGACTTTGTATGAACGCTCAGACCCGTGGAAAATTAGAGGGAACATTGGTCATGTCTTATATTTTTGGAAAGTATAAACTTCCGGGATTCAAGACATGCTCACAAATTCAAAATGTACTCATCACAGAAACATCATAATCAGTCTGAAATAAGGTACCAGAAAACTACAAAGGATGCAGAGTGTTGAGGGAGAGGTTGACTGCTGGTGGCTTGAGGCTTCTCTGAGATTGCTGGCTTTGTCCCACCGGTTTGGCCGCTAGCTTGATCAAGCTTGTCTGCTGACATTTACTACTCTCAAAATTCAATTCACAATGTCTAAAAAATTGCTCAAAGCCAAAAACACTGTTGAAGAGGTTTTAGAGTCGTCGCCCCAGTGATGAGTCCAAGCAAGACATACCCTTAATATAATCTATAATCTCAGAACACCATGCACAATATGTTGATATCAATGACAAAAAAGACAATTCATTTCAATTAACCACAGTGGTAACCGAAGCGGCAAGTAGTGAGGGGTCTGTGTATTGATAAAAAATGATCATTATGGAATTGTAAGTTTGTAAATTCTTGTAAAGTAATCACATGCAATGCTTTTAGGTCATTTTAGGTCATTTTTACTGTTAATTTCTGACTTTATACAATAAGATGCCCCCCTCATTTCGAAGAGAGAACCTCGGACTCCGAAGTTCACTTTCAAGTAGCAAATTTGTCAATAGTAATTCTAATCACCAGGCCTCGGAGTCTATTTTGTCGGCGCCTGGTGCACCCTTTTGCCCCGACGAAAGCAACCAATCAAAGGTCAAGACGACCAATGGCGAAGGGCCTGCGTTTGAGCACGTACGTAAAGCTGCTCATGGTGCAATAAAGTTGATTTAGCAATGTGGCGCTACCTGCCCAGCCGACGATGTTAAGGTTGTGTTTTTTTTTCTTTGATTAATAATGGGCCGAGAGGGATTTATTGTATGTGGTACATTTGCCTCAGCGATTTAATAATGGTGTGGGAGGCACGCGATTAATCAGGTGGGGTTGGTCTGCATGTGCCCGCTTTGCTAAAAAAGTGTGAAATTAATGACTGTGATGTGAGCGCTTGTTTGCAGAATGCAATGTAGCCTGGGGTCGCTAGCAAAGTCGCTGAGAAAAATACTCAGCTATGCTCAACATGAGGTAAGATGTTTCGCAATACTCTTCATACTTTTATAAAGAGCAGTGTTAGCATCTGTTGGATTTTACCGCCACTGATTTATAGGCCAGTATTTGTCAACAGTATCTGTGCAGAACACGCCTAAACTCTTTTTGTTGTTGAAGTTTTATTCCTACATAAAGATCTTGCAGAGCATGAGCGTGCAAGATTAGAATTAGAACTATTATTATCATTGTTTTAAGGTTGTCAATGTTGTCTAGACGCAGGGTTGGGTAGGGTTACTTTAACTGGATTACTTTCAATTACTTTTGGATGACTCCAATACCAAATATGCTAATAAAAGACAAAAGAAACAAAATATGAACAAAATTACTAAATTTTGTGCAGGCTTGGAGAGTAACAGAATACATGGAACAGCAAAAATGATGTTGGCAAGCTGTTTGGATTTATTTTCATTTTGTTTCTGTCACATTTTATAAAAGTTTTGCCAGAGATCGAAGAGATCAAAGCTAGGAGAGAAAGCTTACCACGTGTTGTGAGTCATAATTGTATTCATATTTAGTTTCTTTTGTCTTTTATTAGCATATTTGGTATTGGAGTAATCCAAAAGTAATTGAAAGTAATCCAGTTAAATTAACCCTACCCAACCCTGTCTAGATGTGGCACTCCAGACTCATGAGAAAAATAAACTGTCAGGAAAAATAGGCAAGGGCAGTAGGGCAGATGAGTGGTTAGTGCGTCCGCAGCACAGTTCTGAGGTAATGGGTTCAAATCCAGACGCCAGCCTTCCCATCCGGAGTTTGCATGTTCTCCCAGTGCTTGCGTGGGTTTCCTCCCACAGTAATTGACCGGTCCAAATTGTCCCTAGGTGTGAATGAGCGAGTGAGTTTTCTGACTCTGTGTGCCCTGCAACTGGCTGGCAACCAGTTCAGGGCGTTCCCTGCCCATTGACCGACAGACAGCTGGGATGGGCTCCAGCACCCCCATGAACCTACTGAGGATAAACGGCGCGGAAAATGGAAAGATGAAAAGTAGGCCATATATTCCAAAGGTAGTGCTCAGAGACTGGCCTAAGTTGTAAGTGCCACATTTCCTTTAGTTATACTAGTGCAGTGAAAAGTAGTGCATCATAACAATAGTGCACCGAAAAATAGTGAAATACCATTAAGCAGCAACTAAGTTCTCAAAAAAGTCAACTAATAAGACATGAATATCCATTTTTTTCTATTCAATACCGAAGAGCGTTGATCTTGGCATTGGTGGGGACATAGCACACTTATCAGGTGATCACTTATGATTGGTGAGGGCCCATGCTGAAATCCCGCCTTTGACAGTACACATTTGTCTATACATAGGCAAGATATATATGTTTCACAGTCTTGTGCACTTGTTTCAGCTGTTGATGGCCCTGGAAAAGAAACTGTCTCTAAGCCTGTTAGTCCTTTAGTGCATGCCAGAGGGCAACAGGTCAAAGAGGTTGAGAGGAGCACAAGCACGACTGAATGAGCACATTTTTTTGCAAATCTGGTGTTGAAGTGATATTACCAGGGTTGGGTAGGGTTACTTTAACTTGATTACTTTCAATTACTTTTGGATTACTCCAATACCAAATATGCTAATAAAAGACAAAAGAAACTAAATATGAATAAAATTATGACTCACAACACGTGGTAGGCTTTCTCTCCTGGCTTTGATCTCTTTGATCTCCGGCAAAACTAACATAAAATGCGACAGAAACAAAATGAAAATAAATCCAAACAGCTTGCCAACATCATTTTTGCCGTTCCAGGTATTTCGTTACTCGCCAAGCCTACACAAAATTTAGTAATTGTATTCATATTTAGTTTCTTTTGTCTTTTATTAGCATATTTGGTGTCGGAGTAATCCAAAAGTAATTGAAAGTAATCAAGTTAAAGTAACCCTACCCAACCCTAGGTATTACTGTATTTTACACACTACAGGGCCACTCTTTTTGTTTCTCAAAGAAACAGCAGCTATTGTATGTAGAATCATTTTGCAGCAATTTAAACAAGGACACATCATTTTGTAAAAAAGAGGTTATCGTAAACCAAAATCGTCATTCAAGTAATCATAATAGGTTTCATACTTACGAACAATTATTGTCCAAAGCAAAAACAAATGAGGATTTCCAATGAGCTTTCGAAAGTTGGTGTCTGAGCTGAACTCCAAGTTCCGTGCATCTCTTTTTTTTCCTTTTAGCGACACACAATTGACATGTTAACCATAAGAGGGCACTCAAAAACTACGTTATATGTTATTCAATGGCAGAACAGTTACTATAAGCCGCATCATTCAGTTGTAATCATGCATTTCTAATCGCGTATACATTGGTGCACTTTCACATTTATGGGCAATTTGAGGTTTTTAGGTTGCACCTTGTAGCCCGGGAATTACGTAATTTATATTTTACAATGCATCCACAATGATAGATAATCCTTAAAAAATAAATAACACCAGTATGAATCGTTTTTTTTTTTGTTTTCTTCCCATCCTTGGCGTTTTGAGTATGGCGCTCTCGTCGTTTCCATGGGGGTTCCAAAGTGCTGATGCCCGACTCGCTGGCTGCATAATGCATGCGCGTGATTAATAGTGCGTGGGGGCAGCGCCACAGATGATTGCGCTCCAGCGTTTAACTTCACCTTATGTTAAACACTAATTGATTCCAATGAATTTTAAGCACTTTCTAATTGGCGATTAAAAACACACCACAAAAAAAAGGATTGTTGGCGTCGTGTCCGGAGGAGGTTGGCGAGTGTGCCGGCAAGAGTTTAAAGGGCATTGTCCTCTTTGCATCCCCATCGAACGTATATTCTGGACTATTAAACGCACCTAAAAACCAGAATTTCCAAATGCATACAGTATTCCTACAAGCAATGTTCCTTCTAATTTTCCACGGGTCTGAGCGTTCACACAAAGTCAGTGGGCAACGCTTGAAACAACAGTGAGCAACCATAATCCCAAGTGTCGCAAGATAATTAATTATCAAACTTGTCCAAAACTTGACATTTTGCTGAGTTTCCGGCAATGCAAAATTATTTTTGTCTTTTGAATGAATTGACTCATGTACTATTGCAAAGGTTGTACGGCCTACAAATGTCATCTGTTCTTACAATTCTTTCACAAGATATCCATTTCTTTTTTTTCCTGATATATTTTGTCACATAATATTAACATTTTTGGGAGCTTATTTAGTCGGTTGTAAGATAGAGAACTGTACTTAATCACATTTTTTAGTGGAAGTTCAATGTTGGTAACAAGATTCACTTGATATAATTGGAAATTATTTGAATGCAACGCAAACTTTTTCTTCTTTTTTCCGTGTTTTTTTTTCTATTTTTTTTTAAATTATTTTAAAAAGTCTCATTGTGTTTATTTTTTCCGAGCTGTTATTTTTTTCTTTTTGTTCTCTATTTACTTTTTTCCTATGTTTCTTTCTTTTCTTTTTCTCTAAAATGTTTCCTTCTTTTTTCTCTTCATTTTGTTTCTTTTTTTCTCAGCTTTTCACTAGGTTTTCATTTCATTTCATTTCATTTCATTTCATTTCTATCTATCTATCTATCTATCTATCTATCTATCTATCTATCTATCTATCTATCTATCTATCTATCTATCTATCTATCTATCTATCTATCTATCTATCTATCTATCTATCTATTTTTTCTTCTATTCCCCCCTTCTTTTAAGTCATTTTGTGCATAGTTTTACATAATATTTGGTAATGTTGGGATTAAAGAAGCAAAAACAACCCGAAGAGCCGCTTAAGACCCGAAAGAGCCGGTTCCTTTTAGTGAGCCGAGCCGAAGAAGCCGGTTCCCTGACAAACTCTACTAACTTTACTCAACTTCGTTCTCCTTCGACTCGACTTCAAAAAGCCGCATTTAGGACACAACGTCAGGGGAACCCGTGTATTTTTACCTTCATGCACTGTAACTTTGACTTAAGTCGCTTCTTAATTAGTAATTTTGAGCCCTCATTTCCGTGCGCTGTCTAGATTTTCTTGTGCGCTGAGAATGTGCGAGCAGTGCTTAAATGCGCACGCGCGCAGTTTAGAGGGAACACTACCTACAAGTGTGTTCCTACACGGGGTTTTACAGTAGTATACTACCGTGTTTGTGCCGTGATTAATCGAAAACTTTGCTGACTAAAATTGCAAAATGTGCACCGCAAATCAAACCCACGTCGCAACAGTGAGAGTGCCGACACTTAACAACTAGACTACCAGTGATACATATGTCTTTCAAACAGGCATCTAATTGCGTCTCATTAACACAGTATTTTTACTCGCTGTGCCAGAAAAGACTGTTGGAAAATGGAGAAAATTAAAAAAAAATGTCTTGAAAAAAAAACCAAAAAAGAACACTAAGTCTGATTTATCATGAGATACACCAAAGAGTTTTTCTCTCTCGTTTATTTATATCTTACAGGATGAAATTTCAGTTTTCTCCATCCTCCATTCGTTTCTGACATGGGGGAGTAAAATTGTTGTGATCATGAGATAAAATTGAATGCCTTTTTATGATATCTGGGTCTCTTGTGATGTTGTGGCATGGGTTCAATGCTGTGGCATGGGTTCAATCATTGTATTAAAACATGGGTGTTAAACTTTTAGCTCGGAGGCCACATGGTAGAAAAAAAAATAATCGCACAGAGGTCGAACCGGTAAATTAATGTAATCAAAATATGCCTTTTTCTGTAGTGCCGGGATTTTTTTGGAGGCTCACAACTAAATTGTGTTGGATGTAAGGGATGTTTGATTATGAAAACATTATGGAGAGTTCTCCTTTATATTTTATTTTCCTTCACTAATATTAGATCTTGTGTAGTGTTATTCAACTGGATTTGTAAGTGGAATAACAAAAGAAAATAAATAAAAAAGCAACAATTGAATTGATTATCCAAACAGTTTGTTTTAACTTGGGGGAATCTAATGAAGACTGCAATGTGACAAAAAATACAATACGAACACAGATTTTAATGATTGATTTAAGGATTCAAACGTCTACTTTTAAAATTTTTTATAAAAATGTTTACTTGAATATAGGCTTGTTAGATTTTCCATCTAACATAAACATGAGCAAAAGTAACGATACCCAAGTGATATATATTTTTTCAAAATGTTTTGCATTGCCTTAAACAGTGCGTCTGTGACTTTTATTTTAAGTAAATAAAAACATCAAGATGGGATTCCTCAATGTTCTCTAGTTCATTGATAGTAGTTCACAAATGCAGCTACAGTGGGTGCTTTGCATGTGTCACCTGGCTTTGGAAACATCCAGTAGACATATTCAAAACTTCTTTGATGCGATGCAGCTCATTTTTGTCTTGTGCTTCCCGAAGCATTGTCTCGTGGGCCACATGGATTTGAGTGACGGGCCATATTTGCCCCGCGGGCAATTAGTTGGACAGTTGTACACTAAAATATACCGTACGTGTATAAAATGCGCAACAGTTATACACAAATGATTGTGGAAGCTCTTACTGTGGTTTTAATTCCGGGTGCCTTATAGTCCAGTGTGCCTCATATATGAAAACAATATTACAAAAACAATTTTAGATGGGGACGTAGGTTGCGCCTTCTACAATGCCTAGTGAAAGTATTGGCCCCCAATATTTTTTTGTCAGGATTCAAACTTGAGCTAATAAACAAGAATCAACAACATTTGACACACAATCTCAAAGTGGAACAGAACCATTAAACATTTTCTACTACATTTACAACAAAAAAGACTGGAAAGTAGGTTATTCAAAGATACCAGCCCCTTTTTCCCTCAGCTCGCCAAGTTACTCCAGAAGTTCCCTGATGACTTCTTAATGATCTAATGTCTTCAATGACTAACAATGACAGAAAGAGTGCACCTGTGTGTCAATAAGTCTCAGTTTAAGTGCACCTGCTCTGTGATGGGTGAAGCGGCCTGTGAAAGGAGACACTGGAGAACATATTATATTATGAAGTACACTCAAAGTAGGTCCTGGATAAAATTGTGGATAAGTTCAAAGCAGGAATGGGATACAGGAATATTTCATAACATTTATTCAACTGCTGGAGCACTGTGCGAGCATTTGTATCAACATGGAAGGAGCACAAAATCCTTGCAAGACCTGACCGTCCCTCTAAACTTTCAGCCCAAACAAGAAAAAAACTATTCAGAAAAGCAACCAAGAAGCCCATAATCACATCGGATAACCTGCAGGCATACACATCTGAGGTGGGACAATCTGTACATAATGCAACTATTAGTCGTACTCTGCATAAATCTACCCTTAATGAAGGAGTGACAAGAAAAAAAGGCCCTTCTGAAAGAATACCAAAAAAGGCCTTTTTGGTGTTTGCAAGAAGCCGCAGATAACATGTGGAACAAAGTGCTCTGTTAAGATAAGACCCAAAACCTTTTGGACTAAAATCAAAGTTTTACATATGCCGTAAGAGTAACGGTGCTCATCACCCTGAAAAAAAAATACCCACTACCACTGTCAAACTTGGTGGTGACAGCATCATGTTTTGGGTTGCTTTCCTTGATCAGTGACTGGGAAGATTGTTAGAGTTGATGGATGGAGCCAAATACAGGGTGATTCCGGCAGAAAATCTGAGAATGTGGCACATGTAAACTTTCTAACATGATAACAACCCTATACATAAAGTAAAACCTTCATTGGAATGGATTAAAACTAAGAAAAAAAGTTGTTAGAATGGCCAAACCAAAGTCCAGACCTCGATCCTGTTCTTAGAAAGATCACCCTCAATTATTTTGCAAGGCACCGTAATCTGGTGCACGTCATTGTGCGAAAAATACGGTAAAAAGAAAAGGGATTGTCGTGTCCGGGGGAGTTGGGCGAATGCGCAGGCGAGAGTTTAAAGGGCATTGTCCTCTTTGCATCTCCAAGTAAATGTCAGAGTTGTCTGTTAATGCGTCTAGCAAATGAAAGGAGCGCAGTGGCCGAGGCGCTAAGTGACAAGTGACCTTGGCGTCGTGATGGAAGAGCTCGGTTGCGTTTTGTGATGCAGTCGTCGGTCCGGGGCCCTGTCTCCGGATAGACGGGCCCCGGCAATTAGACAAGAGATGGCGGCTGACACTCGCTGCGCTTATCAAAACCCGCCTCATGAATTCAAATGAAAACGCCAGACATGCAAAATAATCGGCGGCGCAGAGGTCAAAAGAGTTGACGCCGCCAAAGAGAGCATCGGTACCGCTAGATAAGACGACATATTTTAGCGGACGATGAAATACTATTGGATTCTGATTTCAATATGAAGCAAAAGTGAAATGGAATCGAAGCCCAAAACAAATATTTTTTTTTTCCCCTCATTTTATTTTGATAGTCTTGTAAAAAAAAGTATATATATATATTCTCTTTAAAGTCTGTCTTTATCACATGTTTATCCTGGAGTGCCATTCCCAATCTCATTTCAAGTTGATATCATTGATAATAAAGACAATTCATATCAATCTAATTGACCTTTAAAAATCAAAACTTGTTTAATTGCTAAGAAATGATGTATTAACAGATATTGTATATTTTTTAATTGACATTTTTATAGATTTTTTAAATTTTCTGTATTTTTAGTTTAATTTATCATTTTTAAATTTCACTGTCTTAATTATACATTATGTTTTATTCTATTTATTTAGAAATAAGGAATCATAACCATTGAAATTTAATTTGAAATAATTTTGAATCATTTATATTTTTGATTACATTTTGTTTTATTTGATTTACATAATAAATATTATTATAATTAGTTATGTTCATATTTTATTATTATCTAATCTTCATATAAAATTTACATATCATATTTAAAATCATAACATATTTAAATGTGATGAAAATATTGTTCTACCAATGATGAATGTTTTTGAATTTACCTTTTTATATATGTAAGCATTTTTTGAATTGTTGTGTTTCATTTGGTTTCATGTAATTTTAATGAGATATTATGTTTTAATTTATTTCTCATATATTGTTATATTTTATTTTTTGTGTCGAGAAACCTTTGCATAGGAATCTAACCATTGAAAATAAAAACACTTTAAAATACAATGCAAATATTTAGTTGCCAACATTTCATACTTTTTAAAACATCAATTTCTTATTTTTGTGTTTAATTATTAGAATTTTCTTTTATCAAATTTTGTATATTATTTTATGTATTTATATATTATTGTAATTTTTTTTAACAACATATTTTTTCCATAAAAAAATATAGTTGCTTTTAAATCTTAACCTAAACTTAAACTTCAGATGTTTGGATATAAAGATTTCAGAAAAATCTTTACCTTTTTTAAAATTCAAATCAGATGTATTAAATGTATAAACAAAAATACCGAAAAAAATATTAAATATTGAATAAACGAATGAGATAGAAATAAAATATACATTATTTTATGCCTGTTATTGGGTGATGTCAATAAGCAGTGTTTACTGCTATGCCCGCATAGCTCAGTCGGTAGAGCATCAGACTTTTAATCTGAGGGTCCAGGGTTCAAGTCCCTGTTCGGGCGGAGTCTTTTTTTCTCTCTTGGATCCTTTTACAACATTGAATCAAGTTAATACCTTTTTAAAAATGTTTTAATAAATGACAAAATATTTCCACACAAACCCACTTTTCCACCTATCCGTACAACAAACCAAAGTACCAGAAAAGTACATCAAAAGATGTATTTGTTTCTGTTCCCTCCCAACCTCTTTATTGTTCTATATTCTTTATCAATTATCCATTATCCATTATCGGTCAAATCATAATACACTACAAAGCCAAGAGGCCGAGAGGCCCACACCCGACACTGTACAAAAAACACAGCATAAAGTACACAGTTTAACAACCACAGCCGTCAAAATGAACGGAAAATGATACCGGTACTTAACATATAATGCAGACCTGCAGAGTCCAGGTCCTGTTAAAAGTAATCCAAGGGAAAAAAGTGTATATTTCCAAAGGTAAGGGTGGGAAAAATATATATCCACTTTTGTCTGCCGTGTCCACAAACAATCACCTTTACCGGTCCCCACTTCCCGTCATCCCCCCCGTCTGTTACGCCCCTTCTTTTTAATTGGTCAGTGCAAGACTTATCAGAATAAGTGTCCAAAATAAATACAAATAAATACATTACAAAAATATACAGTTGCAAATACATATTATACATGGTTACACATATTTACAAAGAAAGACGGTACACCGAGAGAGTTTTCAAAGCTTTAATAATAATATTATAACTTTCATCCCAAATCGTTTCTGTGAAGGGTAGCAAAACGCTACTAACAACACGCTCGCAATACAGTTAACGGGTCTGTCAAAAAAACCATACCGTACATGTAAAATTCACGGTAAACCGTTCTCATCTTCCTCCCTATAACTGTCGTCATCAAAGTTGTCTTCCTTCATTATGGGAAAAAGAGTTTGTCATATAGACGTCGTCCCATGCTCGCCCATTTAAAAACACGCTGGCAACACGCTCGTGCAGTAGCTCTGTTTCCTTCTTTATCGGACTGCTCGATTGCGTTTAGCTTGTAAGCTGCGTCACGTGCCTTGAACTCAAGCGCCGCTGGCGGCTGTTAGAAAAATTAAATAAATTGGCCGCATCACTGAATAAGCCGCAGGGTTGAACGTTTGGGAAAAAAGTAGCGGCTTATAGTCCGGAATTCACGGTATTCAGATTACAGTACTGATTATCTTTTTCAACAGGTAACTAGTATCGGATTGCAATTTTAAAGTAACCCTTATTGCTTATTACTCTGGTTAATGAGCCCCTTCATTGGCCGTGGTCGTACACATAATTTTAGGTCACTTGTGAGCCAATGCACACTCGTTCCATCTATTAGCGGTCTCCACATTGTTCTATGATGTTTAACGTAGTCAAGCATGCAACTAAAGGTGAAGCAAAATGACTTGACAGAAGTGCTGAACCACAAAGAACACCTTGAAGGGCATGTTCGCTGTCCGGCACGTCTTGTGCGAGCCGATTCGATTAGCATACAACTAAACGACTCTCCAGTTAGCCGCCACACGCTGTACTACTCCCCTTTGCTGCGACAAATTGAAAACGTAAATGATGGAATGATTTTCAAACCATTTACAAGACTTTTCATGTGGTTTTCTTGCTTCAATTGCATCCTTATTTATAACAATAGTCCTGTTTGTTGTCATGGAACTTAGCAAGGGTGCCAATCCGCATTTCTTTATAATCACAAACTTTGATTCCATGGTTGTCATGTTTTTGACAGAGATGCATTGTCGAATGTAAGCAAATGGTATATTGGCATCTTTATGAGGAAATATATATGCAGTACAACTTGATTAGTCCAGATTCGGTTTATCCGGATCTTGGCGAAATACGGATACAAATTTTGGTCAGGATGATTTCTAATGTATTTGTTAAAAAAAAAAAAAAAATCTATGCATTCAGACGCTGCCCTACTTACGAAGGATATAGGTTCCAAACGATCGTTCGTAAGTTGATTTTGTTCGTAATATAATAAAGCTATATTTATTATATTTAAGGTTTGTATAAATATGTTTAGGGTTTGTATTAGTAACCTGTATTGTTTCATAAGATAATATGCTCTATAAAAGATAAATAACGTTGAGTTTGCCTTACTTTTGGAAGATGCGCTTCACGAGGTCCTCCTCCGTGGTCGAGAGTGGAGGGAAAAAAAAGCGATACGACCATTCTCTCAACCGCATAAAGCCTTCTTGTTCCACTTTCACTTCAAAAGAAACGGCTCGCCTCTTCTTTACACTTTACACCAACCGTATTGAAAGGATGTACGAGATATTAAACAATAAAAATGTCAAAGTTCTTAGCGCGCTGGATATTGACATAGTATAGACAGTATACATTGTTTACACATGAACTAGGAAAAGGAAGCGGATTTCTTCTTCAGGGTGGATGCTGAATGACCTCTCCCAGCGCCGCCACAGGCCAGTAGCGGCGGAAAGAAGCACTACAGTAATGTCCTGTACTCGGAAAAAGGTGCACAATATACATAATCTAACTTGCAGCAATATCCGGATATTTTTCGGCATCCTGAAAAAAATGTTCGTATCTACCGTTTTTTGTAAATTGAATGGTCGTACGTAGGGGAGCGTCTGTATTCCGGTATTTAGAATCCGGATCTTTGGCTAATTCGGATCAAAATCCTAATAGTTTTGATCCATTCCTATGCATTTTGCCATGTCTATTCCATAGTTGTATTCCAAGACGACATGCCGTCTTTGACGTCTTCTGCCCGGATGTGGGTGGATGACGCAACTTTCCCGGAAAGTGTTTGAATTTCTCTGCGTGTTTGTCTTTGTGGGACATCTTCCCTGTATTTACTGATTGACTCTATCTCATTGTGCTTTGATTCAAGTTGTGACTGTGCTGAGTGTCATATAAGGGTGTCAGTGAATAAGAGGAGTCGAGAGAACCGGACAATGAAGACAAATTAAAGATCATACAGATGAAACATCGCGGCTTGTTTTCACATAAAACCTCAAACCATGTCAGATATTCTGAAAATCACGGTATGTATTTTTCATTATTATTCTGTAGTGGGTTTACATGAATTACCCACGGATCACTGCTGTTGAGGAGAGAGTTCCAGTGGGACAGGTTGGGAAGTTGCGCTGTCCCTTATTACGGTTAGAGAGATAGCAACGTGCTATAGTTGTTGTGCCCAGTTTTGAAAAGCTATGTCAATAAAGCCCCCTCCGACATGTATTACTCAGCCTCAGACTCCCATTCTTACAGGCTACAATTCTCATTTTATCTGTGTGAATATAAATGCGGGAATTCATGTTCAATCGGAACTATGTAGATGAGTTATTCATGTATTTTGTACTAAACATCATTTTGAGGTCAGGGGGTCTGAGAATACCGGACACAGGCTAATCCAGATACTCGGATAATACGGATAATTTTCTCGGTTCATTTGAATCCGGATTAACCGACGTTTACTGTATGGTCAAACAATAGCAGAGAGACACCATGAGGCATAACTCCTACAGTCATACACACCGAAGGATTTTATACATTTGACTATAAAGGATTTTATACGATAGACTCAGTTTAATGCAAGATTTTCACCGAGTGGGCTTTAGTTCAATGACAGGGCATGCTGTTCGAAATGCATAATATTTTGTCTAGTTCCGTTGATAACAGGACGTGTAAATGTGCTGACACAGAATGTTCCAGACATCAAGGCGTTATGTTGCGAGAATTTTGGGCGCAACAAACCGCTTGGCGCGCCCATGGGAGGAGCCGGCACTTCATTATGCAGGGAGAAGATGGCCAATAGGAGAAAGCTAAAGGACTTCAGAAGAGAGCTTCACACAGACTCCAACATCACTTCGGCCGTCTTAGATGGAGTACACTTAGTTAAATTGTTAGGGAAAATAAATCTGCCCCTGTGTGCAAATGTCGACTTTCCTGCACGCTGGGGCCAAGAGAGCAAATTTGTGTAATGCATCGTGACTCTTTTTCCCTATTCTCGCCGCCAACAATGAATAGCACCCGTGCAGCTGTGATCCATTATCTTTGATCGACTATTGCGCAAAGCTGGGGCTGGCAGAGCGAATGTTGTTTTTGATTTTGGTCGTTGAAGCGCGCTGTTATGGCCCAGCTAAAATGAACTGCACTGGTTTGGCGGTCATCCATTACCTCTACTCTATTATTGCTTGGAACAGTAGCAGAAAGAGCAAATTTGTGACACGTGTCAAGTCACATTTATTTTCATAGCCTTTAATCACAAAATATCTCAAGGAATGCACAGGCCACAAATACAACACCCCCCGATCTGCAACTTGCACAACAACTTTCCCCTTTTTACAACTAAAAAAGATTAGGACCCGGTGGGGCCGTGATCCATTATCCCCAGTTGATTCTTGCTGTGGCATGCCAACAACGGGGCTAATTTGAAGGATTTTGCTCCCAGTTAATTGCACTAAATAATGGATTACGGTATCTCAATTTTGATGTGTGTTCCTTGTCGCTGCTAGCACCTTAGCATGGACTACTTGCTGAGTTCCGAATTATGCGATACCAAATGCAAGCGCACACGAGCAAAAATAAATAAATAAAAAGATGGATTGCAAATTACTAAGCCAAAGAGCCGACGCTCACGTTTTCTCACCCTCGCACACAAACACACACACAAGCGCAGGATACAATTTTGAAAAAAAATCCCATTTACTGTGATGCTACGTGACTGAACATCGCTAGTCTGGCGTGGCCTGGCCGCGGTAATGCCGCGTGAGATTTGCGATGCGGCGAAAAGAGAGAAGGGAGGTGGAAATGCTGAGCGGGGGTGGATGCATATGGAAAAGGGGGATCTCTCGGATCTCTCGGTCATGCACCCCATTAGGTCGTGCCTCGGATGCGGGCGCCATCAAAGCCCGAGTCGGCTGCTCAGCGGCCGGCTTTATGCCCGAGCACACCGGCCGAGACGGGCCAGAAATCAACCCGTATGGGCCCTATTTATTTTCTAATTAGAATGCGCGGGGAGGAAAATCTAAAGGCAACCGCCGGGTCACCCCAACCCAAATAAGTTCACGCACACATCGCCTTTCTCCTTAATAAACATTTTCTTAGAGGATTTCAGCTGTGTTGAAGCGTTTTATTATGCAAATGTGTTTTTCGACTGTAGGACAACAACAACAAAAAGAATCGACCTGGAATAATGGTTATGGGGCGGCAGTGGCTCAGGAGGTAGAGCGCTCGTCTTGGGATCAAGAGATCGCAGTTCGAATACCGGCTCCTCCGTGTTACATGTCGAAGTGTCCTTGGGTAAGACACTGAACCCCTAATGCCCTCAATAAGCAGGTTAGCGCCTTACATGGCTGCAAGGCCGCTAATGGGAAATGTGGAGCACATTGTAAAGCGCTTTGGGAAGTCTTGACTTGAAAAGCGCTATAGAAATGCAGATCATTTCATTTCATTTCGTTATGTTCATTTTAGGCCGAAGGAGCCGCCATGCATGACATAAATTTGCTCTGTCTGCCCCTGTTGCTATTAAAACTTGACTAGGGATAACGGATGGCGGCCAAATCGATACAGTTCATTTTAGGCAGGATAATACGGGACCGATCTGTGGTATGGATGTAGAAACCTTGTGCACTGCTGGCCCCTGCTCTCAAGATTAGTCGACCAGGGATAATGGATCGCAGCCCAAACTGTACATTTTATTTTGGGTCGGATTCAATCGCAAGCCTAAGTGCTCCAAAAAAAGAAAAAAAAATAATGCACTCTACCGGCCCCTGTTCTTAGGATTGGTGGACCGGGGATAATAGATAGCTGCTGCACGGGTGTTGTTCATTTAAGGTGGAAAGAACATAAAAAAAACAACCGAGCCTGACACAAACGTACTCTTTTTGCCCATGCTCAGCATTAGTTGACTGGGGAGAATGGATCAAATGTAAAAGAGGGCAGTTCTTACTTACGTTCTTTCTTCTTTCCTCCTGTCCTTATTTCAATTGTGTTTC